>NW_027361805.1:1430000-2030000 GCF_039654945.1 Dendrobates tinctorius
CTGCGGAGTGAGACGGCTGAGGAACCCCTGGCAGGAGTAAGCAACGGTGCTCAAGGAAATGGGGAGGTGCATGGGGACCATGAGGAAGGTAATGCCATGCAGCTGACCAGTGCCACCGAGGAAGGTAACTGGCCCATAAGTAGCACTGCTCCTGAAGTGTTGGGGGTGGATGGGGAGGTAGAGCCCAAGCCAGCACCGGCTGGTGGGTCTGTAGAAATCCCCAGGGAGACAGCATACATAGCAGCTGTCACACGCAGTCAGAGTGCCCAGATCGCAGGTAACGCACTGTCTTCTGGACCCTCTGCTGCTACAGGAGAGACTGAACCAGAGGTGAACCCAGAGCCGGTTCCAGAGGGTCCCAGTAAAGAGGGGACCCTGACGTCACTTCTGGCAGCCTCCAGCATGGAGTTCCAGGCTGCTCTGCACTCAGATGCCAGCCTGGAGAAATTGAGAGGTCTCGCCGAGACGCCCACCTCCAAGTCTGATAAGGAGAGGGTGTTCTGGGAACGAGGAAGGTTGTACCGGGAGACAGTACCCGGAGATCCTAAAAAGGAGTGGTTGAGGGAAAGACAGCTGGTCATCCCCTATCAGTTCAGAACCGAGTTGTTGCGGATTGCCCATGAGATTCCACTCGCTGGACACTTGGGGATCAGCAAAACAAAGGCACGGCTGTCTCAACACTTCTATTGGCCCAAGATGGGGACAGAGGTAACACACTACTGCCGCTCCTGCGCCACCTGTCAAAAAGTGGGTAAGGCGGGGCCTGCTCTTAAGGCTCCCCTTATTCCTTTGCCGGTGATAGAGGAGCCTTTCCAGAGAATCGCGGTGGACATTGTAGGACCGCTGTCCGTCCCCAGCAGCTCCGGAAAGCGATACATTCTCACTGTGGTAGACTACGCTACCCGGTACCCAGAGGCAGTAGCTCTGTCTTCAACCAGGGCAGATAAGGTGGCTGACGCACTGGTGACCATCTTTTCAAGAGTAGGATTTCCCAGGGAGATGCTTACCGATCAAGGGCCCCAATTCATGTCTCGCCTAATGGAGGCTCTCTGTGAGAAAATGCAGGTGACGCAGCTGGTATCGAGTCCGTATCACCCACAGACTAATGGTTTGTGTGAACGCTTCAACGGTACCCTAAAACAGATGCTCCGCATACTGGTTGAGACCCAAGGGTGCGACTGGGAGCGGTACCTCCCACACCTGCTGTTCGCTTACAGAGAAGTTCCGCAGGCCTCGACCGGGTTCCCCCCCTTCGAGCTCCTGTATGGCAGGCGAGTCCGGGGACCCCTTGGGTTGATAAGAGAAGCCTGGGAAGATGAGCCAAACCCCGCAGAAGTGTCCATCGTGGATTATGTCATGCGCTTCCGTGACAAGATGCAGACCTTGACGCAGTTGGTGCATGACAACATGACGCAGGCTCAGGCTTACCAGAACGCCCGGGAGCGGACCTACCAGGTGGGTCAAAAGGTGTGGGTGCTGGTCCCTGTACCAACGGATAAGCTTCAGGCAGCCTGGGAAGGCCCGTACGTCGTCCACCAACAGCTCAACCCGGTCACTACGTGGTCACGCTTGACCATGCTCGGGGTAGGCGCAAGGCCTTTCACGTCAACATGCTGAAGGCGCACTACGAACGTGAAGCTTGCGTCCTACCGGTCTGCAATCTGCCAGAGGATGGGGAGGAAGATCCTCTCCTGGACATGCTGGCCCAGGCCAAGGCCGATGGGTCCATTGAGGACAGGGAGATAAGTGGTTCGCTAACCATATCCCAGCGGTTGCAGTTGATGGCCACCCTGGAACTCTTCCGGCCCGTGTTCACCAACCGTCCTGGGAGGACGGAGTTAGCGGTTCATGAGGTGGACACCGGGAATCACGCCCCATTACGGCGAACACCTTATCGGATCTCTGAAACGGTGCAACAAGTCATGCGCCAAGAGATCGATGAGATGTTAAGGCTGGGGGTGATTCGACGGTCAAAAAGCGCGTGGGCTTCACCTGTAGTCCTCGTGCCTAAAAAGGATCGAACCACCCGGTTCTGCGTGGACTACAGGGGGCTCAACGCCATCACAACCTCTGATGCCCACCCAATGCCGCGCATCGAGGATCTGCTCGAGCGGTTGACAAACGCCAACTACATATCCATCATGGATTTGAGTCTGGGATACTGGCAGATTCCCCTGAGCCCTGAGGCGCAGAAGAAATCCACCTTTATCACCCCCTTTGGACTGTACGAGTCCACGGTCATGCCCTTCGGCATGAAGAATGCCCCTGCCACTTTCCAGCGGATGGTCAACCACCTGCTTCGGGGACTGGAGGAGTACGCAGTGGCGTACTTAGACGATATTGCCGTCTTCAGTTCCACCTGGGAGGAACACCTTCAGCACCTCCAGGAGGTGCTCAAGCGTCTTCACCAGGCAGGCCTGACCATCAAGCCGGGGAAGTGCCAGATAGGCATGCGCAAGGTCCACTACCTGGAGCACCGGGTAGGCGGGGGTTCCATGAGTCCGGAGCCAGAAAAAGTGGACACAATCGTGTCCTGGCCCACCCCCAGGACCAAGAAACAGGTGAAGTCCTTCTTGGGCACTGCAGGGTACTATAGGCGGTTCGTACAGGACTATAGCGCCCTTGCCAAACCCTTGACTGACCTCACCAAGCAGAGGCTACCCCAAACAGTCAACTGGACAGATGACTGTGAGGCGGCTTTCCAAGCTTTGAAAGCAGCCCTGTGCAACTCTCCAGTGTTGAGAGCAGTCGACAGCAGTCGCCCGTTTCTGGTACAGACCGACGCCAGCGAGTTTGGCCTCGGTGCTGTGCTTAGCCAGGTCGATTCGGGGGACCAAGAGCACCCCGTGTTGTATCTGAGCCGGAAACTTTTGCCGAGGGAAGTGGCATACTCGACCATCGAGAAGGAGTGTCTGGCCATGGTGTGGGCACTGCAGCGTTTGCAGCCCTACCTGTATGGGCGCGCCTTCACGGTGGTAACCGACCACAACCCTCTGAGCTGGTTGCACACAGTGTCGGGAACCAATGGAAGATTGCTCCGCTGGAGCCTTGCCCTTCAGCAGTATGACTTCACTGTAAAACACAGGAAGGGCAGTGAAAACGGCAATGCCGATGGGTTGTCCCTCCGGGGCGAACCCGCTGAGGTGCGCATGGCCGATTACCGAGAGGTAATGCCTCCTTAGCGCCCTCTTAAGGGGGAGGTGTGATGTACAATGTCTGTGAGGTATGGGGTTTTGTCCACAAAATATGATGTTTTCTGTTGTAACTTTCCAGAAAGATCCGGCAGATATGACAATCCAGGCTGCTAGCTCTGCAGCTTCATCCCTCCTCCCTTCACACACACACAGAGCAGTGCCACCCCCCCTCCTCTGCAGCCTGTGCTCGCACTAGTAATAGGAGACCCCCCTGCTGTTACAACCATTTGTTTCCCTCTCTCCTCTTCAGAGCGGGAAAAACTTCTTTGTTTGAAACGAATAAAACTATGAGAGACTATACCATAAGAACCAAATACCCTAGAGATATGAAAATCACATTTTTGTAATCTGGGCGGTCACAGCGTCGCTGTCGTGGTTCTGGCGAAGCGTAATCCTTTCAGAACCTGAGATATGTGTTCCAGCTAAACGGTGTATCAGAACTACTGCATATTTGGTCTTGAATAATTGTACTCAACAAATCACAACCAATGATGCCCTATATGTGTCTGTGCGGGCTGCCCCCACGGAGTTATGATTAGTATAAGTTTTCTAGTGTAATTCTACATCCAAAAGAGAGAGGTGGGATTAACCCAGCATGCATCTCTCCATGATGTCACATAGCAAGTCTATAAAGCATTTCCTGGACAAAACCAGGGCAGAACAGCTCAAGTCGTCGTGCTAGAAAGACCCAGATGAGCGGAGAAGTGCAGCTCCGCCTCCACCCACCTTAGCCGCATGGTCTGCCTAAGGAACAATATGGAACTGTGAGTGTACTCTCTTTGTTTTCTCCACTTTTATTTTATACCTGTACTGTACATATTTTATGTCTCAATTTTATAGCAACTTTTATCTGTAATCACTGTCCTCTTTCGGAAAATAAATGAAATAATTATTTAGATCTGTCTCTATGCTCTAAGACTCGAACTATACGCCTTTGATAGATAATCGCTACTAATTCAAGGGGTTTGCCACGGACCCTCTTAATTTAACACTGTGAATTAAGTAACCGTGACTGGTGGCAGCGCGTTGTGCACGGCTATTGCGGCTTGCTGGCAGTCTAGAAGGGTCTTATATAGCTGAATAAGGGACTGCGGCACCAGCATTGATAATTCCCTTACTGCAGAAGCCTAATTGCCGGTTCACAACAGGCAGCCCGTCCGTCGACTAATTATCCTAGGTGCAGTTCCCTGACTGACCTGAGGGTAAGGGGGGCGCCGGAGAGCTGCGAGTTCCAAAGTGGAACTGAGAAAGTGGGATATACATAAATGCCCGCAGTACTTGGAAGATTGATAGCAGTGGTGGGGCATCCAAATTTAACTCCCCCTGCGGCAAATTGTAGAGCGAGATTAGCTTGCTGGATATTTTTGGTCACATGGTGCCAGTGTTGGGATAACTAAGATAAGCCCCACTGCGCCTGTGATAGCCGTGTACCGGCATTGTGTCACGCCCCTCCGTCCGCTGATACACCGGTGTCAGTGGTGGGATTGTGACATAGTGGTGACACAGGGTCCGCTGTCCGTCGCGTTTTGGTGGCAGCGGGACCCCCGTTAGTGTCGCCCGTAAGTGGACGAACGGCGGTGGGCTGTTCGTCACACTGGCATCCTAGCTTGTGTCGTAAGGGAACAGATCCTGGCATCCTAGCCTGTGACATAAAGGAACAGATCCTGGCATCCTAGCTTGTGTCATAGTAGAACAGATCCTGGCATCCTAGCCTTTCTCATAGAGGAACAGATCCTGGCATCCTAGCTTGTGTCATAGAGGAACAGATCCTGACATCCTAGCTTGTGTCATAGAGGAAAAGATCCTGGCATCCTAGCTTGTGTCATAGAGGAACAGATCCTGGCATCCTAGCTTGTGTCATACAGGAATAGATCCTGGCATCCTAGCCTGTGACATAAAGGAACAGATCCTGGCATCCTAGCTTGTGTCATAGAGGAACAGATCCTGGCATCCTAGCTTGTGTCATAGTAGAACAGATCCTGGCATCCTAGCCTGTGTCATAGTAGAACAGATCCTGGCATCCTAGCCTTTCTCATAGAGGAACAGATCTTGGCATCCTAGACTTTCTCATAGAGGAAGAGATCCTGGCATCCTAGCCTGTGTCATAGAGGAACAGATCATGGCATCCTAGCCTGTGACATAAAGGAACAGATCCTGGCATCCTAGCTTGTGTCATAGAGGAACAGATCCTGGCATCCTAGCCTGTGACATAAAGGAACAGATCCTGGCATCCTAGCCTGTATCATAGAGGAACAGATCCTGGCATCCTAACCTGTGACATAAAGGAACAGATCCTAGCATCCTAGCCTGTATCATAGAGGAACAGATCCTGGCATCCTAGCCAGTGTCATAGAGGAACAGATCCTGGCATCCTAGCCTTTCTCATAGAGGAAGAGATCCTGGCATCCTAGCCTGTATCATAGAGGAACAGATCCTGGCATCCTAGCCTGTGTCATAGAGGAACAGATCCTGGCATAATAGCTTGTGTCATAGAGGAACAGATCCTGGTATCCTAGCCTTTCTCATAGAGGAACAGATCCTGGCATCCTAGCCTTTCTCATAGAGGAACAGATCCTGGCATCTTAGTCTGTATCATAGAGCAACAGATCCTGGCATCCTAGCCTTTTTCATAGAGGAACAGATCGTGGCATCCTAGCCTGTGTCATAGAGGAACAGATCCTGGCGTCCTAGCCTGTGACATAAAGGAACAGATCCTGGCATCCTAGCTTGTGTCATACAGGAATTTATCTTGGCATCCTAGCCTGTGACATAAAGGAACAGATCCTGGCATCCTAGCTTGTGTCATACAGGAACAGATCCTGGCATCCTAGCCTTTCTCATAGAGGAACAGATCCTGGCATCCTAGCCTGTATCATAGAGGAACAGATCCTGGAATCATAGCTTGTGTCATACAGGAATAGATCCCGGCATCCTAGCTTGTGTCATAAAGGAACAGTTCCTGGCATCCTAGCTTGTGTCATAAAGGAACAGATCCTGGCATCCTAGCCTGCGTCATAGAGGAACAGATCCTGGCATCCTAGCCCGTGTGATAGAGGAACAGATCCTGGCATCCTAGCCTGTGACATAAAGGAACAGATCCTGGCATCCTAGCCTGTGAGATAAAGGAACAGATCCTGGCATCCTAGCTTGTGTCATACAGGAATAGATCCTGGCATCCTAGCTTATCTCATAGAGGAACAGATCCTGGCATCCTAGCCTGTATCATAGAGGAACAGATCCTGGCATCCTAGCCTGTGTCATAGAGGAACAGATCCTGGCATCCTAGCTTGTGTCATAGTAGAACAGATCCTGGCATCCTAGCCTTTCTCATAGAGGAACAGATCCTGGCATCCTAGCCTGTGTCATAGAGGAACAGATCCTGACATCCTAGCTTGTTTCATAGAGGAACAGATCCTGGCATCCTAGCCTGTGTCATAGAGGAACAGATCCTGGCATCCTAGCCTGTGACATAAAGGAAGAGATCCTGGCTTGTGTCATATAGGAATAGATCCCGGCAGCCTAGCCGTTGACATAAAGGAACAGATCCTGGCATCCTAGCTTGTGTCATAAAGGAACAGATCGTGGCATCCTAGCTTGTGTCATAGAGGAACAGATCCTGGCATCATAGCTTGTGTGAAAGAGGAACAGATCCTGGCATCATAGCTTGTGTTATAAATTAACAGATCCTGGCATCCTAGCTTGTGTCGTAAAGGAACAGATCCTGGAATCCTAGCCTGTGACATAAAGGAACAGATCCTTCCATCCTAGCTTGTTTCATAAAGGAACAGATCCTGGCATCCTAGCCTGTGTCATAGAGGAACTGATCCTGGCATCCTAGCTTGTGTCAAAGAGGAACAGATCCTGGCATCCTAGCCTTTCTCATAGAGGAACAGATCCTGGCATCCTAGTCTGTATCATAGAGGAACAGATCCTGGCATCCTAGCCTGTGTCATAGAGGAACAGATCCTGGAATCCTAGCTTGTGTCATAGAGGAACAGATCCTGGCATCCTAGCTTTTGTCATAGTAGAACAGATCCTGGCATCCTAGCCTGTGTCATAGTAGAACAGGTCCTGGCATCCTAGCCTTTCTCATAGAGGAACAGATCGTGGCATCCTAGCCTGTGTCATAGAGGAACAGATCCTGGCATCCTAGCCTGTGACATAAAGGAACAGATCCTGGCATCCTAGCTTGTGTCATACAGGAATTTATCTTGGCATCCTAGCCTGTGACATAAAGGAACAGATCCTGGCATCCTAGCTTGTGTCATACAGGAACAGATCCTGGCATCCTAGCCTGTGTCATAGAGGAACTGATCCTGGCATCTTAGCTTGTGTCATAGAGGAACAGATCCTGGCATCCTAGCCTTTCTCATAGAGGAACAGATCCTGGCATCCTAGCCTGTATCATAGAGGAACAGATCCTGGAATCATAGCTTGTGTCATACAGGAATAGATCCCGGCATCCTAGCTTGTGTCATAAAGGAACAGTTCCTGGCATCCTCGCTTGTGTCATAAAGGAACAGATCCTGGCATCCTAGCCTGCGTCATAGAGGAACAGATCTTGGCATCCTAGCCCGTGTGATAGAGGAACAGATCCTGGCATCCTAGCCTGTGACATAAAGGAACAGATCCTGGCATCCTAGCCTGTGAGATAAAGGAACAGATCCTGGCATCCTAGCTTGTGTCATAGAGGAATAGATCCTGGCATCCTAGCTTATCTCATAGAGGAACAGATCCTGGCATCCTAGCCTGTATCATAGAGGAACAGATCCTGGCATCCTAGCCTGTGTCATAGAGGAACAGATCCTGGCATCCTAGCTTGTGTCATAGTAGAACAGATCCTGGCATCCTAGCCTTTCTCATAGAGGAACAGATCCTGGCATCCTAGCCTGTGTCATAGAGGAACAGATCCTGACATCCTAGCTTGTGTCATAGAGGAACAGATCCTGGCATCCTAGCCTGTGTCATAGAGGAACAGATCCTGGCATCCTAGCCTGTGACATAAAGGAAGAGATCCTGGCTTGTGTCATATAGGAATAGATCCCGGCAGCCTAGCCGTTGACATAAAGGAACAGATCCTGGCATCCTAGCTTGTGTCATAAAGGAACAGATCGTGGCATCCTAGCTTGTGTCATAGAGGAACAGATCCTGGCATCATAGCTTGAGTGAAAGAGGAACAGATCCTGGCATCATAGCTTGTGTTATAAATTAACAGATCCTGGCATCCTAGCTTGTGTCGTAAAGGAACAGATCCTGGCATCCTAGCCTGTGACATAAAGGAACAGATCCTTCCATCCTAGCTTGTTTCATAAAGGAACAGATCCTGGCATCCTAGCCTGTGTCATAGAGGAACAGATCCTGGAATCCTAGCTTGTGTCAAAGAGGAACAGATCCTGGCATCCTAGCCTTTCTCATAGAGGAACAGATCCTGGCATCCTAGTCTGTATCATAGAGGAACAGATCCTGGCATCCTAGCCTGTGTCATAGAGGAACAGATCCTGGAATCCTAGCTTGTGTCATAGAGGAACAGATCCTGGCATCCTAGCTTGTGTCATAGTAGAACAGATCCTGGCATCCTAGCCTGTGTCATAGTAGAACAGGTCCTGGCATCCTAGCCTTTCTCATAGAGGAACAGATCCTGGCATCCTAGCCTGTGTCATAGAGGAACAGATCCTGGCATCCTAGCCTGTGTCATAGAGGAACAGATCCTGGCATCCTAGCCTGTGACATAAAAGAACAGATCCTGACATCCTCGCTTGTGTCATATAGGAATAGATCCTGGCAGCCTAGCCGGTGACATAAAGAAACAGATCCTGGCATCCTAGCTTGTGTCATAAAGGAACAGATCCTGGCATCCTAGCTTGTGTCATAGAGGAACAGATCCTGACATCCTAGCTTGTGTCATAGAGGAACAGATCCTGGCATCCTAGCTTGTGTCATAAAGGAACAGATCCTGGCATCCTAGCCTGTGACATAAAGGAACAGATCCTGGCATCCTAGCCTGTGTCATAGAGGAACAGATCCTGGCATCATAGCTTGTGTCATAAAGGAACAGATCCTGGCATCCTAGCTTGTGTCGTAAGGGAACAGATCCTGGCATCCTAGCCTGTGACATAAAGGAACAGATCCTTCCATCCTAGCTTGTTTCATAAAGGAACAGATCCTGGCATCCTAGCTTGTGTCATAGATGAACAGATCCTGGCATCCTAGCTTGTGTCATAGTAGAACAGATCCTGGCATCCTAGCCTTTCTCATAAAGGAACAGATCCTGGCATCCTAGCTTGTGTCATAGAGGAACAGATCCTGACATCCTAGCTTGTGTCATAGAGGAAAAGATCCTGGCATCCTAGCTTGTGTCATAGAGGAACAGATCCTGGCATCCTAGCTTGTGTCATACAGGAATAAATCCTGGCATCCTAGCCTGTGACATAAAGGAACAGATCCTGGCATCCTAGCTTGTGTCATAGAGGAACAGATCCTGGCATCCTAGCTTGTGTCATAGTAGAACAGATCCTGGCATCCTAGCCTGTGTCATAGTAGAACAGATCCTGGCATCCTAGCCTTTCTCATAGAGGAACACATCCTGGCATCCTAGCCTGTGTCATAGAGGAACAGATCCTGGCATCCTAGCCTTTCTCATAGAGGAACAGATCCTGGCATCCTAGCCTGTGTCATAGAGGAACAGATCCTGGCATCCTAGCCTGTGACATAAAGGAACAGATCCTGGCATCCTAGCCTGTGTCATAGAGGAACAGATCCTGGCATCATAGCTTGTGTCAAAGAGGAACAGATCCTGGCATCATAGCTTGTGTCATAAAGAAACAGATCCTGGCATCCTAGCTTGTGTCGTAAAGGAACAGATCCTGGCATCCTAGCCTGTGACATAAAGGAACAGATCCTTCCATCCTAGCTTGTTTCGTAAAGGAACAGATCCTGGCATCCTAGCCGGTGTCATAGAGGAACAGATCCTTCCATCATAGCTTGTGTCACAAAGGAACAGATCCTGGCACCTAGCCTGTGTCATAGAGGAACTGATCCTGGCATCCTAGCTTGTGTCATAAAGGAACAGATCCTGGCATACTAGCCTTTCTCATAGAGGAACAGAACCTGGCATCCTAGCCTGTGTCATACAGGAATAGATCCCGGCAACCTAGCCGGTGACAGAAATGAACAGATCCTGGCATCCTAGCTTGTGTCATAAAGGAACAGATCCTGGCATCTTAGCTTGTGTCATAGAGGAACAGATCCTGGCATCTTAGCTTGTGTCATAGAGGAACAGATCCTGGCATTCTAGCTTCTGTAATAAAGGAACAGCTCCTGGCATCCTAGCCTGTGACATAAAAGAACAGATCCTGGCATCCTAGCCTGTGTCATAGAGGAACAGACCCTGGCATCCTAGCTTGTGTCATAAAGGAACAGATCCTGGCATTTTAGCCTGTGACATAAAGGAACAGATCCTTCCAACATAGCTTGTGTCATAAAGGAACAGATCCTGGCATCCTAGCCTGTGTCATAGAGGAACAGATCCTGGCATCCTAGCCTGTGACATAAAGGAACATCATGGCATCCTAGCCTGTGACATAGAGGAACAGATCCTGGCATCCTAGCCTGTATCATAGAGGAACAGATTCTGGCATCCTAGCCTGTGTCATAGAGGAACAGATCCTGGCATCCTAGCCTGTGACATAAAGGAACAGATCCTGGCATCCTAGCCTGTGTCATAGAGGAACAGATCCTGGCATCCTAGCCTGTGACATAAAGGAACATCATGGCATCCTAGCCTGTGACATAGAGGAACAGATCCTGGCATCCTAGCCTGTATCATAGAGGAACAGATTCTGGCATCCTAGCCTGTGTCATAGAGGAACAGATCCTGGCATCCTAGCCTGTGACATAAAGGAACAGATCCTGGCATCCTAGCCTGTGTCATAGAGGAACAGATCCTGGCATCCTAGCCTGTGACATAAAGGAACATCATGGCATCCTAGCCTGTGACATAGAGGAACAGATCCTGGCATCCTAGCCTGTATCATAGAGGAACAGATCCTGGCATCCCAGCCTGTGTCATAGAGGAACAGATCCTGGCATCCTAACCTGTGACATAAAGGAAGAGATCCTGGCATCCTAGCCTGTGACATAAAGGAACAGATCCTGGCATCCTAGCTTTTGTCATAGAGGAACAGATCCTGGCATCCTAGCCTGTGACATAAAGGAACAGATCCTGGCATCCTAGCCTGTGACATAAAAGAACAGATCCTGGCATCCTAGCTTGTGTCATAGAGGAATAGATCCTGGCATCCTAGCTTATCTCATAGAGCAACAGATCCTGGCATCCTAGCCTATATCATAGAGGAACAGATCCTGGCATCCTAGTCTGTGTCATAGAGGAACAGATCCTGGCATCCTAGCTTGTGTCATAGTGGAACAGATCCTGGCATCCAAGCCTTTCTCATAGAGAAACAGATCCTGGCATCTTCGCCTGTGTCATAGAGGAACAGATCCTGTTATCCTAGCTTGTGTCATAGAGGAACAGATCCTGGCATCCTAGCCTTTCTCATAGAGGAAGAGATCCTGGCATCCTAGCCTGTGTCATAGAGGAACAGATCCTGGCATCATAGCCAGTGAGATAAAGGAACAGATCCTGGCATCCTGGTTTGTGTCATATAGGAATAGATCCCGGCAGCCTAGCCGGTGACATAAAGGAACAGATCCTGGCATCCTAGCTTTTGTCATAAAGGAACAGATCCTGGCATCCTAGCTTGTGTCATAGAGGAACAGATCCTTTCATCCTAGCTTGTGTCATAAAGGAACAGATCCTGGCATCCTAGCCTGTGACATAAAGGAACAGATCCTGGCATCCTAGCGTGTGTCATAGAGGAACAGATCCTGGCATCATAACTTGTATCAAAGAGGAACAGATCCTGGCATCATAGCTTGTGTCATAAAGGAACAGATCCTGGCATCCTAGTGTCACGCGGGGCTTAGGACAACTAAGGCAGAAATACCCGGGGCCCCTGTGGTGTCCCTTTCACTAGGGGAAACCCTGTCTGACCCTCAACCCAGGGTTTTTGCTGAAGGTGCAAATGCCTGAGCCTCCACCCTTTCCTTATCTCCTGCTCAGCCCTAAGCTTAACCCTCCACCCTCCACCCAGTGAGGAGACACACCACCAAAGCTCCCACACAAATAAGACAGACAGGGAGAACTTAAACTGCACTGCGCCGCACACACACAGGAATATACAGTAATGTGAACAGGGCACAACTAAACACAAATATGGGAAGGAGAAAGGATAACGACGGATCATACGACACCAGATACGAATCTCTCGCTCTGCAACACCTCCACTCCAGACCGGAACCACTTGGTATGAAAACACAAGCTATAATCGGCGACGCCCATATGCCAGTATGACTATTTAAAGACCGTGGGCGTGACTAACCTTCCAACCTGGTCTCCAGCAGGATTAACCCCCGAGAGCCTGAAGATCAAGCCGGCGCCACTGAGGCTATAGTGGCTGGAGGTGGAACTACCTCTGCCTGCCGGACGCTGTGGTGTGAACAGCGTCCGACATGACACCTAGCTTGTGTCGTAAAGGAACAGATCCTGGTATCCTAGCCTGTGACATAAAGGAACAGATCCTTCCATCCTAGCTTGTTTCATAAAGCAACAGATCCTGGCATTCTAGCCTGTGTCATAGAGGAACTGATCCTGGCATCCTAGCTTGTGTCAAAGAGTAACAGATCCTGGCATCCTATCCTTTCTCATAGAGGAACAGATCCTGGCATCCTAGTCTGTATCATAGAGGAACAGATCCTGGCATCCTAGCCTGTGTCATAGAGGAACAGATCCTGGAAACCTAGCTTGTGTCATAGTAGAACAGGTCCTGGCATCCTAGCCTGTGACATAAAGTAACAGATCCTGGCATCCTAGCTTGTGTCATAGTAGAACAGGTCCTGGCATCCTAGCCTTTCTTATAGAGGAACAGATCCTGGCATCCTAGCCTGTGTCATAGAGGAACAGATCCTGGCATCCTAGCTTGTGTCATAGAGGAACAGATCCTGGCATCCTAGCCTTTCTCATAGAGGAAGAGATCCTGGCATCCTAGCCTGTGTCATAGAGGAACAGATCCTGGCATCCTAGCCTGTGAAATAACGGAACAGATCCTGGCATCCTCGCTTGTGTCATATAGGAATATATCCCGGCAGCCTAGCCAGTGACATAAAGGAACAGATCCTGGCATCCTAGCTTGTGTCATAAAGGAACAGATCCTGGCATCCTAGCTTGTGTCATAGAGGAACAGATACTGACATCCTAGCTTGTGTCATAGAGGAACAGATCCTGGCATCCTAGCTTGTGTCATAAAGGAACAGATCCTGGCATCCTAGCCTGTGACATAAAGGAACAGATCCTGGCATCCTAGCCTGTGTCATAGAGGAACAGATCCTGGCATCATAGCTTGTGTCAAAGAGGAACAGATCCTGGCATCGTAGCTTGTGTCATGAAGGAACAGATCCTGGCATCCTTGCGTGTGTCGTAAAGAAACAGATCATGGCATCCTAGCCTGTGACATAAAGGAACAGATCCTTCCATCCTAGCTTGTTTCATAAAGGAACAAATCCTGGCATCCTAGCCTGTGTCATAGAGGAACTGATCCTGGCATTCTAGCCTTTCTCAGAGAGGAACAGATCCTGGCATCCTAGTCTTTATCATAGAGGAACAGATCCTGGCATCCTAGCCTGTGTCATAGAGGAACAGATCCTGGAATCCTAGCTTGTGTCATAAAGGAACAGATCCTGGCATCCTAGCCTTTCTCATAGAGGAACAGATCGTGGCATCCTAGCCTGTGTCATAGAGGAACAGATCCTGGCATCCTAGCCTGTGACATAAAGGAACAGATCCTGGCAGCGTAGCATGTGTCATACAGGCACAGATCCTGGCATCCTAGCCTGTGACATAGAGGAACTGATCCTGGCATCCTAGCTTGTGTCATAGAGGAACAGATCCTGGCTTCCTAGCCTTTCTCATAGAGTAACAGATCCTGGCATCCTAGCCTGTGACATAAAGGAACAGATCATTGCATCCTAGCTTGTGTCATAAAGGAACAGATCCTGGCATCCTAGATTGTATCATAGAGGAACAGATCGTGGCATCCTAGCCTGTGTCATAGAGGAACAGATCCTGGCATCCTAGCCTGTGACATAAAGGAACAGATCCTTGCATCCTAGCTTGTGTCATACAGGAATAGATCCTGGCATCCTAGCCTGTGACATAAAGGAACAGATCCTAGCATCATAGCTTGTGTCATAGAGGAACAGATCCTGGCATCCTAGCTTGTGTCATAGTAGAACAGATCCTGGCATCCTAGCCTTTCTCATAGAGGAACAGATCCTGGCATCCTAGCCTGTGTCATAGAGGAACAGATCCTGGCTTACTAGCCTTTCTCATAGAGGAAGAGATCTCCTGGCATCCTAGCCTGTGTCATAGAGGAACAGATCCTGGCATCCTAGCCTGTGACATAAAGGAACAGATCCTGGCATCCTCGCTTGTGTCATATAGGAATAGATCCCGGCAGCCTAGCCGGTGACATAAAGGAACAGATCCTGACATCCTAGCTTGTGTCATAAAGGAAGAGATCCTGGCATTATAGCTTGTGTCAAAGAGGAACAGATCCTGGCATCATAGCTTGTGTCATAAAGGAACAGATCCTGGCATCCTAGCTTGTGTCGTAAAGGAACAGAACCTGGCATCCTAGCCTGTCACATAAAGGAACAGATCCTTCCATCCTAGCTTGTTTCATAAAGGAACAGATCCTGGCATCCTAGCCTGTGTCATAGAGGAACAGATCCTTCTATCATAGCTTGTGTCATAAAGGAACAGATCCTGGCATCCTAGCCTGTGTCATAAAGGAACAGATCCTGGCATCCTAGCCTTTCTCATAGAGGAACAGATCCTGGCATCCTAGCCTGTGTCATACAGGAATAGATCCCGGCAACCTAGCCGGTGACAGAAAGGAACAGATCCTGGCATCCTAGCTTGTGTCATAAAGGAACAGATCCTGGCATCTTAGCTTGTGTCATAGAGGAACAGATCCTGGCAATCTAGCCTTTCTCATAGAGGAACAGATCGTGGCATCCTAGCCTGTGTCATAGAGGAACAGATCCTGGCACCCTAGCCTGTGACATAAAGGAACAGATCCTGGCAGCGTAGCATGTGTCATACAGGCACAGATCCTGGCATCCTAGCCTGTGACATCGAGGAACTGATCCTGGCATCCTAGCTTGTGTCATAGAGGAACAGATCCTGGCTTCCTAGCCTTTCTCATAGAGTAACAGATCCTGGCATCCTAGCCTGTGACATAAAGGAACAGATCATTGCATCCTAGCTTGTGTCATAAAGGAACAGATCCTGGCATCCTAGATTGTATAATAGAGGAACAGATCGTGGCATCCTAGCCTGTGTCATAGAGGAACAGATCCTGGCATCCTAGCCTGTGACATAAAGGAACAGATCCTTGCATCCTAGCTTGTGTCATACAGGAATAGATCCTGGCATCCTAGCCTGTGACATAAAGGAACAGATCCTGGCATCCTAGCTTGTGTCATAGAGGAACAGATCCTGGCATCCTAGCTTGTGTCATAGTAGAACAGATCCTGGCATCCTAGCCTTTCTCATAGAGGAACAGATCCTGGCATCCTAGCCTGTGTCATAGAGGAACAGATCCTGGCTTACTAGCCTTTCTCATAGAGGAAGAGATCTCCTGGCATCCTAGACTGTGTCATAGAGGAACAGATCCTGGCATCCTAGCCTGTGACATAAAGAAACAGATCCTGGCATCCTCGCTTGTGTCATATAGGAATAGATCCCGGCAGCCTAGCCGGTGACATAAAGGAACAGATCCTGACATCCTAGCTTGTGTCATAAAGGAAGAGATCCTGGCATCATAGCTTGTGTCAAAGAGCAACAGATCCTGGCATCATAGCTTGTGTCATAAAGGAACAGATCCTGGCATCCTAGCTTGTGTCGTAAAGGAACAGAACCTGGCATCCTAGCCTGTCACATAAAGGAACAGATCCTTCCATCCTAGCTTGTTTCATAAAGGAACAGATCCTGGCATCCTAGCCTGTGTCATACAGGAATAGATCCCGGCAACCTAGCCGGTGACAGAAAGGAACAGATCCTGGCATCCTAGCTTGTGTCATAAAGGAACAGATCCTGGCATCTTAGCTTGTGTCATAGAGGAACAGATCATGGCATCTTAGCTTGTGTCATAGAGGAACAGATCCTGGCATCCTAGCTTCTGTAATAAAGAAACAGATTCTGGCATCCAAGCTTGTGTCATTAAGGAACAGATCCTGACATTCTAGCCTGTGACATAAAGGAACAGATCCTTCCATCATAGCTTGTGTCATAAAGGATCAGATACTGGCATCCTAGCCTGTGTCATAGAGGAACTGATCCTGGCATCCTAGCTTGTGTCATAAAGGAACAGATCCTGGCATCCTAGCCTTTCTCATAGAGGAACAGATCCTGGCATCCTAGCCTGTGTCATAGAGGAACAGATCCTGGCATCCTAGCCTGTGACATAAAGGAACAGATCCTGGCAACCTAGCCTGTGTCATAGAGGAACAGATCCTGGCATCCTAGCCTGTGACATAAAGGAAGAGATCCTGGCATCCTAGCCTGTGACATAAAAGAACAGATCCTGGCATCCTAGCTTGTGTCATAGAGGAATAGATCCTGGCATCCTAGCTTATCTCATAGAGGAACAGATCCTGGCATCCTAGCCTGTGTCATAGAGGAACAGATCCTGGCATCGTAGCTTGTGTCATAGTAGAACAGATCCTGGCATCCTAGACTTTCTCATAGAGGAAGAGATCCTGGCATCCTAGCCTGTGTCATAGAGGAACAGATCCTGGCATACTAGCTTGTGTCATAGAGGAACAGATCCTGGTATCCTAGCCTTTCTCATAGAGGAACAGATCCTTACGCGTACGCGTGCAACAGATTAAGTGCAACAGGATAAAGTGTTTTGCAGTTTGACAATGCATTGAAGCTGATGTTCCTCTCTTCTCTTCTTCACACAGGTATTTCATTCCATCATCCATGTGTGCTGTCTGACAAGTGTGAACTGCATCATATAGTGCCAGATATTTTTATGGTATTTCATTCCATCACTCCCGTGGTGGGTCTTTATTTTTTATCTATTTGGTTTCTGCTTTGAAGTGTAGAAAGGTGTTTTTTTTTTTTTTTTTTTTTCCCTTTCTCAGTTTGATGGCCTTGTCCAGCGTTAGTTATTTACCCTGCATAGTAATGCCTGCTCTGGCCTTGTGCTAATTGGTTAATTACTGATTGTGGCCTTTTGGTGGCTGAAGCTAGCAGACATTTCATTTCATATATATTTAGCTCTGGCTGGGATAGCACGCGTGCGGGCTCACGCGTGCAACAGATATTAAGTGCAACAGGATCAAGTGTTTTGCAGTTAGACAATGCAGTTGGACAGGGCAGGAGACAGGTAAGGTGCATAAGTTTTTCATGCACGCTTGCTTCTTGGTCAGTTGTACTAAATATGCATTGATCATATCAACCTGCTGCTTATTTGTCTTCACTTCTGCTTTTTAACAACTCGCCTGCCCTTTTACACATTCTGTGCACTCTCTGCATATCCACCCCTCCCTTTTCCCCTCTCCCATGTTTAACTCTGAGGCTCTATTGACATTTCTTACCCACACCAAACCATCCAAAACCTCCATGCAGCACTCAAAACGTTCATACAAATCATCCCACCACCTGCTTTTTCTGTTTTTTCTCCTTTTAATAGTTGCAGGTGACATCTCCCCCAACCCTGGGCCTCCCTCCACCAGCATACATTACTCTCCTCCAGCTGCATATAGAAACCCTGCTAATCTTATTAACATTCAGTGCATGCCTTCTCCTCTCACTTTCCAATGTGCTCTCTGGAATGCACGGTCTGTGTGTAACAAACTGACTTACATTCACGATCTTTTTCTCTCTAATTCCCTTAACCTTCTGGCTATTACAGAAACCTGGATCCAGCATTCAGACACCACCGCTGCTGCCGCTCTCTCGTTTGGTGGGCTGAAATTTTCACATACCCCCAGACCTGAGAACAGACAGGGTGGAGGTGTTGGTTTGCTCCTTTCATCACAATGTGCTTTCCAGGTCATCCCCCCGGTTCCATCACTTACATTTCCTTCCTTTGAAGTCCACGCCGTCAGACTCTTTAAGCCCTTCTCCTTACGAGTGGTGGTCGTTTATCGCCCTCCAGGCTCCTCCCGCCAGTTTCTAGACCACTTCACCACCTGGCTTACTCACTTTCTGTCCTGTGACATCCCCACCCTCATCATGGGAGACTTTAACATCCCCATCAATGATCCGCTCTCCCAGTCTGCCTCTCATCTTCTTTCTCTAACTTCTTCATTCGGCCTCTCACAGTTTACTAATTCTCCTACACATGAGGACGGGAATACTCTGGACCTGGTTTTCTCCCGTCCCGGCTCGCTGCACAACTTTACTAATTCACCTCTCCCGCTCTCGGACCACAACCTTCTTTCCTTCTCTGTCAAGAATTGTCTCCTCACCCGGGACACCCCCACTTACCACACTTATCGGAATACACGTACCATTAATACCCAACAGCTTAGGGACAATCTCCACACATCTTTAGCCCCCATCTCCACCCTCTCCTGTCCAGACATAGCATTGTCACACTTCAATAATACACTGAAGAATGCCCTAGATGAAGCAGCACCTTCTATACGCAGAAAGACCCGACACAGACAAAAGCAGCCCTGGCACACAACGCAAACACGCTCTCTTCAGCGCTGCTCGAGGTGTGCAGAGCGGCAGTGGAGAAAATCTCTCTTAGCAGAAGACTTCATCCACTATAAGTTCATGCTCAAAACCTATAACTCTGCCCTTCATCTGGCCAAACAATCCTACTTCACCACCCTCATCACCTCACTATCCAACAACCCAAGACGACTTTTTGAAACCTTAAACTCCCTCCTGAAACCTAAAGTACAGGCCCCCATCACCAACCTCAGCGGTGAGGATCTGGCCACTTATTTCCTAGAAAAAATCAACCACATCCATCAGGATATCTCAGCCCTATCTCCTCAGTGCCTGGATCCCCTTCCCTGCCGCACCTCAAGCTCACTAGACATCTTTGAGCCTGTTTCAGAAGAAGAAGTTTCCAAGCTCCTCGCTTCTGCTCGGCCTACAACCTGCAACAGTGACCCCATTCCTTCACAGCTCCTGCAGTCTCTCTCACCAGTGGTCACCACTCACCTGACTAAAATATTTAACCTCTCTCTTTCTTCAGGTATATTTCCCTCCTCATTTAAACATGCCATCATAACCCCTTTACTTAAAAAGCCATCCCTGGACCAGAACTGCACTGCTAACTACAGACCTGTCTCTAACCTTCCCTTCATCTCTAAACTCCTGGAACGCCTGGTCCACTCCCGTCTAATCCGCTATCTCTCGGATAACTCTCTTCTCGACCCCTTACAATCTGGTTTCCGCTCTTTACACTCTACTGAAACTGCCCTCACTAAAGTCTCTAATGATTTAATAACAGCTAAATCGAAAGGTCATTGCTCCCTGCTGATTCTCCTGGATCTCTCTGCCGCATTTGACACTGTGGATCACCAGCTCCTCCTCACTATGCTCCGCTCTATAGGCCTCAAGGACACAGCCCTCTCCTGGTTCTCCTCCTACCTCTCTGACCGCTCCTTCACTGTATCTTTTTCTGGCTCCTCTTCCTCTTCTCGTCCCCTTACTATCGGGGTCCCGCAGGGCTCAGTCCTAGGCCCCCTCCTCTTCTCTTTATACACTGCCCCTATTGGACAAACAATCAGCAGATTTGGGTTCCAGTATCATCTCTATGCTGATGACACCCAATTATACACTTCTTCCCCTGACATCACCCCTACCCTAATTCAAAATACCAAGGATTGTCTGTCTGCTGTCTCTAGCATCATGTCCTCCCTCTATCTGAAACTAAATCTCTCTAAAACTGAACTTCTTGTGTTTCTCCCCTCTACTAACCTCACACTACCTAACATCGAAATAACCCTGGAGGGTTCAACCATAACTCCCAAGCAGCATGCCCGCTGTCTTGGGGTCATATTCGACACTGAACTTTCCTTTACTCCGTACATCCGATCACTCAGTCGCTCTTGTCACCTGCATCTTAAAAACATCTCCAGAATCCGACCTTTTCTCACCTTTGAAACTGCTAAGACTCTTACTGTCGCTCTTATTCATTCTCGTCTGGACTACTGCAACTCTCTTCTGATCGGTCTCCCTCTTACCAAACTTTCTCCTCTCCAATCCATCTTGAATGCGGCAGCCAGGGTCATATTTCTGTCCAGCCGCTTCACCGATGCCTCCATCTTGTGCCAGTCATTACACTGGCTACCTATTCGCTACAGGGTCCAGTATAAACTCATCTCTCTCACCCACAAAGCTCTCCACTGTTCTGCACCGCCTTATATCTCCTCTCTCATCTCTGTCTATCGCCCTACACGTGCCCTCCGTTCTACAAATGACCTAAGACTAACATCCCCCGTAATCCGAACCTCGCACCTCCGTCTCCAAGACTTCTCTCGTGCTGCTCCAGCTCTCTGGAATGCACTTCCCCAGACGATCAGACTGATACCTAGCCCTGACCTATTCAAGCGCGCTTTGAAAACCCATCTCTTCAAAGAAGCCTATCACATCAACTACTCAGCAAGCTAACTTTGCCCTGTTCCCTCCTTCCAAATATTATTCTGAATCTGCACCCTACTATTCATCTGTCTCCACACCCTTCATGCACATGATAACTGCACTTGATACTTGTCTATTGCGCTTAAACACACGGGCTGATGACCGGATCATGCAGCTTTATATGAAAATCCCTATTATAATTGCCAGACCTGAATTAACAAGCATTTCTCACCTACTGTGTCCCCCCATTTCCTTGTAGATTGTAAGCTTGCGAGCAGGGACCTCACTCCTAATGTCATTGTTTGAATTGTCTTAACTTGTATTGAATTTATTGTCTGTACATGTCCCCGCTTAATTGTAAAGTGCTGCGGAATATGTTGGCGCTATATAAATAAAAATTATTATTATTATTATTATTATCCTGGCATCTTAGTCTGTATCATAGAGCAACAGATCCTGGCATCCTAGCCTGTTTCATAGAGGAACAGATCGTGGCATCCTAGCCTATGTCATAGAGGAACAGATCCTGGCGTCCTAGCCTGTGACATAAAGGAACAGATCCTGGCATCCTAGCTTGTGTCATACAGGAATTTATCTTGGCATCCTAGCCTGTGACATAAAGGAACAGATCCTGGCATCCTAGCTTGTGTCATACAGGAACAGATCCTGGCATCCTAGCCTTTCTCATAGAGGAACAGATCCTGGCATCCTAGCCTGTATCATAGAGGAACAGATCCTGGAATCATAGCTTGTGTCATACAGGAATAGATCCCGGCATCCTAGCTTGTGTCATAAAGGAACAGTTCCTGGCATCCTAGCTTGTGTCATAAAGGAACAGATCCTGGCATTCTAGCCTGCGTCATAGAGGAACAGATCCTGGCATCCTAGCCCGTGTGATAGAGGAACAGATCCTGGCATCCTAGCCTGTGACATAAAGGAACAGATCCTGGCATCCTAGCTTGTATCATAGAGGATCAGATCCTGGCATCTTAGCCTTTCTCATAGAGGAACAGATCCTGGCATCCTAGCTTGTGTCATACAGGAACAGATCCTGCCATACTAGCTTGTGTCATAAAGGAAAAGATCCTGGCATCCTAGCCTGTGTCTTACAGGAACTGATCCTGGTATCCTACCTTGTGTCATAGATGAACAGATCCTGGCATCCTTGCCTTTCTCATAGAGGAACAGATCCTGGCATCCTAGCCTGTGTCATAGAGGAACAGATCCTAGCATCCTAGCCTGTGACATAAAGGAACAGATCCTGGCATCCTAGCTTGTGTCATAGAGGAACAGATCCTGACATCCTAGCATGTGACATAAAGGAACAGATCTTGGCATCCTAGCCTGTGTAATAGAGGAATAGGTCCTGCCATCCTAGCCTATCTGAAAAAAGGAACAGATCCTGGCATCCTAGCCTGTATCATAGAGGAACAGATCCTGGCATCCTAGCTTGTGTCATAGAGGAACAGATCCTGGCATCCTAGCTTGTGTCATAGTAGAACAGATCCTGGCATCCTAGCCTTTCTCATAAAGGAACAGATCCTGGCATCATAGCTTGTGTCATAGAGGAACAGATCCTGACATCCTAGCTTGTGTCATAGAGGAAAAGATCCTGGCATCCTAGCTTGTGTCATAGAGGAACAGATCCTGGCATCCTAGCTTGTGTCATACAGGAATAGATCCTGGCATCCTAGCCTGTGACATAAAGGAACAGATCCTGGCATCCTAGCTTGTGTCATAGAGGAACAGATCCTGGCATCCTAGCTTGTGTCATAGTAGAACAGATCCTGGCATCCTAGCCTGTGTCATAGTAGAACAGATCCTGGCATCCTAGCCTTTCTCATAGAGGAACAGATCCTGGCATCCTAGACTTTCTCATAGAGGAAGAGATCCTGGCATCCTAGCCTGTGTCATAGAGGAACAGATCATGGCATCCTAGCCTGTGACATAAAGGAACAGATCCTGGCATCCTAGCTTGTGTCATAGAGGAACAGATCCTGGCATCCTAGCCTGTGACATAAAGGAACAGATCCTGGCATCCTAGCCTGTATCATAGAGGAACAGATCCTGGCATCCTAACCTGTGACATAAAGGAACAGATCCTAGCATCCTAGCCTGTATCATAGAGGAACAGATCCTGGCATCCTAGCCAGTGTCATAGAGGAACAGATCCTGGCATCCTAGCCTTTCTCATAGAGGAAGAGATCCTGGCATCCTAGCCTGTATCATAGAGGAACAGATCCTGGCATCCTAGCCTGTGTCATAGAGGAACAGATCCTGGCATACTAGCTTGTGTCATAGAGGAACAGATCCTGGTATCCTAGCCTTTCTCATAGAGGAACAGATCCTGGCATCCTAGCCTTTCTCATAGAGGAACAGATCCTGGCATCTTAGGCTGTATCATAGAGCAACAGATCCTGGCATCCTAGCCTTTTTCATAGAGGAACAGATCGTGGCATCCTAGCCTGTGTCATAGAGGAACAGATCCTGGCGTCCTAGCCTGTGACATAAAGGAACAGATCCTGGCATCCTAGCTTGTGTCATACAGGAATTTATCTTGGCATCCTAGCCTGTGACATAAAGGAACAGATCCTGGCATCCTAGCTTGTGTCATACAGGAACAGATCCTGGCATCCTAGCCTTTCTCATAGAGGAACAGATCCTGGCATCCTAGCCTGTATCATAGAGGAACAGATCCTGGAATCATAGCTTGTGTCATACAGGAATAGATCCGGGCATCCTAGCTTGTGTCATAAAGGAACAGTTCCTGGCATCCTAGCTTGTGTCATAAAGGAACAGATCCTGGCATCCTAGCCTGCGTCATAGAGGAACAGATCCTGGCATCCTAGCCCGTGTGATAGAGGAACAGATCCTGGCATCCTAGCCTGTGACATAAAGGAACAGATCCTGGCATCCTAGCCTGTGAGATAAAGGAACAGATCCTGGCATCCTAGCTTGTGTCATAGAGGAATAGATCCTGGCATCCTAGCTTATCTCATAGAGGAACAGATCCTGGCATCCTAGCCTGTATCATAGAGGAACAGATCCTGGCATCCTAGCCTGTGTCATAGAGGAACAGATCCTGGCATCCTAGCTTGTGTCATAGTAGAACAGATCCTGGCATCCTAGCCTTTCTCATAGAGGAACAGATCCTGGCATCCTAGCCTGTGTCATAGAGGAACAGATCCTGACATCCTAGCTTGTTTCATAGAGGAACAGATCCTGGCATCCTAGCCTGTGTCATAGAGGAACAGATCCTGGCATCCTAGCCTGTGACATAAAGGAAGAGATCCTGGCTTGTGTCATATAGGAATAGAACCCGGCAGCCTAGCCGTTGACATAAAGGAACAGATCCTGGCATCCTAGCTTGTGTCATAAAGGAACAGATCGTGGCATCCTAGCTTGTGTCATAGAGGAACAGATCCTGGCATCATAGCTTGTGTGAAAGAGGAACAGATCCTGGCATCATAGCTTGTGTTATAAATTAACAGATCCTGGCATCCTAGCTTGTGTCGTAAAGGAACACATCCTGGAATCCTAGCCTGTGACATAAAGGAACAGATCCTTCCATCCTAGCTTGTTTCATAAAGGAACAGATCCTGGCATCCTAGCCTGTGTCATAGAGGAACTGATCCTGGCATCCTAGCTTGTGTCAAAGAGGAACAGATCCTGGCATCCTAGCCTTTCTCATAGAGGAACAGATCCTGGCATCCTAGTCTGTATCATAGAGTAACATATCCTGGCATCCTAGCCTGTGTCATAGAGGAACAGATCCTGGAATCCTAGCTTGTGTCATAGAGGAACAGATCCTGGCATCCTAGCTTGTGTCATAGTAGAACAGATCCTGGCATCCTAGCCTGTGTCATAGTAGAACAGGTCCTGGCATCCTAGCCTTTCTCATAGAGGAACAGATCCTGGCATCCTAGCCTGTGTCATAGAGGAACAGATCCTGACATTCTAGCTTGTGTCATAGAGGAACAGATCCTGGCATCCTAGCCTGTGACATAAAGGAACAGATCCTGGCATCCTAGCCTGTGTCATATAGGAATAGATCCCGGCATCCTAGCCGGTGACATAAAGGAACAGATCCTGGCATCCTAGCTTGTGTCATAAAGGAACAGATCCTGGCATCCTAGCTTGTGTCATAGAGGAACAGATCCTGGCATCCTAGCATGTGTCATAGAGGAACAGATCCTGGCATCCTAGCTTGTGTCATAAAGGAACAGATCCTGGCATCCTAGGGTGTGTCCTAGAGGAACAGATCCTGGCATCTTAGCTTGAGTCAAAGAGGAACAGATCCTGGCTTCATAGCTTGTGTCATAAAGGAACAGATCCTGGCATCCTAGCTTGTGTCGTAAAGGAACAGATCCTGGCATTCTAGCCTGTGACATAAAGGAACAGATCCTGGCATCCTAGCTTGTGTCAAAGAGGAACAGATCCTGGCATCCTAGCCTTTCTCATGGAGGAACAGATCCTGGCATCCTAGCCTTTCTCATGGAGGAACAGATCCTGGCATCCTAGTCTGTATCATAGAGGAATAGATCCTGGCATGCTAGCCAGTGTCATAGAGGAACAGATCCTGGCATCCTAGCTTGTGTCATAGAGGAACAGATCTTGGCATCCTAGAATGTGACATAAAGGAACAGATCCTGGCATCCTAGCTTGTATCATAGAGGATCAGATCCTGGCATCTTAGCCTTTCTCATAGAGGAACAGATCCTGGCATCCTAGCTTGTGTCATACAGGAACAGATCCTGCCATACTAGCTTGTGTCATAAAGGAACAGATCCTGGCATCCTAGCCTGTGACATAAAGGAACAGATCTTTGCATCCTAGCTTGTGTCATAAAGGAACAGATCCTGGCATCCTAGCCTGTGTCTTACAGGAACTGATCCTGGTATCCTACCTTGTGTCATAGATGAACAGATCCTGGCATCCTTGCCTTTCTCATAGAGGAACAGATCCTGGCATCCTAGCCTGTGTCATAGAGGAACAGATCCTAGCATCCTAGCCTGTGACATAAAGGAACAGATCCTGGCATCCTAGCTTGTGTCATAGAGGAACAGATCCTGACATCCTAGCATGTGACATAAAGGAACAGATCTTGGCATCCTAGCTTGTGTAATAGAGGAATAGGTCCTGGCATCCTAGCCTATCTGAAAAAAGGAACAGATCCTGGCATCCTAGCCTGTATCATAGAGGCACAGATCCTGGCATCCTAGCCTGTGCCATAGAGGAACAGATCCTGGCATCCTAGCTTGTGTCATAGAGGAACAGATCCTGGCATCCTAGCCTGTGTCATAGAGGAAAAGATCCTGGCATCCTAGCTTGTGTCATAGAATTACAGATCTTGGCATCCTAGCCTTTCTCATAGAGGAACAGATCCTGGCATCCTAGCCTGTGTCATAGAGGAACAGATCCTGACATTCTAGCTTGTGTCATAGAGGAACAGATCCTGGCATCCTAGCCTGTGACATAAAGGAACAGATCCTGGCATCCTAGCTTGTGTCATATAGGAATAGATCCCGGCATCCTAGCCGGTGACATAAAGGAACAGATCCTGGCATCCTAGCCTCTGACATAAAGGAACAGATCCTGGCATCCTAGCTTGTGTCATAAAGGAACAGATCCTGGCATCCTAGCTTGTGTCATAGAGGAACAGATCCTGGCATCCTAGCTTGTGTCATAGAGGAAAAGATCCTGGCATCCTAGCTTGTGTCATAAAGGAACAGATCCTGGCATCCTAGGCTGTGTCCTAGAGGAACAGATCCTGGCATCATAGCTTGAGTCAAAGAGGAACAGATCCTGGCTTCATAGCTTGTGTCATAAAGGAACAGATCCTGGCATCCAAGCTTGTGTCGTAAAGGAACAGATCCTGGCATTCTAGCCTGTGACATAAAGGAACAGATCCTGGCATCCTAGCTTGTGTCAAAGAGGAACAGATCCTGGCATCCTAGCCTTTCTCATGGAGGAACAGATCCTGGCATCCTAGCCTTTCTCATGGAGGAACAGATCCTGGCATCCTAGTCTGTATCATAGAGGAATAGATCCTGGCATGCTAGCCAGTGTCATAGAGGAACAGATCCTGGCATCTTAGCTTATGACATAGAGGAACTGATCTTGGCATCCTAGCCTTTCTCATAGAGGAACAGATCCTGGCATCCTAGCCTGTGACATAAAGGAACAGATCCTGGCATCCTAGCCTGTGTCATAGAGAAACAGATCCTGGCATCCTAGCTTGTGTCATAGAGGAACAGATCTTGGCATCCTAGCCTGTGACATAAAGGAACAGATCCTGGCATCCTAGCTTGTATCATAGAGGATCAGATCCTGGCATCTTAGCTTTTCTCATAGAGGAACAGATCCTGGCATCCTAGCTTGTGTCATACAGGAACAGATCCTGCCATACTAGCTTGTGTCATTAAGGAACAGATCCTGGCATCCTAGCCTGTGACATAAAGGAACAGATCTTTGCATCCTAGCTTGTGTCATAAAGGAACAGATCCTGGCATCCTAGCCTGTGTCTTACAGGAACTGATCCTGGTATCCTACCTTGTGTCATAGATGAACAGATCCTGGCATCCTTGCCTTTCTCATAGAGGAACAGATCCTGGCATCCTAGCCTGTGTCATAGAGGAACAGATCCTAGCATCCTAGCCTGTGACATAAAGGAACAGATCCTGGCATCCTAGCTTGTGTCATAGAGGAACAGATCCTGACATCCTAGCATGTGACATAAAGGAACAGATCTTGGCATCCTAGCTTGTGTAATAGAGGAATAGGTCCTGGCATCCTAGCCTATCTGAAAAAAGGAACAGATCCTGGCATCCTAGCCTGTATCATAGAGGCACAGATCCTGGCATCCTAGCCTGTGCCATAGAGGAACAGATCCTGGCATCCTAGCTTGTGTCATAGAGGAACAGATCCTGGCATCCTAGCCTGTGTCATAGAGGAACAGATCCTGGCATCCTAGCTTGTGTCATAGAATTACAGATCCTGGCATCCTAGCCTTTCTCATAGAGGAACAGATCCTGGCATCCTAGCCTGTGTCATAGAGGAACAGATCCTGACATTCTAGCTTGTGTCATAGAGGAACAGATCCTGGCATCCTAGCCTGTGTCATAGAGGAACAGATCCTGGCATCCTAGCCTGTGACATAAAGGAACAGATCCTGGCATCCTAGCTTGTGTCATATAGGAATAGATCCCGGCATCCTAGCCGGTGACATAAAGGAACAGATCCTGGCATCCTAGCTTGTGTCATAAAGGAACAGATCCTGGCATCCTAGCTTGTGTCATAGAGGAACAGATCCTGGCATCCTAGCTTGTGTCATAGAGGAACAGATCCTGGCATTCTAGCTTGTGTCATAAAGGAACAGATCCTGGCATCCTAGGCTGTGTCATAGAGGAACAGATCCTGGCATCATAGCTTGAGTCAAAGAGGAACAGATCCTGGCTTCATAGCTTGTGTCATAAAGGAACAGATCCTGGCATCCTAGCTTTTGTCGTAAAGGAACAGATCCGGGCATTCTAGCCTGTGACATAAAGGAACAGATCCTGGCATCCTAGCTTGTGTCATACAGGAATAGATCCTGGCATCCTAACCTGTGACATAAAGGAACAGATCCTGGCATCCTAGCTTTTGTCATACAGGAATAGATCCTGGTATCCTAGCCTGTGACATAAAGGGACAGATCCTGGTAGCCTAGCATGTGTCATACAGGCACAGATCCTGGCATCCTAGCCTGTGACATAGATGAACTGATCCTGGCAATCTAGCTTGTGTCATAGAGGAACAGATCCTGGCATCCTAGCCTTTCTCATAGAGTAACAGATCCTGGCATCCTAGCCTGTGACATAAAGGAATAGATCATTGCATCCTAGCTTGTGTCATAAAGGAACAGATCCTGGAATCCTAGCCAGTGTCATAGAGGAACTGATCCTGGCATCCCAGCTTGTGTCATAGAGGAACAGATCCTGGCATCCTAGCCTTTATCATAGAGGAACAGATCCTGGCATCCTAGCCTGTGTCATAGAGGAACAGATCCTGGCATCCTAGCTTGTGTCATAGAGGAACAGATCGTGGCATACTAGCCTTTCTCATAGAGGAACAGATCCTGGCATCCTAGCCTGTGTCACAGAGGAACTGATCCTGGCATCCTAGCTTGTGTCATACAGGAAAAGAACCTGGAATCCTAGCCTGTGTCATAGAGGAACAGATCCTGACATTCTAGCTTGTGTCATAGAGGAACAGATCCTGGCATCCTAGCCTGTGTCATAGAGGAACAGATCCTGGCATCCTAGCCTGTGACATAAAGGAACAGATCCTGGCATCCTAGCTTGTGTCATATAGGAATAGATCCCGGCATCCTAGCCGGTGACATAAAGGAACAGATCCTGGCATCCTAGCTTGTGTCATAAAGGAACAGATCCTGGCATCCTAGCTTGTGTCATAGAGGAACAGATCCTGGCATCCTAGCTTGTGTCATAGAGGAACAGATCCTGGCATTCTAGCTTGTGTCATAAAGGAACAGATCCTGGCATCCTAGGCTGTGTCATAGAGGAACAGATCCTGGCATCATAGCTTGAGTCAAAGAGGAACAGATCCTGGCTTCATAGCTTGTGTCATAAAGGAACAGATCCTGGCATCCTAGCTTGTGTCGTAAAGGAACAGATCCGGGCATTCTAGCCTGTGACATAAAGGAACAGATCCTGGCATCCTAGCTTGTGTCATACAGGAATAGATCCTGGCATCCTAACCTGTGACATAAAGGAACAGATCCTGGCATCCTAGCTTTTGTCATACAGGAATAGATCCTGGTATCCTAGCCTGTGACATAAAGGGACAGATCCTGGTAGCCTAGCATGTGTCATACAGGCACAGATCCTGGCATCCTAGCCTGTGACATAGATGAACTGATCCTGGCAATCTAGCTTGTGTCATAGAGGAACAGATCCTGGCATCCTAGCCTTTCTCATAGAGTAACAGATCCTGGCATCCTAGCCTGTGACATAAAGGAATAGATCATTGCATCCTAGCTTGTGTCATAAAGGAACAGATCCTGGAATCCTAGCCAGTGTCATAGAGGAACTGATCCTGGCATCCCAGCTTGTGTCATAGAGGAACAGATCCTGGCATCCTAGCCTTTATCATAGAGGAACAGATCGTGGCATCCTAGCCTGTGTCATAGAGGAACAGATCCTGGCATCCTAGCTTGTGTCATAGAGGAACAGATCGTGGCATACTAGCCTTTCTCATAGAGGAACAGATCCTGGCATCCTAGCCTGTGTCACAGAGGAACTGATCCTGGCATCCTAGCTTGTGTCATACAGGAAAAGAACCTGGCATCCTAGCCTGTGACATAAAGGAACAGATCCTGGCAACCTAGCCTGTGACATAGAGGAACGGATCCTGGCATGCTAGCCTGTATCATAGAGGAACAGATCCTGGCATCCTAGCCTGTGTCATAGAGGAACAGATCCTGGCATCCTAGCCTTTGACATAAAGGAACAGATCCAGGCATCCTAGCCTGTGACATAACGGAACAGATCCAGGCATCCTAGCCTGTGACATAAAGGAACAGATCCTGGCATCCTAGCTTGTGTCATAGAGGAACAGATCCTGGCATCGTAGCCTGTGACATAAAGGAACAGATCCTGGCATCCTAGCCCGTGACATAAAGGAACAGATCCTGGCATCCTAGCCTGTGTCATAGAGAAACAGATCCTGGCATCCTAGCTTGTGTCATAGAGGAACAGATCTTGGCATCCTAGCCTGTGACATAAAGGAACAGATCCTGGCATCCTAGCTTGTGTCATAGAGGAACAGATCCTGACATCCTAGCATGTGACATAAAGGAACAGATCTTGGCATCCTAGCTTGTGTCATAGAGGAACAGATCCTGGCATCTTAGCCTGTGTCATAGAGGAACAGATCCTGGCATCCTAGCCTGTGTCATAGAGGAACAGATCCTGACATTCTAGCTTGTGTCATAGAGGAACAGATCCTGGCATCCTAGCCTTTCTCATAGAGGAAGAGATCCTGGCATCCTAGCCTGTGTCATAGAGGAACAGATCCTGGCATCCTAGCCTGTGACATAAAGGAACAGATCCTGGCATCCTAGCCTGTGTCATAGAGAAACAGATCCTGGCATCCTAGCTTGTGTCATAGAGGAACAGATCTTGGCATCCTAGCCTGTGACATAAAGGAACAGATCCTGGCATCCTAGCTTGTATCATAGAGGAACAGATCCTGGCATCTTAGCCTTTCTCATAGACGAACAGATCCTGGCATCCTAGCTTGTGTCATACAGGAACAGATCCTTCCATACTAGCTTGTGTCATAAAGGAACAGATCCTGGCATCCTAGCCTGTGACATAAAGGAACAGATCTTTGCATCCTAGCTTGTGTCATAAAGGAACAGATCCTGGCATCCTAGCCTGTGTCTTCCAGGAACTGATCCTGGTATCCTAGCTTGTGTTATAGATGAACAGATCCTGGCATCCTTGCCTTTCTCATAGAGGAACAGATCCTGGCATCCTAGCCTGTGTCATAGAGGAACAGATCCTAGCATCCTAGCCTGTGACATAAAGGAACAGATCCTGGCATCCTAGCTTGTGTCATAGAGGAACAGATCCTGACATCCTAGCATGTGACATAAAGGAACAGATCTTGGCATCCTAGCTTGTGTCATAGAGGAACAGATCCTGGCATCCTAGCCTGTGTCATAGAGGAACAGATCCTGGCATCCTAGCCTGTGTCATAGAGGAACAGATCCTGACATTCTAGCTTGTGTCATAGAGGAACAGATCCTGGCATCCTAGCCTTTCTCATAGAGGAAGAGATCCTGGCATCCTAGCCTGTGTCATAGAGGAACAGATCCTGGCATCCTAGCCTGTGACATAAAGGAACAGATCCTGGCATCCTAGCTTGTGTCAAAGAGGAACAGATCCTGGCATCCTAGCCTTTCTCATGGAGGAACAGATCCTGGCATCCTAGCCTTTCTCATGGAGGAACAGATCCTGGCATCCTAGTCTGTATCATAGAGGAATAGATCCTGGCATGCTAGCCAGTGTCATAGAGGAACAGATCCTGGCATCCTAGCTTATGACATAGAGGAACTGATCTTGGCATCCTAGCCTTTCTCATAGAGGAACAGATCCTGGCATCCTAGCCTGTGACATAAAGGAACAGATCCTGGCATCCTAGCCTGTGTCATAGAGAAACAGATCCTGGCATTCTAGCTTGTGTCATAGAGGAACAGATCTTGGCATCCTAGCCTGTGACATAAAGGAACAGATCCTGGCATCCTAGCCTTTCTCATAGAGGAACAGATCCTGGCATCCTAGCCTGTGTCATAGAGGAACAGATCCTGACATCCTAGCTTGTGTCATAGAGGAACAGATCCTGGCTTCCTAGCCTTTCTCATAGAGGAAGAGATCCTGGTATCCTAGCCTGTGTCATAGAGGAACAGATCCTGACATCCTAGCCTGTAACATAAAGGAACAGATCCTGGAATCCTAGCTTGTGTCATATAGGAATAGATCCCGGCATCCTAGCCGGTGACATAAAGGAACAGATCCTGGCATCCTAGCATGTGTCATAAAGGAACAGATCCTGGCATCCTAGCTTGTGTCATAGAGGAGCAGATTCTGGCATCCTAGCTTGTGTCATAGAGGAACAGATCCTGGCATCCTAGCTTGTGTCATAAAGGAACAGATCCTGGCATCCTAGCCTGTGACATAAAGGAACAGATCTTAGCCTGTGTCATATAGGAACAGATCCTGGCAACATAGCTTGTGTCAAAGAGGAACAGATCCTGGCTTCATAGCTTGTGTCTTAAAGGAACAGATCCTGGCATCCTAGCTTGTGTCGTAAAGGAACAGTTCCTGGCATTCTAGCCTGTGACATAAAGGAACAGATCCTTCCATCCTAGCTTGTTTCATAAAGGAACAGAACCTGGCAGCCTAGCCTGTGTCATAGAAGAACTGATCCTGGCATCCTAGCTTGTGTCAAAGAGGAACAGATCCTGGCATCCTAGCCTTTCTCATGGAGGAACAGATCCTGGCATCCTAGCCTGTGTCATAGAGGAACTGATCCTGGCATCCTAGCTTGTGTCATAGAGGAACAGATCCTGGCATCCTAGCCTTTCTCATAGAGGAACAGATCGTGGCATCCTAGCCTGTGTCATAGAGGAACAGATCCTGGCATCCTAGCCTGTGACATAAAGGACCAGATCCTGGCATTCTAGCCTTTCTCATAGAGTAACAGATCCTGGCATCCTAGCCTGTGACATAAAGGAACAGATCATTGCATCCTAGCTTGTGTCATAAAGGAACAGATCATGGAATCCTAGCCAGTGTCATAGAGGAACTGATCCTGGCATCCCAGCTTGTGTCATAGAGGAACAGATCCTGGCATCCTAGCCTTTATCATAGAGGAACAGATCCTGGTATCCTAGCCTTTCTCATAGAGGAACAGATCCTGGCATCCTAGCCTGTGTCACAGAGGAATAGATCCTGGCATCCTAGCTTGTTTCATACAGGAATAGAACCTGGCATCCTAGCCTGTGACATAAAGGAACAGATCCTGGCATCCTATCTTGTGTCATACAGGAACAGATCCTGGCATCCTAGCCTGAGCCATAGAAGAACTGATCATGGCATCCTAGCTTGTGTCATAGAGGAACAGATCCTGGCATCCTAGCCTTTCTCATAGAGGAACAGATCCTGGCATCCTAGCCTGTATCATAGAGGAACAGATCCTGTCATCCTAGCCTATGTCATAGAGGAACAGATCCTGGCATCTTAGCTTATGTCATAGAGGAACTGATCTTGGCATCCTAGCCTTTCTCATAGAGGAACAGATCCTGGCATCCTAGCCTTTGACATAAAGGAACAGATCCTGGCATCCTAGCCTGTGTCATAGAGAAACAGATCCTGGCATCCTAGCTTGTGTCATAGAGGAACAGATCTTGGCATCCTAGCCTGTGACATAAAGGAACAGATCCTGGCATCCTAGCTTGTATCATAGAGGATCAGATCCTGGCATCTTAGCCTTTCTCATAGAGGAACAGATCCTGGCATCCTAGCTTGTGTCATACAGGAACAGATCCTGCCATACTGGCTTGTGTCATAAAGGAACAGATCCTGGCATCCTAGCCTGTGTCTTACAGGAACTGATCCTGGTATCCTACCTTGTGTCATAGATGAACAGATCCTGGCATCCTTGCCTTTCTCATAGAGGAACAGATCCTGGCATCCTAGCCTGTGTCATAGAGGAACAGATCCTAGCATCCTAGCCTGTGACATAAAGGAACAGATCCTGGCATCCTAGCTTGTGTCATAGAGGAACAGATCCTGACATCCTAGCATGTGACATAAAGGAACAGATCTTGGCATCCTAGCTTGTGTAATAGAGGAATAGGTCCTGGCATCCTAGCCTATCTGAAAAAAGGAACAGATCCTGGCATCCTAGCCTGTATCATAGAGGAACAGATCCTGGCATCCTAGCTTGTGTCATAGAGGAACAGATCCTGGCATCCTAGCCTGTGTCATAGAGGAACAGATCCTGGCATCCTAGCTTGTGTCATAGAATTACAGATCCTGGCATCCTAGCCTTTCTCATAGAGGAACAGATCCTGGCATCCTAGCCTGTGTCATAGAGTAACAGATCGTGACATTCTAGCTTGTGTCATAGAGGAACAGATCCTGGCATCCTAGCCTGTGTCATAGAGGAACAGATCCTGGCATCCTAGCTTGTGTCATATAGGAATAGATCCCGGCATCCTAGCCGGTGACATAAAGGAACAGATCCTGGCATCCTAGCTTGTGTCATAAAGGAACAGATCCTGGCATCCTAGCTTGTGTCATAGAGGAACAGATCCTGGCATCCTAGCTTGTGTCATAGAGGAACAGATCCTGGCATCCTAGCTTGTGTCATAAAGGAACAGATCCTGGCATCCTAGGCTGTGTCCTAGAGGAACAGATCCTGGCATCATAGCTTGAGTCAAAGAGGAACAGATCCTGGCTTCATAGCTTGTGTCATAAAGGAACAGATCCTGGCATCCTAGCTTGTGTCGTAAAGGAACAGATCCTGGCATTCTAACCTGTGACATAAAGGAACAGATCCAGGCATCCTAGCTTGTGTCAAAGAGGAACAGATCCTGGCATCCTAGCCTTTCTCATGGAGGAACAGATCCTGGCATCCTAGCCTTTCTCATGGAGGAACAGAACCTGGCATCCTAGTCTGTATCATAGAGGAATAGATCCTGGCATGCTAGCCAGTGTCATAGAGGAACAGATCCTGGCATCCTAGCTTATGACATAGAGGAACTGATCTTGGCATCCTAGCCTTTCTCATAGAGGAACAGATCCTGGCATCCTAGCCTGTGACATAAAGGAACAGATTCTGGCATCCTAGCCTGTCATAGAGAAACAGATCCTGGCATCCTAGCTTGTGTCATAGAGGAACAGATCTTGGCATCCTAGCCTGTGACATAAAGGAACAGATCCTGGCATCCCAGCTTGTGTCATAGAGGAACAGATCCTGGCATCCTAGCCTTTATCATAGAGGAACAGATCCTGGTATCCTAGCCTTTCTCATAGAGGAACAGATCCTGGCATCCTAGCCTGTGTCACAGAGGAATAGATCCTGGCATCCTAGCTTGTTTCATACAGGAATAGAACCTGGCATCCTAGCCTGTGACATAAAGGAACAGATCCTGGCATCCTATCTTGTGTCATACAGGAACAGATCCTGGCATCCTAGCCTGAGCCATAGAAGAACTGATCATGGCATCCTAGCTTGTGTCATAGAGGAACAGATCCTGGCATCCTAGCCTTTCTCATAGAGGAACAGATCCTGGCATCCTAGCCTGTATCATAGAGGAACAGATCCTGTCATCCTAGCCTATGTCATAGAGGAACAGATCCTGGCATCTTAGCTTATGTCATAGAGGAACTGATCTTGGCATCCTAGCCTTTCTCATAGAGGAACAGATCCTGGCATCCTAGCCTTTGACATAAAGGAACAGATCCTGGCATCCTAGCCTGTGTCATAGAGAAACAGATCCTGGCATCCTAGCTTGTGTCATAGAGGAACAGATCTTGGCATCCTAGCCTGTGACATAAAGGAACAGATCCTGGCATCCTAGCTTGTATCATAGAGGATCAGATCCTGGCATCTTAGCCTTTCTCATAGAGGAACAGATCCTGGCATCCTAGCTTGTGTCATACAGGAACAGATCCTGCCATACTGGCTTGTGTCATAAAGGAACAGATCCTGGCATCCTAGCCTGTGTCTTACAGGAACTGATCCTGGTATCCTACCTTGTGTCATAGATGAACAGATCCTGGCATCCTTGCCTTTCTCATAGAGGAACAGATCCTGGCATCCTAGCCTGTGTCATAGAGGAACAGATCCTAGCATCCTAGCCTGTGACATAAAGGAACAGATCCTGGCATCCTAGCTTGTGTCATAGAGGAACAGATCCTGACATCCTAGCATGTGACATAAAGGAACAGATCTTGGCATCCTAGCTTGTGTAATAGAGGAATAGGTCCTGGCATCCTAGCCTATCTGAAAAAAGGAACAGATCCTGGCATCCTAGCCTGTATCATAGAGGAACAGATCCTGGCATCCTAGCTTGTGTCATAGAGGAACAGATCCTGGCATCCTAGCCTGTGTCATAGAGGAACAGATCCTGGCATCCTAGCTTGTGTCATAGAATTACAGATCCTGGCATCCTAGCCTTTCTCATAGAGGAACAGATCCTGGCATCCTAGCCTGTGTCATAGAGTAACAGATCGTGACATTCTAGCTTGTGTCATAGAGGAACAGATCCTGGCATCCTAGCCTGTGTCATAGAGGAACAGATCCTGGCATCCTAGCTTGTGTCATATAGGAATAGATCCCGGCATCCTAGCCGGTGACATAAAGGAACAGATCCTGGCATCCTAGCTTGTGTCATAAAGGAACAGATCCTGGCATCCTAGCTTGTGTCATAGAGGAACAGATCCTGGCATCCTAGCTTGTGTCATAGAGGAACAGATCCTGGCATCCTAGCTTGTGTCATAAAGGAACAGATCCTGGCATCCTAGGCTGTGTCCTAGAGGAACAGATCCTGGCATCATAGCTTGAGTCAAAGAGGAACAGATCCTGGCTTCATAGCTTGTGTCATAAAGGAACAGATCCTGGCATCCTAGCTTGTGTCGTAAAGGAACAGATCCTGGCATTCTAGCCTGTGACATAAAGGAACAGATCCAGGCATCCTAGCTTGTGTCAAAGAGGAACAGATCCTGGCATCCTAGCCTTTCTCATGGAGGAACAGATCCTGGCATCCTAGCCTTTCTCATGGAGGAACAGAACCTGGCATCCTAGTCTGTATCATAGAGGAATAGATCCTGGCATGCTAGCCAGTGTCATAGAGGAACAGATCCTGGCATCCTAGCTTATGACATAGAGGAACTGATCTTGGCATCCTAGCCTTTCTCATAGAGGAACAGATCCTGGCATCCTAGCCTGTGACATAAAGGAACAGATTCTGGCATCCTAGCCTGTCATAGAGAAACAGATCCTGGCATCCTAGCTTGTGTCATAGAGGAACAGATCTTGGCATCCTAGCCTGTGACATAAAGGAACAGATCCTGGCATCCTAGCTTGTATCATAGAGGATCAGATCCTGGCATCTTAGCCTTTCTCATAGAGGAACAGATCCTGGCATCCTAGCCTGTGTCATAGAGGAACAGATCCTAGCATCCTAGCCTGTGACATAAAGGAACAGATCCTGGCATCCTAGCCTGTGTCATAGAGAAACAGATCCTGGCATCCTAGCTTGTGTCATACAGGAACAGATCCTGCCATACTAGCTTGTGTCATAAAGGAACAGATCCTGGCATCCTAGCCTGTGACATAAAGGAACAGATCTTTGCATCCTAGCTTGTGTCATAAAGGAACAGATCCTGGCATCCTAGCCTGTGTCTTACAGGAACTGATCCTGGTATCCTACCTTGTGTCATAGATGAACAGATCCTGGCATCCTTGCCTTTCTCATAGAGGAACAGATCCTGGCATCCTAGCCTGTGTCATAGAGGAACAGATCCTAGCATCCTAGCCTGTGACATAAAGGAACAGATCCTGGCATCCTAGCTTGTGTCATAGAGGAACAGATCCTGACATCTTAGCATGTGACATAAAGGAACAGATCTTGGCATCCTAGCTTGTGTAATAGAGGAATAGGTCCTGGCATCCTAGCCTATCTGAAAAAAGGAACAGATCCTGGCATGCTAGCCTGTATCATAAAGGCACAGATCCTGGCATCCTAGCCTGTGCCATAGAGGAACAGATCCTGGCATCCTAGCTTGTGTCATAGAGGAACAGATCCTGGCATCCTAGCCTGTGTCATAGAGGAACAGATCCTGGCATCCTAGCTTGTGTCATAGAATTACAGATCCTGGCATCCTAGCCTTTCTCATAGAGGAACAGATCCTGGCATCCTAGCCTGTGTCATAGAGGAACAGATCCTGACATTCTAGCTTGTGTCATAGAGGAACAGATCCTGGCATCCTAGCCTGTGACATAAAGGAACAGATCCTGGCATCCTAGCTTGTGTCATATAGGAATAGATCCCGGCATCCTAGCCGGTGACATAAAGGAACAGATCCTGGCATCCTAGCCTCTGACATAAAGGAACAGATCCTGGCATCCTAGCTGGTGTCATATAGGAATAGATCCCGGCATCCTAGCCGGTGACATAAAGGAACAGATCCTGGCATCCTAGCTTGTGTCATAAAGGAACAGATCCTGGCATCCTAGCTTGTGTCATAAAGGAACAGATCCTGGCATCCTAGCTTGTGTCATAAAGGAACAGATCCTGGCATCCTAGCCTGTGACATAAAGGAACAGATCCTGGCATCCTAGCCTGTGTCATAGAGAAAAAGATCCTGGCATCCTAGCTTGTGTCATAGAGGAACAGATCTTGGCATCCTAGCCTGTGACATAAAGGAACAGATCCTGGCATCCTAGCTTGTATCATAGAGGAACAGATCCTGGCATCTTAGCCTTTCTCATAGACGAACAGATCCTGGCATCCTAGCTTGTGTCATACAGGAACAGATCCTTCCATACTAGCTTGTGTCATAAAGGAACAGATCCTGGCATCCTAGCCTGTGACATAAAGGAACAGATCTTTGCATCCTAGCTTGTGTCATAAAGGAACAGATCCTGGCATCCTAGCCTGTGTCTTCCAGGAACTGATCCTGGTAACCTAGCTTGTGTTATAGATGAACAGATCCTGGCATCCTTGCCTTTCTCATAGAGGAACAGATCCTGGCATCCTAGCCTGTGTCATAGAGGAACAGATCCTAGCATCCTAGCCTGTGACATAAAGGAACAGATCCTGGCATCCTAGCTTGTGTCATAGAGGAACAGATCCTGACATCCTAGCATGTGACATAAAGGAACAGATCTTGGCATCCTAGCTTGTGTCATAGAGGAACAGATCCTGGCATCCTAGCCTGTGTCATAGAGGAACAGATCCTGGCATCCTAGCCTGTGTCATAGAGGAACAGATCCTGACATTTTAGCTTGTGTCATAGAGGAACAGATCCTGGCATCCTAGCCTTTCTCATAGAGGAAGAGATCCTGGCATCCTAGCCTGTGTCATAGAGGAACAGATCCTGGCATCCTAGCCTGTGACATAAAGGAACAGATCCTGGCATCCTAGCTTGTTATAGAGGAACAGATCCTGGCATCCTAGCTTGTGTTATAGAGGAATAGGTCCTGGCATCCTAGCCTATCTGAAAAAAGGAACAGATCCTGGCATCCTAGCCTGTATCATAGAGGAACAGATCCTGGCATCCTAGCCTGTGCCATAGAGGAACAGATCCTGGCATCCTAGCTTGTGTCATAGAGGAACAGATCCTGGCATCCTAGCCTGTGTCATAGAGGAACAGATCCTGGCATCTTAGCTCGTGTCATAGAATTACAGATCCTGGCATCCTAGCCTTTCTCATAGAGGAACAGATCCTGGCATCCTAGCCTGTGTCATAGAGGAACAGATCCTGACATTCCAGCTTGTGTCATAGAGGAACAGATCCTGGCATCCTAGCCTTTCTCATAGAGGAAGAGATCCTGGCATCCTAGCCTGTGTCATAGAGGAACAGATCCTGGCATCCTAGCCTGTGTAATATAGGAATAGATCCCGGCATCCTAGCCGGTGACATAAAGGAACAGATCCTGGCATCCTAGCTTGTGTCATATAGGAATAGATCCCGGCATGCTAGCCGGTGACATAAAGGAACAGATCCTGGCATCCTAGCTTATGTCATAGAGGAACAGATCCTGGCATCCTAGCTTGTGTCATAAAGGAACAGATCCTGGCATCCTAGCTTGTGTCATAGAGGAACAGATCCTGGCATCCTAGCTTGTGTCATAGAGGAACAGATCCTGACATCCTAGCATGTGACATAAAGGAACAGATCTTGGCATCCTAGCTTGTGTCGTAGAGGAACAGATCCTGGCATCCTAGCCTGTGTCATAGAGGAACAGATCCTGGCATCCTAGCCTGTGTCATAGAGGAACAGATCCTGACATTCTAGCTTGTGTCATAGAAGAACAGATCCTGGCATCCTAGCCTTTCTCATAGAGGAAGAGATCCTTGCATCCTAGCCGGTGACATAAAGGAACAGATCCTGGCATCCTAGCTTATGTCATAGAGGAACAGATCCTGGCATCCTAGCTTGTGTCATAAAGGAACAGATCCTGGCATCCTAGCTTGTGTCATAGAGGAACAGATCCTGGCATCCTAGCTTGTGTCATAGAGGAACAGATCCTGACATCCTAGCATGTGACATAAAGGAACAGATCTTGGCATCCTAGCTTGTGTCGTAGAGGAACAGATCCTGGCATCCTAGCCTGTGTCATAGATGAACAGATCCTGGCATCCTAGCCTGTGTCATAGAGGAACAGATCCTGACATTCTAGCTTGTGTCATAGAAGAACAGATCCTGGCATCCTAGCCTTTCTCATAGAGGAAGAGATCCTGGCATCCTAGCCTGTGTCATAGAGGAACAGATCCTGGCATCCTAGCCTGTGACATAAAGGAACAGATCCTGGCATCCTAGCTTGTTATAGAGGAACAGATCCTGGCATCCTAGCTTGTGTTATAGAGGAATAGGTCCTGGCATCCTAGCCTATCTGAAAAAAGGAACAGATCCTGGCATCCTAGCCTGTATCATAGAGGAACAGATCCTGGCATCCTAGCCTGTGCCATAGAGGAACAGATCCTGGCATCCTAGCTTGTGTCATAGAGGAACACATCCTGGCATCCTAGCCTGTGTCATAGAGGAACAGATCCTGGCATCCTAGCTCGTGTCATAGAATTACAGATCCTGGCATCCAAGCCTTTCTCATAGAGGAACAGATCCTGGCATCCTAGCCTGTGTCATAGAGGAACAGATCCTGACATTCTAGCTTGTGTCATAGAGGAACAGATCCTTGCATCCTAGCCTTTCTCATAGAGGAAGAGATCCTGGCATCCTAGCCTGTGTCATAGAGGAACAGATCCTGGCATCCTAGCCTGTGACATAAAGGAACAGATCCTGGCATCCTAGCTTGTGTCATATAGGAATAGATCCCGGCATCCTAGCCGGTGACATAAAGGAACAGATCCTGGCATCCTAGCTTATGTCATAGAGGAACAGATCCTGGCATCCTAGCTTGTGTCATAAAGGAACAGATCCTGGCATCCTAGCTTGTGTCATAGAGGAACAGATCCTGGCATCCTAGCTTGTGTCATAGAGGAACAGATCCTGACATCCTAGCTTGTGTCATAAAGGAACAGATCCTGGCATCCTAGGCTGTGTCATAGAGGAACAGATCCTGGCATCATAGCTTGAGTCATAGAGGAACAGATCCTGGCTTCATAGCTTGTGTCATAAAGGAACAGATCCTGGCATCCTAGCTTGTGTCGTAAAGGAACAGTTCCTGGCATTCTAGCCTGTGACATAAAGGAACAGATCCTGGCATCCTAGCTTGTGTCAAAGAGGAACAGATCCTGGCATCCTAGCCTTTCTCATGGAGGAACAGATCCTGGCATCCTAGCCTTTCTCATGGAGGAACAGATCCTGGCATCCTAGTCTGTATCATAGAGGAATAGATCCTGTCATGCTAGCCAGTGTTATAGAGGAACTGATCCTGGCATCTTAGCTTGTGTCATAGAGGAACAGATCCTGGCATCCTAGCCTTTCTCATAGAGGAACAGATCCTGGCATCCTAGCCTGTATCATAGAGGAACAGATCCTGGCATCCTACCGTGTGTCATACAGGAATAGATCCCGGCATCCTAGCTTGTGTCATAAAGGAACAGATCCTGGCATCCTAGCTTGTGTCATAAAGGAACAGATCCTGGCATCCTAGCCTGCGTCATAGAGGAACAGATCCTGGCATCCTAACCCGTGTGATAGAGGAACAGATCCTGGCATCCTAGCCTGTGTCATAGAGCTACAGATCCTGCCATCCTAGCTTGTGTCATACAGGAATAGATCCTAGTATCCTAGCCTGTGACATAAAGGTACAGATCCTGGCATCCTAGCTTGTTTCATAGAGGAACAGATCCTGGCATCCTAGCTTTTCTCATAGTGGAACAGATCCTGGAATCCTAGCCTGTGTCATAGAGGAACAGATCCTGGCATCCTAGCCTGTGACATAACGGAACAGATCCTGGCATCCTAGCTTGTATCATAGAGGAACAGATCCTGGCATCTTAGCCTTTCTCATAGAGGAACAGATCCTGGCATCCTAGCTTGTGTCATACAGGAACAGATCCTGCCATACTAGCTTGTGTCATAAAGGAACAGATCCTGGCATCCTAGCCTGTGACATAAAGGAACAGATCCTGGCATCCTAGCTTGTGCCATACAGGAATTTATCTTGGCATCCTAGCCTGTGACATAAAGGAACAGTTCCTGGCATCCTAGCTTGTGTCATACAGGAATAGATCCTGACATCCTAGCCTGTGACATAAAGGAACAGATCCTGGCATCCTAGCTTGTGTCATACAGGAACAGATCCTGGCATCCTAGCCTGTGTCATAGAGGAACTGATCCTGGCATCTTAGCTTGTGTCATAGAGGAACAGATCCTGGCATCCTAGCCTTTCTCATAGAGGAACAGATCCTGACATCCTAGCCTGTATCATAGAGGAACAGATCCTGGCATCCTAGCTTGTGTCATACAGGAATAGATCCTGGCATCCTAGCTTGTGTCATAAAGGAACAGATCCTGGCATCCTAGCCTGCGTCATAGAGGAACAGATCCTGGCATCCTAGCCCGTGTGATAGAGGAACAGATCCTGGCATACTAGCCTGTGTCATAGAGGAACTGATCCTGGCATCCTAGCTTGTGTCATAGAGAAACAGATCCTGGCATCCTAGCCTTTCTCATCGAGGAACAGATCCTGGCATCCTAGCCTGTGACATAAAGGAACAGATCCTGGCATCCTAGCCTGTATCATAGAGGAACAGATCCTGGCATCCTAACCTGTGACATAAAGGAACAGATCCTAGCATCCTAGCCTGTATCATAGAGGAACAGATCCTGGCATCCTAGCCAGTGTCATAGAGGAACAGATCCTGGCATCCTAGCCTGTGAAATAAAGGAACAGATCCTGGCATCCTAGCCTGTGACATAAAGGAAGAGATCCTGGCATCCTAGCCTTTCTCATAGAGGAAGAGATCCTGTCATCCTAGCCTGTATCATAGAGGAACAGATCCTGGCATCCTAGCCTGTGTCATAGAGGAACAGATCCTGGCATTCTAGCTTGTGTCATAGAGGAACAGATCCTGGTATCCTAGCCTTTCTCATAGAGGAACAGATCCTGGCATCCTAGCCTTTCTCATAGAGGAACAGATCCTGGCATCTTAGTCTGTATCATAGAGCAACAGATCCTGGCATCCTAGCCTTTTCCATAGAGGAACAGATCGTGGCATCCTAGCCTGTGTCATAGAGGAACAGATCCTGGCATCCTAGCCTGTGACATAAAGGAACAGATCCTGGCATACTAGCTTGTGTCATACAGGAATTTATCTTGGCATCCTAGCCTGTGACATAAAGGAACAGATCCTGGCATCCTAGCTTGTGTCATACAGGAATAGATCCTGGCATCCTAGCCTGTGACATAAAGGAACAGATCCTGGCATCCTAGCTTGTGTCATACAGAAACAGATCCTGGCATCCTAGCCTGTGTCATAGAGGAACTGATCCTGGCATCTTAGCTTGTGTCATAGAGGAACAGATCCTGGCATCCTAGCCTTTCTCATAGAGGAACAGATCCTGGCATCCTAGCCTGTATCATAGAGGAAGAGATCCTGGCATCATAGCTTGTGTCATACAGGAATAGATCCCGGCATCCTAGCTTGTGTCATAACGGAACAGATCCTGGCATCCTAGCCTGTGTCATAGAGAAACAGATCCTGGCATCCTAGCTTGTGTCATAGAGGAACAGATCTTGGCATCCTAGCCTGTGACATAAAGGAACAGATCCTGGCATCCTAGCTTGTATCATAGAGGAACAGATCATGGCATCTTAGCCTTTCTCATAGACGAACATATCCTGGCATCCTAGCTTGTGTCATACAGGAACAGATCCTTCCATACTAGCTTGTGTCATAAAGGAACAGATCCTGGCATCCTAGCCTGTGACATAAAGGAACAGATCTTTGCATCCTAGCTTGTGTCATAAAGGAACAGATCCTGACATCCTAGCCTGTGTCTTCCAGGAACTGATCCTGGTATCCTAGCTTGTGTTATAGATGAACAGATCCTGGCATCCTTGCCTTTCTCGTAGAGGAACAGTTCCTGGCATCCTAGCCTGTGTCATAGAGGAACAGATCCTGGCATCCTAGCCTGTGTCATAGAGGAACAGATCCTGACATTCTAGCTTGTGTCATAGAGGAACAGATCATGGCATCCTAGCCTTTCTCATAGAGGAAGAGATCCTGGCATCCTAGCCTGTGTCATAGAGGAACAGATCCTGGCATCCTAGCCTGTGACATAAAGGAACAGATCCTGGCATCCTAGCTTGTTATAGAGGAACAGATCCTGGCATCCTAGCTTGTGTTATAGAGGAATAGGTCCTGGCATCCTAGCCTATCTGAAAAAAGGAACAGATCCTGGCATCCTAGCCTGTATCATAGAGGAACAGATCCTGGCATCCTAGCCTGTGCCATAGAGGAACAGATCCTGGCATCCTAGCTTGTGTCATAGAGGAACAGATCCTGGCATCCTAGCCTGTGTCATAGAGGAACAGATCCTGGCATCCTAGCTCGTGTCATAGAATTACAGATCCTGGCATCCTAGCCTTTCTCATAGAGGAACAGATCCTGGCATCCTAGCCTGTGTCATAGAGGAACAGATCCTGACATTCCAGCTTGTGTGATAGAGGAACAGATCCTGGCATCCTAGCCTTTCTCATAGAGGAAGAGATCCTGGCATCCTAGCCTGTGTCATAGAGGAACAGATCCTGGCATCCTAGCCTGTGACATAAAGGAACAGATCCTGGCATCCTAGCTTGTGTCATATAGGAATAGATCCCGGCATCCTAGCCGGTGACATAAAGGAACAGATCCTGGCATCCTAGCTTATGTCATAGATGAACAGATCCTGGCATCCTAGCTTGTGTCATAAAGGAACAGATCCTGGCATCCTAGCTTGTGTCATAGAGGAACAGATCCTGGCATCCTAGCTTGTGTCATAGAGGAACAGATCCTGACATCCTAGCATGTGACATAAAGGAATAGATCTTGGCATCCTAGCTTGTGTCATAGAGGAACAGATCCTGGCATCCTAGCCTGTGTCATAGAGTAACAGATCCTGGCATCCTAGCCTGTGTCATAGAGGAACAGATCCTGACATTCTAGCTTGTGTCATAGAGGAACAGATCCTGGCATCCTAGCCTTTCTCATAGAGGAAGAGATCCTGGCATCCTAGCCTGTGTCATAGAGGAACAGATCCTGGCATCCTAGCCTGTGACATAAAGGAACAGATCCTGGCATCCTAGCTTGTTATAGAGGAACAGATCCTGGCATCCTAGCTTGAGTTATAGAGGAACAGATCCTGGCATTCTAGCTTGTGTCATAGAGGAACAGATCCTGGTATCCTAGCCTTTCTCATAGAGGAACAGATCCTGGCATCCTAGCCTTTCTCATAGAGGAACAGATCCTGGCATCTTAGTCTGTATCATAGAGCAACAGATCCTGGCATCCTAGTCTTTTCCATAGAGGAACAGATCGTGGCATCCTAGCCTGTGTCATAGAGGAACAGATCCTGGCATCCTAGCCTGTGACATAAAGGAACAGATCCTGGCATCCTAGCTTGTGTCATACAGGAATTTATCTTGGCATCCTAGCCTGTGACATAAAGGAACAGATCCTGGCATCCTAGCTTGTGTCATACAGGAATAGATCCTGGCATCCTAGCCTGTGACATAAAGGAACAGATCCTGGCATCCTAGCTTTTGTCATACAGGAATAGATCCTGGCATCCTAGCCTGTGTCATAGAGGAACTGATCCTGGCATCTTAGCTTGTGTCATAGAGGAACAGATCCTGGCATCCTAGCCTTTCTCATAGAGGAACAGATCCTGGCATCCTAGCCTGTATCATAGAGGAAGAGATCCTGGCATCATAGCTTGTGTCATACAGGAATAGATCCCGGCATCCTAGCTTGTGTCATAACGGAACAGATCCTGGCATCCTAGCCTGTGTCATAGAGAAACAGATCCTGGCATCCTAGCTTGTGTCATAGAGGAACAGATCTTGGCATCCTAGCCTGTGACATAAAGGAACAGATCCTGGCATCCTAGCTTGTATCATAGAGGAACAGATCCTGGCATCTTAGCCTTTCTCATAGACGAACAGATCCTGGCATCCTAGCTTGTGTCATACAGGAACAGATCCTTCCATACTAGCTTGTGTCATAAAGGAACAGATCCTGGCATCCTAGCCTGTGACATAAAGGAACAGATCTTTGCATCCTAGCTTGTGTCATAAAGGAACAGATCCTGGCATCCTAGCCTGTGTCTTCCAGGAACTGATCCTGGTATCCTAGCTTGTGTTATAGATGAACAGATCCTGGCATCCTTGCCTTTCTCATGGAGGAACAGATCCTGGCATCCTAGCCGGTGTCATAGAGGAACAGATCCTAGCATCCTAGCCTGTGACATAAAGGAACAGATCCTGGCATCCTAGCTTGTGTCATAGAGGAACAGATCCTGACATCCTAGCATGTGACATAAAGGAAAAGATCTTGGCATCCTAGCTTGTGTCATAGAGGAACAGATCCTGGCATCCTAGCCTGTGTCATAGAGGAACAGATCCTGGCATCCTAGCCTGTGTCATAGAGGAACAGATCCTGACATTCTAGCTTGTTTCATAGAGGAACAGATCCTGGCATCCTAGCCTTTGTCATAGAGGAAGAGATCCTGGCATCCTAGCCTGTGTCATAGAGGAACAGATCCTGGCATCCTAGCCTGTGACATAAAGGAACAGATCCTGGCATCCTAGCTTGTTATAGAGGAACAGATCCTGGCATCCTAGCTTGTGTTATAGAGGAATAGGTCCTGGCATCCTAGCCTATCTGAAAAAAGGAACAGATCCTGGCATCCTAGCCTTTATCATAGAGGAACAGATCCTGGCATCCTAGCCTGTGCCATAGAGGAACAGATCCTGGCATCCTAGCTTGTGTCATAGAGGAACAGATCCTGGCATCCTAGCCTGTGTTATAGAGGAACAGATCCTGGCATCCTAGCTCGTGTCATAGAATTACAGATCCTGGCATCCTAGCCTTTCTCATAGAGGAACAGATCCTGGCATCCTAGCCTGTGTCATAGAGGAACAGATCCTGACATCCTAGCCTGTGTCATAGAGGAACAGATCCTGGCATCCTAGCCTTTATCATAGAGGAACAGATCCTGGCATCCTAGCCTGTGTCATAGAGGAACAGATCCTGGCATCCTAGCCTTTATCATAGAGGAACAGATCCTGGCATCCTAGCCTGTGTCATAGAGGAACAGATCCTGGCATCCTAGCCTGTGACATAAAGGAACAGATCCTGGCATCCTAGCCTGTGTCATAGAGAAACAGATCCTGGCATCCTAGCTTGTGTCATAGAGGAACAGATCTTGGCATCCTAGCCTGTGACATAAAGGAACAGATCCTGGCATCCTAGCTTGTATCATAGAGGAACAGAACCTGGCATCTTAGCCTTTCTCATAGACGAACAGATCCTGGCATCCTAGCTTGTGTCATACAGGAACAGATCCTTCCATACTAGCTTGTGTCATAAAGGAACAGATCCTGGCATCCTAGCCTGTGACATAAAGGAACAGATCTTTGCATCCTAGCTTGTGTCATAAAGGAACAGATCCTGGCATCCTAGCCTGTGTCTTCCAGGAACTGATCCTGGTATCCTAGCTTGTGTTATAGATGAACAGATCCTGGCATCCTTGCCTTTCTCATAGAGGAACAGATCCTGGCATCCTAGCCTGTGTCATAGAGGAACAGATCCTAGCATCCTAGCCTGTGACATAAAGGAACAGATCCTGGCATCCTAGCTTGTGTCATAGAGGAACAGATCCTGACATCCTAGCATGTGACATAAAGGAACAGATCTTGGCATCCTAGCTTGTGTCATAGAGGAACAGATCCTGGAATCCTAGCCTGTGTCATAGAGGAACAGATCCTGGCATCCTAGCCTGTGTCATAGAGGAACAGATCCTGACATTCTAGCTTGTGTCATAGAGGAACAGATCCTGGCATCCTAGCCTTTCTCATAGAGGAAGAGATCCTGGCATCCTAGCCTGTGTCATAGAGGAACAGATCCTGGCATCCTAGCCTGTGACATAAAGGAACAGATCCTGGCATCCTAGCTTGTGTCAAAGAGAAACAGATCCTGGCATCCTAGCCTTTCTCATGGAGGAACAGATCCTGGCATCCTAGCCTTTCTCATGGAGGAACAGATCCTGGCATCCTAGTCTGTATCATAGAGGAATAGATCCTGGCATGCTAGCCAGTGTCATAGAGGAACAGATCCTGGCATCCTAGCTTATGACATAGAGGAACTGATCTTGGCATCCTAGCCTTTCTCATAGAGGAACAGATCCTGGCATCCTAGCCTGTGACATAAAGGAACAGATCCTGGCATCCTAGCCTGTGTCATAGAGAAACAGATCCTGGCATCCTAGCTTGTGTCATAGAGGAACAGATCTTGGCATCCTAGCCTGTGACATAAAGGAACAGATCCTGGCATCCTAGCCTTTCTCATAGAGGAACAGATCCTGGCATCCTAGCCTGTGTCATAGAGGAACAGATCCTGACATCCTAGCTTGTGTCATAGAGGAACAGATCCTGGCTTCCTAGCCTTTCTCATAGAGGAAGAGATCCTGGTATCCTAGCCTGTGTCATAGAGGAACAGATCCTGACATCCTAGCCTGTAACATAAAGGAACAGATCCTGGAATCCTAGCTTGTGTCATATAGGAATAGATCCCGGCATCCTAGCCGGTGACATAAAGGAACAGATCCTGGCATCCTAGCATGTGTCATAAAGGAACAGATCCTGGCATCCTAGCTTGTGTCATAGAGGAGCAGATTCTGGCATCCTAGCTTGTGTCATAGAGGAACAGATCCTGGCATCCTAGCTTGTGTCATAAAGGAACAGATCCTGGCATCCTAGCCTGTGACATAAAGGAACAGATCTTAGCCTGTGTCATATAGGAACAGATCCTGGCAACATAGCTTGTGTCAAAGAGGAACAGATCCTGGCTTCATAGCTTGTGTCTTAAAGGAACAGATCCTGGCATCCTAGCTTGTGTCGTAAAGGAACAGTTCCTGGCATTCTAGCCTGTGACATAAAGGAACAGATCCTTCCATCCTAGCTTGTTTCATAAAGGAACAGAACCTGGCAGCCTAGCCTGTGTCATAGAAGAACTGATCCTGGCATCCTAGCTTGTGTCAAAGAGGAACAGATCCTGGCATCCTAGCCTTTCTCATGGAGGAACAGATCCTGGCATCCTAGCCTGTGTCATAGAGGAACTGATCCTGGCATCCTAGCTTGTGTCATAGAGGAACAGATCCTGGCATCCTAGCCTTTCTCATAGAGGAACAGATCGTGGCATCCTAGCCTGTGTCATAGAGGAACAGATCCTGGCATCCTAGCCTGTGACATAAAGGAACAGATCCTGGCATCCTAGCCTTTCTCATAGAGTAACAGATCCTGGCATCGTAGCCTGTGACATAAAGGAACAGATCATTGCATCCTAGCTTGTGTCATAAAGGAACAGATCCTGGAATCCTAGCCAGTGTCATAGAGGAACTGATCCTGGCATCCCAGCTTGTGTCATAGAGGAACAGATCCTGGCATCCTAGCCTTTATCATAGAGGAACAGATCCTGGTATCCTAGCCTTTCTCATAGAGGAACAGATCCTGGCATCCTAGCCTGTGTCACAGAGGAATAGATCCTGGCATCCTAGCTTGTTTCATACAGGAATAGAACCTGGCATCCTAGCCTGTGACATAAAGGAACAGATCCTGGCATCCTATCTTGTGTCATACAGGAACAGATCCTGGCATCCTAGCCTGAGCCATAGAAGAACTGATCATGGCATCCTAGCTTGTGTCATAGAGGAACAGATCCTGGCATCCTAGCCTTTCTCATAGAGGAACAGATCCTGGCATCCTAGCCTGTATCATAGAGGAACAGATCCTGTCATCCTAGCCTATGTCATAGAGGAACAGATCCTGGCATCTTAGCTTATGTCATAGAGGAACTGATCTTGGCATCCTAGCCTTTCTCATAGAGGAACAGATCCTGGCATCCTAGCCTTTGACATAAAGGAACAGATCCTGGCATCCTAGCCTGTGTCATAGAGAAACAGATCCTGGCATCCTAGCTTGTGTCATAGAGGAACAGATCTTGGCATCCTAGCCTGTGACATAAAGGAACAGATCCTGGCATCCTAGCTTGTATCATAGAGGATCAGATCCTGGCATCTTAGCCTTTCTCATAGAGGAACAGATCCTGGCATCCAAGCTTGTGTCATACAGGAACAGATCCTGCCATACTGGCTTGTGTCATAAAGGAACAGATCCTGGCATCCTAGCCTGTGTCTTACAGGAACTGATCCTGGTATCCTACCTTGTGTCAGAGATGAACAGATCCTGGCATCCTTGCCTTTCTCATAGAGGAACAGATCCTGGCATCCTAGCCTGTGTCATAGAGGAACAGATCCTAGCATCCTAGCCTGTGACATAAAGGAACAGATCCTGGCATCCTAGCTTGTGTCATAGAGGAACAGATCCTGACATCCTAGCATGTGACATAAAGGAACAGATCTTGGCATCCTAGCTTGTGTAATAGAGGAATAGGTCCTGGCATCCTAGCCTATCTGAAAAAAGGAACAGATCCTGGCATCCTAGCCTGTATCATAGAGGAACAGATCCTGGCATCCTAGCTTGTGTCATAGAGGAACAGATCCTGGCATCCTAGCCTGTGTCATAGAGGAACAGATCCTGGCATCCTAGCTTGTGTCATAGAATTACAGATCCTGGCATCCTAGCCTTTCTCATAGAGGAACAGATCCTGGCATCCTAGCCTATGTCATAGAGGAACAGATCCTGACATTCTAGCTTGTGTCATAGAGGAACAGATCCTGGCATCCTAGCCTGTGTCATAGAGGAACAGATCCTGGCATCCTAGCTTGTGTCATATAGGAATAGATCCCGGCATCCTAGCCGGTGACATAAAGGAACAGATCCTGGCATCCTAGCTTGTGTCATAAAGGAACAGATCCTGGCATCCTAGCTTGTGTCATAGAGGAACAGATCCTGGCATCCTAGCTTGTGTCATAGAGGAACAGATCCTGGCATCCTAGCTTGTGTCATAAGGGAACAGATCCTGGCATCCTAGGCTGTGTCCTAGAGGAACAGATCCTGGCATCATACCTTGAGTCAAAGAGGAACAGATCCTGGCTTCATAGCTTGTGTCATAAAGGAACAGATCCTGGCATCCTAGCTTGTGTCGTAAAGGAACAGATCCTGGCATTCTAGCCTGTGACATAAAGGAACAGATCCAGGCATCCTAGCTTGTGTCAAAGAGGAACAGATCCTGGCATCCTAGCCTTTCTCATGGAGGAACAGATCCTGGCATCCTAGCCTTTCTCATGGAGAAACAGATCCTGGCATCCTAGTCTGTATCATAGAGGAATAGATCCTGGCATCCTAGCCTTTCTCATAGAGGAACAGATCCTGGCATCCTAGCCTGTGACATAAAGGAACAGATTCTGGCATCCTAGCCTGTCATAGAGAAACAGATCCTGGCATCCTAACTTGTGTAATAGAGGAACAGATCTTGGCATCCTAGCCTGTGACATAAAGGAACAGATCCTGGCATCCTAGCTTGTATCATAGAGGATCAGATCCTGGCATCTTAGCCTTTCTCATAGAGGAACAGATCCTGGCATCCTAGCCTGTGTCATAGAGGAACAGATCCTAGCATCCTAGCCTGTGACATAAAGGAACAGATCCTGGCATCCTAGCCTGTGTCATAGAGAAACAGATCCTGGCATCCTAGCTTGTGTCATACAGGAACAGATCCTGCCATACTAGCTTGTTGTCATGTCGGACGCTGTTCACACCACAGCATCCGGCAGGCAGAGGTAGTTCCACCTCCAGCCACTATAGCCTCAGTGGCGCCGGCCTGATCTTCAGGCTCTCGGGGGTTAATCCTGCTGGAGACCAGGTTGGATGGTTAGTCACGCCCACGGTCTTTAAATAGTCATGCTGGCCTATGGGCGTCGCCGATTATAGCTTGTGTTTCATACCAAGTGGTTCCGGTCTGGAGTGGAGGTGTTCAAGAGAGAGAGATTCATATCTGGTGTCGTATGATCCGTCGTTATCCTTTCTCCTTCCCATATTTGTGTTTAGTTGTGCCCTGTTCACATTACTGTTTATTCCTGTGTGTGTGCGGCGCAGTGCAGTTTAAGTTCTCCCTGTCTGTCATTATTTGTGTGGGAGCTTTGGTGGTGACTTCTCACTGGGTGGAGGGTGGAGGGTTAAGTGCAGGGCTGAGCAGGAGATAAGGAAAGGTCGGAGGCTCAGGCATTTGCACCTTCAGCAAAAACCCTGGGTTGAGGGTCAGACAGGGTTTCCCCTAGTAAAGGGACACCACAGGGGCCCCGGGTATTTCAGCCTTAGTTGAACTAAGCCCCCGTGACATTATAATCGGCCCACATTTTTTCAGGAGTCCATGGATCCATTAGATTCCATAACCCGCCAGTTGGCGGCGCTGTCCATACAGGTCTCCGAGTTGAATGGGGCAGTTCAGCAGCAGGGCCTGGTAGTAGCAAAGGTGCAAACGGCATCTGCAGGTATCGGTGCAGAGCCGAAGTTTCCGCTGCCAGAACGATTTTCAGGCGATCGCAGCAAATTTGTTGTATTTCGGGAGGCCTGCAAATTATACTTCCGCATGCGGCCAATATCCTCAGGTAATGAGGCCCAGCGAGTAGGGCTGGTGTTGTCATTACTGAGTGGTGACCCCCAAGCATGGGCATTTTCCTTACCACCTGACTCTGCTACATTTCATTCGGTCGATAATGTTTTTTCTGCCCTCGGGCTCATTTACGATGACCCTGACCGACTGGCTCTAGCGAAATCTAAAATCCGCGCCCTCCGCCAGGGGGAGCGCTTGGCAGAAGACTATTGTTCGGAATTTCGCCGCTGGGCTGTAGACACACAGTGGAATGACCCAGCACTGCGGAGCCAGTTTATTCATGGGGTATCAGGGAGGGTGAAACAAGCCCTCCTGATGTATGAGACTCCGGCATCATTGGAGTCTGCCATGAGTTTGGTGATACGTATTGATCGCCGTTTTCGCCAGGGGGCACAGGAGACGCTACCTCTGTGGGAAAACAGAGGTGCAGGTGTGGTTGAAGTAGATGAGTCCCCTGAACCTATGCAGATTGCTGGCGTGGCACAGGTTCAGCCTCGCGCTCCGGGAGTCCGGAAGTCCGGAGCATGTTTCTACTGTGGTAAAGGTGGTCATTATGTTAACGTTTGCCCGGTACTACCTAAGAGGGTCACACCGGCGGAAAACTGTTAAGCTCAGAGGGTATGGAGGAGACCCAACTGAGCGTATGCATATCCTCCATGATGGTATCTCAATGTATGCTCCCTGCCAAGGTTATTGTCGCCGGCAGAGAGCTACCTATATCAGTGTTCGTGGATAGCGGTTCCGCCACCAATCTCATAGATGAGGAGTTTGCACACACCGCCGGGTTTAAGATTGAAAAACTTCCTCACCCCATACAGGTGGTGACCATTAATGCTGTTCCCCTCCCTGAAGGGGAGATTACTGAGTTTGTGGCAGAGGTGAAACTCCACATTGGGGTCCTACATTCTGAGTCGGTTACATGTAGGGTCCTCCGTAATCTCCCAGCTCAAATGGTCCTGGGTTTTCCATGGCTGTCCAGGCACAACCCGGTAATTGATTGGAAAACTCAGGACATAGTCCAATGGAGTGGTTTCTGCCAAGACAATTGCTTGGCCACATGTGTGTCCGCCGTGACTCCCAGCCTGCCGGAGGCTTTGCAGGATTTCGCGGATGTTTTCTCTGAGAAGGGTTGCTCAGAACTGCCTCCACATAGAGCCTATGACTGTGCTATTAGGTTAAAACCCGGGGCCAAATTACCTAAGGCCAGGATGTTTAATATTTCTGGTCCTGAGAGACAAGCTCTGAAAGACTACATCGCGGAGAGTCTGAGTAAAGGTCACATCCGGCCTTCGTCCTCGCCTGTAGCCGCGGGGTTTTTCTTCATTAAGAAGAAAGATGGGGGGTTACGCCCGTGTCTGGATTTCCGAGAGTTAAACCAGATTACTATCCGTGATCCCTACCCAATGCCGTTGATCCCGGATTTGTTCAACCAGGTAGCGGGGGCAAAATGGTTTTCCAAGCTGGACCTCAGGGGGGCGTATAACCTCATAAGGGTCCGTCAGGGGGATGAGTGGAAGACGGCGTTTAACACTCCTGAGGGTCATTTTGAGAGTCTGGTTATGCCGTTTGGGTTGACCACCGCGCCTGCCGTTTTCCAACATTTTATTAATGATGTCTTTGCTCATGTCCTGGGGAGATTTGTGATTGTATACCTGGATGATATCCTCATTTATTCTAGCGATCGGGACACTCATTTGCAGCATGTTAGGCAGGTGTTACAGTTGCTCCGGGAGAACCAGCTCTATGCTAAGCTGGAAAAATGTTTATTTTTTGTCCAGGAGTTGCCCTTTTTGGGATATATTGTGTCCGCAGCTGGTTTTAAAATGGACACCGCTAAGGTGCAAGCGGTGTTGCAATGGGAGAGGCCGGAGAGTCTGAAAGCACTCCAGCGGTTCCTTGGGTTTGCGAATTATTATAGGAAATTTATAAAACACTTTTCGACTGTCGCCAAACCGCTCACGGACATGACAAAAAAGGGTGCCGATCTGGTGAACTGGCCTGAGGTGGCTATACGTGCATTTGAGCGTCTGAAGAATAGTTTTGCTTCAGCCCCCATTCTGGTGCAACCAGACGTGTCTAAACCTTTTGTGGTAGAGGTTGATGCGTCGGAGGTGGGAGTGGGGGCAGTACTGTCTCAAGGCTCGTCCTTGAGCGAGATGCATCCATGCGCCTACTTCTCCAAGAAGTTGTCGCCGGCCGAACGGAATTATGATATCGGCAACAGGGAGTTGTTGGCCATCAAACTGGCTTTTGAGGAATGGCGACACTTCTTGGAGGGGGCGGCTCACCAGGTCACAGTTATCACCGACCATAAGAATCTGCTCTACCTGGAGTCGGCCAAGCGTCTGTCTCCTAGGCAGGCTCGCTGGGCATTGTTTTTTACTCGTTTCAATTTTCTTGTGACGTACCGTCCCGGGGCTAAAAACACCAAGGCGGATGCTTTGTCTAGGTGTTTTCCGGGGGGAGAACCTCGGGAAGAGCCGGTACCCATCCTCCAGAAAGGGGTAGTGGTCTCGGCTCTCACGACTGAGGTAGAGGCGGAGATTGCCGAGGCCCAAGAGGAGGTACCACCAGGACTTCCCGCCAACAAATCATTTGTACCCCTGCATCTTCGGCCTAAGGTGTTGAAGGAACACCACGATTCGGTACTGGCTGGTCACCCAGGGGTGAAGGGCACCTTAGAGCTGGTATCGCGTCGTTTCTGGTGGCCCAAAATCCGGCAGGACGTGGTCTCGTACGTGGCAGCTTGCATCACGTGCGCTAGGGCTAAGTCACCCCGAACCCGTCCTGCTGGCACGCTACAGCCTCTGGGGGTACCCAATAGGCCATGGACAGAAATCTCCATGGATTTTATCACTGACTTGCCAGCCTCGGCAGGGAACACGGTCATCCTGGTGGTGGTTGACCGTTTTTCAAAGATGGCGCATTTTGTGGCGTTGTCCTCTTTGCCCAATGCTAAGACGTTGGCTCAGGTATTTGTGAAGGAGGTGGTCAGACTCCACGGAGTACCATCTGACATAGTATCTGATAGGGGTACGCAATTTGTGGCGAGGTTTTGGAAAGCTTTTTGCTCAAGGTTGGGGATCAAGTTGTCACATTCATCGGCGTTTCATCCACAGTCTAATGGACAAACTGAGCGCATGAACCAAAATCTAGAACAGTATTTACGATGCTTTGTGTCCGACAACCAGGAGGAGTGGTCTACTTTCCTTCCTCTGGCCGAATTCGCATTAAATAATCACCGCCAAGAGTCATCAGGAGAGTCTCCATTCTTTTGTGTGTACGGTCAACATCCTCAGTTTTGTACCTTACGTCAGGGTGACTCCGGGGGTGTCCCGGAGGAGGATCAGCTAGGAGCCCAATTGTCATCAGTCTGGAGGCGGGTGAAACAGCGTTTGTTGAGCATGAGTGCCAGGTACAAACGGGTGGCTGACAGTAGACGCGTGCCAGGTCCGGACCTGTGTGTGGGTGAATGGGTGTGGTTAGCTACGAAGAACATAAAACTCAAAATCCCTTCTTTAAAACTGGGTCCAAGGTTTATTGGGCCTTTTAGGATTTCTGCCATTATTAACCCAGTGGCTTATCGGTTGGAACTTCCCGCAGTGTACAAGATACACAACGTGTTTCACAGGGCTTTATTGAAAAAGGTGGTAGGCTCTGTGGACACAACGCCGATGCCACCTCCAGTCATGGTGGATGGCGAGTTAGAGTTCGAGGTCGCCAAGGTAGTGGACTCTCGAGTAGTACGCCGTACTCTTCAGTATTTGGTGCACTGGCGGGGGTATGGTCCAGAGGAGAGGTCTTGGGTTCCAGCCTCAGACATACATGCGGATCGGCTGGTCAGTTCTTTTCACCGTCGTCATCCGGACAAGCCGGGTCCTATGAGTCTTGAGGGCCCTGGGGTCCCTCGTAGAAGACGGGGTACTGTCATGTCGGACGCTGTTCACACCACAGCATCCGGCAGGCAGAGGTAGTTCCACCTCCAGCCACTATAGCCTCAGTGGCGCCGGCCTGATCTTCAGGCTCTCGGGGGTTAATCCTGCTGGAGACCAGGTTGGATGGTTAGTCACGCCCACGGTCTTTAAATAGTCATGCTGGCCTATGGGCGTCGCCGATTATAGCTTGTGTTTCATACCAAGTGGTTCCGGTCTGGAGTGGAGGTGTTCAAGAGAGAGAGATTCATATCTGGTGTCGTATGATCCGTCGTTATCCTTTCTCCTTCCCATATTTGTGTTTAGTTGTGCCCTGTTCACATTACTGTTTATTCCTGTGTGTGTGCGGCGCAGTGCAGTTTAAGTTCTCCCTGTCTGTCATTATTTGTGTGGGAGCTTTGGTGGTGACTTCTCACTGGGTGGAGGGTGGAGGGTTAAGTGCAGGGCTGAGCAGGAGATAAGGAAAGGTCGGAGGCTCAGGCATTTGCACCTTCAGCAAAAACCCTGGGTTGAGGGTCAGACAGGGTTTCCCCTAGTAAAGGGACACCACAGGGGCCCCGGGTATTTCAGCCTTAGTTGAACTAAGCCCCCGTGACACTTGTGTCATAAAGGAACAGATCCTGGCATCCTAGCCTGTGACATAAAGGAACAGATCTTTGCATCCTAGCTTGTGTCATAAAGGAACAGATCCTGGCATCCTAGCCTGTGTCTTACAGGAACTGATCCTGGTATCCTACCTTGTGTCATAGATGAACAGATCCTGGCATCCTTGCCTTTCTCATAGAGGAACAGATCCTGGCATCCTAGCCTGTGTCATAGAGGAACAGATCCTAGCATCCTAGCCTGTGACATAAAGGAACAGATCCTGGCATCCTAGCTTGTGTCATAGAGGAACAGATCCTGACATCCTAGCATGTGACATAAAGGAACAGATCTTGGCATCCTAGCTTGTGTAATAGAGGAATAGGTCCTGGCATCCTAGCCTATCTGAAAAAAGGAACAGATCCTGGCATGCTAGCCTGTATCATAGAGGCACAGATCCTGGCATCCTAGCCTGTGCCATAGAGGAACAGATCCTGGCATCCTAGCTTGTGTCATAGAGGAACAGATCCTGGCATCCTAGCCTGTGTCATAGAGGAACAGATCCTGGCATCCTAGCTTGTGTCATAGAATTACAGATCCTGGCATCCTAGCCTTTCTCATAGAGGAACAGATCCTGGCATCCTAGCCTGTGTCATAGAGGAACAGATCCTGACATTCTAGCTTGTGTCATAGAGGAACAGATCCTGGCATCCTAGCCTGTGACATAAAGGAACAGATCCTGGCATCCTAGCTTGTGTCATATAGGAATAGATCCCGGCATCCTAGCCGGTGACATAAAGGAACAGATCCTGGCATCCTAGCCTCTGACATAAAGGAACAGATCCTGGCATCCTAGCTGGTGTCATATAGGAATAGATCCCGGCATCCTAGCCGGTGACATAAAGGAACAGATCCTGGCATCCTAGCTTGTGTCATAAAGGAACAGATCCTGGCATCCTAGCTTGTGTCATAGAGGAACAGATCCTGGCATCCTAGCTTGTGTCATAGAGGAAAAGATCCTGGCATCCTAGCTTGTGTCATAAAGGAACAGATCCTGGCATCCTAGGCTGTGTCATAGAGGAACAGATCCTGGCATCATAGCTTGAGTCAAAGAGGAACAGATCCTGGCTTCATAGCTTGTGTCATAAAGGAACAGATCCTGGCATCCTAGCTTGTGTCGTAAAGGAACAGATCCTGGCATTCTAGCCTGTGACATAAAGAAACAGTTCCTGGCATCCTAGCTTGTGTCAAAGAGGAACAGATCCTGGCATCCTAGCCTTTCTCATGGAGGAACAGATCCTGGCATCCTAGCCTTTCTCATGGAGGAACAGATCCTGGCATCCTAGTCTGTATCATAGAGGAATAGATCCTGGCATGCTAGCCAGTGTCATAGAGGAACAGATCCTGGCATCTTAGCTTATGACATAGAGGAACTGATCTTAGCATCCTAGCCTTTCTCATAGAGGAACAGATCCTGGCATCCTAGCCTGTGACATAAAGGAACAGATCCTGGCATCCTAGCCTGTGTCATAGAGAAACAGATCCTGGCATCCTAGCTTGTGTCATAGAGGAACAGATCTTGGCATCCTAGCCTGTGACATAAAGGAACAGATCCTGGCATCCTAGCTTGTATCATAGAGGATCAGATCCTGGCATCTTAGCCTTTCTCATAGAGGAACAGATCCTGGCATCCTAGCTTGTGTCATACAGGAACAGATCCTGCCATACTAGCTTGTGTCATAAAGGAACAGATCCTGGCATCCTAGCCTGTGACATAAAGGAACAGATCTTTGCATCCTAGCTTGTGTCATAAAGGAACAGATCCTGGCATCCTAGCCTGCGTCTTACAGGAACTGATCCTGGTATCCTACCTTGTGTCATAGATGAACAGATCCTGGCATCCTTGCCTTTCTCATAGAGGAACAGATACTGGCATCCTAGCCTTTGTCATAGAGGAACAGATCCTAGCATCCTAGCCTGTGACATAAAGGAACAGATCCTGGCATCCTAGCTTGTGTCATAGAGGAACAGATCCTGACATCCTAGCATGTGACATAAAGGAACAGATCTTGGCATCCTAGCTTGTGTAATAGAGGAATAGGTCCTGGCATCCTAGCCTATCTGAAAAAAGGAACAGATCCTGGCATCCTAGCCTGTATCATAGAGGCACAGATCCTGGCATCCTAGCCTGTGCCATAGAGGAATAGATCCTGGCATCCTAGATTGTGTCATAGAGGAACAGATCCTGGCATCCTAGCCTGTGTCATAGAGGAACAGATCCTGGCATCCTAGCTTGTGTCATAGAATTACAGATCCTGGCATCCTAGCCTTTCTCATAGAGGAACAGATCCTGGCATCCTAGCCTGTGTCATAGAGCAACAGATCCTGACATTCTAGCTTGTGTCATAGAGGAACAGATCCTGGCATCCTAGCCTGTGTCATAGAGGAACAGATCCTGGCATCCTAGCCTGTGACATAAAGGAACAGATCCTGGCATCCTAGCTTGTGTCATATAGGAATAGATCCCGGCATCCTAGCCGGTGACATAAAGGAACAGATCCTGGCATCCTAGCTTGTGTCATAAAGGAACAGATCCTGGCATCCTAGCTTGTGTCATAGAGGAACAGATCCTGGCATCCTAGCTTGTGTCATAGAGGAACAGATCCTGGCATTCTAGCTTGTGTCATAAAGGAACAGATCCTGGCATCCTAGGCTGTGTCATAGAGGAACAGATCCTGGCATCATTGCTTGAGTCAAAGAGGAACAGATCCTGGCTTCATAGCTTGTGTCATAAAGGAACAGATCCTGGCATCCTAGCTTGTGTCGTAAAGGAACAGAGTCGGGCATCCTAGCCTGTGACATAAAGGAACAGATCCTGGCATCCTAGCTTGTGTCATAGAGGAACAGATCCTGACATCCTAGCATGTGACATAAAGGAACAGATCTTGGCATCCTAGCTTGTGTAATAGAGGAATAGGTCCTGGCATCCTAGCCTATCTGAAAAAAGGAACAGATCCTGGCATCCTAGCATGTGTCATAGAGGAACAGATCCTGGCATCCTAGCTTGTGTCATAAAGGAACAGATCCTGGCATCCTAGGGTGTGTCCTAGAGGAACAGATCCTGGCATCTTAGCTTGAGTCAAAGAGGAACAGATCCTGGCTTCATAGCTTGTGTCATAAAGGAACAGATCCTGGCATCCTAGCTTGTGTCGTAAAGGAACAGATCCTGGCATTCTAGCCTGTGACATAAAGGAACAGATCCTGGCATCCTAGCTTGTGTCAAAGAGGAACAGATCCTGGCATCCTAGCCTTTCTCATGGAGGAACAGATCCTGGCATCCTAGCCTTTCTCATGGAGGAACAGATCCTGGCATCCTAGTATGTATCATAGAGGAATAGATCCTGGCATGCTAGCCAGTGTCATAGAGGAACAGATCCTGGCATCCTAGCTTATGACATAGAGGAACTGATCTTGGCATCCTAGCCTTTCTCATGGAGGAACAGATCCTGGCATCCTAGTCTGTATCATAGAGGAATAGATCCCGGCATCCTAGCCGGTGACATAAAGGAATAGATCCTGGCATCCTAGCCTCTGACATAAAGGAACAGATCCTGGCATCCTAGCTTGTGTCATAAAGGAACAGATCCTGGCATCCTAGCTTGTGTCATAGAGGAACAGATCCTGGCATCCTAGCTTGTGTCATAGAGGAAAAGATCCTGGCATCCTAGCTTGTGTCATAAAGGAACAGATCCTGGCATCCTAGGCTGTGTCCTAGAGGAACAGATCCTGGCATCATAGCTTGAGTCAAAGAAGAACAGATCCTGGCTTCATAGCTTGTGTCATAAAGGAACAGATCCTGGCATCCTAGCTTGTGTCAAAGAGGAACAGATCCTGGCATTCTAGCCTGTGACATAAAGGAACAGATCCTGGCATCCTAGCTTGTGTCAAAGAGGAACAGATCCTGGCATCCTAGCCTTTCTCATGGAGGAACAGATCCTGGCATCCTAGCCTGTGACATAAAGGAACAGATCCTGGCATCCTAGCTTGTGTCATAGAGGAAAAGATCCTAGCATCCTAGCCTGTGACATAAAGGAACAGATCCTGGCATCCTAGCTTGTGTCTTAGAGGAACAGATCCTGACATCCTAGCATGTGACATAAAGGAACAGATCTTGGCATCCTAGCTTGTGTAATAGAGGAATAGGTCCTGGCATCCTAGCCTATCTTAAAAAGGAACAGATCCTGGCATCCTAGCCTGTATCATAGAGGCACAGATCCTGGCATCCTAGCCTGTGCCATAGAGGAACAGATCCTGGCATCCTAGCTTGTGTCATAGAGGAACAGATCCTGGCATCCTAGCTTGTGTCATAGAATTACAGATCCTGGCATCCTAGCCTGTGTCATAGAGGAACAGATCCTGACATTCTAGCTTGTGTCATAGAGGAACAGATCCTGGCATCCTAGCCTGTGTCATAGAGGAACAGATCCTGGCATCCTAGCCTGTGACATAAAGGAACAGATCCTGGCATCCTAGCTTGTGTCATATAGGAATAGATCCCGGCATCCTAGCCGGTGACATAAAGGAACAGATCCTGGCATCCTAGCTTGTGTCATAAAGGAACAGATCCTGGCATCCTAGCTTGTGTCATAGAGGAACAGATCCTGGCATCCTAGCTTGTGTCATAGAGGAACAGATCCTGGCATTCTAGCTTGTGTCATAAAGGAACAGATCCTGGCATCCTAGGCTGTGTCATAGAGGAACAGATCCTGGCATCATAGCTTGAGTCAAAGAGGAACAGATCCTGGCTTCATAGCTTGTGTCATAAAGGAACAGATCCTGGCATCCTAGCTTGTGTCGTAAAGGAACAGATCCGGGCATTCTAGCCTGTGACATAAAGGAACAGATCCTGGCATCCTAGCTTGTGTCATACAGGAATAGATCCTGGCATCCTAACCTGTGACATAAAGGAACAGATCCTGGCATCCTAGCTTTTGTCATACAGGAATAGATCCTGGTATCCTAGCCTGTGACATAAAGGGACAGATCCTGGTAGCCTAGCATGTGTCATACAGGCACAGATCCTGGCATCCTAGCCTGTGACATAGATGAACTGATCCTGGCAATCTAGCTTGTGTCATAGAGGAACAGATCCTGGCATCCTAGCCTTTCTCATAGAGTAACAGATCCTGGCATCCTAGCCTGTGACATAAAGGAATAGATCATTGCATCCTAGCTTGTGTCATAAAGGAACAGATCCTGGAATCCTAGCCAGTGTCATAGAGGAACTGATCCTGGCATCCCAGCTTGTGTCATAGAGGAACAGATCCTGGCATCCTAGCCTTTATCATAGAGGAACAGATCCTGGCATCCTAGCCTGTGTCATAGAGGAACAGATACTGGCATCCTAACTTGTGTCATAGAGGAACAGATCGTGGCATACGAGCCTTTCTCATAGAGGAACAGATCCTGGCATCCTAGCCTGTGTCACAGAGGAACAGATCCTGGCATCCTAGCTTGTTTCATACAGGAAAAGAACCTGGCATCCTAGCCTGTGACATAAAGGAACAGATCCTGGCAACCTAGCCTGTGACATAGAGGAACGGATCCTGGCATGCTAGCCTGTATCATAGAGGAACAGATCCTGGCATCCTAGCCTGTGTCATAGAGGAACAGATCCTGGCATCCTAGCCTGTGACATAAAGGAACAGATCCAGGCATCTTAGCCTGTGACATAACGGAACAGATCCAGGCATCCTAGCCTGTGACATAAAGGAAAAGATCCTGGCATCCTAGCTTGTGTCATAGAGGAACAGATCCTGGCATCGTAGCCTGTGACATAAAGGAACAGATCCTGGCATCCTAGCCCGTGACATAAAGGAACAGATCCTGGCATCCTAGCCTGTGTCATAGAGAAACAGATCCTGGCATCCTAGCTTGTGTCATAGAGGAACAGATCTTGGCATCCTAGCCTGTGACATAAAGGAACAGATCCTGGCATCCTAGCTTGTGTCATAGAGGAACAGATCCTGACATCCTAGCATGTGACATAAAGGAACAGATCTTGGCATCCTAGCTTGTGTCATAGAGGAACAGATCCTGGCATCCTAGCCTGTGTCATAGAGGAACAGATCCTGGCATCCTAGCCTGTGTCATAGAGGAACAGATCCTGACATTCTAGCTTGTGTCATAGAGGAACAGATCCTGGCATCCTAGCCTTTCTCATAGAGGAAGAGATCCTGGCATCCTAGCCTGTGTCATAGAGGAACAGATCCTGGCATCCTAGCCTGTGACATAAAAGAACAGATCCTGGCATCCTAGCCTGTGTCATAGAGAAACAGATCCTGGCATCCTAGCTTGTGTCATAGAGGAACAGATCTTGGCATCCTAGCCTGTGACATAAAGGAACAGATCCTGGCATCCTAGCTTGTATCATAGAGGAACAGATCCTGGCATCTTAGCCTTTCTCATAGACGAACAGATCCTGGCATCCTAGCTTGTGTCATACAGGAACAGATCCTTCCATACTAGCTTGTGTCATAAAGGAACAGATCCTGGCATCCTAGCCTGTGACATAAAGGAACAGATCTTTGCATCCTAGCTTGTGTCATAAAGGAACAGATCCTGGCATCCTAGCCTGTGTCTTCCAGGAACTGATCCTGGTATCCTAGCTTGTGTTATAGATGAACAGATCCTGGCATCCTTGCCTTTCTCATAGAGGAACAGATCCTGGCATCCTAGCCTGTGTCATAGAGGAACAGATCCTAGCATCCTAGCCTGTGACATAAAGGAACAGATCCTGGCATCCTAGTTTGTGTCATAGAGGAACAGATCCTGACATCCTAGAATGTGACATAAAGGAACAGATCTTGGCATCCTAGCTTGTGTCATAGAGGAACAGATCCTGGCATCCTAGCCTGTGTCATAGAGGAACAGATCCTGGCATCCTAACCTGTGTCATAGAGGAACAGATCCTGACATTCTAGCTTGTGTCATAGAGGAACAGATCCTGGCATCTTAGCCTTTCTCATAGAGGAAGAGATCCTGGCATCCTAGCCTGTGTCATAGAGGAACAGATCCTGGCATCCTAGCCTGTGACATAAAGGAACAGATCCTGGCATCCTAGCTTGTTATAGAGGAACAGATCCTGGCATCCTAGCTTGTGTTATAGAGGAATAGGTCCTGGCATCCTAGCCTATCTAAAAAAAGGAACAGATCCTGGCATCCTAGCCTGTATCATAGAGGAACAGATCCTGGCATCCTAGCCTGTGCCATAGAGGAACAGATCCTGGCATCCTAGCTTGTGTCATAGAGGAACAGATCCTGGCATCCTAGCCTGTGTCATAGAGGAACAGATCCTGGCATCCTAGCTCGTGTCATAGAATTACAGATCCTGGCATCCTAGCCTTTCTCATAGAGGAACAGATCCTGGCATCCTAGCCTGTGTCATAGAGGAACAGATCCTGACATTCCAGCTTGTGTCATAGAGGAACAGATCCTGGCATCCTAGCCTTTCTCATAGAGGAAGAGATCCTGGCATCCTAGCCTGTGTCATAGAGGAACAGATCCTGGCATCCTAGCCTGTGACATAAAGGAACAGATCCTGGCATCCTAGCTTGTGTCATATAGGAATAGATCCCGGCATCCTAGCCGGTGACAAAAAGGAACAGGTCCTGGCATCCTAGCTTATGTCATAGATGAACAGATCCTGGCATCCTAGCTTGTGTCATAAAGGAACAGATCCTGGCATCCTAGCTTGTGTCATAGAGGAACAGATCCTGGCATCCTAGCTTGTGTCATAGAGGAACAGATCCTGACATCCTAGCATGTGACATAAAGGAATAGATCTTGGCATCCTAGCTTGTGTCATAGAGGAACAGATCCTGGCATCCTAGCCTTTCTCATAGAGGAAGAGATCCTGGCATCCTAGCCTGTGTCATAGAGGAACAGATCCTGGCATCCTAGCCTGTGACATAAAGGAACAGATCCTGGCATACTAGCTTGTTATAGAGGAACAGATCCTGCCATCCTAGCTTGAGTTATAGAGGAATAGGTCCTGGCATCCTAGCCTATCTGAAAAAAGGAACAGATCCTGGCATCCTAGCCTGTATCATAGAGGAACAGATCCTGGCATCCTAGCCTGTGCCATAGAGGAACAGATCCTGGCATCCTAGCTTGTGTCATAGAGGAACACATCCTGGCATCCTAGCCTGTGTCATAGAGGAACAGATCCTGGCATCCTAGCTCGTGTCATAGAATTACAGATCCTGGCATCCTAGCCTTTCTCATAGAGGAACAGATCCTGGCATCCTAGCCTGTGTCATAGAGGAACAGATCCTGACATTCTAGCTTGTGTCATAGAGGAACAGATCCTGGCATCCTAGCCTGTGTCATAGAGGAACAGATCCTGGCATCCTAGCTCGTGTCATAGAATTACAGATCCTGGCATCCTAGCCTTTCTCATAGAGGAACAGATCCTGGCATCCTAGCCTGTGTCATAGAGGAACAGATCCTGACATTCCAGCTTGTGTCATAGAGGAACAGATCCTGGCATCCTAGCCTTTCTCATAGAGGAAGAGATCCTGGCATCCTAGCCTGTGTCATAGAGGAACAGATCCTGGCATCCTAGCCTGTGACATAAAGGAACAGATCCTGGCATCCTAGCTTGTGTCATATAGGAATAGATCCCGGCATCCTAGCCGGTGACATAAAGGAACAGATCCTGGCATCCTAGCTTATGTCATAGAGGAACAGATCCTGGCATCCTAGCTTGTGTCATAAAGGAACAGATCCTGGCATCCTAGCTTGTATCATAGAGGAACAGATCCTGGCATCCTAGCTTGTGTCATAGAGGAACAGATCCTGACATCCTAGCATGTGACATAAAGGAACAGATCTTGGCATCCTAGCTTGTGTCATAGAGGAACAGATCCTGGCATCCTAGCCTGTGTCATAGAGTAACAGATCCTGGCATCCTAGCCTGTGTCATAGAGGAACAGATCCTGACATTCTAGCTTGTGTCATAGAAGAACAGATCCTGGCATCCTAGCCTTTCTCATAGAGGAAGAGATCCTGGCATCCTAGCCTGTGTCATAGAGGAACAGATCCTGGCATCCTAGCCTGTGACATAAAGGAACAGATCCTGGCATCCTAGCTTGTTATAGAGGAACAGATCCTGGCATCCTAGCTTGTGTTATAGAGGAATAGGTCCTGGCATCCTAGCCTATCTGAAAAAAGGAACAGATCCTGGCATCCTAGCCTGTATCATAGAGGAACAGATCCTGGCATCCTAGCCTGTGCCATAGAGGAACAGATCCTGGCATCCTAGCTTGTGTCATAGAGGAACACATCCTGGCATCCTAGCCTGTGTCATAGAGGAACAGATCCTGGCATCCTAGCTCGTGTCATAGAATCACAGATCCTGGCATCCAAGCCTTTCTCATAGAGGAACAGATCCTGGCATCCTAGCCTGTGTCATAGAGGAACAGATCCTGACATTCTAGCTTGTGTCATAGAGGAACAGATCCTGGCATCCTAGCCTTTCTCATAGAGAAAGAGATCCTGGCATCCTAGCCTGTGTCATAGAGGAACAGATCCTGGCATCCTAGCCTGTGACATAAAGGAACAGATCCTGGCATCCTAGCTTGTGTCATATAGGAATAGATCCCGGCATCCTAGCCGGTGACATAAAGGAACAGATCCTGGCATCCTAGCTTATGTCATAGAGGAACAGATCCTGGCATCCTAGCTTGTGTCATAAAGGAACAGATCCTGGCATCCTAGCTTGTGTCATAGAGGAACAGATCCTGGCATCCTAGCTTGTGTCATAGAGGAACAGATCCTGACATCCTAGCTTGTGTCATAAAGGAACAGATCCTGGCATCCTAGGCTGTGTCATAGAGGAACAGATCCTGGCATCATAGCTTGAGTCATAGAGGAACAGATCCTGGCTTCATAGCTTGTGTCATAAAGGAACAGATCCTGGCATCCTAGCTTGTGTCGTAAAGGAACAGTTTCTGGCATTCTAGCCTGTGACATAAAGGAACAGATCCTGGCATCCTAGCTTGTGTCAAAGAGGAACAGATCCTGGCATCCTAGCCTTTCTCATGGAGGAACAGATCCTGGCATCCTAGCCTTTCTCATGGAGGAACAGATCCTGGCATCCTAGTCTGTATCATAGAGGAATAGATCCTGGCATGCTAGCCAGTGTTATAGAGGAACTGATCCTGGCATCTTAGCTTGTGTCATAGAGGAACAGATCCTGGCATCCTAGCCTTTCTCATAGAGGAACAGATCCTGGCATCCTAGCCTGTATCATAGAGGAACAGATCCTGGCATCCTAGCTTGTGTCATACAGGAATAGATCCCGGCATCCTAGCTTGTGTCATAAAGGAACAGATCCTGGCATCCTAGCTTGTGTCATAAAGGAACAGATCCTGGCATCCTAGCCTGCGTCATAGAGGAACAGATCCTGGCATCCTAACCCGTGTGATAGAGGAACAGATCCTGGCATCCTAGCCTGTGTCATAGAGCTACAGATCCTGGCATCCTAGCTTGTGTCATACAGGAATAGATCCTAGTATCCTAGCCTGTGACATAAAGGTACAGATCCTGGCATCCTAGCTTGTTTCATAGAGGAACAGATCCTGGCATCCTAGCTTTTCTCATAGTGGAACAGATCCTGGAATCCTAGCCTGTGTCATAGAGGAACAGATCCTGGCATCCTAGCCTGTGACATAACGGAACACAACCTGGCATCCTAGCCTGTGAAATAAAGGAACAGATCCTGGCATCCTAGCTTGTGTCATAAAGGAACGGATTCTTGCATCCTAGCTTGTGTCATAAAGGAACAGATCCTGGCATCCTACCTTGTGTCATAGAGGAACAGATCCTGACATACTAGCCTTTCTCATAGAGGAACAGATCCTGGCATCCTAGCCTGTGTCATAGAGTAACAGATCCTAGCATCCTAGCCTCTGACATAAAGGAACAGATTCTGGCATCCTAGCTTGTTTCATACAGGAATAGAACCTGGCATCCTAGCCTGTGACATAAAGGAACAGATCCTGGCATCCTATCTTGTGTCATACAGGAACAGATCCTGGCATCCTAGCCTGTGTCATAGAAGAACTGATCATGGCATCCTAGCTTGTGTCACAGAGGAACAGATCCTGGCATCCTAGCCTTTCTCATAGAGGAACAGATCCTGGCATCCTAGCCTGTATCATAGAGGAACAGATCCTTTCATCCTAGCCTGTGTCATTGAGGAACAGATCCTGGCATCTTAGCTTATGTCATGGAAGAACTGATCTTGGCATCCTAGCCTTTCTCATAGAGGAACAGATCCTGGCATCCTAGCCTGTGACATAAAGGAACAGATCCTGGCATACTAGCCTGTGACATAGAGGAACGGATCTTGGCATGCTAGCCTGTATCATAGAGGAACAGATCGTGGCATACTAGCCTTTCTCATAGAGGAACAGATCCTGGCATCCTAGCCTGTGACATAAAGGAACAGATCCTGGCATCCTAGCTTGTGTCATATAGGAATAGATCCCGGCATCCTAGCCGGTGACATAAAGGAACAGATCCTGGCATCCTAGCTTGTGTCATAAAGGAACAGATCCTGGCATCCTAGCTTGTGTCATAGAGGAACAGATCCTGGCATCCTAGCTTGTGTCATAGAGGAACAGATCCTGGCATTCTAGCTTGTGTCATAAAGGAACAGATCCTGGCATCCTAGGCTGTGTCATAGAGGAACAGATCCTGGCATCATAGCTTGAGTCAAAGAGGAACAGATCCTGGCTTCATAGCTTGTGTCATAAAGGAACAGATCCTGGCATCCTAGCTTGTGTCGTAAAGGAACAGAGTCGGGCATCCTAGCCTGTGACATAAAGGAACAGATCCTGGCATCCTAGCTTGTGTCATAGAGGAACAGATCCTGACATCCTAGCATGTGACATAAAGGAACAGATCTTGGCATCCTAGCTTGTGTAATAGAGGAATAGGTCCTGGCATCCTAGCCTATCTGAAAAAAGGAACAGATCCTGGCATCCTAGCCTGTATCATAGAGGAACAGATCCTGGCATCCTAGCTTGTGTCATAGAGGAACAGATCCTGGCATCCTAGCCTGTGTCATAGAGGAACAGATCCTGGCATCCTAGCTTGTGTCATAGAATTACAGATCCTGGCATCCTAGCCTTTCTCATAGAGGAACAGATCCTGGCATCCTAGCCTGTGACATAAAGGAACAGATCCTGGCATCCTAGCCTGTGTCATATAGGAATAGATCCCGGAATCCTAGCCGGTGACATAAAGGAACAGATCCTGGCATCCTAGCTTGTGTCATAAAGGAACAGATCCTGGCATCCTAGCTTGTGTCATAGAGGAACAGATCCTGGCATCCTAGCTTGTGTCATAGAGGAACAGATCCTGGCATCCTAGCTTGTGTCATAAAGGAACAGATCCTGGCATCCTAGGGTGTGTCCTAGAGGAACAGATCCTGGCATCTTAGCTTGAGTCAAAGAGGAACAGATCCTGGCTTCATAGCTTGTGTCATAAAGGAACAGATCCTGGCATCCTAGCTTGTGTCGTAAAGGAACAGATCCTGGCATTCTAGCCTGTGACATAAAGGAACAGATCCTGGCATCCTAGCTTGTGTCAAAGAGGAACAGATACTGGCATCCTAGCCTTTCTCATGGAGGAACAGATCCTGGCATCCTAGCCTTTCTCATGGAGGAACAGATCCTGGCATCCTAGTCTGTATCATAGAGGAATAGATCCTGGCATGCTAGCCAGTGTCATAGAGGAACAGATCCTGGCATCCTAGCTTATGACATAGAGGAACTGATCTTGGCATCCTAGCCTTTCTCATAGAGGAACAGATCCTGGCATCCTAGCCTGTGACATAAAGGAACAGATCCTGGCATCCTAGCCTGTGTCATAGAGAAACAGATCCTGGCATCCTAGCTTGTGTCATAGAGGAACAGATCTTGGCATCCTAGCCTGTGACATAAAGGAACAGATCCTGGCATCCTAGCTTGTATCATAGAGGATCAGATCCTGGCATCTTAGCCTTTCTCATAGAGGAACAGATCCTGGCATCCTAGCTTGTGTCATACAGGAACAGATCCTGCCATACTAGCTTGTGTCATAAAGGAACAGATCCTGGCATCCTAGCCTGTGACATAAAGGAACAGATCTTTGCATCCTAGCTTGTGTCATAAAGGAACAGATCCTGGCATCCTAGCCTGTGTCTTACAGGAACTGATCCTGGTATCCTACCTTGTGTCATAGATGAACAGATCCTAGCATCCTTGCCTTTCTCATAGAGGAACAGATCCTGGCATCCTAGCCTGTGTCATAGAGGAACAGATCCTAGCATCCTAGCCTGTGACATAAAGGAACAGATCCTGGCATCCTAGCTTGTGTCATAGAGGAACAGATCCTGACATCCTAGCATGTGACATAAAGGAACAGATCTTGGCATCCTAGCTTGTGTAATAGAGGAATAGGTCCTGGCATCCTAGCCTATCTGAAAAAAGGAAAAGATCCTGGCATCCTAGCCTGTATCATAGAGGCACAGATCCTGGCATCCTAGCCTGTGCCATAGAGGAACAGATCCTGGCATCCTAGCTTGTGTCATAGAGGAACAGATCCTGGCATCCTAGCCTGTGTCATAGAGGAACAGATCCTGGCATCCTAGCTTGTGTCATAGAATTACAGGTCCTGGCATCCTAGCCTTTCTCATAGAGGAACAGATCCTGGCATCCTAGCCTGTGTCATAGAGGAACAGATCCTGACATTCTAGCTTGTGTCATAGAGGAACAGATCCTGGCATCCTAGCCTGTGACATAAAGGAACAGATGCTGGCATCCTAGCTTGTGTCATATAGGAATAGATCCCGGCATCCTAGCCGGTGACATAAAGGAACAGATCCTGGCATCCTAGCCTCTGACATAAAGGAACAGATCCTGGCATCCTAGCTTGTGTCATAAAGGAACAGATCCTGGCATCCTAGCTTGTGTCATAGAGGAACAGATCCTGGCATCCTAGCTTGTGTCATAGAGGAAAAGATCCTGGCATCCTAGCTTGTGTCATAAAGGAACAGATCCTGGCATCCTAGGCTGTGTCCTAGAGGAACAGATCCTGGCATCATAGCTTGAGTCAAAGAGGAACAGATCCTGGCTTCATAGCTTGTGTCATAAAGGAACAGATCCTGGCATCCTAGCTTGTGTCGTAAAGGAACAGATCCTGGCATTCTAGCCTGTGACATAAAGGAACAGATCCTGGCATCCTAGCTTGTGTCAAAGAGGAACAGATCCTGGCATCCTAGCCTTTCTCATGGAGGAACAGATCCTGGCATCCTAGCCTTTCTCATGGAGGAACAGATCCTGGCATCCTAGTCTGTATCATAGAGGAATAGATCCTGGCATGCTAGCCAGTGTCATAGAGGAACAGATCCTGGCATCTTAGCTTATGACATAGAGGAACTGATCTTGGCATCCTAGCCTTTCTCATAGAGGAACAGATCCTGGCATCCTAGCCTGTGACATAAAGGAACAGATCCTGGCATCCTAGCCTGTGTCATAGAGAAACAGATCCTGGCATCCTAGCTTGTGTCATAGAGGAACAGATCTTGGCATCCTAGCCTGTGACATAAAGGAACAGATCCTTGCATCCTAGCTTGTATCATAGAGGATCAGATCCTGGCATCTTAGCTTTTCTCATAGAGGAACAGATCCTGGCATCCTAGCTTGTGTCATACAGGAACAGATCCTGCCATACTAGCTTGTGTCATTAAGGAACAGATCCTGGCATCCTAGCCTGTGACATAAAGGAACAGATCTTTGCATCCGAGCTTGTGTCATAAAGGAACAGATCCTGGCATCCTAGCCTGTGTCTTACAGGAAGTGATCTTGGTATCCTACCTTGTGTCATAGATGAACAGATCCTGGCATCCTTGCCTTTCTCATAGAGGAACAGATCCTGGCATCCTAGCCTGTGTCATAGAGGAACAGATCCTAGCATCCTAGCCTGTGACATAAAGGAACAGATCCTGGCATCCTAGCTTGTGTCATAGAGGAACAGATCCTGACATCCTAGCATGTGACATAAAGGAACAGATCTTGGCATCCTAGCTTGTGTAATAGAGGAATAGGTCCTGGCATCCTAGCCTATCTGAAAAAAGGAACAGATCCTGGCATCCTAGCCTGTATCATAGAGGCACAGATCCTGGCATCCTAGCCTGTGCCATAGAGGAACAGATCCTGGCAACCTAGCTTGTGTCATAGAGGAACAGATCCTGGCATCCTAGCCTGTGTCATAGAGGAACAGATCCTGGCATCCTAGCTTGTGTCATAGAATTACAGATCCTGGCATCCTAGCCTTTCTCATAGAGGAACAGATCCTGGCATCCTAGCCTGTGTCATAGAGGAACAGATCCTGACATTCTAGCTTGTGTCATAGAGGAACAGATCCTGGCATCCTAGCCTGTGTCATAGAGGAACAGATCCTGGCATCCTAGCCTGTGACATAAAGGAACAGATCCTGGCATCCTAGCTTGTGTCATATAGGAATAGATCCCGGCATCCTAGCCGGTGACATAAAGGAACAGATCCTGGCATCCTAGCTTCTGTCATAAAGGAACAGATCCTGGCATCCTAGCTTGTGTCATAGAGGAACAGATCCTGGCATCCTAGCTTGTGTCATAGAGGAACAGATCCTGGCATTCTAGCTTGTGTCATAAAGGAACAGATCCTGACATCCTAGGCTGTGTCATAGAGGAACAGATCCTGGCATCATAGCTTGAGTCAAAGAGGAACAGATCCTGGCTTCATAGCTTGTGTCATAAAGGAACAGATCCTGGCATCCTAGCTTGTGTCGTAAAGGAACAGATCCGGGCATTCTAGCCTGTGACATAAAGGAACAGATCCTGGCATCCTAGCTTGTGTCATACAGGAATAGATCCTGGCATCCTAACCTGTGACATAAAGGAACAGATCCTGGCATCCTAGCTTTTGTCATACAGGAATAGATCCTGGTATCCTAGCCTGTGACATAAAGGGACAGATCCTGGTAGCCTAGCATGTGTCATACAGGCACAGATCCTGGCATCCTAGCCTGTGACATAGATGAACTGATCCTGGCATCCTAGCTTGTGTCATAGAGGAACAGATCGTGGCATACTAGCCTTTCTCATAGAGTAACAGATCCTGGCATCCTAGCCTGTGACATAAAGGAATAGATCATTGCATCCTAGCTTGTGTCATAAAGGAACAGATCCTGGAATCCTAGCCAGTGTCATAGAGGAACTGATCCTGGCATCCCAGCTTGTGTCATAGAGGAACAGATCCTGGCATCCTAGCCTTTATCATAGAGGAACAGATCCTGGCATCCTAGCCTGTGTCATAGAGGAACAGATCCTGGCATCCTAGCTTGTGTCATAGAGGAACAGATCGTGGCATACTAGCCTTTCTCATAGAGGAACAGATCCTGGCATCCTAGCCTCTGTCACAGAGGAACAGATCCTGGCATCCTAGCTTGTTTCATACAGGAAAAGAACCTGGCATCCTAGCCTGTGACATAAAGGAACAGATCCTGGCAACCTAGCCTGTGACATAGAGGAACGGATCCTGGCATGCTAGCCTGTATCATAGAGGAACAGATCCTGGCATCCTAGCCTGTGTCATAGAGGAACAGATCCTGGCATCCTAGCCTGTGACATAAAGGAACAGATCCAGGCATCCTAGCCTGTGACATAACGGAACAGATCCAGGCATCCTAGCCTGTGACATAAAGGAACAGATCCTGGCATCCTAGCTTGTGTCATAGAGGAACAGATCCTGGCATCGTAGCCTGTGACATAAAGGAACAGATCCTGGCATCCTAGCCCGTGACATAAAGGAACAGATCCTGGCATCCTAGCCTGTGTCATAGAGAAACAGATCCTGGCATCCTAGCTTGTGTCATAGAGGAACAGATCTTGGCATCCTAGCCTGTGACATAAAGGAACAGATCCTGGCATCCTAGCTTGTGTCATAGAGGAACAGATCCTGACATCCTAGCATGTGACATAAAGGAACAGATCTTGGCATCCTAGCTTGTGTCATAGAGGAACAGATCCTGGCATCCTAGCCTGTGTCATAGAGGAACAGATCCTGGCATCCTAGCCTGTGTCATAGAGGAACAGATCCTGACATTCTAGCTTGTGTCATAGAGGAACAGATCCTGGCATCCTAGCCTTTCTCATAGAGGAAGAGATCCTGGCATCCTAGCCTGTGTCATAGAGGAACAGATCCTGGCATCCTAGCCTGTGACATAAAGGAACAGATCCTGGCATCCTAGCCTGTGTCATAGAGAAACAGATCCTGGCATCCTAGCTTGTGTCATAGAGGAACAGATCCTGGCATCCTAGCCTGTGACATAAAGGAACAGATCCTGGCATCCTAGCTTGTATCATAGAGGAACAGATCCTGGCATCTTAGCCTTTCTCATAGACGAACAGATCCTGGCATCCTAGCTTGTGTCATACAGGAACAGATCCTTCCATACTAGCTTGTGTCATAAAGGAACAGATCCTGGCATCCTAGCCTGTGACATAAAGGAACAGATCTTTGCATCCTAGCTTGTGTCATAAAGGAACAGATCCTGGCATCCTAGCCTGTGTCTTCCAGGAACTGATCCTGGTAACCTAGCTTGTGTTATAGATGAACAGATCCTGGCATCCTTGCCTTTCTCATAGAGGAACAGATCCTGGCATCCTAGCCTGTGACATAAAGGAACAGATCCTGGCATCCTAGCTTGTGTCATAGAGGAACAGATCCTGACATCCTAGCATGTGACATAAAGGAACAGATCTTGGCATCCTAGCTTGTGTCATAGAGGAACAGATCCTGGCATCCTAGCCTGTGTCATAGAGGAACAGATCCTGGCATCCTAGCCTGTGTCATAGAGGAACAGATCCTGACATTTTAGCTTGTGTCATAGAGGAACAGATCCTGGCATCCTAGCCTTTCTCATAGAGGAAGAGATCCTGGCATCCTAGCCTGTGTCATAGAGGAACAAATCCTGGCATCCTAGCCTGTGACATAAAGGAACAGATCCTGGCATCCTAGCTTGTTATAGAGGAACAGATCCTGGCATCCTAGCTTGTGTTATAGAGGAATAGGTCCTGGCATCCTAGCCTATCTGAAAAAAGGAACAGATCCTGGCATCCTAGCCTGTATCATAGAGGAACAGATCCTGGCATCCTAGCCTGTGCCATAGAGGAACAGATCCTGGCATCCTAGCTTGTGTCATAGAGGAACAGATCCTGGCATCCTAGCCTGTGTCATAGAGGAACAGATCCTGGCATCTTAGCTCGTGTCATAGAATTACAGATCCTGGCATCCTAGCCTTTCTCATAGAGGAACAGATCCTGGCATCCTAGCCTGTGTCATAGAGGAACAGATCCTGACATTCCAGCTTGTGTCATAGAGGAACAGATCCTGGCATCCTAGCCTTTCTCATAGAGGAAGAGATCCTGGCATCCTAGCCTGTGTCATAGAGGAACAGATCCTGGCATCCTAGCCTGTGTAATATAGGAATAGATCCCGGCATCCTAGTCGGTGACATAAAGGAACAGATCCTGGCATCCTAGCTTGTGTCATATAGGAATAGATCCCGGCATCCTAGCCGGTGACATAAAGGAACAGATCCTGGCATCCTAGCTTATGTCATAGAGGAACAGATCCTGGCATCCTAGCTTGTGTCATAAAGGAACAGATCCTGGCATCCTAGCTTGTGTCATAGAGGAACAGATCCTGGCATCCTAGCTTGTGTCATAGAGGAACAGATCCTGACATCCTAGCATGTGACATAAAGGAACAGATCTTGGCATCCTAGCTTGTGTCGTAGAGGAACAGATCCTGGCATCCTAGCCTGTGTCATAGAGGAACAGATCCTGGCATCCTAGCCTGTGTCATAGAGGAACAGATCCTGACATTCTAGCTTGTGTCATAGAAGAACAGATCCTGGCATCCTAGCCTTTCTCATAGAGGAAGAGATCCTGGCATCCTAGCCTGTGTCATAGAGGAACAGATCCTGGCATCCTAGCCTGTGACATAAAGGAACAGATCCTGGCATCCTAGCTTGTTATAGAGGAACAGATCCTGGCATCCTAGCTTGTGTTATAGAGGAATAGGTCCTGGCATCCTAGCCTATCTGAAAAAAGGAACAGATCGTGGCATCCTAGCCTGTATCATAGAGGAACAGATCCTGGCATCCTAGCCTGTGCCATAGAGGAACAGATCCTGGCATCCTAGCTTGTGTCATAGAGGAACACATCCTGGCATCCTAGCCTGTGTCATAGAGGAATAGATTCTGGCATCCTAGCTCGTGTCATAGAATTACAGATCCTGGCATCCAAGCCTTTCTCATAGAGGAACAGATCCTGGCATCCTAGCCTGTGTCATAGAGGAACAGATCCTGACATTCTAGCTTGTGTCATAGAGGAACAGATCCTGGCATCCTAGCCTTTCTCATAGAGGAAGAGATCCTGGCATCCTAGCCTGTGTCATAGAGGAACAGATCCTGGCATCCTAGCCTGTGACATAAAGGAACAGATCCTGGCATCCTAGCTTGTGTCATATAGGAATAGATCCCGGCATCCTAGCCGGTGACATAAAGGAACAGATCCTGGCATCCTAGCTTATGTCATAGAGGAACAGATCCTGGCATCCTAGCTTGTGTCATAAAGGAACAGATCCTGGCATCCTAGCTTGTGTCATAGAGGAACAGATCCTGGCATCCTAGCTTGTGTCATAGAGGAACAGATCCTGACATCCTAGCTTGTGTCATAAAGGAACAGATCCTGGCATCCTAGGCTGTGTCATAGAGGAACAGATCCTGGCATCATAGCTTGAGTCATAGAGGAACAGATCCTGGCTTCATAGCTTGTGTCATAAAGGAACAGATCCTGGCATCCTAGCTTGTGTCGTAAAGGAACAGTTCCTGGCATTCTAGCCTGTGACATAAAGGAACAGATCCTGGCATCCTAGCTTGTGTCAAAGAGGAACAGATCCTGGCATCCTAGCCTTTCTCATGGAGGAACAGATCCTGGCATCCTAGCCTTTCTCATGGAGGAACAGATCCTGGCATCCTAGTCTGTATCATAGAGGAATAGATCCTGGCATGCTAGCCAGTGTTATAGAGGAACTGATCCTGGCATCTTAGCTTGTGTCATAGAGGAACAGATCCTGGCATCCTAGCCTTTCTCATAGAGGAACAGATCCTAGCATCCTAGCCTCTGACATAAAGGAACAGATCCTGGCATCCTAGCTTGTGTCATACAGGAATAGATCCCGGCATCCTAGCTTGTGTCATAAAGGAACAGATCCTGGCATCCTAGCTTGTGTCATAAAGGAACAGATCCTGGCATCCTAGCCTGCGTCATAGAGGAACAGATCCTGGCATCCTAACCCGTGTGATAGAGGAACAGATCCTGGCATCCTAGCCTGTGTCATAGAGCTACAGATCCTGGCAACCTAGCTTGTGTCATACAGGAATAGATCCTAGTATCCTAGCCTGTGACATAAAGGTACAGATCCTGGCATCCTAGCTTGTTTCATAGAGGAACAGATCCTGGCATCCTAGCTTTTCTCATAGTGGAACAGATCCTGGAATCCTAGCCTGTGTCATAGAGGAACAGATCCTGGCATCCTAGCCTGTGACATAACGGAACACAACCTGGCATCCTAGCCTGTGAAATAAAGGAACAGATCCTGGCATCCTAGCTTGTGTCATAAAGGAACGGATTCTTGCATCCTAGCTTGTGTCATAAAGGAACAGATCCTGGCATCCTACCTTGTGTCATAGAGGAACAGATCCTGACATACTAGCCTTTCTCATAGAGGAACAAATCCTGGCATCCTAGCCTGTGTCATAGAGTAACAGATCCTAGCATCCTAGCCTCTGACATAAAGGAACAGATTCTGGCATCCTAGCTTGTTTCATACAGGAATAGAACCTGGCATCCTAGCCTGTGACATAAAGGAACAGATCCTGGCATCCTATCTTGTGTCATACAGGAACAGATCCTGGCATCCTAGCCTGTGTCATAGAAGAACTGATCATGGCATCCTAGCTTGTGTCATAGAGGAACAGATCCTGGCATCCTAGCCTTTCTCATAGAGGAACAGATCCTGGCATCCTAGCCTGTATCATAGAGGAACAGATCCTTTCATCCTAGCCTGTGTCATAGAGGAACAGATCCTGGCATCTTAGCTTATGTCATGGAAGAACAGATCCTGGCATCCTAGGCTGTGTCATAGAGGAACAGATCCTGGCATCATAGCTTGAGTCATAGAGGAACAGATCCTGGCTTCATAGCTTGTGTCATAAAGGAACAGATCCTGGCATCCTAGCTTGTGTCGTAAAGGAACAGTTCCTGGCATTCTAGCCTGTGACATAAAGTAACATATCCTGGCATCCTAGCTTGTGTCAAAGAGGAACAGATCCTGGCATCCTAGCCTTTCTCATGGAGGAACAGATCCTGGCATCCTAGCCTTTCTCATGGAGGAACAGATCCTGGCATCCTAGTCTGTATCATAGAGGAATAGATCCTGGCATGCTAGCCAGTGTTATAGAGGAACTGATCCTGGCATCTTAGCTTGTGTCATAGAGGAACAGATCCTGGCATCCTAGCCTTTCTCATAGAGGAACAGATCCTGGCATCCTAGCCTGTATCATAGAGGAACAGATCCTGGCATCCTAGCTTGTGTCATACAGGAATAGATCCCGGCATCCTAGCTTGTGTCATAAAGGAACAGATCCTGGCATCCTAGCTTGTGTCATAAAGGTACAGATCCTGGCATCCTAGCCTGCGTCATAGAGGAACAGATCCTGGCATCCTAACCCGTGTGATAGAGGAACAGATCCTGGCATCCTAGCCTGTGTCATAGAGCTACAGATCCTGGCATCCTAGCTTGTGTCATACAGGAATAGATCCTAGTATCCTAGCCTGTGACATAAAGGTACAGATCCTGGCATCCTAGCTTGTTTCATAGAGGAACAGATCCTGGCATCCTAGCTTTTCTCATAGTGGAACAGATCCTGGAATCCTAGCCTGTGTCATAGAGGAACAGATCCTGGCATCCTAGCCTGTGACATAACGGAACACAACCTGGCATCCTAGCCTGTGAAATAAAGGAACAGATCCTGGCATCCTAGCTTGTGTCATAAAGGAACGGATTCTTGCATCCTAGCTTGTGTCATAAAGGAACAGATCCTGGCATCCTACCTTGTGTCATAGAGGAACAGATCCTGACATACTAGCCTTTCTCATAGAGGAACAGATCCTGGCATCCTAGCCTGTGTCATAGAGTAACAGATCCTAGCATCCTAGCCTCTGACATAAAGGAACAGATTCTGGCATCCTAACTTGTTTCATACAGGAATAGAACCTGGCATCCTAGCCTGTGACATAAAGGAACAGATCCTGGCATCCTATCTTGTGTCATACAGGAACAGATCCTGGCATCCTAGCCTGTGTCATAGAAGAACTGATCATGGCATCCTAGCTTGTGTCATAGAGGAACAGATCCTGGCATCCTAGCCTTTCTCATAGAGGAACAGATCCTGGCATCCTAGCCTGTATCATAGAGGAACAGATCCTTTCATCCTAGCCTGTGTCATAGAGGAACAGATCCTGGCATCTTAGCTTATGTCATGGAAGAACAGATCCTGGCATCCTAGGCTGTGTCATAGAGGAACAGATCCTGGCATCATAGCTTGAGTCATAGAGGAACAGATCCTGGCTTCATAGCTTGTGTCATAAAGGAACAGATCCTGGCATCCTAGCTTGTGTCGTAAAGGAACAGTTCCTGGCATTCTAGCCTGTGACATAAAGGAACAGATCCTGGCATCCTAGCTTGTGTCAAAGAGGAACAGATCCTGGCATCCTAGCCTTTCTCATGGAGGAACAGATCCTGGCATCCTAGCCTTTCTCATGGAGGAACAGATCCTGGCATCCTAGTCTGTATCATAGAGGAATAGATCCTGGCATGCTAGCCAGTGTTATAGAGGAACTGATCCTGGCATCTTAGCTTGTGTCATAGAGGAACAGATCCTGGCATCCTAGCCTTTCTCATAGAGGAACAGATCCTGGCATCCTAGCCTGTATCATAGAGGAACAGATCCTGGCATCCTAGCTTGTGTCATACAGGAATAGATCCCGGCATCCTAGCTTGTGTCATAAAGGAACAGATCCTGGCATCCTAGCTTGTTTCATAAAGGAACAGATCCTGGCATCCTAGCCTGCGTCATAGAGGAACAGATCCTGGCATCCTAACCCGTGTGATAGAGGAACAGATCCTGGCATCCTAGCCTGTGTCATAGAGCTACAGATCCTGGCATCCTAGCTTGTGTCATACAGGAATAGATCCTAGTATCCTAGCCTGTGACATAAAGGTACAGATCCTGGCATCCTAGCTTGTTTCATAGAGGAACAGATCCTGGCATCCTAGCTTTTCTCATAGTGGAACAGATCCTGGAATCCTAGCCTGTGTCATAGAGGAACAGATCCTGGCATCCTAGCCTGTGACATAACGGAACACAACCTGGCATCCTAGCCTGTGAAATAAAGGAACAGATCCTAGCATCCTAGCTTGTGTCATAAAGGAACGGATTCTTGCATCCTAGCTTGTGTCATAAAGGAACAGATCCTGGCATCCTACCTTGTGTCATAGAGGAACAGATCCTGACATACTAGCCTTTCTCATAGAGGAACAGATCCTGGCATCCTAGCCTGTGTCATAGAGTAACAGATCCTAGCATCCTAGCCTCTGACATAAAGGAACAGATTCTGGCATCCTAACTTGTTTCATACAGGAATAGAACCTGGCATCCTAGCCTGTGACATAAAGGAACAGATTCTGGCATCCTATCTTGTGTCATACAGGAACAGATCCTGGCATCCTAGCCTGTGTCATAGAAGAACTGATCATGGCATCCTAGCTTGTGTCATAGAGGAACAGATCCTGGCATCCTAGCCTTTCTCATAGAGGAACAGATCCTGGCATCCTAGCCTGTATCATAGAGGAACAGATCCTGGCATCCTAGCCTGTGACATAAAGGAACAGATCCTGGCATCCTAGCCTGTGTCATAGAGGAACAGATCCTGGCATCCTAGCCTGTGACATAAAGGAACAGATCCTGGCATACTAGCTTGTTATAGAGGAACAGATCCTGGCATCCTAGCTTGAGTTATAGAGGAATAGGTCCTGGCATCCTAGCCTATCTGAAAAAAGGAACAGATCCTGGCATCCTAGCCTGTATCATAGAGGAACAGATCCTGGCATCCTATCTTGCGTCATACAGGAACAGATCCTGGCATCCTAGCCTGTGTCATAGAAGAACTGATCATGGCATCCTAGCTTGTGTCATAGAGGAACAGATCCTGGCATCCTAGCCTTTCTCATAGAGGAACAGATCCTGGCATCCTAGCCTGTATCATAGAGGAACAGATCCTTTCATCCTAGCCTGTGTCATAGAGGAACAGATCCTGGCATCTTCGCTTATGTCATGGAAGAACTGATCTTGGCATCCTAGCCTTTCTCATAGAGGAACAGATCCTGGCATCCTAGCCTGTGACATAAAGGAACAGATCCTGGCATCCTAGCCTGTGTCATAGAGGAACAGATCCTGGCATCCTAGCCTGTGACATAAAGGAACAGATCCTGGCATACTAGCTTGTTATAGAGGAACAGATCCTGGCATCCTAGCTTGAGTTATAGAGGAATAGGTCCTGGCATCCTAGTCTATCTGAAAAAAGGAACAGATCCTGGCATCCTAGCCTGTATCATAGAGGAACAGATCCTGGCATCCTAGCCTGTGCCATAGAGGAACAGATCCTGGCATCCTAGCTTGTGTCATAGAGGAACACATCCTGGCATCCTAGCCTGTGTCATAGAGGAACAGATCCTGGCATCCTAGCTCGTGTCATAGAATTACAGATTCTGGCATCCTAGCCTTTCTCATAGAGGAACAGATCCTGGCATCCTAGCCTGTGTCATAGAGGAACAGATCCTGACATTCTAGCTTGTGTCATAGAGGAACAGATCCTGGCATCCTAGCCTGTGTCATAGAGGAACAGATCCTGGCATCCTAGCTCGTGTCATAGAATTACAGATCCTGGCATCCTAGCCTTTCTCATAGAGGAACAGATCCTGGCATCCTAGCCTGTGTCATAGAGGAACAGATCCTGACATTCCAGCTTGTGTCATAGAGGAACAGATCCTGGCATCCTAGCCTTTCTCATAGAGGAAGAGATCCTGGCATCCTAGCCTGTGTCATAGAGGAACAGATCCTGGCATCCTAGCCTGTGACATAAAGGAACAGATCCTGGCATCCTAGCTTGTGTCATATAGGAATTGATCCCGGCATCCTAGCCGGTGACATAAAGGAACAGATCCTGGCATCCTAGCTTATGTCATAGAGGAACAGATCCTGGCATCCTAGCTTGTGTCATAAAGGAACAGATCCTGGCATCCTAGCTTGTGTCATAGAGGAACAGATCCTGGCATCCTAGCTTGTGTCATAGAGGAACAGATCCTGACATCCTAGCATGTGACATAAAGGAACAGATCTTGGCATCCTAGCTTGTGTCATAGAGGAACAGATCCTGGCATCCTAGCCTGTGTCATAGAGGAACAGATCCTGGCATCCTAGCCTGTGTCATAGAGGAACAGATCCTGACATTCTAGCTTGTGTCATAGAAGAACAGATCCTGGCATCCTAGCCTTTCTCATAGAGGAACAGATCCTGGCATCCTAGCCTGTGACATAAAGGAACAGATCCTGGCATCCTAGCTTGTTATAGAGGAACAGATCCTGGCATCCTAGCTTGAGTTATAGAGGAATAGGTCCTGGCATCCTAGCCTATCTGAAAAAAGGAACAGATCCTGGCATCCTAGCCTGTATCATAGAGGAACAGATCCTGGCATCCTAGCCTGTGCCATAGAGGAACAGATCCTGGCATCCTCGCTTGTGTCATAGAGGAACACATCCTGGCATCCTAGCCTGTGTCATAGAGGAACAGATCCTGGCATCCTAGCTCGTGTCATAGAATTACAGATTCTGGCATCCTAGCCTTTCTCATAGAGGAACAGATCCTGGCATCCTAGCCTGTGTCATAGAGGAACAGATCCTGACATTCTAGCTTGTGTCATAGAGGAACAGATCCTGGCATCCTAGCCTGTGTCATAGAGGAACAGATCCTGGCATCCTAGCTCGTGTCATAGAATTACAGATCCTGGCATCCTAGCCTTTCTCATAGAGGAACAGATCCTGGCATCCTAGCCTGTGTCATAGAGGAACAGATCCTGACATTCCAGCTTGTGTCATAGAGGAACAGATCCTGGCATCCTAGCCTTTCTCATAGAGGAAGAGATCCTGGCATCCTAGCCTGTGTCATAGAGGAACAGATCCTGGCATCCTAGCCTGTGACATAAAGGAACAGATCCTGGCATCCTAGCTTGTGTCATATAGGAATTGATCCCGGCATCCTAGCCGGTGACATAAAGGAACAGATCCTGGCATCCTAGCTTATGTCATAGAGGAACAGATCCTGGCATCCTAGCTTGTGTCATAAAGGAACAGATCCTGGCATCCTAGCTTGTGTCATAGAGGAACAGATCCTGGCATCCTAGCTTGTGTCATAGAGGAACAGATCCTGACATCCTAGCATGTGACATAAAGGAACAGATCTTGGCATCCTAGCTTGTGTCATAGAGGAACAGATCCTGGCATCCTAGCCTGTGTCATAGAGGAACAGATCCTGGCATCCTAGCCTGTGTCATAGAGGAACAGATCCTGACATTCTAGCTTGTGTCATAGAAGAACAGATCCTGGCATCCTAGCCTTTCTCATAGAGGAACAGATCCTGGCATCCTAGCCTGTGACATAAAGGAACAGATCCTGGCATCCTAGCTTGTTATAGAGGAACAGATCCTGGCATCCTAGCTTGAGTTATAGAGGAATAGGTCCTGGCATCCTAGCCTATCTGAAAAAAGGAACAGATCCTGGCATCCTAGCCTGTATCATAGAGGAACAGATCCTGGCATCCTAGCCTGTGCCATAGAGGAACAGATCCTGGCATCCTAGCTTGTGTCATAGAGGAACACATCCTGGCATCCTAGCCTGTGTCATAGAGGAACAGATCCTGGCATCCTAGCTCGTGTCATATTATTACAGATCCTGGCATCCTAGCCTTTCTCATAGAGGAACAGATCCTGGCATCCTAGCCTGTGTCATAGAGGAACAGATCCTGACATTCTAGCTTGTGTCATAGAGGAACAGATCCTGGCATCCTAGCCTGTGTCATAGAGGAACAGATCCTGGCATCCTAGCTCGTGTCATAGAATTACAGATCCTGGCATCCTAGCCTTTCTCATAGAGGAACAGATCCTGGCATCCTAGCCTGTGTCATAGAGGAACAGATCCTGGCATCCTAGCCTTTCTCATAGAGGAAGAGATCCTGGCATCCTAGCCTGTGTCATAGAGGAACAGATCCTGGAATCCTAGCCTGTGACATAAAGGAACAGATCCTGGCATCCTAGCTTGTGTCATATAGGAATAGATCCCGGCATCCTAGCCGGTGACATAAAGGAACAGATCCTGACATCCTAGCTTATGTCATAGAGGAACAGATCCTGGCATCCTAGCTTGTGTCATAGAGGAAGAGATCCTGGCATCCTAGCCTGTGTCATAGAGGAACAGATCCTGGCATCCTAGCCTGTGACATAAAGGAACAGATCCTGGCATCCTAGCTTGTGTCATATAGGAATAGATCCCGGCATCCTAGCCGGTGACATAAAGGAACAGATCCTGGCATCCTAGCTTATGTCATAGAGGAACAGATCCTGGCATCCTAGCTTGTGTCATAAAGGAACAGATCCTGGCATCCTAGCTTGTGTCATAGAGGAACAGATCCTGGCATCCTAGCTTGTGTCATAGAGGAACAGATCCTGACATCCTAGCATGTGACATAAAGGAACAGATCTTGGCATCCTAGCTTGTGTCATAGAGGAACAGATCCTGGCATCCTAGCCTGTGTCATAGAGGAACAGATCCTGGCATCCTAGCCTGTGTCATAGAGGAACAGATCCTGGCATCCTAGCCTGTGACATAAAGGAACAGATCCTGGCATACTAGCTTGTTATAGAGGAACAGATCCTGGCATCCTAGCTTGAGTTATAGAGGAATAGGTCCTGGCATCCTAGCCTATCTGAAAAAAGGAACAGATCCTGGCATCCTAGCCTGTATCATAGAGGAACAGATCCTGGCATCCTAGCCTGTGACATAAAGGAACAGATCCTGGCATCCTAGCCTGTGTCATAGAGGAACAGATCCTGGCATCCTAGCCTGTGACATAAAGGAACAGATCCTGGCATACTAGCTTGTTATAGAGGAACAGATCCTGGCATCCTAGCTTGAGTTATAGAGGAATAGGTCCTGGCATCCTAGCCTATCTGAAAAAAGGAACAGATCCTGGCATCCTAGCCTGTATCATAGAGGAACAGATCCTGGCATCCTAGCCTGTGCCATAGAGGAACAGATCCTGGCATCCTAGCTTGTGTCATAGAGGAACACATCCTGGCATCCTAGCCTGTGTCATAGAGGAACAGATCCTGGCATCCTAGCTCGTGTCATAGAATTACAGATTCTGGCATCCTAGCCTTTCTCATAGAGGAACAGATCCTGGCATCCTAGCCTGTGTCATAGAGGAACAGATCCTGACATTCTAGCTTGTGTCATAGAGGAACAGATCCTGGCATCCTAGCCTGTGTCATAGAGGAACAGATCCTGGCATCCTAGCTCGTGTCATAGAATTACAGATCCTGGCATCCTAGCCTTTCTCATAGAGGAACAGATCCTGGCATCCTAGCCTGTGTCATAGAGGAACAGATCCTGACATTCCAGCTTGTGTCATAGAGGAACAGATCCTGGCATCCTAGCCTTTCTCATAGAGGAAGAGATCCTGGCATCCTAGCCTGTGTCATAGAGGAACAGATCCTGGCATCCTAGCCTGTGACATAAAGGAACAGATCCTGGCATCCTAGCTTGTGTCATATAGGAATTGATCCCGGCATCCTAGCCGGTGACATAAAGGAACAGATCCTGGCATCCTAGCTTATGTCATAGAGGAACAGATCCTGGCATCCTAGCTTGTGTCATAAAGGAACAGATCCTGGCATCCTAGCTTGTGTCATAGAGGAACAGATCCTGGCATCCTAGCTTGTGTCATAGAGGAACAGATCCTGACATCCTAGCATGTGACATAAAGGAACAGATCTTGGCATCCTAGCTTGTGTCATAGAGGAACAGATCCTGGCATCCTAGCCTGTGTCATAGAGGAACAGATCCTGGCATCCTAGCCTGTGTCATAGAGGAACAGATCCTGACATTTTAGCTTGTGTCATAGAAGAACAGATCCTGGCATCCTAGCCTTTCTCATAGAGGAACAGATCCTGGCATCCTAGCCTGTGACATAAAGGAACAGATCCTGGCATCCTAGCTTGTTATAGAGGAACAGATCCTGGCATCCTAGCTTGAGTTATAGAGGAATAGGTCCTGGCATCCTAGCCTATCTGAAAAAAGGAACAGATCCTGGCATCCTAGCCTGTATCATAGAGGAACAGATCCTGGCATCCTAGCCTGTGCCATAGAGGAACAGATCCTGGCATCCTAGCTTGTGTCATAGAGGAACACATCCTGGCATCCTAGCCTGTGTCATAGAGGAACAGATCCTGGCATCCTAGCTCGTGTCATATTATTACAGATCCTGGCATCCTAGCCTTTCTCATAGAGGAACAGATCCTGGCATCCTAGCCTGTGTCATAGAGGAACAGATCCTGACATTCTAGCTTGTGTCATAGAGGAACAGATCCTGGCATCCTAGCCTGTGTCATAGAGGAACAGATCCTGGCATCCTAGCTCGTGTCATAGAATTACAGATCCTGGCATCCTAGCCTTTCTCATAGAGGAACAGATCCTGGCATCCTAGCCTGTGTCATAGAGGAACAGATCCTGGCATCCTAGCCTTTCTCATAGAGGAAGAGATCCTGGCATCCTAGCCTGTGTCATAGAGGAACAGATCCTGGCATCCTAGCCTGTGACATAAAGGAACAGATCCTGGCATCCTAGCTTGTGTCATATAGGAATAGATCCCGGCATCCTAGCCGGTGACATAAAGGAACAGATCCTGACATCCTAGCTTATGTCATAGAGGAACAGATCCTGGCATCCTAGCTTGTGTCATAGAGGAAGAGATCCTGGCATCCTAGCCTGTGTCATAGAGGAACAGATCCTGGCATCCTAGCCTGTGACATAAAGGAACAGATCCTGGCATCCTAGCTTGTGTCATATAGGAATAGATCCCGGCATCCTAGCCGGTGACATAAAGGAACAGATCCTGGCATCCTAGCTTATGTCATAGAGGAACCGATCCTGGCATCATAGCTTGTGTCATAAAGGAACAGATCCTGGCATCCTAGCTTGTGTCATAGAGGAACAGATCCTGGCATCCTAGCTTGTGTCATAGAGGAACAGATCCTGACATCCTAGCATGTGACATAAAGGAACAGATCTTGGCATCCTAGCTTGTGTCATAGAGGAACAGATCCTGGCATCCTAGCCTGTGTCATAGAGGAACAGATCCTGGCATCCTAGCCTGTGTCATAGAGGAACAGATCCTGACATTCTAGCTTGTGTCATAGAAGAACAGATCCTGGCATCCTAGCCTTTCTCATAGAGGAAGAGATCCTGGCATCCTAGCCTGTGTCACAGAGGAACAGATCCTGGCATCCTAGCCTGTGACATAAAGGAACAGATCCTGGCATCCTAGCTTGTTATAGAGGAACAGATCCTGGCATCCTAGCTTGTGTTATAGAGGAATAGGTCCTGGCATCCTAGCCTATCTGAAAAAAGGAACAGATCCTGGCATCCTAGCCTGTATCATAGAGGAACAGATCCTGGCATCCTAGCCTGTGCCATAGAGGAACAGATCCTGGCATCCTAGCTTGTGTCATAGAGGAACACATCCTGGCATCCTAGCCTGTGTCATAGAGGAACAGATCCTGGCATCCTAGCCTGTGACATAAAGGAACAGATCCTGGCATCCTAGCTTGTTATAGAGGAACAGATCCTGGCATCCTAGCTTGTGTTATAGAGGAATAGGTCCTGGCATCCTAGCCTATCTGAAAAAAGGAACAGATCCTGGCATCCTAGCCTGTATCATAGAGGAACAGATCCTGGCATCCTAGCCTGTGCCATAGAGGAACAGATCCTGGCATCCTAGCTTGTGTCATAGAGGAACACATCCTGGCATCCTAGCCTGTGTCATAGAGGAACAGATCCTGGCATCCTAGCTCGTGTCATAGAATTACAGATCCTGGCATCCAAGCCTTTCTCATAGAGGAACAGATCCTGGCATCCTAGCCTGTGTCATAGAGGAACAGATCCTGACATTCTAGCTTGTGTCATAGAGGAACAGATCCTGGCATCCTAGCCTTTCTCATAGAGGAAGAGATCCTGGCATCCTAGCCTGTGTCATAGAGGAACAGATCCTGGCATCCTAGCCTGTGACATAAAGGAACAGATCCTGGCATCCTAGCTTGTGTCATATAGGAATAGATCCCGGCATCCTAGCCGGTGACAGAAAGGAACAGATCCTGGCATCCTAGCTTATGTCATAGAGGAACAGATCCTGGCATCCTAGCTTGTGTCATAAAGGAACAGATCCTGGCATCCTAGCTTGTGTCATAGAGGAACAGATCCTGGCATCCTAGCTTGTGTCATAGAGGAACAGATCCTGACATCCTAGCTTGTGTCATAAAGGAACAGATCCTGGCATCCTAGGCTGTGTCATAGAGGAACAGATCCTGGCATCATAGCTTGAGTTATAGAGGAACAGATCCTGGCTTCATAGCTTGTGTCATAAAGGAACAGATCCTGGCATCCTAGCTTGTGTCGTAAAGGAACAGTTCCTGGCATTCTAGCCTGTGACATAAAGGAACAGATCCTGGCATCCTAGCTTGTGTCAAAGAGGAACAGATCCTGGCATCCTAGCCTTTCTCATGGAGGAACAGATCCTGGCATCCTAGCCTTTCTCATGGAGGAACAGATCCTGGCATCCTAGTCTGTATCATAGAGGAATAGATCCTGGCATGCTAGCCAGTGTTATAGAGGAACTGATCCTGGCATCTTAGCTTGTGTCATAGAGGAACAGATCCTGGCATCCTAGCCTCTCTCATAGAGGAACAGATGCTAGCATCCTAGCCTCTGACATAAAGGAACAGATCCTGGCATCCTAGCTTGTGTCATACAGGAATAGATCCCGGCATCCTAGCTTGTGTCATAAAGGAACAGATCCTGGCATCCTAGCTTGTGTCATAAAGGAACAGATCCTGGCATCCTAGCCTGCGTCATAGAGGAACAGATCCTGGCATCCTAACCCGTGTGAATGAGGAACAGATCCTGGCATCCTAGCCTGTGTCATAGAGCTACAGATCCTGGCATCCTAGCTTGTGTCATACAGGAATAGACCCTAGTATCCTAGCCTGTGACATAAAGGTACAGATCCTGGCATCCTAGCTTGTTTCATAGAGGAACAGATCCTGGCATCCTAGCTTTTCTCATAGTGGAACAGATCCTGGAATCCTAGCCTGTGTCATAGAGGAACAGATCCTGGCATCCTAGCCTGTGAAATAAAGGAACAGATCCTGGCATCCTAACTTGTGTCATAAAGGAACGGATTCTTGCATCCTAGCTTGTGTCATAAAGGAACAGATCCTGGCATCCTACCTTGTGTCATAGAGGAACAGATCCTGACATACTAGCCTTTCTCATAGAGGAACAGATCCTGGCATCCTAGCCTGTGTCATAGAGTAACAGATCCTAGCATCCTAGCCTCTGACATAAAGGAACAGATCCTGGCATCCTAGCCTGTGACATAAAGGAACAGATCTTTGCATCCTAGCTTGTGTCATAAAGGAACAGATCCTGGCATCCTAGCCTGTGTCTTCCAGGAACTGATCCTGGTATCCTAGCTTGTGTTATAGATGAACAGATCCTGGCATCCTTGCCTTTCTCATAGAGGAACAGATCCTGGCATCCTAGCCTGTGTCATAGAGGAACAGATCCTAGCATCCTAGCCTGTGACATAAAGGAACAGATCCTGGCATCCTAGCTTGTGTCATAGAGGAACAGATCCTGACATCCTAGCATGTGACATAAAGGAACAGATCTTGGCATCCTAGCTTGTGTCATAGAGGAACAGATCCTGGCATCCTAGCCTGTGTCATAGAGGAACAGATCCTGGCATCCTAGCCTGTGTCATAGAGGAACAGATCCTGACATTCTAGCTTGTGTCATAGAGGAACAGATCCTGGCATCCTAGCCTTTCTCATAGAGGAAGAGATCCTGGCATCCTAGCCTGTGTCATAGAGGAACAGATCCTGGCATCCTAGCCTGTGACATAAAGGAACAGATCCTGGCATCCTAGCTTGTTATAGAGGAACAGATCCTGGCATCCTAGCTTGTGTTATAGAGGAATAGGTCCTGGCATCCTAGCCTATCTGAAAAAAGGAACAGATCCTGGCATCCTAGCCTGTGCCATAGAGGAACAGATCCTGGCATCCTAGCTTGTGTCATAGAGGAACAGATCCTGGCATCCTAGCCTGTGTCATAGAGGAACAGATCCTGGCATCCTAGCTCGTGTCATAGAATTACAGATCCTGGCATCCTAGCCTTTCTCATAGAGGAACAGATCCTGGCATCCTAGCCTGTGTCATAGAGGAACAGATCCTGACATTCCAGCTTGTGTCATAGAGGAACAGATCCTGGCATCCTAGCCTTTCTCATAGAGGAAGAGATCCTGGCATCCTAGCCTGTGTCATAGAGGAACAGATCCTGGCATCCTAGCCTGTGACATAAAGGAACAGATCCTGGCATCCTAGCTTGTGTCATATAGGAATAGATCCCGGCATCCTAGCCGGTGACATAAAGGAACAGATCCTGGCATCCTAGCTTATGTCATAGATGAACAGATCCTGGCATCCTAGCTTGTGTCATAAAGGAACAGATCCTGGCATCCTAGCTTGTGTCATAGAGGAACAGATCCTGGCATCCTAGCTTGTGTCATAAAGGAACAGATCCTGGCATCCTAGCCTGTGTCATAGAGGAACAGATCCTGACATTCTAGCTTGTTTCATAGAGGAACAGATCCTGGCATCCTAGCCTTTCTCATAGAGGAAGAGATCCTGGCATCCTAGCCTGTGTCATAGAGGAACAGATCCTGGCATCCTAGCCTGTGACATAAAGGAACAGATCCTGGCATCCTAGCTTGTTATAGAGGAACAGATCCTGGCATCCTAGCTTGTGTTATAGAGGAATAGGTCCTGGCATCCTAGCCTATCTGAAAAAAGGAACAGATCCTGGCATCCTAGCCTGTATCATAGAGGAACAGATCCTGGCATCCTAGCCTGTGCCATAGAGGAACAGATCCTGGCATCCTAGCTTGTGTCATAGAGGAACAGATCCTGGCATCCTAGCCTGTGTTATAGAGGAACAGATCCTGGCATCCTAGCTCGTGTCATAGAATTACAGATCCTGGCATCCTAGCCTTTCTCATAGAGGAACAGATCCTGGCATCCTAGCCTGTGTCATAGAGGAACAGATCCTGACATTCCAGCTTGTGTCATATAGGAACAGATCCTGGCATCCTAGCCTTTCTCATAGAGGAAGAGATCCTGGCATCCTAGCCTGTGTCATAGAGGAACAGATCCTGGCATCCTAGCCTGTGACATAAAGGAACAGATCCTGGCATCCTAGCTTGTGTCATATAGGAATAGATCCCGGCATCCTAGCCGGTGACATAAAGGAACAGATCCTGGCATCCTAGCTTATGTCATAGATGAACAGATCCTGGCATCCTAGCTTGTGTCATAAAGGAACAGATCCTGGCATCCTAGCTTGTGTCATAGAGGAACAGATCCTGGCATCCTAGCTTGTGTCATAGAGGAACATATCCTGACATCCTAGCATGTGACATAAAGGAATAGATCTTGGCATCCTAGCTTGTGTCATAGAGGAACAGATCCTGGCATCCTAGCCTGTGTCATAGAGGAACAGATCCTGGCATCCTAGCCTGTGTCATAGAGGAACAGATCCTGACATTCTAGCTTGTGTCATAGAGGAACAGATCCTGGCATCCTAGCCTTTCTCATAGAGGAAGAGATCCTGGCATCCTAGCCTGTGTCATAGAGGAACAGATCCTGGCATCCTAGCCTGTGACATAAAGGAACAGATCCTGGCATCCTAGCTTGTTATAGAGGAACAGATCCTGGCATCCTAGCTTGAGTTATAGAGGAATAGGTCCTGGCATCCTAGCCTATCTGAAAAAAGGAACAGATCCTGGCATCCTAGCCTGTATCATAGAGGAACAGATCCTGGCATCCTAGCCTGTGCCATAGAGGAACAGATCCTGGCATCCTAGCTTGTGTCATAGAGGAACACATCCTGGCATCCTAGCCTGTGTCATAGAGGAACAGATCCTGGCATCCTAGCTCGTGTCATATTATTACAGATCCTGGCATCCTAGCCTTTCTCATAGAGGAACAGATCCTGGCATCCTAGCCTGTGTCATAGAGGAACAGATCCTGACATTCTAGCTTGTGTCATAGAGGAACAGATCCTGGCATCCTAGCCTGTGTCATAGAGGAACAGATCCTGGCATCCTAGCTCGTGTCATAGAATTACAGATCCTGGCATCCTAGCCTTTCTCATAGAGGAACAGATCCTGGCATCCTAGCCTGTGTCATAGAGGAACAGATCCTGGCATCCTAGCCTTTCTCATAGAGGAAGAGATCCTGGCATCCTAGCCTGTGTCATAGAGGAACAGATCCTGGCATCCTAGCCTGTGACATAAAGGAACAGATCCTGGCATCCTAGCTTGTGTCATATAGGAATAGATCCCGGCATCCTAGCCGGTGACATAAAGGAACAGATCCTGACATCCTAGCTTATGTCATAGAGGAACAGATCCTGGCATCCTAGCTTGTGTCATAGAGGAAGAGATCCTGGCATCCTAGCCTGTGTCATAGAGGAACAGATCCTGGCATCCTAGCCTGTGACATAAAGGAACAGATCCTGGCATCCTAGCTTGTGTCATATAGGAATAGATCCCGGCATCCTAGCCGGTGACATAAAGGAACAGATCCTGGCATCCTAGCTTATGTCATAGAGGAACAGATCCTGGCATCCTAGCTTGTGTCATAAAGGAACAGATCCTGGTATCCTAGCTTGTGTCATAGAGGAACAGATCCTGGCATCCTAGCTTGTGTCATAGAGGAACAGATCCTGACATCCTAGCATGTGACATAAAGGAACAGATCTTGGCATCCTAGCTTGTGTCATAGAGGAACAGATCCTGGCATCCTAGCCTGTGTCATAGAGGAACAGATCCTGGCATCCTAGCCTGTGTCATAGAGGAACAGATCCTGACATTCTAGCTTGTGTCATAGAAGAACAGATCCTGGCATCCTAGCCTTTCTCATAGAGGAAGAGATCCTGGCATCCTAGCCTGTGTCACAGAGGAACAGATCCTGGCATCCTAGCCTGTGACATAAAGGAACAGATCCTGGCATCCTAACTTGTTATAGAGGAACAGATCCTGGCATCCTAGCTTGTGTTATAGAGGAATAGGTCCTGGCATCCTAGCCTATCTGAAAAAAGGAACAGATCCTGGCATCCTAGCCTGTATCATAGAGGAACAGATCCTGGCATCCTAGCCTGTGCCATAGAGGAACAGATCCTGGCATCCTAGCTTGTGTCATAGAGGAACACATCCTGGCATCCTAGCCTGTGTCATAGAGGAACAGATCCTGGCATCCTAGCCTGTGACATAAAGAAACAGATCCTGGCATCCTAGCTTGTTATAGAGGAACAGATCCTGGCATCCTAGCTTGTGTTATAGAGGAATAGGTCCTGGCATCCTAGCCTATCTGAAAAAAGGAACAGATCCTGGCATCCTAGCCTGTATCATAGAGGAACAGATCCTGGCATCCTAGCCTGTGCCATAGAGGAACAGATCCTGTCATCCTAGCTTGTGTCATAGAGGAACACATTCTGGCATCCTAGCCTGTGTCATAGAGGAACAGATCCTGGCATCCTAGCTCGTGTCATAGAATTACAGATCCTGGCATCCAAGCCTTTCTCATAGAGGAACAGATCCTGGCATCCTAGCCTGTGTCACAGAGGAACAGATCCTGACATTCCAGCTTGTGTCATAGAGGAACAGATCCTGGCATCCTAGCCTTTCTCATAGAGGAAGAGATCCTGGCATCCTAGCCTGTGTCATAGAGGAACAGATCCTGGCATCCTAGCCTGTGACATAAAGGAACAGATCCTGGCATCCTAGCTTGTGTCATATAGGAATAGATCCCGGCATCCTAGCCGGTGACATAAAGGAACAGATCCTGGCATCCTAGCTTATGTCATAGAGGAACAGATCCTGGCATCCTAGCTTGTGTCATAAAGGAACAGATCCTGGTATCCTAGCTTGTGTCATAGAGGAACAGATCCTGGCATCCTAGCTTGTGTCATAGAGGAACAGATCCTGACATCCTAGCATGTGACATAAAGGAACAGATCTTGGCATCCTAGCTTGTGTCATAGAGGAACAGATCCTGGCATCCTAGCCTGTGTCATAGAGGAACAGATCCTGGCATCCTAGCCTGTGTCATAGAGGAACAGATCCTGACATTCTAGCTTGTGTCATAGAAGAACAGATCCTGGCATCCTAGCCTTTCTCATAGAGGAAGAGATCCTGGCATCCTAGCCTGTGTCACAGAGGAACAGATCCTGGCATCCTAGCCTGTGACATAAAGGAACAGATCCTGGCATCCTAGCTTGTTATAGAGGAACAGATCCTGGCATCCTAGCTTGTGTTATAGAGGAATAGGTCCTGGCATCCTAGCCTATCTGAAAAAAGGAACAGATCCTGGCATCCTAGCCTGTATCATAGAGGAACAGATCCTGGCATCCTAGCCTGTGCCATAGAGGAACAGATCCTGGCATCCTAGCTTGTGTCATAGAGGAACACATCCTGGCATCCTAGCCTGTGTCATAGAGGAACAGATCCTGGCATCCTAGCCTGTGACATAAAGGAACAGATCCTGGCATCCTAGCTTGTTATAGAGGAACAGATCCTGGCATCCTAGCTTGTGTTATAGAGGAATAGGTCCTGGCATCCTAGCCTATCTGAAAAAAGGAACAGATCCTGGCATCCTAGCCTGTATCATAGAGGAACAGATCCTGGCATCCTAGCCTGTGCCATAGAGGAACAGATCCTGTCATCCTAGCTTGTGTCATAGAGGAACACATTCTGGCATCCTAGCCTGTGTCATAGAGGAACAGATACTGGCATCCTAGCTCGTGTCATATTATTACAGATCCTGGCATCCTAGCCTTTCTCATAGAGGAACAGATCCTGGCATCCTAGCCTGTGTCATAGAGGAACAGATCCTGACATTCTAGCTTGTGTCATAGAGGAACAGATCCTGGCATCCTAGCCTGTGTCATAGAGGAACAGATCCTGGCATCCTAGCTCGTGTCATAGAATTACAGATCCTGGCATCCTAGCCTTTCTCATAGAGGAACAGATCCTGGCATCCTAGCCTGTGTCATAGAGGAACAGATCCTGGCATCCTAGCCTTTCTCATAGAGGAAGAGATCCTGGCATCCTAGCCTGTGTCATAGAGGAACAGATCCTGGCATCCTAGCCTGTGACATAAAGGAACAGATCCTGGCATCCTAGCTTGTGTCATATAGGAATAGATCCCGGCATCCTAGCCGGTGACATAAAGGAACAGATCCTGACATCCTAGCTTATGTCATAGAGGAACAGATCCTGGCATCCTAGCTTGTGTCATAGAGGAAGAGATCCTGGCATCCTAGCCTGTGTCATAGAGGAACAGATCCTGGCATCCTAGCCTGTGACATAAAGGAACAGATCCTGGCATCCTAGCTTGTGTCATATAGGAATAGATCCCGTCTTCCTAGCCGGTGACATAAAGGAACAGATCCTGGCATCCTAGCTTATGTTATAGAGGAACAGATCCTGGCATCCTAGCTTGTGTCATAAAGGAACAGATCCTGGTATCCTAGCCTGTGACATAAAGGAACAGATCCTGGCATCCTAGCTTGTGTCATATAGGAATAGATCCCGGCATCCTAGCCGGTGACATAAAGGAACAGATCCTGGCATCCTAGCTTATGTCATAGATGAACAGATCCTGGCATCCTAGCTTGTGTCATAAAGGAACAGATCCTGGCATTCTAGCTTGTGTCATAGAAGAACAGATCCTGGCATCCTAGCCTTTCTCATAGAGGAAGAGATCCTGGCATCCTAGCCTGTGTCACAGAGGAACAGATCCTGGCATCCTAGCCTGTGACATAAAGGAACAGATCCTGGCATCCTAGCTTGTTATAGAGGAACAGATCCTGGCATCCTAGCTTGTGTTATAGAGGAATAGGTCCTGGCATCCTAGCCTATCTGAAAAAAGGAACAGATCCTGGCATCCTAGCCTGTATCATAGAGGAACAGATCCTGGCATCCTAGCCTGTGCCATAGAGGAACAGATCCTGGCATCCTAGCTTGTGTCATAGAGGAACACATCCTGGCATCCTAGCCTGTGTCATAGAGGAACAGATCCTGGCATCCTAGCCTGTGTCATAGAGGAACAGATCCTGGCATCCTAGCCTGTGACATAAAGGAACAGATCCTGGCATCCTAGCTTGTTATAGAGGAACAGATCCTGGCATCCTAGCTTGTGTTATAGAGGAATAGGTCCTGGCATCCTAGCCTATCTGAAAAAAGGAACAGATCCTGGCATCCTAGCTTGTGTCATAGAGGAATAGATCCTGGCATCCTAGCCTGTGCCATAGAGGAACAGATCCTGGCATCCTAGCTTGTGTCATAGAGGAACACATCCTGGCATCCTAGCCTGTGTCATAGAGGAACAGATCCTGGCATCCTAGCTCGTGTCATAGAATTACAGATCCTGGCATCCAAGCCTTTCTCATAGAGGAACAGATCCTGGCATCCTAGCCTGTGTCATAGAGGAACAGATCCTGACATTCTAGCTTGTGTCATAGAGGAACAGATCCTGGCATCCTAGCCTTTCTCATAGAGGAAGAGATCCTGGCATCCTAGCCTGTGTCATAGAGGAACAGATCCTGGCATCCTAGCCTGTGACATAAAGGAACAGATCCTGGCATCCTAGCTTGTGTCATATAGGAATAGATCCCGGCATCCTAGCCGGTGACATAAAGGAACAGATCCTGGCATCCTAGCTTATGTCATAGAGGAACAGATCCTGGCATCCTAGCTTGTGTCATAAAGGAACAGATCCTGGCATCCTAGCTTGTGTCATAGAGGAACAGATCCTGGCATCCTAGCTTGTGTCATAGAGGAATAGATCCTGACATCCTAGCTTGTGTCATAAAGGAACAGATCCTGGCATCCTAGGCTGTGTCATAGAGGAACAGATCCTGGCATCATAGCTTGAGTTATAGAGGAACAGATCCTGGCTTCATAGCTTGTGTCATAAAGGAACAGATCCTGGCATCCTAGCTTGTGTCGTAAAGGAACAGTTCCTGGCATTCTAGCCTGTGACATAAAGGAACAGATCCTGGCATCCTAGCTTGTGTCAAAGAGGAACAGATCCTGGCATCCTAGCCTTTCTCATGGAGGAACAGATCCTGGCATCCTAGCCTTTCTCATGGAGGAACAGATCCTGGCATCCTAGTCTGTATCATAGAGGAATAGATCCTGGCATGCTAGCCAGTGTTATAGAGGAACTGATCCTGGCATCTTAGCTTGTGTCATAGAGGAACAGATCCTGGCATCCTAGCCTCTCTCATAGAGGAACAGATGCTAGCATCCTAGCCTCTGACATAAAGGAACAGATCCTGGCATCCTAGCTTGTGTCATACAGGAATAGATCCCGGCATCCTAGCTTGTGTCATAAAGGAACAGATCCTGGCATCCTAGCTTGTGTCATAAAGGAACAGATCCTGGCATCCTAGCCTGCGTCATAGAGGAACAGATCCTGGCATCCTAACCCGTGTGAATGAGGAACAGATCCTGGCATCCTAGCCTGTGTCATAGAGCTACAGATCCTGGCATCCTAGCTTGTGTCATACAGGAATAGACCCTAGTATCCTAGCCTGTGACATAAAGGTACAGATCCTGGCATCCTAGCTTGTTTCATAGAGGAACAGATCCTGGCATCCTAGCTTTTCTCATAGTGGAACAGATCCTGGAATCCTAGCCTGTGTCATAGAGGAACAGATCCTGGCATCCTAGCCTGTGAAATAAAGGAACAGATCCTGGCATCCTAGCTTGTGTCATAAAGGAACGGATTCTTGCATCCTAACTTGTGTCATAAAGGAACAGATCCTGGCATCCTACCTTGTGTCATAGAGGAACAGATCCTGACATACTAGCCTTTCTCATAGAGGAACAGATCCTGGCATCCTAGCCTGTGTCATAGAGTAACAGATCCTAGCATCCTAGCCTCTGACATAAAGGAACAGATCCTGGCATCCTAGCCTGTGACATAAAGGAACAGATCTTTGCATCCTAGCTTGTGTCATAAAGGAACAGATCCTGGCATCCTAGCCTGTGTCTTCCAGGAACTGATCCTGGTATCCTAGCTTGTGTTATAGATGAACAGATCCTGGCATCCTTGCCTTTCTCATAGAGGAACAGATCCTGGCATCCTAGCCTGTGTCATAGAGGAACAGATCCTAGCATCCTAGCCTGTGACATAAAGGAACAGATCCTGGCATCCTAGCTTGTGTCATAGAGGAACAGATCCTGACATCCTAGCATGTGACATAAAGGAACAGATCTTGGCATCCTAGCTTGTGTCATAGAGGAACAGATCCTGGCATCCTAGCCTGTGTCATAGAGGAACAGATCCTGGCATCCTAGCCTGTGTCATAGAGGAACAGATCCTGACATTCTAGCTTGTGTCATAGAGGAACAGATCCTGGCATCCTAGCCTTTCTCATAGAGGAAGAGATCCTGGCATCCTAGCCTGTGTCATAGAGGAACAGATCCTGGCATCCTAGCCTGTGACATAAAGGAACAGATCCTGGCATCCTAGCTTGTTATAGAGGAACAGATCCTGGCATCCTAGCTTGTGTTATAGAGGAATAGGTCCTGGCATCCTAGCCTATCTGAAAAAAGGAACAGATCCTGGCATCCTAGCCTGTATCGTAGAGGAACAGATCCTGGCATCCTAGCTTGTTATAGAGGAACAGATCCTGGCATCCTAGCCTGTGTTATAGAGGAATAGGTCCTGGCATCCTAGCCTATCTGAAAAAAGGAACAGATCCTGGCATCCTAGCCTGTGCCATAGAGGAACAGATCCTGGCATCCTAGCTTGTGTCATAGAGGAACAGATCCTGGCATCCTAGCCTGTGTCATAGAGGAACAGATCCTGGCATCCTAGCTCGTGTCATAGAATTACAGATCCTGGCATCCTAGCCTTTCTCATAGAGGAACAGATCCTGGCATCCTAGCCTTTCTCATAGAGGAACAGATCCTGGCATCCTAGCCTGTGACATAAAGGAACAGATCCTGGCATCCTAGCCTGCGTCATAGAGGAACAGATCCTGGCATCCTAGCCCGTGTGATAGAGGAACAGATCCTGGCATCCTAGCCTGTGTCATAGAGGAACAGATCCTGGCATCCTAGCCTGTGACATAAAGGAACAGATCCTGGCATCCTAGCTTGTGTCATATAGGAATAGATCCCGGCATCCTAGCCGGTGACATAAAGGAACAGATCCTGGCATCCTAGCTTATGTCATAGATGAACAGATCCTGGCATCCTAGCTTGTGTCATAAAGGAACAGATCCTGGCATCCTAGCTTGTGTCATAGAGGAACAGATCCTGGCATCCTAGCTTGTGTCATAAAGGAACAGATCCTGGCATCCTAGCCTGTGACATAAAGGAACAGATCCTGGCATCCTAGCCTGCGTCATAGAGGAACAGATCCTGGCATCCTAGCCCGTGTGATAGAGGAACAGATCCTGGCATCCTAGCCTGTGTCATAGAGGAACAGATCCTGGCATCCTAGCCTGTATCATAGAGGAACAGATCCTAGTATCCTAGCCTGTGACATAAAGGTACAGATCCTGGCATCCTAACTTGTGTCATAGAGGAACAGATCCTGGCATCCTAGCCTGTGACATAACGGAACAGAACCTGGCATCCTAGACTGTGAAATAAAGGAACAGATCCTGGCATCCTAGCTTGTGTCATAAAGGAATGGATTCTTGCATCCTAGCTTGTGTCATAAAGGAACAGATCCTGGCATCCTAGCCTGTGACATAAAGGAACAGATCCTGGCATCCTACCTTGTGTCATAGAGGAACACATCCTGACATACTAGCCTTTCTCATAGAGGAACAGATCCTGGCATCCTAGCCTGTGTCATAGAGTAACAGATCCTGGCATCCTAGCCTGTGACATAAAGGAACAGATCCTGGCATCCTAGCTTGTGTCCTACAGGAATAGATCCTGGCATCCTAGCTTGTGTCATAGAGGAACAGATCCTGGCATCCTAGCCTTTATCATAGAGGAACAGATCCTGGCATCCTAGCCTGTATCATAGAGGAACAGATCCTGGCATCCTAGCTTGTGTCATAGAGGAACAGATCCCGCCATCCTAGCTTGTGTCATAAAGGAACAGATCCTGGCATCCTAGCCTGCGTCATAGAGGAACAGATCCTGGCATCCTAGCCCGTGTGATAGAGGAATAGATCCTGGCATCCTAGCCTGTGTCATAGAGGAACAGATCCTGGCATCCTAGCTTGTGTCATACAGGAATAGATCCTAGTATCCTAACCTGTGACATAAAGGTACAGATCCTGTCATCCTAGCTTGTGTCATAGAGGAACAGATCCTGGCATCCTAGCCTTTCTCATAGTGGAACAGATCCTGGAATCCTAGCCTGTGTCATAGAGGAACAGATCCTGGCATCCTAGCCTGTGACATAACGGAACACAACCTGGCATCCTAGCCTGTGAAATAAAGGAACAGATCCTGGCATCCTAGCTTGTGTCATAAAGGAACGGATTCTTGCATCTTAGCTTGTGTCATAAAGGAACAGATCCTGGCATCCTACCTTGTGTCATAGAGGAACAGATCCTGACATACTAGCCTTTCTCATAGAGGAACAGATCCTGGCATCCTAGCCTGTGTCATAGAGTAACAGATCCTGGCATCCTAGCCTCTGACATAAAGGAACAGATACTGGCATCCTAGCTTGTGTCCTACAGGAATAGATCCTGGCATCCTAGCTTGTGTCATAGAGGAACAGATCCTGGCATCCTAGCTTGTTTAGGAATCTTTTGCACAGGTGTCAGTGACTTCCGATGTGCGCACTGATAAGGTGCTCTCCCCACTTCCTCCCTGCAGTCATCACCATGTACACATGGTTCCTAGTGATGACTGTACAGGGAGGAAGTGGGGAGAGCATCTTATCATTGCGCACACCGGCGGTCACAGTGACTTGCCTGCGCAGAAGATCCCTGAATGCAGCTCCCACAGAAGGGAGGATTAGGTAAGCATTTCTGAGAGGGTGCAGGACTCTGAGGAAATAAATGAAGTGCATGGAAGGGGGGTAGTATTGTAATGAGGAGAAGAGGCAGGGATTTCTTACAGGCACCGCACACCCCGGGGCCTGGAATAAATCATTAACATAAAGACAGAATATAACATTTCTCAGTATCAAGACCATTAATGAGGAATACAGGTAGGACTAGAGTAACATTTCTGTCACCTGTATGCCCATATTATTAAGTCATATACGTCCCGGGAGGGTGACCGATCCGCTTTAAACCCTTTGTATGACCTGTAGAAGTAACAGTATTAGATGATGTTGTATGCAAACCATAAGGCTATGTGCACACGTTGTGGATAGTCCCGCGGATTTTTCCACACGAAAAACGCAGCTCTTGGCAGGTGTGTTTTTGCCGTGGATTTGATGCGGTTTTTCTTGTGTGGTTTTGCCTGCGGATTTATATGCATTTTTGTAAGCTAAATAAAGATGTTATTTAACAAAAAAAAGAGATTTGTGATGTCATTTCTGTCCAACCTTGTCCAACCCACACTCCATTATATAGACAGATGATAATAGATAGATAAATAGATACATATGGGATCGATGGATAGATAATAGATAGGATAGATGATAGATAAATATGGATAAATATGGGATAGATAGATACATATGGGATAGAAAGATAAATTTGGATAGATATAGTTAGATATAGATATATGTCCATCCATAGATATATCTATAGACACATACATAGATATATCTAAAGATATATAGCCATATTTATTTAAAAAATAAGGGAAAAAAATGGCGTGGGCTCCTGCGCAATTTTCTGCGCCAGAGGAGGAAAGCCGACGACCGGGGGCCAATATTTGTAGCCTGGGAAGGGGGTAATACCCATGGCCCCTTCCCAGGCTATGAATATCAGCCCGCAGCTGTCTGCATAGCCTTTACTGGCTATTAAGATAGGGGGACTCCAAAAAAAACAAATACCAACCCGAAGCAGCCCCAGAAATGGCGCATCACTAAGATGCGCCAATTCTGGCACTTAGCCCCTCTCTTCCCACTCGAGTGTAGCGGTGGGATATGGGGTAATATAAGGGGTTAATGTCACCTTGCTATTGGAAGGTGACATTAAGCCCGGTTAATAATGAAGCGGCGGAAATAAGACGTCTATCCATTACTAATCTTTTGAAAGGGTTAAAAAAAAACACACACACAAGAATAAAGTCTTTTAATTAAATAAAAACACGGTTTTCATATTTTTATTTAACTCCCAGATCCAAGCAAGGCCCTCGTCTCCTACAAAAAAACGAAAAATAATAAACCAACCGTATACTCCCTGTCTGGCGCGGTCCAATTAATAACAAAGGTCCCACAACGCTCTCCCCTATAGAACAGTGACATCAGGTGATGTCACTGCTCTATGGGGCCTCCAAGTGATGAACTGACAGGAGACAATGCCTACTGCAGTCCATCACTGAGGTTACCTGAGTTCAGGGTCTCACTTTACAGCACTGCTGCGTGAAAATTAGGGTTAGGGCTAGGTTTACAGGACCGCTTTCCCGGCGGAGAGATACACAGCCTGACATTTCAGTGCTGGAGCCTATGGAGAGCGGTCGCATCAGCTGATGCGGCTGTTCTCCACGGGAGATCGTCGTGGGACCCTTGATATTAATTGGACTATGGGGGAGAGGTAAATAAAGGTTGGTTTATTATTTCATGTTTATTACAGGAGATCGATGGCTTCGGGTAATTAGGTGTGTGCGGTGATTATGTACTCTGTGTTATGTGTTGTATGTTCTGTATGTTATACAGTCATGGCCAAAAGTATTGACACCCCTGCAATTCTGTCAGATAATACTCAGTTTCTTCCTGAAAATGATTGCAAACACAAATTCTTTGGTATTATTATCTTCATTTAATTTGTCTTAAATGAAAAAACACAAAAACAATTGTCCTAAAGCCAAATTGGATATAATTCCACACCAAACATAAAAAAGAGGGTGGACAAAAGTATTGGCACTGTGCGAAAAATCATGTGATGCTTCTCTAATTTGTGTAATTAACAGCACCTGTAACTTACCTGTGGCACCTAACAGGTGTTGGCAATAACTAAATCACACTTGCAGCCAGTTGACATGGATTAAAGTTGACTCAACCTCTGTCCTGTGTCCTTGTGTGTACCACATTGAGCATGGAGAAAAGAAAGACCAAAGAACTGTCTGAGGACTTGAAAAACCAAATTGTGAGGAAGCATGAGCAATCTCAAGGCTACAAGTCCATCTCCAAAGACCTGAATGTTCCTGTGTCTACCGTGCGCAGTGTCATCAAGAAGTTTAAAGCCCATGGCACTGTGGCTAACCTCCCTAGATGTGGCCGGAAAAGAAAAATTGACAAGAGATTTCAACGCAAGATTGTGCGGATGTTGGATAAAGAACCTCCACTAACATCCAAACAAGTTCAAGCTGCCCTGCAGTCCGAGGGTACAACGGTGTCAACCCGTACTATCCGTCGGCATCTGAATGAAAAGGGACTGTATGGTAGGAGACCCAGGAAGACTCCACTTCTTACCCCGAGACATAAAAAAGCCAGGCTGGAGTTTGCCAAAACTTACCTGAAAAAGCCTAAAACATTTTGGAAGAATGTTCTTTGGTCAGATGAGACAAAAGTAGAGCTTTTAGGGCAAAAGCATCAACATAGAGTTTACAGGAGAAAAAAGAGGCATTCAAAGAAAAGAACATGGTCCCTACAGTCAAACATGGCGGAGGTTCCCTGATGTTTTGGGGTTGCTTTGCTGCCTCTGGCAATGGACTGCTTGACCGTGTGCATGGCATTATGAAGTCAGAAGACTACCAACAAATTTTGCAGCATAATTTAGGGCCCAGTGTGAGAAAGCTGGGTCTACCTCAGAGGTCATGGGTCTTCCAGCAGGACAATAACCCAAAACACACTTCAAAAAGCACTAGAAAATGGTTTGAGAATAAGCACTGGAGACTTCTAAGGTGGCCAGCAATGAGTCCAGACCTGAATCCCATAGAACACCTGTGGAGAGATCTAAAAATGGCAGTTTGGAGAAGGCACCCTTCAAATATCAGGGACCTGGAGTAGTTTGCCAAAGAAGAATGGTCTAAAATTCCAGCAGAGCATTGTAAGAAACTCATTGATGGTTACCGGAAGCGGTTGGTTGCAGTTATTTTGGCTAAAGGTTGTGCAACCAAGTATTAGGCTGAGGGTGCCAATACTTTTGTCCGGCCCATTTTTGGAGTTTTGTGCGAAATGATCAATGTTTTGCTTAATTCTGTTTTGTGCTTTTTCATTTAAGACGAATTAAATGAAGATAATAATACCAAAGAATTTGTGTTTGCAATCATTTTCAGGAAGAAACTGAATATTATCTGACAGAATTGCAGGGGTGTCAATACTTTTGGCCATGACTGTATGTATGTTCTGTATGTTATATGTTCTTTGTTATATGTTCGTTCTGTATGTTATATGTGCTGTATCTTATACGTATGCTCTGTATGTTATATGTTCTGTATGTATGCTCTATGTATGTTCTATATGTTATATGTTCTGCATGTTGTATGTTCTGCATGTTGTATGTTCATTTTTTTTTTTTACATTCAACACATTAGTCGGATGATGGGATTACTACTGTCTATAGACTGATAGACTGTCCTGAGGAAGTGGTGTGATCACCACGAATCGTGTAGAAATAGTCTATTGTCTATTACATCCACTTGGACTCCTCTGGTACATCAACCTGACAGGCGAGCAGTGCAGTCTGATGCCCCATTCTCTTCACCTAGCAAAGGATCATCACATCGGGGCTTGCAGCAGCCGCCAATGCTAAGTGCAGTGGTTGTGTCTCACACAACCAAAATAGGTGAGTGAATTTGATTATCCCTCACGAATATTCCTTTTATCTCGGATAAGACCCTATGTGCGCTCTATATTCCTTCTAGGTACTTAGGCTGAAAATGTTGGATCCAAGAAACACATCATATCTCTCTGACCACTTTCCCCAAGTCCGTGACATGCCAAGTTATCACATTACTGATATGCGCTATATTAAGTAGCATGTAATTTTAGAACAGGATAAGTCATACAAAAAATCCTGTCAGAAGCCATACTGGTGCTCTGATTTAGTATTCACCAGTATGGCTTCTGACAGGTCAGTGACTTGCCCCCTAGTTTACATAATCAATATTATACATACATAGTGAAAAAAAAAACGTTCTGCAGGCAGTTAGGCGCCAGCCATGGCACCTGCGCTGCAGCATAATCATATGTGCTGTGTATATAATTAAAATATTTCAGGTCATCCTGATGTCCCAAAAAAAAAAAAAAATGCATTTGAAAATGGCACCCGCCGCACCTGCGCAGTAGCATCTATCGGTGTATATACAGAGGTGATCTGATAGCTGTTACTGCGCAGGAGCCAACAGTGTCATCTTAATAGAGGAAACAAAAAAAGGCCTCCAAGATGGCGCCGCCACTCTCTTGGAGGAGGAAATGTGTTTTTTTTTTTCTTCTCTAGCAAACTGGCGCCTGCGCAATAGGTGCTACTGCCATCTTGGAGGAGAAATTTGTTTTCACTAGCAAGATGGCACCGCCAGAAGCACAGTATGCACAGTAGCAGCTACCGGATCTCTGATAGCTGCTACTGTGCAGGCGCCATTTTCTAATGCATATTTTTTTTGGAATATCAGGATAATCTGAAATATATTAACCCCTTAAGCCCCAAGGGTGGTTTGCACGTTAATGACCAGGGCAATTTTTACAATTCTGACCACTGTCCCTTTATGAGGTAATAACTCTGAAACGCTTCCATGGATCCCGGTGATTGTGAGAATGTTTTCTCGTGACATATTGTACTTCATGTTAGTGGTAAAATTTCTTTGATATGACTTGCGTTTATTTGTGAAAAAAAACAAATTTGGCGAAAATTTTGAAAATTTTGCAATTTTCCAACTTTGAATTTTTATGCCCTTAAATCACAGAGATATAGCACACAAAAAACTGAATAAGTAACATTTCCCACATGTTTACTTTACATCAGCACAATTTTGAAACCAAAATTTTTTTTGTTAGAAAGTTATAAGGGTTAAAAGTTGACCAGCGATTTCTCATTTTTGCAACACCATTTTATTTTTACGGACCACATCACATTTGAAGCCACTTTGAGGGGTCTATATGATAGAAAATACCCAAAAGTGACACCATTCTAAAAACTGCACCCCTTAAGGTGCTCAAAACCACATTCAAGAAGTTTATTAACCCTTTAGGTGCGTCACAGGAATTTTTTGAATATTTAAAAAAAAAATGAACATTTAACTTTTTTTCACTAAAAAAATACTTCAGGTTCAATTTTTTTTAATTTACCAACGGTAACAGGAGAAATTGGACTGCAAAAGTTATTGTGCAATTTGTCCTGAGTACGCCGATACCTGATATGTGGGGGGGAACCACTGTTTCGGCGCATGGCAGACCTCAGCAGGGAAAGAGCGCCATTTGACTTTTTCAATGCAAAATTGGCTGGAATTCAGATCGGACGCCATGTCGTGTTTGGAGAGCCCCTGATGTACCTAAACAGTGGAAACCCCCCCAAGTGACCGCATTTTGGAAACTAGACCCCCCAAGGAACTTACCTAGATATGTGGTGAGAACTTTGAACCCACAAGGGCTTCACAGAAGTTTATAACGTACAGCGGTACAATTAAAAAATCATATTTTTTCCACAAAAATGATCTTTTCACCCCAATTTTTATTTTTCCAAGGGTAATAGGTCCCTAAAAGTTATTGTGCAATTTGTCCTGAGTACACTGATACCCCATATGTGGGTGTAAATGAGTATTTGGGCGCATGGCAGAGCTCGGAAGGGAAGCAGCGCCATTTGACGTTTTTGGCTGGAATTGAGATCGGACACCATGTCGCGTTTGGAAAGCCCCTGATGTACCAAAACAGTAGAAACCCCCCAAAAATGACACCATTATGGAAACTAGACCCCCCAAGGAACTTATCTAGATGTGTGGTGAGAACTTTGAACCCACAAGGGCTTCACAGAAGTTTATAACATACAGCCGTACAATTAAAAAATCATATTTTTTCCACAAAAATGATCTTTTCACCCTCAATTCTTATTTTTCCAAGGTTAACAGGACCCTAAAAGATATTGTGCAATTTGTCCTGAGTGCGCTGATACCCCACATGTGGGGGTAAACCACTATTTGGGCGCATGGCAGAGCTCGGAAGGGAAGCAGCGCCATTTGACGTTTTTGGCTGGAATTGAGATCGGACACCATGTCGCGTTTGGAAAGCCCCTGATGTACCAAAACAGTAGAAACCCCCCATAAATGACACCATTTTGGAAACTAGACCCCCCAAGGAACTTATGTAGATGTGTGGTGAGCACTTTGAACCCCCTAGTGCTTCACAGAAGTTTATAACGCCCGTGCGTGAAAATACAAAAATCGTATTTTTTTCCACAAACATGATCTTTTAGTCACCAATTTTTTCATTTTCCCAAGGGTACAAGGAGAAATTGGACCCCAAAAGTTGTTGTCCAATTTGTCCTGAGTACGCTGATACCTCATATGTGGGAGAAAACTACTGTATGGACACACGTCGGGGCTCGGAAAGGAAGTAGTGACGTTTTGGAATGCAGACTTTGATGGAATGGTCTGCGGGTGTCATGTTGCTTTTGGAGAGCCCCTGATGTACCTAAACAGTGGAAACCCCCCACATGTGACCCTATTTTGGAAACTAGACCCCCTAAAGAACTTATCTAGATGTGTGGTGAGCACTTTGAACCCCCCAGTGCTTCACAGAAGTTTATAACGACCGGGCGTGAAAATAAAAATATCGTATTTTTTCAACAAACATCATCTTTTAGTACCCATTTTTTTATTTTCCCAAGGGTAACAGGATAAATTGGACCCCAAAAGTTGTTGTCCAATTTGTCCTGAGTACGCTGACACCCCATATGTGGGAGAAAACTACTGTATGGGCACACTTCGGGGCTCGGAAGGGAAGTATTGACGTTTTGGAATGCAGACTTTGATGGAATGGTCTGCGGGTGTCATGTTGCCTTTGGAGAGCCCCTAATGTACCTAAACAGTGGAAACCCCCCACAAATGACCCCATTTTGGAAACTAGACCCCCTAAGGAACTTATCTAGATGTGTGGTGAGAACTTTGAACCCCCAAGGGCTTCACAGAAGTATATAATGCCCAGGCATGAAAATAAAAAAATCGTATTTTTTCCACAAACATGATCAATTAGTCCCCAATCTTTTTATTTTCCCAAGGGTAACAGGAGAAATTGGACCCCAATAGTTGTTGTCCAATTTGTCCTGAGAACGCTGATACCTCATATGTGGGAGAAAACTACTGTATGGGCACATGTCGGGGCTCGGAAGGGAAGTAGTGACGTTTTGGAATGCAGACTTTGATGGATTGGTCTGCGGGTGTCATGTGCGTTTGGAGAGCCCCTGATGTACCTAAACTATTGAAACTCCCCACAAGTGACCCTATTTTGGAAACTAGACCCCCCACGGAACTTATCTAGATGTGTGGTGAGCACTTTGAACCCCCAAGTGCTTCACAGAAGTTTATAACGCCTGGGCGTGAAAATAAAAAAATCATTTTTTTCCACAAAAATGATATTTTTGCCCCCAATTTTTTATTTTCCTAAGGGTAACAGGAGAAATTGGACCCCAAAAGTTGTTTTGCAATTTGTCCTGAGTATGCTGATACCCTATATGTGGGGGTAAAACACTGTTTGGGCGCATGGCAGAGCTTGGAAGGGAAGGAGCACCATTTGACTTTTTCAACACAGAATTGGCTGGAATTGAGATCAGACGCCATGTTGCATTTGGAGAGCACCTGATGTGCCCAAACAGTGGAAACCTCCCAATTAGAGTTGAGCGACTTTTGGTTTTTTAGGGTCGTGTTTCGTTTCGTGAAACCCGACTTTTCCAAAAGTCGGGTCGAGCAAGATCGTCCGATTATAGGGAAAAGTCGGGGTCGTCCCGAAACATGAAACCCAATGCAAGTCAATGGGGAATAAAAGTCGGCATTGAGAGGAGGACAGGAAACACACCTACAGTGCCCATTTGAATGCCAAAAGCATCAATTCTTCTTTCTTAAGCTTGTCAACCTTAATTAACTTCATAATACAAGTTACGCACTGAAAAATGGGGGTTATTTGGCTACAAACTGTGGGGGGGGGAGGGCTGGCTCCAGGTTTTCATGTGCCCTGGGCGAAAGAGCGCCCCTTTAACACATACCACAACTCATCATGCTCCGATACGGCAGAGAAATAGCGGTATAGTCCAATGAAAAATACCTCACTTTTTACATCTCATGACGAGGCCCATCTATTTCTCCATACAGAATCATTGGTCCCATATAATGTTTGAAACAGTATATGATGAGCTCCACATAATGCTACAGTATATGTTGGTCCCCATGGATGAAGCTCCACTGTTTTATGGGCCCAAATAATGCTCCAAACATAATGGGCCCCATTTCTAATGCTCTAGTGTATAATGGGCCCTGTAAATGCTGCTCCAGTGTCTGATGTCCACCTTTGGAATGTTCCAGTGTATGGTGGGCCCCATCTATCATTCTCCAGAGTATAGTGCTCCCCAAAAATTGCTGTCCCAACATTGAAAACAATCAAATAAGTCTCCTCACTAGGGAATCCCTGTACTTGTCTGGACAGGTGCTGTAGCTTGCTTAACAGCTCGCCAGCTGTTCTCACGCCCAGTATGGATTACACGTGATTGCACAAAGGTTAGAAAGGGTACCATATCCCCGGACAACATGTATGGATAGCGTACACATTCAAAATATATGTCTCAGGAGTCAGGCTCAGATGGTGTTAGGCCCAGTATGGATTGCACGTGATTGCACAAAGGTTAGAAAGGGTACCGTATCCCTGGATAACATGTATGGATAGCGTACACATTCAAAATATATGTCTATACAGCATGAGGCAGGCTCAGACGGTGTTAGGCCCAGTATGGATTGCACGTGATTGCACAAAGGTTAGAAAGGGTACCGTATCCCTGGATAACATGTATGGATAGCGTACACATTCAAAATATATGTCTATACAGCATGAGGCAGGCTCAGACGGTGTTAGGCCCAGTATGGATTGCACGTGATTGCACAAAGGTTAGAAAGGGTACCGTATCCCTGGATAACATGTATGGATAGCATACACATTCAAAATATATGTCTCAGGAGGCAGGCTCAGACGGTGTTAGGCCCAGTATGGATTGCACGTGATTGCACAAAGGTTAGAAAGGGTACCGTATCCCTGGATAACATGTATGGATAGCGTACACATTCAAAATATATGTCTCAGGAGGCAGGCTCAGACGGTGTTAGGCCCAGTATGGATTGCACGTGATTGCACAAAGGTTAGAAAGGGTACCGTATCCCCGGATAACATGTATGGATAGCGTACACATTCAAAATATATGTCTCAGGAGGCAGGCTCAGACGGTGTTAGGCCCAGTATGGATTGCACGTGATTGCACAAAGGTTAGAAAGGGTACCGTATCCCTGGATAACATGTATGGATAGCGTACACATTCAAAATATATGTCTATACAGCATGAGGCAGGCTCAGACGGTGTTAGGCCCAGTATGGATTGCACAAAGGTTAGAAAGGGTACCGTATCCCCGGATAACATGTATGGATAGCGTACACATTCAAAATATGTCTCAGGAGGCAGGCTCAGACGGTGTTAGGCCCAGTATGGATTGCACATGATTGCACAAAGGTTAGAAAGGGTACCGTATCCCTGGATAACATGTATGGATAGCGTACACATTCAAAATATATGTCTATACAGCATCAGGCAGGCTCAGACGGTGTTAGGCCCAGTATGGATTGCACGTGATTGCACAAAGGTTAGAAAGGGTACCGTATCCCCGGATAACATGTATGGATAGCGTACACATTCAATATATATGTCTCAGGAGGCAGGCTCAGACGGTGTTAGGCCCAGTATGGATTGCACGTGATTGCACAAAGGTTAGAAAGGGTACCGTATCCCTGGATAACATGTATGGATAGCGTACACATTCAAAATATATGTCTATACAGCATGAGGCAGGCTCAGACGGTGTTAGGCCCAGTATGGATTGCACGTGATTGCACAAAGGTTAGAAAGGGTACCGTATCCCCAGATAACATGTATGGATAGCGTACACATTCAAAATATATGTCTCAGGAGGCAGGCTCAGACGGTGTTAGGCCCAGTATGGATTGCACGTGATTGCACAAAGGTTAGAAAGGGTACCGTATCCCTGGATAACATGTATGGATAGCGTACACATTCAAAATATATGTCTATACAGCATGAGGCAGGCTCAGACGGTGTTAGGCCCAGTATGGATTGCACGTGATTGCACAAAGGTTAGAAAGGGTACCGTATCCCTGGATAACATGTATGGATAGCGTACACATTCAAAATATATGTCTATACAGCATGAGGCAGGCTCAGACGGTGTTAGGCCCAGTATGGATTGCACAAAGGTTAGAAAGGGTACCGTATCCCTGGATAACATGTATGGATAGCGTACACATTCAAAATATATGTCTATACAGCATGAGGCAGGCTCAGACGGTGTTAGGCCCAGTATGGATTGCACGTGATTGCACAAAGGTTAGAAAGGGTACCGTATCCCTGGATAACATGTATGGATAGCGTACACATTCAAAATATATGTCTATACAGCATGAGGCAGGCTCAGACGGTGTTAGGCCCAGTATGGATTGCACAAAGGTTAGAAAGGGTACCGTATCCCTGGATAACATGTATGGATAGCGTACACATTCAAAATATATGTCTATACAGCATGAGGCAGGCTCAGACGGTGTTAGGCCCAGTATGGATTGCACGTGATTGCACAAAGGTTAGAAAGGGTACCGTATCCCTGGATAACATGTATGGATAGCGTACACATTCAAAATATATGTCTATACAGCATGAGGCAGGCTCAGACGGTGTTAGGCCCAGTATGGATTGCACGTGATTGCACAAAGGTTAGAAAGGGTACCGTATCCCTGGATAACATGTATGGATAGCGTACACATTCAAAATATATGTCTATACAGCATGAGGCAGGCTCAGACGGTGTTAGGCCCAGTATGGATTGCACGTGATTGCACAAAGGTTAGAAAGGGTACCGTATCCCCGGATAACATGTATGGATAGCGTACACATTCAAAATATATGTCTATACAGCATGAGGCAGGCTCAGACGGTGTTAGGCCCAGTATGGATTACACAAAGGTTAGAAAGGGTACCGTATCCCCGGATAACATGTATGGATAGCGTACACATTCAAAATATATGTCTCAGGAGGCAGGCTCAGACGGTGTTAGGCCCAGTATGGATTGCACGTGATTGCACAAAGGTTAGAAAGGGTACCGTATCCCCGGATAACATGTATGGATAGCGTACACATATCAAAATATATGTCTCAGGAGGCAGGCTCAGACGGTGTTAGGCCCAGTATGGATTGCACGTGATTGCACAAAAGGTTAGAAAGGGTACCGTATCCCTGGATAACATGTATGGATAGCGTACACATTCAAAATATATGTCTATACAGCATGAGGCAGGCTCAGACGGTGTTAGGCCCAGTATGGATTGCACAAAGGTTAGAAAGGGTACCGTATCCCCGGATAACATGTATGGATAGCGTACACATTCAAAATATGTCTCAGGAGGCAGGCTCAGATGGTGTTAGGCCCAGTATGGATTGCACATGATTGCACAAAGGTTAGAAAGGGTACCGTATCCCTGGATAACATGTATGGATAGCGTACACATTCAAAATATATGTCTATACAGCATGAGGCAGGCTCAGACGGTGTTAGGCCCAGTATGGATTGCACGTGATTGCACAAAGGTTAGAAAGGGTACCGTATCCCCGGATAACATGTATGGATAGCGTACACATTCAAAATATATGTCTCAGGAGGCAGGCTCAGACGGTGTTAGGCCCAGTATGGATTGCACGTGATTGCACAAAGGTTAGAAAGGGTACCGTATCCCTGGATAACATGTATGGATAGTGTACACATTCAAAATATATGTCTATACAGCATGAGGCAGGCTCAGACGGTGTTAGGCCCAGTATGGATTGCACGTGATTGCACAAAGGTTAGAAAGGGTACCGTATCCCTGGATAACATGTATGGATAGCGTACACATTCAAAATATATGTCTATACAGCATGAGGCAGGCTCAGACGGTGTTAGGCCCAGTATGGATTGCACGTGATTGCACAAAGGTTAGAAAGGGTACCGTATCCCTGGATAACATGTATGGATAGCGTACACATTCAAAATATATGTCTATACAGCATGAGGCAGGCTCAGACGGTGTTAGGCCCAGTATGGATTGCACGTGATTGCACAAAGGTTAGAAAGGGTACCGTATCCCCGGATAACATGTATGGATAGCGTACACATTCAAAATATGTCTCAGGAGGCAGGCTCAGACGGTGTTAGGCCCAGTATGGATTGCACGTGATTGCACAAAGGTTAGAAAGGGTACCGTATCCCTGGATAACATGTATGGATAGCGTACACATTCAAAATATATGTCTATACAGCATGAGGCAGGCTCAGACGGTGTTAGGCCCAGTATGGATTGCACGTGATTGCACAAAGGTTAAAAAGGGTACCGTATCCCCAGATAACATGTATGGATAGCGTACACATTCAAAATATATGTCTCAGGAGGCAGGCTCAGACGGTGTTAGGCCCAGTATGGATTGCACGTGATTGCACAAAGGTTAGAAAGGGTACCGTATCCCTGGATAACATGTATGGATAGCGTACACATTCAAAATATATGTCTATACAGCATGAGGCAGGCTCAGACGGTGTTAGGCCCAGTATGGATTGCACGTGATTGCACAAAGGTTAGAAAGGGTACCGTATCCCTGGATAACATGTATGGATAGCGTACACATTCAAAATATATGTCTATACAGCATGAGGCAGGCTCAGACGGTGTTAGGCCCAGTATGGATTGCACAAAGGTTAGAAAGGGTACCGTATCCCTGGATAACATGTATGGATAGCGTACACATTCAAAATATATGTCTATACAGTATGAGGCAGGCTCAGACGGTGTTAGGCCCAGTATGGATTGCACGTGATTGCACAAAGGTTAGAAAGGGTACCATATCCCTGGATAACATGTATGGATAGCGTACACATTCAAAATATATGTCTATACAGCATGAGGCAGGCTCAGACGGTGTTAGGCCCAGTATGGATTGCACGTGATTGCACAAAGGTTAGAAAGGGTACCGTATCCCTGGATAACATGTATGGATAGCGTACACATTCAAAATATATGTCTATACAGCATGAGGCAGGCTCAGACGGTGTTAGGCCCAGTATGGATTGCACGTGATTGCACAAAGGTTAGAAAGGGTACCGTATCCCTGGATAACATGTATGGATAGCGTACACATTCAAAATATATGTCTATACAGCATGAGGCAGGCTCAGACGGTGTTAGGCCCAGTATGGATTGCACGTGATTGCACAAAGGTTAGAAAGGGTACCGTATCCCTGGATAACATGTATGGATAGCGTACACATTCAAAATATATGTCTATACAGCATGAGGCAGGCTCAGACGGTGTTAGGCCCAGTATGGATTGCACAAAGGTTAGAAAGGGTACCGTATCCCTGGATAACATGTATGGATAGCGTACACATTCAAAATATATGTCTATACAGCATGAGGCAGGCTCAGACGGTGTTAGGCCCAGTATGGATTGCACGTGATTGCACAAAGGTTAGAAAGGGTACCGTATCCCTGGATAACATGTATGGATAGCGTACACATTCAAAATATATGTCTATACAGCATGAGGCAGGCTCAGACGGTGTTAGGCCCAGTATGGATTGCACAAAGGTTAGAAAGGGTACCGTATCCCTGGATAACATGTATGGATAGCGTACACATTCAAAATATATGTCTATACAGCATGAGGCAGGCTCAGACGGTGTTAGGCCCAGTATGGATTGCACGTGATTGCACAAAGGTTAGAAAGGGTACCGTATCCCCGGATAACATGTATGGATAGCATGTATGGATAGCGTACACATTCAAAATATATGTCTCAGGAGGCAGGCTCAGACGGTGTTAGGCCCAGTATGGATTGCACGTGATTGCACAAAGGTTAGAAAGGGTACCGTATCCCTGGATAACATGTATGGATAGCGTACACAATCAAAATATATGTCTCAGGAGGCAGGCTCAGACGGTGTTAGGCCCAGTATGGATTGCACAAAGGTTAGAAAGGGTACCGTATCCCTGGATAACATGTATGGATAGCGTACACATTCAAAATATATGTCTATACAGCATGAGGCAGGCTCAGACGGTGTTAGGCCCAGTATGGATTGCACGTGATTGCACAAAGGTTAGAAAGGGTACCGTATCCCTGGATAACATGTATGGATAGCGTACACATTCAAAATATATGTCTCAGAAGGCAGGCTCAGACGGTGTTAGGCCCAGTATGGATTGCACGTGATTGCACAAAGGTTAGAAAGGGTACCGTATCCCCGGATAACATGTATGGATAGCGTACACATTCAAAATATATGTCTCAGGAGGCAGGCTCAGACGGTGTTAGGCCCAGTATGGATTGCACGTGATTGCACAAAGGTTAGAAAGGGTACCGTATCCCCGGATAACATGTATGGATAGCGTACACATTCAAAATATATGTCTATACAGCATGAGGCAGGCTCAGACGGTGTTAGGTCCAGTATGGATTGCACGTGATTGCACAAAGGTTAGAAAGGGTACCGTATCCCTGGATAACATGTATGGATAGCGTACACATTCAAAATATATGTCTCAGGAGGTAGGCTCAGACGGTGTTAGGCCCAGTATGGATTGCACGTGATTGCACAAAGGTTAGAAAGGGTACCGTATCCCTGGATAACATGTATGGATAGCGTACACATTCAAAATATATGTCTCAGGAGGCAGGCTCAGACGGTGTCAGGCACAGTATGGATTTGACGGCCCAGATTACACAGCGGAGGAGCAGGGAGAGGTAAAGATTGCAAATGCTGGGGCCCTACCCAAGCAAGGGGGGCCCACTCGTGGGCGTCGGTACTGGCACTGGGCCCCTCATAGTACAGCGGTGTGTCTGACGGCGGGTGTGCACCACCACCGTCAGAGACACTTGATTGCACTATGAGGGACCCTGTGCCAGTGCCCGCGCCCAAGAGTCGGCCTACCCACCTGTCCAGGGCAACGGCACTCGCACGGTGTCGTGCGGTAGGTGGTGACCCCGGCCATGGGGGGGGAGGCAGCACAGTTAGGGAGTTTTAGAAAGTGGCATATGTTGATGTTGGACATTCAGCTGATGCAAAAGGCGAAATAGGTGAAGTACCAGGAAGAGGTGGACCAAAGCAAGCCATTTTTCTGTCACCCTATGTGTCATCAGGGGAAGGTGGGACAAAATCCTTGGAAACCCATGCGTGGTTCATTTTAATGAAGGTTAGATCATCCACATTTTGGGTTGACAGACGGGTCCTTTTTTCTGTCAGGATTGATCCAGCTGCACTGAAGACTGTTTCCGATAGCACACTTGCAGCTGGGCAAGCGAGCTCCTGTAAGGCATATTGGGCCAATTCAGGCCAGGTGTCCAGTTTAGCGGCCCAATAGTCAAAGGGGAATGATCTGTGTGGGAGAACATCGATATGGGAGGAAAAGTAGTTTGTAACCATAGTTGACAACTGCTGTCTCCTGTCACTTTCCATCGATGCAGTATTACCAGTTGTGTGAGCGGTATTTGAAAAATCAGTCCACAACATTGTCATGAAACCCCTGTCTCCAACGCCACTTCTGCTGTGTGCACCACGAACACCTCTGCCAAGCTGCCCCCGGCCCGTACGGCTCGTGTGAGAACCATCACCGCTGCTGCGTGCTGGGAATGCCTCAAGCAACCGATTTACCAGAGTTGCTTGTTTATTAGCCAATATTAGGTCAAGGTTCTCCTGTGGCATGATGTTTTGTAATTTGCCTTTATAGCGTGGATCCAGGATGCTGGCCAACCAGTAGTCGTCATCGTTCATCATTTTGGCAATGCGGGGGTCCCTTTTTAGGATCCGCAAGGCATAATCTGACATGTGGGCCAATGTTCCCGGTGTCAATGATGCACTGCGAGTGCTGGGTGGAGGAGCTCTTTCTGGCAAATCCACATCCCTCCAGTCACGCACAAACCCTGTACCAGACCTTGCCACGCCAACATTTTCACTTGCCCCACGAGATGCATCCTCCTCCCCTAAGTAATCATCCCCATCATCATCCTCCTCCTCCTCTTCTTCCTCCACCTCGTCCAGGAGAGGTCCCTGAGCAGACAATGGCTGAATGTCATCAAGGATTCCCTCCTCCTCATCAACATTGGCTGCAGACGCCTGCTCCTTAAGGTGCGTCAAAGTTTGCATGAGCAGACGCATAAGTGGGATGCTCATGCTTAGGATGGCGTCGTCTGCGCTTACCAGCCGTGTGCATTCCTCAAAACACTGAAGGACTTTACAAAGGTCTTTCAGCTTCGACCACTGCACACCTGTCAACTCCATGTCTGCTCTCAAAGTGCCTGGCAGTGTATCCTCCCACAAATGCATTATGGCCTGACTCTGCTCGCACAGCCGCTCCACCATGTGCAGGGTGGAGTTCCACCTTGTTGCAATGTCGATAATGAGGCGGTGGTTGGGAAGGTGGAGCAATCGCTGCAGCTTCTGCATACGAACGGAGTGTACAGGCGACCGGCGGATGTGCGCGCACAGTCTTCGCACCTTCTGGAGCAGGGCTGTTAACTCCGGATAATTTTTGAGGAAGCACTGCACCATCAGGTTCAAGGTGTGAGCCAAGCAAGGTATGTGGCTGAGTTTTGAAAGGGCTATGGCTGCCACAAAATTACGGCCGTTATCACTAACTACCTTGCCTGCCTCAAGATGTACACTGCCCAGCCATGACTCAGTTTGTCGCTTCAAGTACTCGGCCAGCACCTCGGCGGTGTGTCTGTCGCCCAAACACATCATCTGCAACACAGCCTGCTGACGCTTTCCACTAGTTGCTCGATAGGGGGACACATCGTGTGCAACAGTGGCAGCTGCAGATGGAGTGCTCGTACGACTGCGCTCTGTGGACGAGCTTTCGCTTCTGGAGGTGGAGGAGGAGGAGGATGGTCGAACGCCTACAGCCAACTGTTTCCTATACCGTGGGCTAGGCAGCACTGTCCCACCACCGCTGTCCCCTGTGGACCCTGCATCCACCACATTAACCCAGTGCGCAGTGATGGACACGTAACGGCCCTGGCCATGCCGACTGGACCATGCATCAGTTGTGAGGTGCACCTTTCCGCTCACTGACTGCTTGAGTGCATGGACAATGCGGTCTTTCACATGATGGTGGAGGGCTGGGATGGCTTTGCGAGAGAAGAAGTGGCGACTGGGTAGGTCATAGCGTGGTACTGCATAGGCCATGAGTTCGCGGAAAGCTGTGCTTTCCACCAACCGAAAGGGCATCATCTCAAACGAGATTAGTTTGGCAATGTGGGCGTTCAAACCCAGTGTACGCGGATGAGAGACTGAGTACTTTCTTGACCTACTCATAGTGTCTGGGAGGATGAGCTGGACTTGAGAGCTGCATATGGTGGAAGTAGCGGTGGACAGGGTGGACTGAGAGAGGGTTGATGATGGTGATGGAGTTGGTGTTCTTTCTGATGGCCTAGAATCAGTCTTTCGTTGATATAACAGTGGGATTCCCTGACTGCTGTGGTCTTGCAACGACACCTCAACATTTGCTGCTGTGCTAACCGGTGGGCTTACAGTGGGGGAAACAATGTAGCGTTGCTGACTACCTTCGTTGTGATCAGTTGCACATGTGGCACTTGAGGTTTGGTGTTGTGTCCACGCTTGCAAGTGCATGCTGGTTAAATGTCTAAGCATGCAACTGGTATTCAAATTTTTCAGATTTTTCCCTCGGCTAAAGGTCTTTGCGCACTTCTTACAGATAACCTTGGCCTGATCATGAGGATTTTGTTAAAAAAAGTGCCACACTGCACTCTTCCTACTTTGGCAGACATTTTGCAGCCTAGCACGCTGTGATCTTTTGACCCTCTGGACAAGCTGTCCAGCAACTCTTTTGATGTTTGGAACCTGTCTTTGGAGTGCTCCGGGCCTGCCAGATAACAGCTGTTGCAATGTCGATGTCTGCTGTGGATGCTCCTCATCTGAGCTATTGGAAGCAGCACCCTCTTCCCCCAATGGATGCCAATCTGGGTCAACAACTGGGTCATCCATCACCTTCTCTTCTATGTCATGTGCACCTTCCTCTGTGTCACCGTGTATGGTGGTATAGTGTGCGGGAAGGGGCACCTGAGTCTCATCAGGGTCAGAATCTGGCTCTGTACACTGCGAGGACAATGTAGTGCTCTGAGTGAATGTACCAGCAGAATCATCCATCAGCGGCTGTGCATCAGTGCACTCCATGTCAGATTCATCTTGGCCTGGGTAATTCACCATTTGACTTGATAATCCAGGCATGGTATGTGAAAACAGCTCCATGGAGTAATCAGTAGTATGGCCTGCGTCATCCTTCAATCTTGGTTGGGGTGAAGGACACAAGGAAAGGTGTGGTTCATGAACATGAGCCTCCAATGACGACTCAGTGCTTTTACTTTTTACAACTGAAGAAGAGGAGGCGATAGAGCTGGAGGCTGAGTCAGCAATGTAAGACAAAACTTTTTCCTGATGCTCTGGCTTTAAAAGCGGTTTGCCAACTCCTAGAAAACTAAGCGTTCGAGGCCTTATGTAGCCAGACGATGACGCAGGGTCAGCACCTCCTGCATTCGGTCCTATTTTGCTCTTGCCACTACCATCAGATCCACCACCAACACCATCATTACCAGCTGCCAACCCCCGCCCAATTCCACGGCCTCTTCCACCAGCCTTCCTCATTTTTGGTAGAAATGTAGACAAAATCCAACAAACTATATAGTAATGTAAAACAAGGTACAAGGTGTCTATAGGACAGGGGAGATTTTGAATTTCTGCACACACTTTTGGACACTGGACACTTTTGGATTGTGTGAGGCCCACTGATATCTGAGCGCTATGTGACAGGCTCGATGGCACTGCTGTGACAAAAGTGACTAGAGGATAAGGGAGATTTTGAATATCTGCACACACTTTTGGACACTGGACACTTTTGGATTGTGTGAGGCCCACTGATATCTGAGCGCTATGTGACAGGCTCGATGGCACTGCTGTGACAAAAGTGACTAGAGGATAAGGGAGATTTTGAATATCTGCACACACTTGTGGACAGTGGACACTTTTGGATTGTGTCAGGCCCACTGATATCTGAGCGCTATGTGACAGGCTCGATGGCACTGCTGTGACAAAAGTGACTAGAGGATAAGGGAGATTTTGAATATCTGCACACAATTTTGGACACTGGACACTTTTGGATTGTGTGAGGCCCACTGATATCTGAGCGCTATGTGACAGGCTCGATGGCACTGCTGTGACAAAAGTGACTAGAGGATAAGGGAGATTTTGAATATCTGCACACACTTTTGGACACTGGACACTTTTGGATTGTGTGAGGCCCACTGATATCTGAGCGCTATGTGACAGGCTCGATGGCACTGCTGTGACAAAAGTGACTAGAGGATAAGGGAGATTTTGAATATCTGCACACACTTTTGGACACTGGACACTTTTGGATTGTGTGAGGCCCACTGATATCTGAGCGCTATGTGACAGGCTCGATGGCACTGCTGTGACAAAAGTGACTAGAGGATAAGGGAGATTTTGAATATCTGCACACACTTTTGGACACTGGACACTTTTGGATTGTGTGAGGCCCACTGATATCTGAGCGCTATGTGACAGGCTCGATGGCACAGCTGTGACAAAAGTGACTAGAGGATAAGGGAGATTGGATTGCTTTTAAAAAAGCAGTTTGCGGAGCAGTGGGTAAACAGCAATGCCAGCCTGTCAGGAAGCCCTAGAAGGCAGCCCAACAACCAACACCACTGATACACCACTATATAGCCTCCCCTTGCACTGCACACACAGTGACTGGTGTGTTGTGCAGGCCAAATTGCTAGCAGCAGAAGCAGTTTTTTTTTCTTCTCAGCAGGACAAAAAAAAAAATTGGGATTGCTTTTAAAAATGCAGTTTGCGGAGCAGTGGGTAAACAGCAATGCCAGCCTGTCAGGAAGCCTTAAAAGGCAGCCCAACAACCAACACCACTGATACACCACTATATAGCCTCCCCTTGCACTGCACACACAGTGACTGGTGTGTTGTGCAGGCCAAATCGCTAGCAGCAGAAGCAGTTTTTTTGTCTTCTTCCCTGCCTAACGCTCTCCCTACAGAATCAGCAGCAACCTCTCCCTATACTAAGATCGGCAGAAGTAAGATGGCGGTCGGCGTGCACGCCCTTTTATACCCCCTGTGACGCCCACCAAAGCAAGCCAATCACTTGCATGCCCTTCTGAAAGATGGTGGTGACCCGTGCCTATGTCATCACGTTGCCCACAGTGTCCGTGAATCCTGATTGGCTGAAAAAGAGCGCAAAACAAACTTTTGAAACGCGACTTTGGCGCGCAAGTCGCCGACCTCGTGGCCGACCTCATCCTAGGGTCGGGTTTCGTTTCATGAAACCCGACTTTGCCAAAAGTCGGCGACTTTTGAATTTTTTCGACCCGTTTCGCTCAACTCTACTCCCAATTATAACTCCAACCCTAACCCCAACACACCTCTAACCCTAATCTGATCCGTGACCGCCCCTGACACATTGTGCCGGGTGTCAGCTGTGATAATCAGCTGACACCCGGCCGCGATCAGCGGCGCTCACCACGTGGGCGCCGCTGATCGCATTAGACGTACTATCCCGTCCCTGGGAATTAAGTCCCAGGGCACATGGACGGGATAGTACGTCTAATGGCAGAAAGGGGTTAATTATATACACAGTACATATGCAATTATGCTGCAGCACAGGTGACACGGCTGGTGCTTGCCTGCAGAAGGTTTTTTTTTTTTTTTTCAAAATGGATATATAATATTCATTATGTAAACTAAGGGGCAGGTCACTGAGGGGATTACTGACCTGTCAGCAGTCTTCATTATGAATACCTAATCACAGCACCGCATGAAGAGCCCCCCACAGGCCGCCCCCAAAGCACGAGCATATCATTAACATAAAACTGAAAATAAAGATTAAAGAACCACAAGACGGATTTCATCAACCAAGCTATCATTTTAATCAGTATAACGGCGCCGACCTGACAATGTCTGTAGGTTAATGTGCAAAATGCTGCAGACAGGGTCCGTTTAATATAATTTAGGCTAATTACCTACCTGACTGCCCTTAAAAGAATAGTTTGTATGTACAATAATGTAGGTACATATATTATCATAACTCAACACTTTCCGCTCATAGTGAAATAGCTGAGCATAATCAGATGTTGGCAAAACAAGCATAGTATAGGCACTTTTTCATAATGGAATATGAACAATATTTGGAGAAAACTGCCTCTAGAAGTCTCTCATCTAGCTCCATTTCGCAGAGATCTCTCATTGGCGTCCAACCATAATAAAGCATCTGGAGCAAAGTCAAACATATGAATTCCACCCAGGGCAACCACCCTGAGCAGAGTAGATCACATAAAAGGAAATTTGCTTTTCACAGAACCTTCTTTTTAGATCCCATAACTTGGCCCTCTTGTTTTGAACTTCTGTTGAAAAGTCAGGATAAATGGATATTTTTCTTCCATCGATGGTAAGAGTGGTCCCTGGCCTTTCGTAGTATAAGGTCTACATTTTAAAATGTAGTAATTTGATGAGTACAGGCCTCGGGGGAGCTGCTGGGGGCAAAGGACATGTTGTCAGGTTTTTCAATTGCAAAAAAATTGAGATAGTGTCTTTGCCCAAGGCCGGGTTCACACTTGCGAGAAACTTGCACGAGTCTCGCATCTCAATACCCGGCACTGCCGCCAGCACTTGGACTGGAGCGCTCAGCTGCACAGAAATACAATGCCTTGCGAACGTATTCGGCTCCCTGGAACTTTTCAACCTTTTCCCACATATCATGCTTTAAACATAATTCTTCACCAAAAATTTACATTTGGTATCTTTAACAAATGGAACACAACTGTGCAGTTGAACAAAATTTATTGATTATTTTAAATTTTTGTGGAAAGTCAAAAACTGAAAAGTGGGGCGTGCAATATTATTCGGCCCCTTTACATTCAGTGCAGCAAATTCACTCCAGAAGTTCATTGCGGATCTCTGAATGATCCAATGTTGTCCTAAATGACTAATGATGATAGATATAATCCACCTATGTGCAATCAAGTCTCAGTATAAATGCACCTGCTCTGTGATAGTCTCAGGGTTTTGTTTGAAGCGCAGAGAGTATCATAAAGACCAAGGAACACAACAGGCAGGTCCGTGATACTGTTGTGGAAAAGTTTAACCCCTTTAACACCAAGGGTGTTTTGCACGTTAATGACCGGGCCAATTTTTACAATTCTGACCACTGTCCCTTTATGAGGTAATAACTCTGGATCGCTTCCATGGATCCTAGTGATTCTGACATATTCTTGTGACATATTGTACTTCATGATACTGATAAAATTTCATTCATATAACTTGCGTTTACTTGTGAAAAAAAGGAAATTTGGCGAAAATTTTGAAAATTTTGTAATTTTCTAACTTTGAATTTTTATGCCCTTAAATCACAGAGATATGGCACACAAAAAAATTAATAAATGACATTTCCCACATGTTTACTTTACATCAGCACAATTTTGGAACCAAAGTTTTTTTTTGTTAGGAAGTTATAAGGGTTAAAATTTGACCAGCGATTTCTCATTTTTACAACACCATTTTTTTAGGGACCACATCACATTTGAAGTCACTTTGAGGGGTCTATACGATAGAAAATACCCCAAATTCATAATATTCTAAAAACTGCACCCCTGGAGGTACTCAAAACCACATTCAAGAAGTTCATTAATCCTTCGGGCGCTTCACAGGAATTTTTTGAATGTTTAAAGGGAACCTGTCACCCACCCAGGGAGTTTTTAAGTAAAAGAGCCACCTTCAGCAGTACTAAGGCTGCATTCTGTGAAGGTGGCTCTTCTGTTTCTGATCCACAGGAACGCCCAAATACTAATTTTTATAAATAGGTCCCCATACCTGTAATACGTCCCATAGGTATGGTGCGTCCCCCTATAGCAGCCGACTCCCCGCCATCAATCATGCCCGCCCTGCGCCGCCTCCTCCTGCTTTCTTGTCGCAGTTACATGGCACAGCGCAGGCACCCGCCGGCAACAGTTCTCGGGCATGCGCACTGTGTGCTGCCCTGGAACTGACATCAGGCTATCGCGCCTGTGCGGTTTGCAGGCCCCAGATTCCCAGCCCCGCAGTGGGAATACATCACAACACACTGCGGGGCGGGACCTGGCGCCTGCAAAACACAAAAAAATTACTTCAGGTCCAATTTTTTTTATTTTACCAAAGGTAACAGGAGAAATTGGACTGCAAAAGTTATTGTGCAATTTGTCCTGAGTATTCTGATACGTGTGGGGGAACCACTGTTTCGGCGCATGGCAGAGCACGAAAGGGAAGGAGGGCTGGAATTCAGATCGGACATCACGTCACGTTTAAAGAGCCCCTGATATGCCTAAACAGTGGAGACCCTCAAAGTGACCCCATTTTGGAAACTAGACCCCCCCAAAGAACTTATCTAGACATGTGGTGATGAGAACTTTGAACCCCCAAGGGCTTCACGGAAGTTTAAAACGTACAGTCGTACAATTTAAAAGTCATATTTTTTCCTCAAAAATGATCTTTTCATCCATTATTTTTATTTTCCCAAGAGAAACAGGACCCCAGAAGTTATTGTGCAATTTGTCCTGAGTACGCCGATACCCCATATGTGGGGGTAAACCACTGTTTGGGCGCATGGCAGAGCTCGGAAAGGAATGAGCACCGTTTTACTTTTTCAATGTAGAATTGGCTTGACGCCATATCGCATTTGGAGAGCCTCTGATGTGCCTAAACAGTGGAAACCCCGCACAAATGACACCATTTTGAAAACTAGACCCCCAAGGAACTTATCTAGATGTGTGGTGAGAACTTTGAACCCCCATGGGCTTCACATGTTTATAACGTACAGCCGTAAAATTAAAAAATCCTATTTTTTCCACAAAAATTATCTTTTCACCCCCAATTGTTATTTTCCCAAGGGAAACAGGACTACAAAAGTTATTGTGCAATTTGTCCTGAGTACCCTGATACCCCATATGTGGGGGTAAACCACTGTTTGGGCGCATGGCAGAGCTCAGAAGGGAATGAGCACCGTTTGACGCAAAATTGGCTGGAATTGAGATCGGGTGCCATGTCGCGTTTGGAGAGCCCCTGATGTGCCTGAACAGTGGAAACCCCCCACAAGTGACCACATTTTGGAAATTAAACCCCCCAAGGAACTTATCTAGATGTGTGGTGAGCACTTTGAACCCCCAAGTGCTTCATAGAAGTTTATAACGTAGAGCCATAAAAATAAAAAAAATCATTTTTTCCACAAATATTTTTGCCCCTAATATTTTATTTTCCCAAGTGTAACAGGAGAAATTGGACCTCAAAAGTTGTTGTGCAATTTGTCCTGAGTAGGATGACACCCCATATGTGGGGGTAAACCACTGTTTGGGCGCATGGCAGAGCTTGGAAGGGAAGGAGCACCGTTTGACTTTTTCAACGCAGAATTGTCTGGAATTGAGATCAGACGCCACGTTGCATTTGGAGAGACCTTAATGTGCCTAAACAGTGGAAACCCCCCAAATCTAACTCCAACCCTAAACCCCAACACACCTCTAACCCTAATCTCAGTCCTAACCCTAATGGGAAAATGGAAATAAATACATTTTTTTAATATTATTCTTCCCTAACTAAGGGGGTGATAAGGGGGGCTTGATTTACTATTTAGCCGGGTTTTTATGTTTTGCAGCTGTCACACGCTAAAAGACTATTGTAAAAATAGTTTTTGCATCACCACATTTTGAGAGCTATAATTTTTCCGTATTTTGACCCACAGAGTCATGTGAAGTCTTATTTTTTGTGGGACGAGTTGACATTTTTACTGGTAGCATTTTCGGGCATGTGACATTTTTTGATTGCTTTTTATTCCGATTTTTGGGATGCAGAATGAACAAAAACCAGCATTTCATGAATTTCTTTGGAGGGGGCGTTTATACCGTTCCGCATGTGGTAAAATTGATAAAGCAGTTTTATTTTCGGGTCAGTACGATTACAGCGATACCTCATCTATATCATTTTTATATGTTTTGGCTTTTATACAATAAAAACAATTTTATATAAAAAATTATTATTTTTGCATCGCTTTATTCTGTCGAGCTATAACTTTTTAATTTTTTGCTGATGACGCTGTATGGCGGCTTGTTTTTTGCGGGACAAGATGACGTTTTCAGCGGTACCATGGATATTTATATCTTATGTCTTTTTGATCGCGCGTTATTGCACTTTTTGTTCGGCGGTATGATGATAAAGCATGTTTTTTACGGGGTTCACTAAAGGAGTTAACTAGTGGGACAGTTTTATAGGGTGGGTCGTTACGGACGTGGCGATACTAAATATGTGGATTTTTATTATTTTTTAATTTACAAAAAAAGAATTTATTAGGGATTTTTTTTAATTTAGGATTTTTTTAAAATCATTTTTACATTTTTTTTTTTACTTTATTATGTTGTCCCAGTGTGGGGCAATATACCGTATATACTTGTGTATAAGCCGAACCCCCTAATTTTGCCACAAAAGACTGGGAAAACTTATTGACTCGCGTATAAGCCTAGGGTGGAAAATGCAGAAGCTGCTGGTAAATTTCAAAAGTAAAAATAGATACCAATAAAAGAAAAATTAATTGAGACATCAGTAGGTTAAATGTTTTTGAATATCCACATTGAATCAGGAGCCCCATATAATGCTCCATACTGTTTATGATGAGCATCTTACGGGGCCCATACAAAATACACCCCATATAATGCTGCACAAAGGTTAATAATGGCCACATAAGATGCTCCATAGAATATGCCCCATATGCTGCTCCATAAAGGTTATGGCCCCATAAGATGTTCCATAGAATTATGCCCCATATGCTGCCCCATAAAACACTCCATAGATTATGCCCCATAAGATGCTCCATAGATTATTCTCCCATAAGATGCTCCGTACAATAATCCATAGATTATGCCCCCATATGCTGCCTCATAAGATGCTCCAAAGATTATGCCCCATAAAATTCTCCATAGACTATGCCCATATGCTGCTCCATAGATTATGCCCCCATAAAATGCTCCATAGATTATGCCCCCATAAGATGATCCATAGATTATGCCCCCATAAGATGATCCATAGATTTTGCCCCATATGCTGCCCCATAAAATGCTCCACAGATTATGCCACCATATGCTGCCCCCATAAGATGCTCCACAGATTATGCCCCCATTTGCTGCCCCCCATAAGATGCTCCATATATTATGCCCCCATAAGCTGCCGCCGCTGCTGTAAATAAAAAAAAGACATACTCACCTTTCCGTCACTGGGGCCAGGTGCCGGGGCCCTGAGCAGGCAGGGACAGGTGCTGGTCTCGCCGCTGGCTCAGGACCCCAGCACTGGCAATATTCATCTGTCCCCACTCCATCGCTGCGCCCGCTCTGTCTCTTCCGGGTCTTCTGTCAGTGACGTTCAGGCAGAGGGCGCGGCGCGTACTAACTACATCACCGCGCCCTCTGACCTGAACATCACAGACAGAGGACGTGGAGGACAGAGTAGCGCGCAGCGATGGACCGGGGACAGGTGAATATTGCATATACAGTTAGGTCCATATATATTTGGACAGAGACAACATTTTTCTAATTTTGGTTCTAGACATTACCACAATGAATTTTAAACAAAACAATTCAGATGCAGTTGAAGATCAGACTTTCAGCTTTCTTTTGAGGGTATCCACATCAAAACTGGATGAAGGGTTTATGAGTTTCAGCTCCTTAACATGTGCCACCCTGTTTTTAAAGGAACCAAAAGTAATTGGACAATTGACTCCAAGGCTATTTCATGGACAGGTGTAGGCAATCCCTTCGTTATGTCATTCTCAATTAAGCAGATAAAAGGCCTGGAGTTGATTTGAGGTGTGGTGCTTGCATTTGGAAGGTTTTGCTGTGAAGGAAACATGCGGTCAAAGGAGCTCTCCATGCAGGTGAAACAAGCCATCCTTAAGCTGCAAAAACAGAAAAAAAAACATCCGAGAAATTGCTACAACATTAGGAGTGGCATAATCTACAGTTTAGTACATCCTGAGAAAGAAAGCAAGCACTGGTGAACTCATCAATGCAAAAAGACCTGGGCGCCCACGGAAGACAACAGTGGTGGATGATCGCAGAATAATCCCCATGGTGAAGAGAAATCCCTTCACAACAGCCAACCAAGTGAACAACACTCTCCAGGAGGTAGGCGTATCAATATCCAAATCTACCATAAAGAGAAGACTGCATAAAAGTAAATACAGAGGGTTCACTGCACGGTGCAAGCCACTCATAAGCATCAAGAATCAAAAGGCTAGACTTGACTTTGCTAAAAAACATCTAAAAAAGCCAGCACAGTTCTGGAACAACATTTTTTGGACAGATGAAATCAAGATCAACCTCTACCAGAATGATGGAAAGAGAAAAGTATGGCGAAGGCGTGGTACAGCTCATGATCCAAAGAATACCACATCATCTGTAAAATACGGCGGAGGCAGTGTGATGGCTTGGGCATGCATGGCTGCCAGTGGCACTGGGTCACTAGTGTTTATTGATGATGTGACACAGGACAGAAGCAGCCGAATGAATTCTGAGGTATTCAGAGCCATACTGTGTGCTCAAATCCAGCCAAATGCAGCCAAACTGATTGGTCATCTTTTCATACTACAGATGGACAATGACCCAAAACATAAAGCCAAAGCAACCCAGGAGTTTATTAAAGCAAAGAAGTGGAATAGTCTTGAATGGCCAAGTCAGTCACCTGATCTCAACCCAATTGAGCATGCATTTCACTTGTTAAAGACTAAACTTCAGACAGAAAGGCCCACAAACAAACAGCAACTGAAAACCACCGCAGTGAAGGCCTGGCAGAGGATCAAAAAGGAGGAAACACAGCGTCTGGTGATGTCCATGAGTTCAAGACTTCAGGCAGTCATTGCCAACTAAGGGTTTTCAACCAAGTACTAGAAATGAACATTTTATTTACAATTATTTAATCTGTCCAATTACTTTTGGTCCCTTTAAAAACAGGGTGGCACATGTTAAGGAGCTGAAACTCCTAAACCCTTCATCCAATTTTAATGTGGATACCCTCAAATGAAAGCTGAAAGTCTGAACTTCAACTGCATCTGAATTGTTTTCTTTAAAATTCATTGTGGTAATGTCTAGAACCAAAATTAGAAAAATGTTGTCTCTGTCCAAATATATATGGACTTAACTGTACTTACCCCCTCCTGGCGTGGTCTCTGCAGCCCCGCTTCTCCCAGTCTCAGGCTCCTTCCTTCATCTGGGCTGAAAAAAAATGGGCTGAAAGTCTCGGCTTATACGCGAGTATATATGGTAATAAAGTGTCAGAACGCTGATTTGACACTTTGCAGTGCACTGTCAGATCAGCGATCTGACAGGCACTGCTGCTGGCTTTCTCAGAGCAGGCACTGAGAAAACCACCTGCTCCGGGGGTCTCAGGGAAGCACGCAGGGAGCCCCCTCCCTGCCCTGATCGATTCTTCCCTGTGCCTCTGGTATACTGCTCTCATGTTTGATCGCAGTGTGCCGAGGGTTAATGTGCCGGGGCGGTCCGTGACAATCTGCTGACACCGGGCCGCGATCAACTAATCGCGGTGACGTACTATCCCGTCCCCGGGTACCGTGGACGGGATAGTACGTCAGATGGTAGAAATGAGGTTAAAGCCGGATGTGGATACAAAATGATTTCCAAATCTTTAAACATCCCAAGGAGCACTGTTGCAAGTGATCATATTGAAATGGAAGGAGTATCATACCACTGCAAATCTACCAAGACCCGGCCGTCCCTCTAAACTTTCATCTCAAACAAGGAGAAGACTGATCAGAGATACAGCCAAGAGGCCCTTGATCACTCTGGATGAACTGCAGAGATCTACAGCTAAGGTGGGACAGTCTGTCCATAGGACAACAATCAGTCGTGCACTGCACAAATCTGGCCTTGACACACCAAACGTGTGGAAGAAGGTGCTCTGGTCAGATGAAACCAAAATAGAACTTTTTGGCAACAATGCCAAACGATATGTTTAGCGTAAAGGCAACACAGCTCATCACCCTGAACACACCATCCCCACTGTCAAACATGGTGGTGGCAGCATCATGGTTTGGGGCTGCTTTTCTTCAGCAGGGACAGGGAAGATGGTTAAAATTGATGGGAAGATGGATGGAGCCAAATACAGAACCATTCTTGAAGAAAACCTGTTGGAGTCAGCAAAAGACCTGAGGACTGGGACTGAGATTTGTCTTCCAACAAGACAATGATCCCAAACATAAAGCAAAATCTACAATGGAATGGTGCACAAATAAATGTATCCAGGTGTTAGAATGGCCAAGTCAAAGTCCAGACCTGAATCCAATCGAGAATCTGTGGAAAGAGCTGAAAACTGCTGTTCACAAACGATCTCCATCAAACCTCACTGAGCTCGAGCTGTTTGCCAAGGAAGAATGGGCAAGAATTTCAGTCTCTCTATGTACAAAACTGATAGAGACATACCCCAAGCGACTTGCAACTGTAATCGCAGAAAAAGGTGGCGCAACAAAGTATTAAGTTAAAGGAGCCGAATAATATTACACGCCCCACTTTTCAGTTTTTGACTTTCCACAAAAATTTAAAATAACCAATAATTTTCGTTCAACTTCACAATTGTGTTCCACTTGTTGATTCTTCACCAAAAAATGTACATTTGGTATCTTTATGTTTGAAGCATGATATGTGGGAAAAGGTTGAAAAGTTCCAGGGAGCCAAATACTTTCGCAACACACTGTATATGCAGCCGCTCACTCTGGTCCCGAGTCCTGAGTATTGAGACGTGAGACTCATGCGTGTTTCTAGCAAGTGTGACCCCTGCCTAACATTGTGGTCAATAGATTAAAAAAAAAAATCAATTGAATTACGACTTTCCGCTTTTTCAGGAACCCCAACTAAACGTTTGTTATTTTGCAGAAGCCTATTCTCTAGATCATCATAGAATCATAGAATCGTAGAGTTGGAAGGGACCTCCTGGGCCATCTGGTCCAACCCCCTGCTCAAAGCAGGATTCGCTAAATCATCCCAGTCAGATGTCTGTCCAGCCTCTGTTTGAAGACTTCCATTGAAGGAGAACTCACCACTTCTCGTGGCAGCCTGTTCCACTCATTGATCACTCTAACTGTCAAAAAGTTTTTTCTAATATCTAATCTGTGTCTCCTCCCATTCAGTTTCATCCCATTGCTTCTAGTCTTTCCTTGTGCAAATGAGAATAAAGTTGATCCTTCTACAATGTGACAGCCCTTTAGATATTTGTAGACAGCTATTAAGTCTCCTCTCAGTCTTCTCTTTTGCAAACTAAACATTCCCAAATCCTGCAACCTTTCCTCATAAGACAGGGTTTGCAGACCGGTCACCATTCTGGTCGCTCTTTTCTGAACTTGCTCCAGTTTGTTGATGTCTTTTTTAAAATGTGGTGCCCAAAACTGGACACAATATTCCAGATGAGGTCTGACCAAATAGGAGTAGAGGGAAATAATGACTTCACGTGATCTAGACTGTATGCTTCTGTTAATACATCCTAGAATTGCATTTGCCTTTTTTGCTGCTGCATCACACTTTTGACTCATATTCAGTCTGTGATCTATTAGTATACCCAAGTCTTTTTCACATGTGCTGTCACTTAGCCCTATTCCTCCCATTCTATATATGCTTTTTTCATTTTTATTGCCCAGATGTAGTACTTTGCATTTCTCCCTGTTAAAAACCATTCTGTTAGTTGCTGCCCACTTCTCCAGTTTATTTAAATCTTTTTGAATCCTCTCTCTCTCTTCTCTAGTATTAGCTATCCCTCCTAGCTTTGTGTCATCAGCAAATTTAATCAGTTTACCCTCAATTCCTTCATCTAAATCGTTGATAAAGATGTTGAACAATACAGGGCCCAGGACAGAGCCCTGTGGTACCCCACTTGAGACATTCTTCCAACTGGATGTGCAGCCATTTACGACCACTCTTTGGGTCCGATCACTAAGCCAGTTATGAATCCACCTAACAGTTGCCTTGTCCATTCCATACTTAGTCATTTTTTCAATAAGGATTGTATGAGAGACTTTGTCAAATGCTTTGCTGAAGTCAAGATATACTATATCTACAGCATTTCCTTGATCCACCCAATCAGTGATACCGTCATAGAAGGAAATTAAGTTAGTCTGACATGACTTATTAGTTACAAACCCATGCTGACTCTGTTTGATCACTTCATTCTTATCCAGGTATTGACATACATGTTGTTTAATAATTTGTTCAAAGATCTTTCCTGGTATAGAAGTCAGACTCACCGGCCTATAGTTGCCTGGGTCCACCTTCTTCCCCTTTTTGAAGATAGGAACAACATTTGCTCTTCTCCAGTCTTCTGGCACTTCTCCTGTTCTCCAAGAATTTTCAAAGATTATGGAGAGGGGTTCAAAAATTTCTTCTGCTATCTCCTTCAGTACTCTGGGGTGTAATTCATCTGGACCTGGAGACTTGAATTCATTTAGGTTAGCTAAGTGTTTCCTCACTATCTTTCTGTTTATAGATATCCTGGATTCTTCTATTCCCTTAATAGGACAGTGAATAACAGTTGGTGTTACATTTCCTTTCTGAGAGAAAACAGATGCAAAATATGAATTTAAAAGTTCAGCCTTCTCAACATCCTGTCTTACCATTTCATCATTTTCATCCTGTAAAAATCCTATAGCATCTTTGACTTTTCTTTTACTTTTGACATATCCCCAAAATCCTTTATTATTGCTTTTGACATCTCTTGCAAGCCTCAATTCATTTTCAGCTTTAGATAATCTGATTTGTGCCCTGCAGGTTCTGCAGACAGCATTATATTCTTCTTTAGATATGCCTCCCTCTTTCCATTTTATAAACATTTTTTTCTTCCTTTTTAGCATGTGCTTAAGTTCTGTGTTCACCCATCCTGGTTTCCTTAAATGCTTCTTATTCTTCCCTCTTTTCGGAATTGTTAACAACTGTGCTTTGAGAATTTCATTTTTCAAGATTTCCCATCCTTCCTGGACATTTTTGTCTTTAAGGATATCCAGCCATTGGATCCCTCCAATTATCTTTCTGAATCCCTTAAAATCTGCCTTTCTGAAATCTTGTGGAGAAGAGCACATCTTGTGGAGAAGGTACATCAGCCTTGTGGAGAAGAGCATTGATATTCTGAAGACCTCTCCACAGATCTTTATGTACAGTAGGCATTTGGTCCTCAACAGAATAATTCTTTCTGCATGTTTTGCATGATTATATTAATGTCCTCTCTAAGCCCTCCTATGTGTTTGTGGAGTTTCTAAAGAGAGGCTGCAGGATTTTACAGCAGAGAAAACATCTTGTAGTGTAGCCTCTTACCCAGAATCACTGGCTGGATCTCCATATGTGTTGTTAGTGCTCTGTATATCCTGCACTTCTATGTTGAACTGTTGCTGTGAGAGCGGAGCCATATTGCCTACTCAGCACAGACTGTTTCTTTCTCCCCCTGCGAGCATAAGAGCATACTGGATCAGGTTGTAAATAATCTGAAGGGTCCTCAGGGTCTAAGGTGAGTCCAGCAAATCGCCCCAGCTTTGCTGCAGCAGCTGCTCTCACTCTGGCATGATGTCGGGGAAGGAAGCTCCATGTTGGAAGGTACGCTAGCTCACTCTGCTCCTCCTGATACTTGCTTCTTGTCATGCCTGAGTGCACTTTAAGCTTCTCCATTTATTTCTGGGACTTTCCCCCTGCCTTCCGTGCAAGGAATCCATATTTCACTGCTAATAGCCGTGGAAATGACAGGCTGTAGTGCAGAGCGAAGCTCAGTGTGTCCTCTTCACATGGCCGTCTAGACGCGCCCACCTTAAAAATAAATAATTCTTAACCAGAACTTTTTGTCTCTATTGACAATTTCTAGCAGCCATAACTATTTTAATTTTTCTGTTAATGGAACTTTGGGAGGGAATTCATTTTTATGCACCGAGTTGTAGTTTTTATTACCATTTTAGGGTACATATAAAGTTTTGATCTCTTTTCTTTGCATATTTTGGCATTTCAATTTTTATTACTCTACAACGTTTATCTTATTGTTAAAATATTGTTACATTTTCATTGATCAGGTTTTTACAGATACAGCTAAATGTTTATTAATTTACAATTTTTTTTTTGAATGGGGAAAGTAAATTGATTTAAACTTTTATATTTTAGTCCCTCTTATGGGAACTGCACAGGCAAAATATGCAGCAACAAAAACTCAGCAAATACTCATTATAGGAAGTTAAGGGTATAAACCTCTATTGTTTCTTCATTTTGCAAATAACAAACCTGTTGCTTTTCCCTAATAGGAATTATATTTGGATCAGCACTTGTCAAAATGTCATGGATTCATGGTGTAGAACGGGCAAAATAAGCATCTGGCAGCCAAAAAAATCTTTTCTTTGGCCATTTTAAATTTTAAATGTAACACCCCTTTAAGCTGACATTGTAAACAGGGAGTCTGGTAGAGCTCACCTCAATATGTCTTAGCGCCTCCATTCAATTCTTGGCAGGTGCTCTAGGGAAATGCAGCAAGGTCTTCCTCAAAGGGTTAAATGGCGAACTATGCAGGGTGAAGAAAAAGAAATAGCAAGTCAAATGATGCCACACAAACACAAGAAATGTGTTACACTCTTAAAGGAATTGTCTACTCAAAACTGATAAGTCTGCAGTCACTCTGAATGTCTGCAGACTTATGAATCCTCCCAGTGTACACACTGTGTGCTGCAGGGATTGGCTGGTTTCAGACCCAGGACCGGAGGGTATGTAGAACTTAGTTATCAGTTTTGAACGGACACCCCCTTTAAATGTAAAAGATGTACGCTTCAATGCTGTGACAGTATGGGGTAGTCCCTGGATGGCACAACTGTATTAACAAAAAATTCCCAATTCTACTTCTACTACTTACACACAGTTAAGAATGACAGTTTTCCTGTAAGTGACAACAGACTCTCCTAATTAAGAACACATAACACACAAATGGCTGCACTAATGTAAGAACTGCAGTCCAATGTTGTGGTCTAGTTGCAATGAATGTTAGCACGCTTTGAGGAACCGCAAGTTCAAGTTACTATTGCGATCAAAGCAGAATTATATATAAAAACACGTATGCACAGAGCGCATACATATACACATCTGTATACACAAAGCACTATATATATAATTCATTACATGTTCCAGAAAATGAAGTATTTATCTTAGAAAATTATTGAAATTACATGTTTTGTTATACACGTCATTTGGAACACAAAAAAAAAAAGGGGAAAAAAAGGCAAATTGGACATAATTTCTCACAAAACTCTCAAAATGGGCCTAGCAAAATTGTTGGCACCTTAAAAAAAACTATGCGTAGGCAACTTTGTTTCAAGCGCGCGCTCGTTCAAACTCACCTGTGGCAAGTAACAGATGTGGACAATATGAAAATCACACCTGAAACCAGATAAAAATGGGAGGTGATTCAAAATTTGCTTTGTAGCTAATCTCCTTGAACGTGGATGACAGAGAAAAAATTGATGAAAAGTTGCAACGCAGGATAGTCTAGATTAAGATAAGCAGCCCCAATCAAGTTCCAAAGAAATTCAGGCTGTCTTGCAGTCTCCGGTTGCATCAGTGTCAGCGCGAGCTATAAGTTGACATTTGAATTAAATGAAAAGGTATGGCAGGAGACCCAAAAGCAACCCACTACTGATACAGATACTTTTTTTAGACTGCAGTTTATGAGTAAGCCAAAATCCTTCTGGGAAAGCGTCTTGCGGGCAGTTGAGACCAAGATAGAACTTTTTTGTAAAGCACATCATTCTACTGTTTACTGAAAAAGGTCTACAAAGAAGAGAACACAGTACCTACAGTCAAATATGGTAGAGGTTCAAAGACATTTTGCTGCCTCTGACACTGGGTGCCTTTATAGTCTACATGGCATCATGAAATATGAAGATTACCAAAGGATTTTGGATCTCATTGTAGTGCCCGGTGTCAGAAAGCTGGGTTTGCGTCTTCCAACAGAACAATGACCAAAAACATACTTAAAGCATCCAGAAATGGATGTAAACATGGCTCCCTTCAAATGAGAACCGGGAGCAGTTTGCAAAAGAAGAGTGGTCCAAAATTCCAGCTGAGAGGTGTAAAAAGCTTGGTGATAGTTATAGCAAGTGATTGATTGAAGATACTTGTTCCACAGGGTGTACAAACAAATATTAAGTGTAGAGTGTGCCAACAATTTAGTCTGGCCCATTTTGGGGGTTTTGTATGAAATTATACCCAATTTGCCTACTTTTCGTGTTTTTCCAATACACACAAAGGAAATAAACAGGTGTAAAACAAGACGTGTAATTGCAATAATTTTCTGTGAGAAATGCTTGACTTTCTGAAACAATTTCAAGGGTGCCAACATGTTCGGCCATGACTGTATACACGCAACACATACACACACACAGTGCTCAGCATAAATGCGCACACCCCATTTGAAAAGTAAGATTCGATTCAATACCTCACGAAATACAGTGGGGAAAAAAAGTATTTAGTCAGCCACCAATTGTGCAAGATCTCCCACTTAAAAAGATGAGAGGCCTGTTATTGACTTCATAGGTAGACCACAACTATGAGAGTAAAATTGAGAAAACAAACCCAGAAAATCACCTTTTCTGATTTGGCAAGATTTATTTTTCAAATTATGTTGGAAAGTACCGTATTTTCCGCTTTGTAAGACGCACTTTTATTTCCCCCAAATTGGGGGGAAAATGGGGGTGCGTCTTACAATCGGAATAGTGAAAAAAAACAGATTTTTCTTACTTTTATGGTGGCGGCTGCGGAGCGGGCGGGCGGTCTGGATGGCAGGAGGAAAGCAGGGTCATCGGTGGGGCAGTGCAGGAGCTGGGGGAGGCAGCGCGGTTTCTCCGGTGTTCGGGCGGTACAGTGCAGGCCGTCGCCATTGCACTTCTGGTATCCGGAGTTTCCGGAATAAGCGCCAGTGCCTGTGCTGTACAGGACTTCAAGAAAATGGCCGCCGAGCCAGCGCATGCGCAGATGGAGCTCTCGGTCACAGCGCTCGATCTGCGCATGCGCTGACTATTTCAATGAGCTGGCAGCAGGCAGGATTCTGGGCTCCGCTGCACACGGAGCCATAAAGCAGAGGAGGGAGAGAAGCATGATCCTCTTCCTCCTCTGCAGGGATGGATAGTGATTGGTGGAGGGAACTGTTGCTGAGCTGCCTCCACCAATCAGATATCTGTCCCTGCACAATATTATACTGTTGCACTTACAGTACGGTATTTCCACAAGCACCAGATCCTTGGGAGAGGTGAGCACACATTGAAGGGAAGCACAACCCCCATCATCCTTCAGAATATACTGTACCAATGGGTGTATTCTGACGGATGATGGGGGTTGTAGCCAGGGTCGGCTCCAGGTTTTTGTGGGCCCCGGGCGAAAGTGTCTCAGTGGGCCCCTTTAACACGTACCACAATTCATGATGCACAGATACGGCAAAGAAATATAGGTATACAATGCCAAAGATTTCACTTCTTACATTACATGACTGATATCTATTGTACATTCTACAATAGCTCAGAAACCAGCAAATCCTCGCAGAGCACAGTGCATGCCCTAGTGGGGATTCAAAAGTTTTCATTTAAGACCGGACAGTATAGAACTCCATACAGTATTCTGAGCATCACATAGTCTTCCATACAGTTTATTGGGCATCACATATTGCTACAGAATGAGCCTCATATAATGCTCTATACAGAATAATGAGCCCCAAATATTGCTTCATACAGAATAATGAGCCTCATATAATGCTCCATACAGAATGAGCCCCAAATATTGCTTCATACAGAATAATGAGCCCCATATATTGGTCCACACAGAATAATGGGCCCCATATATTGCTTCATACAGAAAAATGGTCCTCATATAATGCTCCTTACATAATAATGGGCATCATATAATGCTCTATACAGAATAATGGGCCCCATACAATGCTCCATACAGAACTCCATACAGAAAATGGGCCTCATATAATGCTCCATACAGAATAACGGAAACCATATAATGTACCAAACAGGATAATGGGCCCCATATAATGCTCCAAACAGGATAATTGTCCCCATATAATGCTCCAAACAGGATAATGGACCCCATATAGGATAATGGGCCCCATTTAATGCTCCATACAGGATAATGGGCCCCATTTAATGCCCCATACAGGATAATGGGCCCCATATAATGCTCCAAACAGGATAATGGACCCCATATAATGCTCCAAACAGGATAATGGGCCCCATATAATGCTCCATACATATAGAATGGGCCCCATAGAGAATAATGGGCTCATCTCCCCCGCTGGGTTCATTCTCATCCCCCCTGGGCTCATTCCCCCCGCTCACGCATCTCCCCTGCTGGGCTCATTCCCCCCCGACTCACTCTCATCTCCCCCAGGGGCTGGGCTCATTCCCCCCGGCTCACTTTCATCTCCCCCCCAGGGTTTGGGCTCATTCCCCCCAGCCCCGCCGCTGTTCATTCGCAACGCCGCTCACCTGAGTCCAGGCGCCGGTAACTTTTTCCTGTGAAAGCGCGCACTCACGTGATACCACTCATTAAGGTCATGAATATGGGCGCCATGCCTATGGGAGTGGAGTGGCGTCCATATTCATGACCTTAATGAGCAGTAACATGTGGACCGCGCGCTCTCACAGGAAAAAAAGATACTAGTGATTATGATGTTTTGCGGAGGGCGGTTGACTGACCCCGGACTTATACATAAAAATAAAAGAAAAACTTGTTCAGGTGCCGAGTGGGCCCCCCGTCTCGCCAGGGCCCCGACACTTGCCCGTGCACGTCGGGTGCTGACGCCGGCCCTGGTTGTAGCCATATTTGGTGTAACCCCCATAACTCCGTCATCCACAGATCCCCCATAACAGTGCATCACCACAGATCCCCCATAACAGTGCGTCACCACAGATCCCCTATAACGGTGCGTCACCACAGATCCCCCATAACAGTGCGTCACCACAGATCACCCATATCAGTGTGCCACCAGAACCCTCATAACAGTTCGTCACCACAAATCCCCATAAGTGTGTCATCCACAGATCCTCCCATAAGTGTGTACCCTTCAGATCCCCCATTACAGTGCGTCACCACATATCCTCATAACAGTGCGTCACCAGATTCCCCATAACAGTGTGTCATCCGCAGATCCTCCCATAAGTGTGTACCCTGCAGATCCCCCATTACAGTGCGTCACCACAGATCCCCCATAACAGTGCATCACCACAGATCCCCCATAACAGTGTCACCACAGATTCCCCATAAGAGTGCGTCACCACAGATTCCCCATAAGAGTGTGTCACCACAGATCCCCCATAACAGTGCGTCACCACAGATCGTCATAACAGTGCGTCACCACAGATCGTCATAACAGTGCGTCACCACAGATCCTCATAACCGTGTGTCACCACAGATCCTCATAACAGTGTGTCACCACAGATCCTCATAACAGTGCGTCACCACAGATCCCCCATAACAGTGCGTCACCACAGATTCTCATAACAGTGCGTTACCACAGATTCCCCATAACAGTGTGTCACCACATTCCCCATAACAGTGTGTCACCACATTCCCCATAACAGTGTGTCACCACAGATCCTCATAACAGTGCGTCACCACATTCCCCATAACAGTGTGTCACCACATTCCCCATAACAGTGTGTCATCCGCAGATCCTCCCATAAGTGTGTACCCTGCAGATCCCCCATAACTGTGCGTCACCACAGATCCTCATAACAGTGCGTCACCACAGATCCTCATAACAGTGCATCACCAGATCCTCATAACAGTGCATCACCACAGATCCTCATAACAGTGAGTCACCACAGATCCTCATTACAGTGCATCACCACAGATCCTCATAAAAGTGCATCACCACAGATCCTCATAACAGTGTCACCACATTCCCCATAACAGTGCGTCACCACTGATCCTCTTAACAGTGTGTCACCACAGATCCTCATAACAGTGTGCCACCACATTCGCCATAACAGTGCGTCATCACAGATCCTCATAACAGTGTCACCACAGATTCCCCATAACAGTGCATCATCCGCAGATCCCCCCATAAGTGTGTACCCTGCAGATCCCCCATAACAATGTTTTTCTTCATCATAGGTGTAGAGAAAGACATGGGCCACCCATCTAAAATCATAAGTTCATCTAATGCCACTTAGGCAAAATGAAACTGAACATGAGGTTCTTAGTTTAATATTCTACCGTAATTACGGTAGACTGTATGAAGCCGCTAGCACATGACGGCGAAACTCTTAGTGAGCAAAAATAGGCGGAACCCCTCTTGCAGTCTCCAGCCTTGCAGCATGGGTACTGTGGGGCACCAGGTACCCACCCTGCTGGTTCATTGTAGCTGTGGTGGTGGTCGGCACATTGCTCCACACCTTTAAAGCTACAGTATTTAAAGCTATGGACACACTGAGATTCGCCATAACTTGGCAGTAAGCTTCATAAGTCTGACCATAATGTTACGGCAAACTAAAAACTTCTTGTTCAGTTGAACATGGTACATTTTTGCCTAACACCACTAGATCAACTTGCGATTTTTGGATGTACGGTCCATGTCTTTTCTACAGCAATAGTACCGTGTTCATTCATGCTCTCAGTTGCAATGCCCCCATAACTATGAAGGACAGAGCTGAAAAATGTTTCAATACTGTATTTTGTTGCAGAAAATACCGTAGTTGGCTGCTCCATATTGTGCAATTTTAAACAATGTCAAAGCAGAAAAGGCTTGCATATAAAATTCCCTTTAAACTGGAAGTTATCAAATACGCTAAAGAGCATGGGAACAGAGCAGCGGAGAGACATTTCGGGCCGCCTCCCACTGAAAAAATGATAACAGAGTGGAGGAAACAGGAGGATGAGCTGCAAAAAGCAGATCTGGTCTTCATAGGCGTGGTGCAAAGTGGCCAGAGACGTGGACGTAAAAGAATGGATCATACGCCACAGAAATAATGGCCTTTCGGTCTCAACAAAAATGATCATGTTCGAAGCCAAGCGGATTGCTGCTGAGAAAAGCATCAATGACTTCACTGGATCATCATCATGGTGCTTCAGATTTATGAGATGTGGCCTTGCTATGCGCACCAAAACTAGAATTGCGCAAAAAATGCCACAAGAATATGAAGCAAAGATTCTGTCTTTCCACAAATTTGTAATTGCCAGCAGAAAGAAAAATGGATATGAATTAGGCCAGATTGGGAATATGGATAAAGTCCCTCTAACCTTTGACGTGCCATCCAACAGGACTGTTGATGCAAAGGGTGACAAAACCGTAACGGTAAAAACTGCAGGACATGAAGAAAACTGCTGTGCCGATGGCACGAAACTGCCACCGATGTTAATTTTTAAAAGAAAGAACATGCCCAAAGAAGCTATCCCATGAAGAGTTGTTGTGCACGTTCATGAGAAAGGATGGATGGATGAGAACGGAATGAGATTGTGGGTTGATAAAGTGTGGTCCAAATGTCCTAGAGGGCTTCTGAAAAAAACATCCCTGTTAGTGCTAAACAAGTTCAGGGCACATATTAGTGAAAGCACAAAAAAAAGTGTTTAAAGAAGTGAAGACCCATCTCGCGGTAATTCCAGGGGGGCTTACCAGCCAGCTGCAACCTCTCGATGTTTCTATAAACAAGCCGTTTAAAGTCTACATGCGAGAAGAGTGGAATAAATGGATGGCTGCTGGCAATCATGACCTGACACCAACTGGACGCATGAAGAGGCCCACTATCACTCAAGTTTGTGAGTGGGTGAAAACATCATGGGAATCAGTAAAGGATGAAACGGTTATACGGTCATTCAAGAAATGTGAAATTAGCAATGCCTTAGATGGCACCGAAGATGGTTTTCTTTGAGGACAGTGAGGAAAGTGATACTAATGACTGTGAGGACTTGAGCTTCCTAGACTATGACAGCAGTGATGAGGAGTTCCTGGGATTCTCTGACTAGAAGACTGGTGTCTGACGATTAACATTTCTCACTTGTTAGCCAGAACATGGCTCTTGCTGTTACTTACGGTACATGGGACTGTTCTTACATGTTACCCACAATGCTGCTGTTGAGTCTACTATGTTAAAATAATATTTTGTTATTTACCGGTAATTAAAAGTTTTTACACATTATTTGGCAGTGATGAGGAATTCCTGGGATTCCCTGATTAGAAGATTGTGGTGCCTGAAGAATAAAGTTTTTCCTCACTTGTTAGCCAGAACATGGTTCCTGCTGTTACTTACGGTACATGGAACTGTTCTTACATTACCTACAATGCTGCTGTTGAGTCTACTATATTAAAATATTTTGTTATTTAATTAAAGTTTTTTGCACACTATTTGGCTCAAAATATTTTTTTTTCTTATATTCCTCCTCTAAAATCTAGGTGCGTCTTATAATGCGAAAAATACGGTATTTGGTCACCTAAAAACATGCAAGATTTCTGGCTCTCACAGACCTGTAACTTCTTCTTTAAGAGGCTCCGCTGTCCTCCACTCATTGCCTGCACTAATGGCACTTGTTTGAACTTCTTATCAGTATACCTGTCCACAACCTCAAACAGTCACACTCCAAACTCCTCTATGCTGATGACCAAAGAGCTGTGGAAGGACACCAGAAACAAAATTGTAGCCCTGCACCATGCTGGGAAGACTGAATCTGCAATAGGCAAACAGCTTGGTGCGGTGAAATCAACTGTGGGAGCAATAATAAGAAAATGGAAGACATACAAGACCACTGATAATATCCCTCGATCTGGGGCTCCACACAAGATCTCACCCCTTGTGGTCAAAATGATCACAAGGACGGTGAGAAAAAAATCCCAGAACCACACGGGGGGGGGACGACACCTAGTGAATGACCTGCATAGAGCTGGGACCACCGTAACAAAGGATACCATCAGTGACACATTACGCCACCAGGGACTCAGATCCTGCAGTGCTAGACCCTGCTTAAGGCAGTACATGTCCAGACCCGTCTGAAGTTTGCTAGAGAGCATTTGGATTATCCAGATGAGTATTGGGAGAATGTTGTATGGTCTGATGAATCCAAGGTAGAACTGTTTGGTAGAAACAAAACTCGTCTTTTTTGGAGGAGATAAAATGCTGAGTTGCATCCAAAGAACATCATGCCTTACTGTGAAGCATGGGGGTGGCAACATCATGCTTTGGGGCTGTTTCTCTGCAAAGGGACCATGACGACTGATCCATGTACATGACAGAATGAATAGGGCTATGTATCATGAGATTTTGAGTGCAAACCTCCTTTCAACAGCAAGGGCATTGAAGATGAAACGTGGATGGGTCTTTCAGCTTGATAATGATCCCAAGCACACCGCCAGGGCAACGAAGGAGTGGCTTTGTAAGAAGCATATGAAGGTCCTAAAAAGCCAGTCTCCAGATCTCAACAACATATAAAACCTTTGGAGGGATCGGAAAGTCCGTGTTGCCCAGCGACAGGCCCAAAACATCACTGCTCTAGAGATCTGCATGGAAGAATAGGCCAACATGCCACCAACAGTGTGTGCCAACCTTGTGAAGACTTACAGAAAATGTTTGACCTCTGTCACGGCCAACAAAGGATATATAACAAAATATTGAGATGAACGTTTGTTAATGACCAAATACTTATTTTCCACCATAATTTGCACAATAAATCTTGCCAAATCAGGCAAGTTGATTTTCTGGATTTGTTTTCAAATACTTTTTTCCCCACTGTATATATTATGCCAATATTTTATTCTAAAGATGTTTTAATTAAAAATGTACCTTGTTTATGGGACAACTCCCATACCATAAAACACAGGTGTATGATGTCTCATAAAATAGTCTTTATGAAATAGCAAAAAATATTTACCGCATATACTCGAGTATAAGCCGAGGCCCCTAATTTTGCCACGGGAAACTGGGTAAGCTTATTGACTCGCGTATAAGCCAGGTGTACATTGTCCCCTCATCCCTGTCCTGCTGTGTGGTTCTTCCCCCTCCCAGTATGCATGGCTCGGCTCCCCCGTCCCTTCCTTTTATGTATGGCTCAGCTCCCTGTCCTCCCCCGTCCTCCACAGTGCTCTCCTGTCGTCCTCCATGCTCCTCAGTGCACCCTCGTCCTCCTCGGTGCTCCCCCGTCCTCTCCTGTACTCCTCCGTGCACCCCCATCCTCCTCCATGCTCCCCCATCCTGCTCCGTGCTTCCCCCGTCCTGCCAGCCCTGGGACAACGGAGGATGCAGGGGACGTTCAGCGATGGCACAGGAGTGATTATGATGTCCCAGCCACCGACTCCTGCTGCCGCTCCCCCTCCCCCCGCTGGTTTCTGCACAATGAATTGTGTATAAGCCGAGGGGGCATTTTCAGCACAAAAAAATGTGCTGAAAATCTTGGCTTATACACGAGTATATATGGTAAACCCCTTACCCCCCCAGCCTGTTTTCACCAGGCCAAATTTTACAATTCTGACCAGTGTCACCTTATGTAGTAACTGGAACGCTTCAACAGATCCCACTGATTCTGAAACTGTTTTGTACTTCATGATAGTGGTAAAATTTGCTCAATATGACTTGCGCTTATTTGGAAAATATCGTACATTTGGCATAAGTTTAACAATTTTCAAACTTATGCCCTTTAAATCAGAGTTATAAGGATCGAGTCACACAAAACAGTTAATAAATAACAATTATCTCATGTCCACTTTACATCTGCAGTCATTTTTTAACCAATTCTTTTGTTAGGAAGTTAGGATAGTTAAAAGTTGATCAGCAATTTCTCATTTTTGAAACAAAATTTACAAAACCAGTTTTTTTAGGGACCACATCACATTAGAAGTGATTTTGCTGGGCTTATATGCCAGAAAATACCCAAAAGTGACACCATTCTAAAAACTGCACCCCTTAAAACAATACTCAAGAAGTTTATTAACCCTTCAGTTGCTTCACAGGAATTATTGCAATGAGAATGAAAAAATAAACATTTTAACTTTTTTCACAAAATTGTTACTGTAGCCGCAATTTGTTTATTTTCACAAGGATAACAGGAGAAAATAGACCCAAAATTTGTTGTGCAATTTCTCCTGAGTATGCGGATATCACATATGTGTGGAGCAACTACTATTTGAGTGCAGCAATGCTCGGAAGGAGTGTAGTTTGACTTTTTGAAAATCTGCTGGAATTGTTAGTGGACGCCATGTTGGGTTTGGAGAGCCCCTGATGTGGCTAAACATTGGAAACCCCCTCACAAGTGACCCCATTTTGGAAAATAGATCTTTCAAGAAACCTCCAGGTTTTTAACTTCGAGCCGTAAAAGAAAAAAACAACACATTTTTCCACAAAAATGTTCTTTTAGCGATAAAGTTTTTATTTTTACAAATATAAGAAAAAAAAATTACACAACACATTTTGGGTTCAAATTATTTCCTGAGTACATCGATACCCCATGTGATCGAAATCCACTTTTGAGGCACAGTGCAAAGTTGAGAAAGGAAGAAGCGCCATGCTGGAGTTCAGATTGTGCTGGAATGGTTTGAGGGTGCCATGTCATATCAGTAGAGCCCCTGAGTTACCAGAACAGCAGAAACCCTCCATAAATGACCTAATTTTACAAACTACACCCCTCCAATTTTAGTTCAGATTTTACTGTTATGGTCTGCGGGTACCATGATCCACTGGGAGAGCCCCTGATGTGCCAGAACTAATGAAACCAGTGACCTAAGTGACCACATTTTACAAACTACACCTCTCAATTTCATCTAGGGGTGCAGTGATCATATTGACACCACTGTTGTGTCACAGAATTTTATACCATTGGGCAGTGAAGAAAATATTACATTTTTACCACCAAAATTTTGTTTTATTGCAACAAAATTTGTCCCACAATTTCTGCTGAGTGTGGAAGTACCCCATATGTGGCTGTACAGTACCGCTTAGCCATATGGCCAGTGCACACTGCCAACTCAAGTGATCCCATTTTGGAAATGAGAACCCTTTGGGTATTTATCTACAGGTGTAGTGACTATTTTGACTCCATGCGTCTTCTCCAGAAACAAGCACCAGTGGGATTTGCCGAGTGAAAATTGCAAACTGCCATTGTAGTGCCGAGTACGTCGTAGCGCCCAGTACTTTGTAGTTCCCAGCTCATGCTTCTGGATATATGCACCCGTAAATTATGCGGACTCTCATCGCTACAAAAATGCCAAACATGCGGATTTAGTTTAGTCACGCTGGGGCTCAAAAGGGAGAGGAGCATAAAGATTTTTGAGTGCAGGCAGATAGTTGTGCTCACAGAGAACAGTAAGCACCCTTCTTTAGGGTACTACATATCCTATAGCATGCCATTATATAATTGCAATGTTAAAGGTATTAAAACATTATAACAATAGTGGTAGTGGCTTTTAAGAGTGAACGTACAGCACCCAATGTTTGCATGATGCTTACTTTGTTTCAGGTCAATCAATTTTCATGAGTATGTGACATTCATTTTGTTTCTGGTTGAAGAGCATTTTAAAGGGAATTTGTCACCACATTTGACCTATCTAACATATTAATATGGGCATACAGGTTATAGACAGATGAAAAAAGTCCTCCCTGTATGTGTCACGATCCATTTTTGGATCTGTATCAGTTTTGGCTGCTCTGATATAAACTTTCTTCCTTTCAAGCCATCGGGGGTTAATCAGTTTTTGTCCCCGGTGGCCGCTGGTGTTACTGCATGTTTAGTTAGTCTGCTTGTGACCACTCCCACCTTCCTATATAAGGTCACCTGGTACACCAGCTAGCTGTTGGTAATACAGGTCATTTGCAAACCAACTTTTCTGAAGAGAGGAGCTATCTGGAGCAGTAGTATGTAGCCTGGCTGGAGCTGTGGTGTTTCTGCTGAAAGCAGTGTTCGGGTGCCTTACTCTGCTGTCCAGTGCATGGCAGCAGAGGAAGCTAAGTGTTGTTTGTTTTTTCCCTGTCTGCTTTCTTTCCTTGGTGTTGTATTAGTGCAGCGGCGGAACCAGTGTCCGCACTAGCCAAATCCCTAGTGAGGGATAGGTGGAGGGCAAGTGAGGGCTGAGGTATCCTGGTCGGCGACGGTTTGAAAGAAGCCATATAGGGACGTCAGGATAGTCCAGGACACAGCCTCAAGAGTGCAGGAGGTGTCCCTTTCCCCGTTCCCTATTACAGGGCCCACCGTTGTAATTGTGTCCCCGGTGTCCCCTTGTTTTGTCTTGTTTGGTGACCAACCAATCGTCGGATCGCGTCACGCAGGGCCCAGTCACATCGTGACAGTATGCCTCACATCAAATGTCTTGTTGTTGAGAAATCATCTTTCATCACTTTATATACCGTATTTCTTGGACTATAAGGCTAGTTTCACACTAGAGTTCTCGGGTGCAGCGCAGGGCCGCCACTTAGCTCCGCCCCGGCCGTGCCCCCTCCGGTCAGCTCCTCCTAGGATAGCATTACGCTGCATGCGATCAGCGTACCATGTATTTAGCGTTGGGTACGCTGACCGTGCGCTGGTATGATTTTGCTGGTGCTGTGCCCAGCGCACAAAAATGCAACACAGCTCGTTTTTGTACGCTGGGCGCAGCACCAGCAAAATCATACCAGCGCACGACCAGCACACGGTCAGCGTACCCAACGCTAAATATATGGTAAGCTGATCGCATGCATCGTCATGCGATCCTAGGAGCTGACCGGAGGGGGCGCAGCCGGGGGTGGAGCTAAGCGGCGGCCCTGCGCTCGAGAACGCTAGTGTGAAACTAGCCTGACACTTTTTTCGTCCAAAAATTTGGAGGAAAATTGGGGGTGGGGTGCGTCTTATAGTCCAGTTTACCTGCTGTGGCTGTGGGGACAGGCGAGTGGCAGTGGCGGACGAGCAGGTCACTTGAGGCAGGAGCTGGCTGCTGTGTCTAACCCCTGTGCCCGCTGTTACAGACATGATTATTCACTACTCCCCACACACATAATCCCTCCCACCTCTATGTACTGAAGATAACGCCAAGAGGTTGGAGGGATTATGGGCATAGAGAGCAGTGAATAATCATCTTTAATAGCAGGCACACTGTTAGCCGCAGTCTCCAGCTTTCTGTAGTGCCTGGGCGATCATGTGCGCCCGCTATGAAAGAGAATGGATTGGGGCCATGCATACCAGGTTAGGGATGAGAGGGCTATGCATACCAGGATGGAGATGAGGGGGACATGCATACCAGAATGGGAATGAGGGGACCATGAATACCAGGATGGTGATGAAGGGGCCAAGTATACCTGGATTGGGAACATATATATATACCAGGATTGGGGATATTAGTACAGAATTGATCACTTTTTTTTTACTTTAAATTTTTTATCTATTTTCCACCTCTAAAACCTAGGTGCGTCTTATGGTCCGGTGCATCTTCATAGTCTGAAAAATAAGGTAAATGACCTCTTCCAGGCTCTGGTAAAGATGGTGCCTGGAGAATAACTCTGCCTCCAGAGCTTGTTTTACATGAAGGGGAGTTACCAGCGTAATATGTAATGGAACAATAAAAACATACAAAACAGAAGATAAAGTGGATTTTACAGGAAAAATTTTTTTAGGAACCATTCTTTCCTGTATAACTTGTGTATATAAAAGCAAAACTAAAAAGAGAAAAAAAAAAGCCTCCTTAACCCCTATGTACATAGCGATAACTATGCAGGGAAGTGGGGAGAACACCTTATTTGCGCGCACATCGAAGGTCACAGGAGCGGAAGTCGCCGGCACCTGCGCAGAAGATCCCTGAATACAGTGCCCATAGAAGGGAGGATTGCGCGCCATAGCTGACATGCATGGGAGGGGAGTAATATTACATCGAAGATAGGAGGCACGGATTTCTTCCTGGCACCGCATACCCCGGAGCCTGGAAGAAATCGTTAGCATAAATACAGAATATAACATTTCTCCACAACAAGACCGTTAATTTGAGGAATACAGGTAGGACTAGTGTAACATTTCTGTCACCTGTATGCCCATATTAATAGGTAATATACAGTTGGGCTCAAAAGTTTACATACCCCGGCAGAATTTTTGCTTTCTTAGCCTCTTTTCAGACAATATGATTGATAAATTGATAACACCAAAACTTTTTCTCCACTCATGGTTAGTGGTTGGATGAAGCCATTTATTGTCAATACAAAGTCCAGAAATAGAAGGCGAGCACCATCACAATAGTCCACACATCCGAACCATCATACGTGTATAAAAGAGATGCAGCCAGCAATACCACTGTTTTACCCTTTCATGGAAAATAAGCTAATCCACATAGCAAAAAATAGTAGAAAATAGCGGCACTCACCGGGTAGTGTAGTCAAGGCTTTATTATAAAAGCATATCAGCGGGAGAACGGGTGCAAATAGGAGAGAGCAACGACGATCGTTTCGCGCTGCAAAGGCGCTTCCACAGGTTACATCATTTTTAAATAATGATAACTCAAAACATCCAAATGACCCTGATCAAAAGTTCACATACCCTGGTGATTTGGGCCTGATAACATGCACAGAAGTTGACACAAATGGGTTTGAATGGCTACAAAAGGTAATATCCTCACCTGTGACCTGTTTGCTTGTAATCAGTGTGTGTGCATAAAAGCTGAGTGAGTTTCTGGGATCCAGACAGACTCTTGAATCTTTCATCCAGCCACTGATGGAACAAACAGATATTACAACAGAAGAACAGCAAAATTATACTGTAGAAATAGATGATCTTGTTGAAGGTGCTTCAAAACACTTTCATATTCATCATATGCGTTGTGTTGTGCACATGCTGCAGCTGGCAATAAGAGAAATCTAACTGGAAAAGTGAGGAAATTGGATATTGCTGCCAGAACCCCTAAAATTGATTCCATCTTGAAGAGACGTGCTGGGAAAAGGGCAATTGTCGATCAAGCCACTCGGTGGGGCAGCACTTATTTAATAATTGAGCGATTGCTTGATCTAAAACAGTTTCTTATAGATATGACGAACCCTCAGGTAACCCTAAATGAAGGTCAATGGACACAGGTGGCTGAATTGAAGGAATTGCTTAATCACCCATTTACAGTGACTAAAAAATTACAAGCTGAGGATTTAACTCCTGGCATTTTCATAAGGGAATGGAAGAACTTGCTATTTTGCCCGTCCCAAAGAGGAGGTTTAAACGCAGATGGCATTCCTGCTTCAATGAAATGGAGAGAGACCCTGCTATTGTAAAATAAAAAAATTTCTGGCAGTTGTTTATGTGGACCCAAGTCATCGTATACTGCTTGATGATCAACAGCGTACTAAAAGAAAAGAAGCTCTGACTGAGGTAGTAGTTAGGATGAGTGGCCTACAGGAGGACTGCCAGACGCAAGAGGACTTGGGTCCAGACAGTGCTACAGCTGCCATATCTTCATCCTCATCAGATGAGGCGTTTGATTTTGACAAGTATTTGGATGACATGAGCAGGCAAAGCGTTGCCACAAGGAAAAAGATTTCACTCAGTCTCTATAGCATGCAGATTGACCATATTTCAGCAAAATGTTTCACTTGCTCTCAAAGAAATAGAAATATTCAACCGTTCATAAAAACTGACTGCGCATGAGGCAAATAATTTATACCCGGAAATTGTTAGAGATGTTCCCATGTGGTTACAGCTTTGCCTCCAACCCAAGTTAGTGTAGAGAGGTTGCTCTCTGGCCTTAAAATTATTAGGTCAGATTTGAGGTCATCTATGAAGGAGGATCTGATGGAGGCAATTCTATTTCTTAGAACAAATTCATAGACTGCACAAATGTTATTTAGTATGTTTTTGTTGAAAACTGTTTTTTGCCACTTACATAGTTTATTATATAGTGAGATATATATATATATATATAGATATATAGATATATATATATATATATATATATATATATATATACATATATATATATATACATACACAGTTGTGGCCAAAAGTATTGACACCCCTGCAATTCTGTCAGCTAATACTCAGTTTCTTCCTGAAAATGATTGCAAACACAAATTCTTTGGTTTTATTATCTTCATTTAATTTGTCTTAAATGAAAAAACACAAGAGAATGAAGCAAAAAGCAAAACATTGATCATTTCACACAAAACTCCAAAAATGGGCCAGACAAAAGTATTGGCACCCTCAGCCTATTACTTGGTTGCACAACCTTTAGCCAAAATAACTGCGACCAACCGCTTCCGGTAACCATCAATGAGTTTCTTACAATGCTCTGCTGGAATTTTAGACCATTCTTCTTTGGTAAACTGCTCCAGGTCCCTGATATTTGAAGGGTGCCTTCTCCAAACTGCCATTTTTAGATCTCTCCACAGGTCTTCTATAGGATTCAGGTCTGGTCTCATTGCTGGCCACCTTAGAAGTCTCCAGTGCTTTCTCTCAAACCATTTTCTAGTGCTTTTTGAAGTGTGTTTTGGGTCATTGTCCTGCTGGAAGACCCATGACCTCTGAGGGAGACCCAGCTTTCTCATACTGGGCCCTACATATGCTGCAAAATTTGTTGGTAGTCTTCTGACTTCATAATGCCATGCACATGGTCAAGCAGTCCAGTGCCAGTGGCAGCAAAGCAACCCCAAAACATCAGGGAACCTCCGCCATGTTTGACTGTAGGGACCATGTTCTTTTCTTTGAATGCCTCTTTTTTCTCCTGTAAACTTTATGTTGATGCCTTTGCCCAAAAAGCTCTACTTTTGTCTCATCTGACCAGAGAACATTCTTCCAAAACGTTTTAGGTAAGTTTTGGCAAACTCCAGCCTGGCTTTTTTGTGTCTCGGGGTAAGAAGTGGGGTCTTCCTGGGTCTCCTACCATACAGTCCATTTTCATTCAGACGCCGACAGATAGTACGGGTTAACACTGTTGTACCCTCGGACTGCAGGGCAGCTTGAACTTGTTTGGATGTTAGTCGAGGTTCTTTATCCAACATCCGCACAATCTTGCGTTGAAATCTCTTGTCAATTTTTCTTTTCCATCCACATCTAGGGAGGTTAGCCACAGTGCCATGGGCTTTAAACTTCTTGATGACACTGCGCACGGTAGACACAGGAACATTCAGGTCTTTGGAGATGGACTTGTAGCCTTAAGATTGCTCATGCTTCCTCACAATTTGGTTTCTCAAGTCCTCAGACAGTTCTTTGGTCTTCTTTCTTTTCTCCATGCTCAATATGGTACACACAAGGACACAGGACAGAGGTTGAGTCAACTTTAATCCATGTCAACTGGCTGCAAGTATTGCAAAAAAAAGGGGGAGACAAAAAAGCGCAATAGGGTCTTATCCACGTTACAAGAGACAGTATATCATGAAATATGCTCACCTGGTTAGGATGAGATAAGAGCGTGTAGGTAGCGGCTGCTGCAGATCCACAGGTCTTCAGCGACCAAAGAAATCATGAATCCAAAGGGAGTTTGTAGCTATATTCCGCGCTGCCGCTTTAGACAAATTCCAGGAGAGTGCTGTATGATTGCAGTGGTTTTATTCTACGCGTTTCAGGGGTCTCATGCCCCCTTCATCAGGAAATACCACAAATACATACAGGTATCACAGACATAAATAGGTTTGAAAGGATGCTGGATTTCAAAAAAATGAGTGCCAACAAGTCAGATGATGCAGTGTCAAAGTTCAATGACACCACATGATTAACAGTTAACCTAAGATATATTACAAAAGAATACGTATTTTAAAAGATTTTTTGATTAAATTTTCGTTTACAAAACAGATAATAAAGTCAAATTTACGATTTAAACAAAAAAAAAAGAAAAAAAGGGGAAGGGGAGAGTTTATTCCTGTTTAGAGGTGGATACCTTACAAGTGGACTATCGTATGGAAACAGCAAACCGCTTTTTTTCATTGAAAGCATTGCAATCTTTATACAAAAAGGGGATAAAAGTAAAAACATAATTTTAATTCTTTACCAATAAAAAATAAATAATTTTAGTTAAATTCTAAAAAATTAAATATAAAGTTATTTTTTAGTATAGAGGAAATGGGTTTAAAAAATAATAAAGGATGCTAAAAGCAGCAACACACGAGAAGCTGCACAGCAGTCAGCGCTGCTCAGAATGAGAACGCAGACAGCATGGATTCATTACTTCACTGATACAAAGATCATGGGCAAATTTTAGATTTAACACAAAGCACATAAAAAAAGGGGGTTAATATCAGATGCAGCAACACACAGGACGCTGTGCAGGAGCCCACTACTGCTCAAAGTAAAAACGCAGGATAAAGCGGCAGAGTGAATGGGTGGCTTCATTAATAGATAAGATCGCAGGCAGCTTTTGTGTTCAACACGTGACACATAAGTATTTACACTGTGAAGGAGTGGCAGTAACATTCTTGCACTGTTCACTAATCTCTATGGCTAGGCAATATATGCATGGGAGCTGAGTTAAAGGAGAAATGAGATACTATTATCAGCCGGGGTCATTCTTTCATGTCAGACTAGTAGAATTAGTAGCGCTTACCCGGGCTTAATTAAAGAAGAAAAAAAAAAATAAAATAATAAAAAAAAAAAAAACTCTTCAAAAAAATTTTTCTTCAAAAAATGCAACTAACAGAGATAATGTATAAGACATAGGTATGAAAGTGATTGCTCCCAAGGGCAAAAGGAGCTAAACCTGATAGGAGGCTATACAGGATTTTCATATATATAACACTCTTTTAGAGCTAACGCACAAGAAATATTTAAATAAATACATAAATAATTTTTTTTCATTAGACCAAGAAGGCACAGTATTGTAAAATTAATTATAAATATAAATATAAAATTGCAATTAGGTATTGCATTAAGTACAAACAAATCTATAAAAAATATATAAAAACCACAAGGCGGGGACTGCATAACTAGGTTAACATTATCAACAAGGGAAACTGACACAAATAGTGCATATAAAATTTTAAATTTAAATAGAACAAAGAGAAATTATCGCAAAGAACTCAGAAGCCATCTATACACATGAGGGTTTTTTTTTTTGTTCTTCCTTTTTTTTCTCTGATTACAGAGCATGTGAGTATGGGTGTGAACAAAAATTCCACTGTCTAGGTAAAAACCTCAGTTATTTCATTTAAACCCTGTGGTTTCAGACTCCCTAATTTGTAGATCCAATAGGCTTCCTTTCTATTTAATTTCGTAGATCTGTTCGGTGCACATTTAGGTATATGATCGATAGGGCTAATTTTTAATAATTTCGAATTCTTATCATGTACCAAAGCGTAATGTCTGGACAGCCCATGAGTAAGCAGGCCTTTTTTAATATTATGCCGATGGGAGTTCAATCTGAGGTGTAGGGGTTGTGTGGTCCTCCCTACATATTGCTTACCACAGGGACATTCAATGACATAAATGACAAAGTCAGAGTTACAATTTAGAACAAAAGGGATCATAAATTTCTCTTTAGTAGAAAATGAAATTATATAATTAGCTTTATGATTTATATTAGAACAGCATAAGCAGTTCCTCGTGCCACATTTAAAGATTCCTTTAGTTGAATTCAGGGTGTAACCGTTAATGGGGCTAGCATGAGCTCTCAGGCGGCTAGGGGCTATTAGATCCTTGATTGTGGGGGCTCTACGGAATGTAACCCCGGGATTCCTAGGAAGGATATTGTTCAGAATGGGATCGTTCAGTAATATATGCCAATTCTTATGAAAAATTCTACGGATTTCATTATGTTCAATGGAGAATTGCGTTATAAAATTCATTGAAAAGTTCTTATCAGTAATTACTTGCTCTTTAGGCTCCAGCAATGCTCTCTGATTTACTTTGAGAGAGTTTTTAAAGGCATTCTTAATTAAATGTGAAGGGTATTTTTGGGCAAAAAATCTTTTCTTTAAAATATTGGACTGATCTTTAAAGTCAGTATCCAATGAGCAGTTTTTTCTAATCCGGTGAAATTGATTGTTAGGAATGTTATTCAACCATTTGTTGTAGTGCCCACTATTAAAATGAATGTAGCCATTGATGTCTACTTTTTTAAAAAACGTTTTGCTACATATTCTGTCTTCTTTAATAAAAAGGTTAATATCTAAAAAATTAATTAAAAGACTGCTGTAAGCTGCTGTAAAAGAAAGATCCCAGTCATTACAATTTATTGTCTGAATAAAAGTTTCAACATTGTTAGTGGAGTTGTCCCAGATAAAAAATAAATCATCAATGAATCTTTAATCTATAAAAAATAATATTTTTGCTCCAATTTTCATTCAAAATAAAAGAATTTTCAAAAATCCCCATGAAAAGGTTAGCGAAAGTAGGTGCTACCTTTGAGCCCATTGCGGTCCCCTTAACTTGTTGATAAAATATTTTTTCAAAGGTAAAAAAAAAATTTTCAATATAAAATCAATACCTTTTAAAATAAAATCCTTTTGAGCCAAAGAAAGTCTAATGTCAGATTTTAAAAAATGATGAAAACAATTCACACCTACATCATGTGGAATATTAGAATAAAGTGCAGTCACATCCATAGTAATGAAAACATATTGTGGTTTCCAAGTGATTTCTTGGAGTAGATACAATAAATGAGTTGAGTCTCTGAGGTGACTTTTTAATTCAAATACATGCGGTAATATAATCCTATCAATGTAATGAGCTAGATTAGAGGTTAGAGAGTTAATACCAGCAATTATCGGTCTGCCAGGAGGATTGCAAAGACCTTTATGTACTTTAGGTAAGTGATAAAAAAAAGGAATGCTTGGGTTTTTAATGCTTAAAAACTTTTTTTCTTTATAATTGAAAATATTCTGGGAAAGACCCTCGATGATTAAAGCATTATAGGCTGTAATAGATTTAGAATAATTGCTAAATGAGCTTTTAATATAGTAGCTAGTATCAGATAAAATTCTATGAGCTTCATTAATGTAGTCACATCGATTTTGGATTACAATCCCACCACCTTTGTCAGCCTGTCTGATCACAATCAAACTGTTAAGAGAAAGGGATTTCAATGCTTGTTTCTCTTGTCTATTAAGATTAGGTTTCTTCCTTTTACTAATGCCCCTCCGTGTTATTTTTTCAAACTCTTTTTGTACAATAGGCATTAATCTGATGACTTTTGTCCTCAAGGGGATAAAAATTAGATTTATAAGGTACATCGAGATGAAAAAGATCATGAACATCTTCATCCATTTCAGCAGAATCCTTTGTGGTGTTTTTAGCAAAATGTCTTTTGAGAGTTAATTTTCTGATAAAAATCTGCAAGTCTAAAAAGAGGTCAAAATCCTTCGATTTATTATTAGGGCAGAAGGATAATCCTTTGGAGAGAAGGGCTGTCTCACTACTGGTAAGATCATAATCTGATAAATTAAAAATATTAGAAATATTAGAAGCATGACCCTCCTCACTACTTGTTAAGGTAGTATTTTTCCTTTCTTTTTTTCTCCCACCTCTTGTTCCTCTAAAGCATTTTTTCTTTTTCCTTTTTTTGGAAGAAAGAACTGATCTATTTGAGGTGTGCTCTTGAGAGCACAGGGTAAAAAAGGCACAATACCATTTTTGGAAACATTAGAGTTATCCAGTATAATGCCGCCTGAGAGCTCATGCTAGCCCCATTAACGGTTACACCCTGAATTCAACTAAAGGAATCTTTAAATGTGGCACGAGGAACTGCTTATGCTGTTCTAATATAAATCATAAAGCTAATTATATAATTTCATTTTCTACTAAAGAGAAATTTATGATCCCTTTTGTTCTAAATTGTAACTCTGACTTTGTCATTTATGTCATTGAATGTCCCTGTGGTAAGCAATATGTAGGGAGGACCACACAACCCCTACCTCAGATTGAACTCCCATCGGCATAATATTAAAAAAGGCCTGCTTACTCATGGGCTGTCCAGACATTACGCTTTGGTACATGATAAGAATTCGAAATTATTAAAAATTAGCCCTATCGATCATATACCTAAATGTGCACCGAACAGATCTACGAAATTAAATAGAAAGGAAGCCTATTGGATCTACAAATTAGGGAGTCTGAAACCACAGGGTTTAAATGAAATAACTGAGGTTTTTACCTAGACAGTGGAATTTTTGTTCACACCCATATTCACATGCTCTGTAATCAGAGAAAAAAAAGGAAGAACAAAAAAAAAAACCCTCATGTGTATAGATGGCTTCTGAGTTCTTTGCGATAATTTCTCTTTGTTCTATTTAAATTTAAAATTTTATATGCACTATTTGTGTCAGTTTCCCTTGTTGATAATGTTAACCTAGTTATGCAGTCCCCGCCTTGTGGTTTTTATATATTTTTTATAGATTTGTTTGTACTTAATGCAATACCTAATTGCAATTTTATATTTATATTTATAATTAATTTTACAATACTGTGCCTCCTTGGTCTAATGAAAAAAAATTATTTATGTATTTATTTAAATATTACTTGTGCGCTAGCTCTAAAAGAGTGTTATATATATGAAAATACCTCTGTCTTAAACATTATCTCTGTTAGTTGCATTTTTTGAAGAAAAATTTTTTTGAAGAGTTTTTTTTTTTTTTATTATTTTATTTTTATTTTTTCTTCTTTAATTAAGCCCGGGTAAGCGCTACTAATTCTACTAGTCTGACATGAAAGAATGACCCCGGCTGATAATAGTATCTCATTTCTCCTTTAACTCAGCTCCCATGCATATATTGCCTAGCCATAGAGATTAGTGAAAAGTGCAAGAATGTTACTGCCACTCCTTCACAGTGTAAATACTTATGTGTCACGTGTTGAACACAAAAGCTGCCTGCGATCTTATCTATTAATGAAGCCACCCATTCACTCTGCCGCTTTATCCTGCATTTTTACTTTGAGCAGTAGTGGGCTCCTGCACAGCGTCCTGTGTGTTGCTGCATCTGATATTAACCCCCTTTTTTTATGTGCTTCGTGTTAAATCTAAAATTTGCCCATGATCTTTGTATCAGTGAAGTAATGAATCCATGCTGTCTGCGTTCTCATTCTGAGCAGCGCTGACTGCTGTGCAGCTTCTCGTGTGTTGCTGCTTTTAGCATCCTTTATTATTTTTTAAACTCATTTCCTCTATACTAAAAAATAACTTTATATTTAATTTTTTAGAATTTAACTAAAATTATATATTTTTTATTGGTAAAGAATTAAAATTATGTTTTTACTTTTATCCCCTTTTTGTATAAAGATTGCAATGCTTTCAATGAAAAAAAGCGGTTTGCTGTTTCCATACGATAGTCCACTTGTAAGGTATCCACCTTTAAACAGGAATAAACTCTCCCCTTCCCCTTTTTTTTTTTTTGTTTAAATCGTAAATTTGACTTTATTATCTGTTTTGTAAACGAAAATGTAATCAAAAAATCTTTTAAAATACGTATTCTTTTGTAATATATCTTAGGTTAACTGTTAATCATGTGGTGTCACTGAACTTTGACACTGCATCATCTGACTTGTTGGCACTCATTTTTTTGAAATCCAGCATCCTTTCAAACCTATTTATGTCTGTGATACCTGTATGTATTTGTGGTATTTCCTGATGAAGGGGGCATGAGACCCCTGAAACGCGTAGAATAAAGCCACTGCAATCATACAGCACTCTCCTGGAATTTGTCTAAAGCGCCAGCGCGGAATATAGCTACAAACTCCCTTTGGATTCATAACTGGCTGCAAGTGTGATTTAGTTATTGCCAACACCTGTTAGGTGCCACAGGTAAGTTACAGGTGCTGTTAATTGCACAAATTAGAGAAGCATCACATGATTTTTCGAACAGTGCCAATACTTTTGTCCACCCTCTTTTTTATGTTTGGTGTGGATTTATATCCAATTTGGCTTTAGGACAATACTTTTTGTGTTTTTTCATTTAAGAAAAATTAAATGAAGATAATAATACCAAAGAATTTGTGTTTGCAATCATTTTCAGGAAAAAACTGAGTATTATCTGACAGAATTGCAGGGGTGTCAATACTTTTGGCCACAACTGTATATACACATACACTATGTAATATCGATTACATATATATATATATATATATTGTACTAGCTGAAGAGCCCGGCGCTGCCCGGGCATAGTAACTAACTGTGGTTAGTTATAGCAAATTATAATTAACCTCCATCCCATAGTCCCATGCTCATATACCCATCATACATATCCACCATCCCATAGTCGAGTGCCCATATACCCATCATACATATTCTCCATCCCATAGTCCCATGCCCATATACCCATCATACATATTCGCCATCCCATAGTGGAGTGCCCATATACCCATCACACATCCTTCATCTCATAGTCCCATGCCCATATACCCATCATACATAGCCTCCATCCCATAGTCCCGTGCCCATATGCCCATCATACATATCCGCCATCTCATAGTCCCGTGCCCATATACCCGTCATACATATCCTCCATCCCATAGTCCAGTGCCCATATACCCATCACACATCCTCCATCCCATAGTCCCGTGCCCATATACATATCCGCCATCCCATAGTCCCGTGCCCATATACCTGTCAAACATATCCTCCATCCCATAGTCCAGTGCCCATATACCCATTACACATCCTCCATCCCATAGTCCCGTGCCCATATACATATCCGCCATCCCATAGTCCCGTGCCCATATACCAGTCATACATATCCTCCATCCCATAGTCCAGTGCCCATATACCCATCACACTTCCTCTATCCCATAGTCAACCATTATGACATCATAATGAGCGGTGGGGCTTGCAACCTATGATGACATCAGCGTCGCCATGGCAACCTGTTGTGAGTTCATTTTCCCCTTCGTCACTGAGGTCTTGTGAACTCCCTATTCTGGTAAAGGAAGGTAATGAGCCTGATTATCAGGCACCTGAGTCTAATGAGGATGACTGGCTGAGTGGAGTCACGGACTGGATATAAGGCTGCCGACGCCCTTCTGCTCTGCGGGTGATTTCTCTGTGGACTTCTAGGACACCAGTCTGATTCCTGCTCCCCTAAAGCTAAGTTCTTTGCTTTGCCTGTTGCTTTTGTGTTTTGTTTTCCTTGCTTTTCTGGATTCTGCCATTCCCTGCTTGGGTGAGCTGAATCTCCTTTTGCCTGTTGCTCGGTCTTCAGAATATTCCTGAGTACTGACATAGCTTTTTGAAGCCTAGCGTCTTCAGGGCCTTTTTCACTGTCAGTCTGTTGGCTCTTATTTTCATAGGGTTTTTCACGGATTGCAGACAGCAGCCTTCCTGTCCTTTCCTATGTAGTTAGCTTGGGCCCCGTCTTTGCTCAGTCTTTCTTTCTGTCTGTGTTAGTGTTTTCATCTTGCTTCACCGTCATTATATGTTGGGGGCTGCCTATTGCTTTGGGGTCTGCTCTGGGGCAGTTTATATTACCCCTTTCTTTCTTTAGGCCTATTTAATTCTCCGGCTGTGATCGAGGGGTCTAGGGCATCGTAGGAACCCCCCACGGCTACTGCTAGTTGTGTTGATAGGTTCAGGGGTCTGCAATCCGATAGCTGCCAACTTCTCTGGTTTTCTGGACTTAGCTAGCATTTCTGTTTTTGCCTCCTACGGTGACTCAATCATAACAGCAACCATTGTGACATCATAATGAGGGGCGGGGCTTGATACGCACACACTGTTTCCCCAGTATGTAGATAGGGACAAAATTGTTTGGTGAATTGGAACGCGCAGGGTTAAAATTTCACCTCGCAACTTAGCTTAGGACGCTCTCGGGGTCCAGACGTGTGACTGTGTCAAATTTTGTGGCTGTAGCTGCGACGGTGCGGATGCCTATCCCGTACATACACATACATACATACTTTGAGCTTTATATATTAGATTACATATTTACAATTTATTACAGTTTTTTGTGCTCTAAAGTTGTATTCCAATAAATATATATTATGTTCTATCTAAATATCTTGATTATTGTATCATAAAAATGATTAACTGTGTGATGTTCACAGTGTACTACAATAAATTTTTCACTTAAATATAAGCAATATATGTGGGAGTCAGAGTCAGGGAAATTGAGGAGTCGGAGTCGCAGGTTTGGCTTACCGACTCCACAGCCCTGATTATTACTATAGTGACTTGCGTCACATCTAGCCTACAATATGCAAAAATAGCACAGAGACAAGCCTCAAAATTTCTGGAACAAGATAATTTGGACTGATGAGACCAAAACTGAACTTTTTGGCCACAACCATATACGTTGCATATGGAGAGAGGTCAGCAAGGCCTACGATGAAAGGAACACCATTCCTACTGTAAAGCACAGAGGTGAATTCCTGATGTTTTGGGGATGTGTGAGCTACAAAGGCACAGATATCTTGGTCAAAGTTGAAGGAAAGATGACTACGTCACCTGATCAACAAATACTGGAGGCAAATTTTCACTCTTCAGCCCCAAAGCTGCGCATGGGACGTACTTGGACATTCCAATATAACAATGATCCAAAACACAAGGCCAAGACGACCTGTCATTGGCTACTGCAGAACAAAGTGAAGGTTCAGGAGTGGCCATCTCAGTCTCCTGACCTCAATATCATTGAGCCACTCTGGGGAGATCTCAAGCTCACAATTCATACTAGAGAGCCCAAGAATTTACAGGAACTGGAGGGTTTTTGCCAAGAAGAGTCGGCAGCTTTACCATCTGAGAAAATAAAGAACCTCATCCGCAACTACCACAAAAGACTTCAAGCTGTCATTGATGCTAGAAGGGGCAATACACGGTATTAAGAAATGGGGTATGTGATCAGGGTCATTTGGATGTTTTGGGTTGTCGTTGTGATTTAAAAAGATAAAACAGTAGTTTGACAATAAATGGCTTCACCAAACCACTAACCATGAGTGGAGAAAAAGTTTTTGTGTTATGATTCATATTCTATGAATGTCACAAAGGAGGAAAGAAAAAGACTGGGTTTTTCAATGTATCTGCCATGGCCAAACAAGGACAGGATTATTCTTCAAAAGCTTTATTGTGCCAACGCGTTGTGGCAAATCTGCCACTTCCTCAAGGCCAAAGAATTGAGGAGGTGGCAGATTTGCCACGAAACGCGTCGGCACAATAAAGCTTTGAAGAATAATCCTGTCCTTGTGTGGTCAATGCGGATACATTGAAAAACCCGGTCTTTTTCTTTCCTCCTGTTAGGAGTGGCGGAAGACACTAAATAAAAGATAAATAAAGTGCCTTCGCCACCCGGGGTCCACCGTGCGGTGGATGGAAAAACCGCTGCTAGAGAGGCAGAGCACAAGGCGGTAATGTGCACAAGGGTTAGACGGCACCCAGTGCACAAAAGCAAGCTCTGTTATACTCACAGAGCTGCAGGCAAAAAAGCTCAAATTAAACACTGAGTCTGTTCAGAGTCACAGACACACAGCGATATAGTCACGGTATTAGCGTTCAGAGGAGTAGCCTTAAACAGCAGGACTACTCCGTCTAAACCTACTGTCAAATAAGATGCGAAGCGTCGCAACCGCGGATGCAGAGAAAGCTGCAACTGCAGCGCGGCAAGAACTGAGCTGCTGGCAAGGCGCTGCAAGAACGCTGGCACAATGCAGACGCTAAGCTGCTGAGCAAGATGGAGCATATGCGCGCTGGCGCTAGCGCTGCTACTGGCTGAACCCAAACACTCACACAATCGTATTATCAGAGGGAAGGGGTTTCTTAATAAGTCAGTCACCAGTCCAAGCATCCATACAGCAGCAAGTATGAAATACTAGCGCATGGCGGAACAGCCATGCGCGCTTTTTAAACCAAACGGGACCTTCCGGAAGTTTCCAAGGTTCCAGGAGGAGCCAATAGGATTAGACACAGGACCTGAGCATGCGACTCCTGACCTCCAATGGGAGCTCGTCCCATGAGCATGCTCAGTGGAGGGAACAGAGGACTTAGCCTCTGGAGAGAGTTGCCGCATGGCACTCTCCTCTGCAATCTCCTCTACCGCAGACGAAACGCAGGAGACTGCAGCATGTAAGGGTCTAGATTTCATCATAGGGAAGGAAGAAATCAGACTCCTAACACCTCCTTTGTGACATTGGTATCTACGAGAGTCTGCCGCGACCACTGTTCACAACCTGTAAAGGTGAGTGCACTAACCGTGTATTGTCACCCAAAATATTACTTTTATTGCCCTATGTGCGCTCTCTTTCCTTAATTTCATATTCTCTGAAAAAAGGCTAAGAAAGCAAAAGTTCTGCCGGGGTATGTAATCTTTTGATAACGGTTATTTGGATATTTTGGGTTGTCATTATGATTTAAATAGAGAATACACAGTAGTTTGACAATAATGGGCTTCACTAAAACACTAACCACGAGTAGAGAAAAAGTTTTGGTGTTATGATTCATATTCTCTGAAAAAAGGCCAAGAAAGCAAAAATTCTGCAGGGTTCTGTAAACTTTTGAGCACAACTGTACATCCCAGGGGGGGGGGGGGGGGGGGACAGATTCCCATTAAGAACTTTCCTTTGGTCCTTCAGATAAATGGCTAATATTAATCATTGTTTTTGCTGATAATTCAGACAATAATGAAAAACGATTCACAGGCTGACCTAGCCTGGCTATTCAGAGAGTGAGAAGAATAGTTAGTCCCTTTAGGGGTAAAATTATTTATGTGACATTTATTTATCTCTTTATTATTGTTCATCCTTAGGGGTTCTCAATAGAGACATTAAAACTGTTTTATTGTATAATGTCTATCCATTTCAATAGGGGGTACAACAGCAACTCTAAATTCACTGTGTTATCACTATAATAATTCCCTGTTGGGATTCAATTAGTTGTGATACCTGGTGATCTCACTATTCAACTGTCTTTTTCAAAAGATAGTTACTAGTACAACTCTATTAAATTTCTGAAATATCGCGTCATTATAGTTCTCTGTCCCCTCTGGGATAAACACACTAGCTCTCTCAAATCCTCACAGTATTTGACTGACAATTGTTTCTGTTGGAATGTGGTCCACAGTACTAGAGTATTACTATTCTAATTGCCCCCCACTATTTTATATGAATTTCTCACTACAATCAGACTAGGGGTAGGTCCATAGTGTATCTCAGGACAACAATTCATGGCTGGCTTGATAATGACTAACTAACATTACTGGCACCATCAGGACAAATTAGGCTGCAATGGCCACTGTGCAGAACCCATAAGCTTTTAAAAGGTAAGTTATGATGTTATTTAGGTCATCCATGAGTCAGAGTTAATACATCTGCTAATCCAGAAGTTTTGTTGGTAGAAAAAACAACAATTGATTGTTAAAAAGATATGTCACTTATCAAAGGTTAACCTAATAGTATCGTATTTGTTTAGGCAAAGCTCACATGTCCAATTGTAGTTTTGGCACGCAAGGACCAACACAAAGGTCCTTCCAGGTCAACATCAATCTCGCCGGCACCTGAGCAGAGAAGACAAAAAAAACTAGATGGGCATTTCCTGAAGGAAATACATAGTGCTTGAACAGCGCTGCCAGCTTTACAGCAGTGTATCAAGTGTCGACTGTAAGAACGTAAAGTTAGAATACGAATGCATTACGTTCTAGTGATTTGGGGCTGTTTTTAAGTAATTTTTTTACACAGTCAGCCTTTGGGGGGTGCCCTGATCCTACTGCACACACTTAAATCTGTGACGAAAAAGTCACTCAGACCCCGGTTTTTGGGGTATATTTTCGTCGCAGTCGAATGTTAATGTGTGCAGTAGCATCAGCTAAGGATTCCTCAGATTTTCCCGCAAAAAAGCATGGGGTTTTTAAAAACCGCATGCTTTTTTAAAAAAAAACGCTTGTGTTTTTTGCGGGAAAATCTGAGGAATCCTTAGCTGATGCTAATGCACACACTTAAAATTAAATCTGTGACGAAAAAGTCACTCAGACCCCAGTTTTCGGGGTATTTTTTCGTTGCAGTCGAATGTTAATGAGTGCAGTAGCATCAGCTAAGGATTCCTCAGATTTTCCCGCATGCGTTTTTTGCGGGAAAATCTGAGGAATCCTTAGCTGATGCTACTGCACACATGAAAATTGGACTGCGATGCCAAAATACCCCGAAAACCGGGGTCAGAGTGACCTTTTCTTCACAGATCGCCTCTGAACCTGACCCAGGCTCTTCCAGCCTCTGACAACCTGCCCCAGGCACTTCCAGCCTCTGACAACCTGACCCAGGCTCCAGCAGCCTCTGACAACCTGCCCCAGGCTCCAGCAGCCTGACAACCTGCCCCAGGCTCCAGCAGCCTCTGACAACCTGCCCCCAGCCTCTGACAATCTGCCCCCAGGCTCCGACAGCCTCTGACAACTTGCCCCAGGGTCCGACAGCCTCTGACAACCTGCCCCCAGCCTCTGACAACCTGCCCCAGGCTCCGACAGCCTCTGACAACCTGCCCCCAGCCTCTGACAACCTGCCCCAGGCTCCGACAGCCTCTGACAACCTGCCCCCAGCCTCTGACAACCTGCCCCCAGGCTCCGACAGCCTCTGATAACCTGCCCCAGGCTCCGACAGCCTCTGACAACCTGCCCCAGGAACTTCCAGCCTCTGAAAACCTGCCCCAGGCTCCAGCAGCCTCTGAAAACCTGCCCCAGGCTCCAGCAGCCTCTGACAACCTGCCCCAGGCTCCGACAGCCTCTGACAACCTGCCTCATTCTCCGACAGCCTCTGACAACCTGTCCCCAGCCTCTGACAACCTGCCCTCAGGCTCTTCCAGCCTCTGACAACCAGCCCCCAGCCTCTGACAACCTGCCCCCAGGCTCTTCCAGCCTCTGACAACCCTCTGACAACCTGCCCGAGGATCCAACAGCCTCTGACAACCTGCCTCCAGCCTCTGACAACCCGCCCCTAGTCTCCGACAGCCTCTGACAACCTGCCTCCAGCCTCTGACAACCCGCCTCAGGCTCTGACAACCCGCCCCCAGGCTCCGACAGCCTCTGACAACCTGCCCTAGGCTCTTCCAGCCTCTGACAACCTGCCCCCAGCCTCTGACAACTTGGTAGCCACTTTGGCTATTGGCTAATACGGGTCATGTGTGGAAGCTGCATTTGCATAGCTGCCATCTTTGTAAGGTCATTGCACCTGCGCTGTGGCTTCAATCCATGTCAGTTGGGGGTTATGGAAAGGTCGCCTTTATTCCTATGGGAAACTTTTTGCTTAAAATGTGATTTTTTTTTTAAAAAACTACACATCGGATCGACTCCAAAAATACATAGCACACCTGTCCCCACTGAGGGCTTCGAAACACCGCCTGAACGGGGTGTCTGCGCCGAGCGGTTCGGGCCGCATTAATTGCAGAAAACGCGGAGAAGTAGAATAAAATATAAGAAATCAGATAACAATATGTTGCTTGAACCTAGAGGTTCAAGCACCATAATGAGGACCTCCGAGGTCATGTGATGACCATCGGCACTTGCGCAGTCTGCACTACAGATGGATAACATGAAGGACCTATCGCCACAGTGTAAACGTCACCGAGCGTGTCCTGTAGGCTGTAGGGTAAAGTGGATATGGAAAGTATTCAGACCCCTTTAAATTTTTCACTCTTTGTTTCATTGCAGCCATTTGGTAAATTCAAAAAACGTTCATTTTTTTCATTAATGTACACTCTGCACCCCATCTTGACTGAAAAAAAACCATAAATGTAGAAATTTTTGTACATTTATTAAAGAAAAACTGCAATATCACATGGGCACAAGTATTCAAACCCTTTGCTCAGACACTCATATTTAAGTCACATGCTGTCCATTTCCTTGTGATCCTGCTTGAGATGGTTCTAGTCCTTCATTGGAGTCCAGCTGTGTTTAATTAAACTGATAGGACTTGATTTGTGAAGGCACACACCTGTCTTATATAAGACCTCACAGCTCACAGTGCATGTCAGACCAAATGAAAATCATGAGGTCAAAGGAACTGGCCAAGGAGCTCGGAGACAGAATTGTGGCAAGGCACAGATCTGGCCAAGGTTACAAAATCATTTCTGCACTACTCAAGGTTCCTAAGAGCACAGTGGCCTCCATAATCCTTAAATGGAAGAATTTTGGGACCACCAGAAGTCTTCCTAGACCAGGCCATCCAGCCAAGCTGAGCAATAGTAGAAGAGCCTTGGTGGGAGAGGTAAGGTGGAACCCCAAGATCAGTGGCTGAGCTCTAGAGATGCAGTAGGGAAATGGGAGAAAGTTCACAAAGTCAACTATCACTGCAGCCCTCCTCCAGTTGGGCCTCTAAGGCAGAGTGGCCAGACGGAAGCCTCTCCTCAGTGCAAGACATATGAAAGTCCACATAGTTTGCTAAAAAACACACAAAGGACTCCCAGACTATGAGAAATAAGATTATCTGGTCTGATGAGACAAAGATAGACCTATTTGGTGATGACTCTAAGCAGTATGTATGGAGAAAACCAGGCATTACTCATCACCTGCCCAATACAATCCCAACAGTGAAACATGGTGGTGGCAGCATCATGCTGCGAGGGTGTTTTTCAGCTGCATGGACAGGACGACTTGTTGCCATTGACGGAAAGATGAATGTGGCCACGTACAGAGAGATCCTGGATGAATATCTCTTCCAGAGTGCTCTGGACCTCAGACTTGGTCAAAGGTTCTGTCAGGTGTGGATCTATGGAACCACCACCCAGATTACAGGGACACCGACAAGGGGTATATGGAGAACTCTTACTCGCAGCTGTGAGGGTCTGGTGTATAGCGTGGGTATGAGCCAACAGGATCCAGGACCTGCGGGAGGCGTAGGAATTGTGAATCGCTCGATACCCACAGGACCTGAGGTCATGTGACCACGTGTCAGGGAGAGGGGCGGGGTTACAACCAAGCCCCTCCGGGAGCCGACAGCAGTACTTGCGATACAGCGGCAAAGAGGAGTAAACAGTAGCAAGGTCAGACAAGCAATAAAGTCATACACAGGGCGGGCGGCGAGGTACAGGCGGGATAATCAGAGGGAAGTCAGAACGTAGCCAAAGGTCATACACAGAGCGGGCGGCGAGGTACAGGAGGGATAATCAAAGGGAGGTCAGAACGTAGCCATAAGTCATACACGGAGCGGGAATCAAGGTACAGAATCAGTAGACAAGAGACGCTAACCGTGACGGGACCAGATCAAACACCAAGCAGATATACAACGATAGGCATGAAGCACAGACAGAACAGGGTATGAAGCACAGACAGAACAGGGTCAGGCACACTCAGCTCAGAGTATAAACGACAGCGAACGGCTCCACCATGAGGCTATAAGAACCCTCCCCAGATCCATAGAGAGGCCTTCCATGTTAACTCTTACACCACCTGGCCTGTAACCCCAGTAAACCATGACAGGTTCACCTTCCAACAAGACAATGACCCTAAGCACACAGCTAAAATAACAAAGGAGTGGCTTCAGAACAACTCTGTGTCCATTCTTGACTGGCCCAGCCAGAGCCCTGACCTAAACCCAATTGAGCATCTCTGGAGAGACCTGAAAATGGTTGTCCACCAACGTTCACCATCCAACCTGACGGAACTGGAGAGGATCTGCAAAGAAGAATGGCAGAGGATTCCCAAATCCAGATGTGAAAAACTTGTTGCATCATTCCCAAGACGACTCATGGCTGTACTAGCTCAAAAGGGTGCTTCTATTCAATACTGAACAAAGTGTCTGAATACTTATGACTATGTAATATTTCAGGGTTTTTTTTTAATAAATTTGCAAAAATTTCTACATTTGTTTTTTTTCAGTCAAGATGGGGTGCAAAGTGTACATTAATGAGAAAAAAAATGAACTTTTATGAATTTACCAAATGGCTGCAATGAAACAGAGTGAAAAATTTAAAGGGGTCTGAATAGTTTCCATACCCACTGTAATTATCAAGACTTGTGAAATCACATGCTCATCAGCGCCTGTACAGAAATTCAAAGGTACATATTAGAAAGGACCTTTTGATATACCTACTACGTCATCAGGCATAGTGAGAGTCCAAACGAGGGGTATCAACTGCGCATGTCAAAGGATCCACACAGAGCTTCGGTATATACATAAGGATTGCGTGTCTGATAGATGTCAACAATTTATCATCTCCACAGAAACGTCAAGGTTTTTCAATAAATCTGCATCCACATACAAAATTCATTATAAAGGTACCACATTTAAATATTAAAACAAAAGATGCACACAGACTTGCGCTGTATTTCTTTCCCCCATTAAAGATGGCACCGACACTGATAGTGTGCCAGTGCGCATGAGTGGGATTAATGTGATGTTTACATGTTTGATTGCCGGCCCTGCGCATTGCGCAGTGTGAGACGCCGATACATGGCGCAATAACAATAGTTACCATGGGGTGAGTAATGCTCATTTATATGCTAATACAGCTGCCGCTGATTTGAAATTATAGGACATTACTAGATATTAATGGTTTTTAAGTGGAGATTAATATCTTTTCATCAATTGAGGCACTTTTGCACATTGCACTATAAATGCACTTTTTGATTGCATGTTTTGTAAAACTATGTATTGCACAATGTATATTATCTAATTGTCTGTGAACACCTGTATGATTGGTGAGCTTTAAATAGCACACACTTTGCATTGTTACACTGCTTGAGAAAGGTCAACAACTCCCAGGGCCGAAACGTCGCTGTATGGGAAACTAGCCAGATGGGCTAATAAATAGCACTTTGACTGGAACTCTTTTTGTGTGCTGCTTTCATCTTGAGGACACTATTTTTGAGGTTTGGTATATGCCTGGAAGATTTGCACCCGCATTGTCTGTTTATTTTTTGTGCTGCTTTTCCTCTTACACACACACACACACACACACACACAACAGGCGTTTGCTAACCCAACAGTAGAAACGTCTCCCTCACTCGAACATACATCATCAAACAACACAAAGTCCCTGCCCCTCTCAAAGGCATAGACTAAGTCAGGTGGTATCCCTCCACCTTGGCATTCACCACTTTTGGACCCTTCAAACATTACTCTGTCTACCTCATAGTTCACCTTGACCCCATGTTTACAGCGAACCTGAACCATTTTCTCGGTCAGACAGAAAATGAGAGGAGTTGCCATCAGAGTCACCTCTATGCGTCCAGCCGCCCCGAGACTCCTTCCCGGTGCAGCATCACGATACACACCTGTGGCCCATCATTATCTGGAAATGTCCCACATTCCTCAAAACTCACACACACACTGCGGTTCCCCAGACATATCCACTGAGGTACCCAGTGCTGCCCCTTTTGACAACTCGGCCCCTTTCTGGACCACCATCCCGATTTGGGCCACCGCCCCCTTTTGGTACTCCACCCCCTTTTGGGCTACCACCCCAAGCTGGGTCACCACTCTCCTCTGGGACTCCACCCCCTTTTGGGCTACCACCCCCTTTTGGGATTTCACCATGTCCGTTTTACCGGTCTCCTTAGACCGCAATTCACACAACACAGCTTATATCTCTTACGATACCACACAAGTCCTTGCTGGCACCACCACAGCTCCTGCTGTCACCGATCACCGACACCACCGGCTTCCGTTCACACACAGCGGCTGGTGTCACCTTCGTAACCCCGCCGAGTTACCGGAAGCCGCTTGTCACCTTCGTAACCCCGCCGAGTTGCAGCAAGCCGCTTGTCCCATTCTTGACTCCCAGTGAGCCACCGCAGGCTAAGTTGAGAAAAGAAAAAAAAACACCACACAAAACTCACGAGTCCTGTCTGTGTGCTATTCAGGACATTCCGTCTTCGCCTGAGACTGTCCAATACACAGGGCGCACCGGGTACTTTTCAGGGAGCCGACCCTCCCAGGGTTTCCTGTTGTGAGCTCATTTTCTCCTTCACCTTTGATGTCCGATGAACTCCCTCTGCTGGTGAAAGGAGGTGGTGAAACTGATTTGGATGGGAGGGACCTGTCACCTGAACAGGTGGATTGCGATTGGACATCTGGAATCTCTGACTGGATATAAGGCAGCCGACGCCCTGTAGGGTGGCTGGTGATTTCTCTGCTCTGAGCTCTGGCCTCCAGTTCAGTTCCTGCCTTCTAAAGCTAAGTTTTGCTCTGTTATTCTTCCATGAGATTTTGTCTGATTTGCTTAGTTTTGTCTTCAGCCAGCCCCAGCTGGGGCTTTGCTGAATTTCCATTTTTTGTCCCTGATCGGCTGATTCTCTTTTGCTCTGTCTTCAGAATATATCGGAGTGCTGATATAGGGATTTTGAAGTCTAGTGACTTCAGGGCCGTTTTTCCTATCAGACGTGTTGGGACATTTCAGGTAGGGTTTTTGCGGATTGCAGCCAGCATCTTTTCTGTGCTTTCCTATCTAGTTAGTTGGGCCTCATCGTTTGCTCTGCCTGTCTTTCTGTCTGTGTTTTCATCTGTTTTCACAGTCAATACATGTTGGGGGCTGTCTATTGCTTTGGGGTCTGCTCTGGGGCAGTTTAGATTTCCCCTTTCTTTCATTAGGCTTATTTAGCTCCGGCTGTGACGAGGAATCTAGGACCACCGTAGGAACGCTCCACGGCTACTGTTAGTTGTTGTGAATAGGATCAGGGGTCTGCAATCCGCTAGCTACCATCCTCTCCGGTTTTCTGGACTTAGCTTGCATTTTTGTTTTTTCCTCCTCCGGTGACTCATTCTTAACAGAATCACCAGCCATACTGCAGATTCTAGGGTACTCAATAGCAGGAAAGAATTGTAAAAAAAAAAAGTCAGAATTTTTTTTATGTATATTTTTTCCTCTTTTTCTCTCGGGCCGTAGGAGGAATTTTTCTTAATGGAGATTAAGCAGTTGTCTGATCATGTGGAGCAGCTCACAGCTGAGGTGCGGGGAATTTCCGCCTATCTTGCTCATTCACATGCTGCTGAGCCAAAGATCCCTACCCCTGATGTGTTTTTTGGGGATCGGTCTAAATTTTTGAATTTTAAGAATAATTGTAAATTATTTCTTGCCTTGAAGCCTAACTCATCGGGGAGCTCTGCGCAGCAGGTTAAAATTGTCATCTCTTTGCTGCACGGCGATCCCCAGGATTGGGCGTTTTCTTTGACACCTGATGATCCTATTCTAACTAATGTGGACGCATTTTTTCAAGCCTTGGGGTTGTTCTATAATGAACCTAATGCTATTGGGCTGAGAAAGCCCTGTTGGCATTGAGCCAGGGTCAGGATTCTGCAGAGTCGTACTGTCAAAAATTCCGAAAGTGGGCGGTCCTTACTACCTGGAATGATGGTGCCTTGGCAGCTCTCTTTCGGAAGGGTTTGTCAGAAACCGTAAAAGATACTACAGTGGGATTTCCTGTTCCCTCTGGTCTTGACGATTCTATGTCATTATCCATTCAGGTTGATCGGCGTTTACGTGAACGTAAAATTACACGAGAAATGTTGCCACCTGTTGAACAAATGTCTGAACCTATGCAATGTGATAGAGTTTTGTCTAGGGCACAACGTCAGGAGTTCAGAAGGCGTAATAAGCTGTGTTTTTTCTGTGGAGATGCCTCTCATATTATTTCTGTCTGCCCTAAACGAGAGAAACGTTTTGCACACACATTTGCTGTGGGTGGTGTACAACCTAAGTTTCTTCTGGCAATTACTCTGATCTGCTCCCTGTCCACATTTTCCGCTAAGGCTTTTGTGGATTCAGGAGTGGCTCTGAACCTGATGGACTTGGATTTTGCTAAACGTTGTGGGTTTCCTATGACACCTCTGCGGACGCCTATCCCTTTGAGGGGTATTGATGCTACTCCTTTGGCGAAGAATAAACCTCAGTTTTGAACCCAGGTGGTAATGTGGGTCACCCCAGACCATCAAGAAAATTGCAGATTTTTGGTGTTGCATAATTTGCATGATACCATTGTTCTGGGGTTTCCCTGGTTGCAAATCCATAACCCAGTTTTGGATTGGAAATCTGTGTCTGTGGTAAGTTGGGGTTGTCGGTGTGCTCTTAGTGACGCTCCTGTTTTCTCCACCTCTCCCCAATCGCATGATGTTCCTATTTGGCTGATTTTTATGATGTATTTAGTGAGAATATGTCTGCGTCTTTGCCTCCTCATAGGAGTTATGACTGTACAATTGAGCTGAGCCCTGGGTGTAAATTTCCCAAGGGTCGACTTTTCAATTTATCTGTACCCGAGCACGAGGCTATGCGATCTTATATTAAGGAGTCGTTGGAGAAGGGTCATATTAGATCATCCTCTTCACCCTTGGGTGCTGGTTTTCTTTTCGATGGTTCATTAAGGCCTTGTATTGACTATCGTGCCCTCAACAAAATTACTGTTAAATATCAGTATCCGTTACCCCTGATTTCTGATCTATTCTCCAGAGTTAAAGGTGCTTGCTGGTTTACCAAGCTTGACCTCAGGGGGGCATACAATCTTATTCGCATTAAGCATGGGAATGAATGGAAGACGGCATTTAATACTCTGGAGGGACATTTTGCGTACCTGGTGATGCCTTTTCTTCCAGTGCTTCATGAATGATATTTTCCGGGACTTTGCGGATAAATTTTTGATCATCTATCTGGATGATATTTTGATCTTTTCCAGGGATTGGGACTCTCATGGAACATGTTCGGACTGTGTTCTGGATTTTGAGGGAGAATTCCCTGTATGTTAAGGGATCGAAATGCCTTTTTGGTGTAGAGGATTTCATTTTTGGGATTTATTTTGTCTCCATCAACTATTGAAATGGACCCAGCCAAGGTACAGGCCATTTATGATTGGGTTCAGCCCACTTCTTGGAAGGCCCTCCAGAAGTTTTTGGGCTTTGCTAATTTTTATCGAAAATTTATAGCTAATATTTCTGGTATTGCCAAACCATTGACTGATTTGACTAAGAAGGGTGCTGAATTGGTCTCCAGAGGCTGCTTCTTCCTTTCAGGAGCTGAAGCGGAGGTTCACTTCTGCTCCGGTTTTGCGGCAACCTGATGTCTCACTCCCGTTTCAGGTAGAGGTGGACGCTTCTGAGATTGGTGCAGGAGCTGTTTTGTCCCAAAAAGATCCGGTAACATCTAAAATGAATCCCTGTGCTTTCTTTTCCCGAAAATTCTCCCCATCCGAACGCAAATATGATGTGGGGAATCGGGAACTGTTAGCCATGAAATGGGCATTTGAGGAGTGGAGACATTGGTTGGAGGGAACTAGATATCAAGTCGTGGTCCTCACTGACCACAAGAATTTGATTTACCTTGAGTCGGCCAAACGCCTGAATCCTAGACAGGCTAGGTGGGCCTTGTTTTTCACACGTTTTGATTTTGTGGTCTCTTTTCTTCCGGGCACTAAGAATGTCACGGCAGACGCCCTCTCTAGGAGTTTCTTTGCTGATTCTCCTATTGTGACCAAGCCTGCTACCATCTTAGGTGAGGGGGTAGTTCTTTCTGCCATCTCGCCCGATTTGAGACGTGCTCTGGAAGAGTTTCAGGAGAACAAACCTGAGCGTTGTCCCATTGGAAAATTGTATGTTCCTGACCAGTGGAGGAAGAGTAATGTCTGAAGTTCATTGCTCCGCATGATTTCGTGAGTCGGTCTTTTTGGTGGCCCGCCTTATCTCGTGATGTCAGGAATTTTGTGCAGTCCTGTGGGACTTGCTCCCGGTCTAAACCTTGTTCTCGCTCTAGTGGGTTGTTGATTCCTTTGCCGGTGCCCAGGAGGCCATGGACCCATATTTCAATGGATTTAATTTCTGATGTGCCTTTCTCTCACAGAATGACTGTTATCTGAATGATTTGGGATAGATTCTCTAAGATGGTCCATCTTGTACCACTCCCTAAGTTGCCATCTTCCTCAGAGTTGGTGCCCTTGTTTTTGCAACAGGTGGTTCGCTTGCATGGGATTCCTGAGAACATTGTATCTGACAGTTCAGTTTGTCTCTAGATTTTGGAGGACTTTTTGTTCCAAGCTGGGAATTCAGTTGTCCTTCTCCTCTGCGTTTCACCCTCAGACCAATGGGCAGACGGAGAGAACAAACCAGACTTTGGAGTCGTATTTGAGATGTTTTATCTCTGCTGATCAGGATGATTGGGTCTCATTTTTGCCCTTGGCAGCGTATGCTTTAAATAATAGAGCTAGTTCTGCCACTTTGATGTCCTTTTTTTTGTATCTTTGGGTTTCATTCTCGATTCTCTTCAGGGCAGGTGGAGTCTTCTGCCTGCCCAGGTGTTGACACTGTGGTGGAGAGAATGCACCAGATTTGGGACCAAGTGGTGGATAAGTTGTTTCTCTCCCAGGAAAAGGCCCAGCGGTTTTCCAACCGGCATAGGACCATTGGTCCCCGGTTTAAGGTGGGTGATATGGTTTGGTTGTCATCAAAGAATATCTCTATGAAGGTGGCTTCTCCAAAGTTTAAACCTAGATTTATTGGACCTTGTCTCTTTTCGATTAGTACATTTAAGATCCATAACGTGTTTCATAAGTCTCTGTTGAAGAGGTTTGTTGAGCCAGTAGTTCCTGTGGTGGCACCTCCTGACCCTGTATTGGTTGAAGGTAATGTGGAATGAGGTTGAGAAGATACTGGATTCTCGTCTGGCTAGACGGAGACTCCAGTATTTGGTTACGTGGAAGGGTTATGGCCAGGAGGATAATTCTTGGGTCTCTGCATCCGATATTCATGCTGAAAGATTGGTTCGTGCTTTTCATCGGGCCCACCCTGATCGGCCTGTGTCATGCTCTCCATGTCTGTTATGTCCGCCATGTCTATTTGCCTCATGAACCCCTGGAGCGGTGTGCACGCGCATATCATGTCTGCTATCATGTGTGATCCCTGGAGCTGTGTGCACACTTACCTCATGTCTGCTGAGCTGCAAGATGCCTGCGTTTCTGCTTTGCCTGCTGTGATCATCTCGTCATGTCTGAAACTCTGATCATGTGACCTTTCCTAGGATCCTGCACTGTCTGGTTCTGCAATCATCTCATCATGTCTGAAACCTTGATCATGTGATGTTTCCTAAGATCCTGCACTGTCTGGTTCTGTGATCATCTCGTCATGTCTGTAACCCTGATCATGTGACTGCGCTCTGTGATCCTGGAGCATCTGAACTAGGAAGTTCTCCCCTGGTCCTAACCCGGAAGAGGAGGTGCTATGCCCTATATTAGACCGCCCCTACCTATGCTCAGGGCCTGAGTATTGTGTGGTGTCCCTGCATGGCTGCTTGGTCTGTGGGGTGCTCCCTCTATTCTGTGCTCTTGCACTCTGCTCTGTCGTGCATCTCTGCACATGCTCCGTGCTCGTACTCCATCTCTTGTCCCGTGCCTTGTCTTATGTTTGTCCGTTGTGCCATGTTCGTCTTTGTCCTGCTTGGACTTGTAGTCCTTCTGTTATTCTCTGCCTTGCCTGTTTTCGCTGCCTTGTTCCGTACCTTGCCTTGCTCTGCCTTGTTCCTCCCTATGGTCTCAGTCTTTGCTTGCTCTGCATCGCTCTCTCCTATGGTGCTCTGTAGTGCTCCCTGGCACACGCACCATCCCTCCTCTATTTCCTTTTGTTCTCCTTTCCATGTCTAGTCCCAAGGCTCTGCCTTGACCCGGCTCTGGGCTTCGGCCTACGCTCCGCTGCTAGACTCTTTCCTATTATGCTCTCTTGCACGTTTCTAGGCTAGTCCCAAGGTTCTCCCTTGGCCCGGCTCTGCGCTTCGGCCTACGCTCCGCTGCTAGCTCTGATCTTGCCCTGTTCCTGTTCCGTGTTTCTGCCTTTGCTTCCGTCCCTGGTTCTGTAGTCTGTCTAAGCTCTGCCTGGTTTCTTGTCTTGTCTTCCCTTTCTGCTTCGTATGCTCTTTGCATGCGCCTGGCCTTTCTAGCCTCCTGTTTGTGCCTCAGCCGTGCCGGCCCTAGCCGTGCCCACCTGCTTGTGCCTCAGCCGTGCTCGTCGGTCAGTGACAGCGGTGTCGCCTGCCATGCCTCAGTCGGGTTCGCTGGAGCCGCAGCCCGATCAGCTAGCCAGTGCCCCAGCTGTGCTCTCTGTGCTTCCTTGCACTTCACGCTGTTTCCGCACTGTGCTTCTGTGCTCTCTATAGCACGCACAGACCTCGCCTGCCCATGGCATACCTCCCCGTGCTTCTTTAAAAGTACGCGCAGGCCTTGCCATGTCCCCTGTCGTGTCCTCTTGCACGCACAGGCCCTAACCCTGTCCTGGAACTCTGTCCCTGGCGTGCCTCTCTGCACGCGCAGGACTTTGCCTCGCCTGATCCTGGCGTGCCTCTCTGCACGCGCAGGACTCTGCCTTGTGACCTTGTGTCTTGGCGTGTCTCTACACACGCACTCTGTCCTATCTTGTGCTTTGGCGTGTCTCCAAGCACGCACCATGCCTTGAACCCTGGCGTGTCTCCAAGCACGCACCATGCCTTGAACCCTGGCGTGTCTCCAAGCACGCACCCTGCCTTGAACCCTGGCGTGTCTCCAAGCACGCACCCTGCCTTGAACCCTGGCGTGTCTCCAAGCACGCACCCTGCCTTGAACCCTGGCGTGTCTCCAAGCACGCACCCTGCCTTGAACCCTGGCGTGGCTCCAAGCACGCACCCTGCCTTGAACCCTGGCGTGGCTCCAAGCACGCACCCTGCCTTGAACCCTGGCGTGGCTCCAAGCACGCACCCTGCCTTGAACCATGGCTTGCCTGCCGGATTCCCGAAACCTGCCGACCGTTGCCAGAGGTCCGGAACCAGATGACTGCGGCCTGATCTCCGGAGCTGATGTCCGCAGCCTGATGCCTGGACCCTGTCGGTCGTTGCCAGTAGCCCGGAGTCCGATGCCATCGCACCCCGTCTTGGATCCTGGAGTGTCCTAGCATGCATCCCTTCTAGGAACTCTTGTGTGATCCCTATCACGTATCCTGTCCTGGACCCTGTTTTTTTTTCGTGCATGTACTATGCCTGGAACATTTGGCGTGCCCTTGCACGCATTCTGCCGTGTTTCACTGTTTGTGCCCTGCACCTGATTCCCTGTTATGCCTTGCACCTGAATAAAGTGTGAATCCACGTTTGAGGAAGAAACTGTGTGACTTCGCTTTATGTTTGGTATCCTGTCCGTCCTGTTGTCAGACACTCAATAGTGTCTCCTTGAGCCGGCCATCTGGTCCAGCTGCCATGGTGGCTCACCCCCTTGGTCTTGCCCCTGACACTCCCTGTACAGGGGTTGGGTTCTCACTAGGTCAGCTTGCCCTAGGTGGGTGGGTGCCACGGCCCAGAGGGTCCACTCTAAAAAGGAAAATGGGCTCAGCAGGAGCTGAGTCGGTCACAGACTGGTGGCGTGGATGAGGGTTCGGTGACCCCTCCTCAAGGGGGAGGTACTGTTGTGAGCTCATTTTCTCGTTCACCTTTGATGTCCGATGAACTCCCTCTGCTGGTGAAAGGAGGTGGTGAAACTGATTTGGATGGGAGGGACCTGTCACCTGAACTGGTGGATTGCGATTGGACATCCGGAATCTGACTGGATATAAGGCAGCCGACACCCTGTAGGGTTGCTGGTGATTTCTCTGCTCTGAGCTCTGGCCTCCAGTTCAGTTCCTGCCTTCTAAAGCTAAGTTTTGCTCTGTTATTCTTCCATGAGATTTTGTCTGATTTGCTTAGTTTTGTCTTCAGCCAGCCCCGGCTGGGGCTTTGCTGAATTTCCATTTTTTGTCCCTGATCGGCTGATTCTCTTTTGCTCTGTCTTCAGAATATATCGGAGTGCTGATATAGGGATTTTGAAGTCTAGTGACTTCAGGGCCGTTTTTCCTATCAGACGTGTTGGGACATTTCAGGTAGGGTTTTTGCGGATTGCAGCCAGCATCTTTTCTATGCTTTCCTATCTAGTTAGTTGGGCCTCATCGTTTGCTCTGTCTGTCTTTCTGTCTGTGTTTTCATCTGTTTTCACAGTCAATACATGTTGGGGGCTGTCTATTGCTTTGGGGTCTGCTCTGGGGCAGTTTAGATTTCCCCTTACTTTCATTAGGCTTTTTTAGCTCCGGCTGTGACAAGGAATCTAGGACCACCGTAGGAACGCTCCACGGCTACTGTTAGTTGTTGTGAATAGGATCAGGGGTCTGCAATCCGCTAGCTACCAACCTCTCCGGTTTTCTGGACTTAGCTTGCATTTTTGTTTTTTCTCCTCCGGTGACTCATTCATAAGTTTCCCAAAACACCGGCCTCACCAGGTCCAGGGGCTTAGCGGGTGCTCTTCAGGACATCCATCTCCTCCTGAGACTGCCAAACACTCATGCCTCACCAGGTCCAAGGTCAAACCACATGCTCCAGGGATCCGATTCTTCTCCCAGAACCTCCCAACACTGACCCTCCAGGACCTTGCTCACTGAACCCTCCAGGTAGTCTTTCCCACTGACCCAGGTCAGTACAACACGAACACCTGTCCGTTACCTGTGTCGGCCACACAGGTCCTCGGGTACCTCTTCTCCACAGATGCACCCTATAGCAGTCTCTTTCTCACTGACCCCGGTCAGTGCAACACTGCTTTCACGGCCATCACCTGCTGGCCGCGCAGGTTCTCGGACCCCTCTACCGCAGAGGTGTCCTATAAGTCTTTTCCACTGACTCCAGTCAGCATATCACATGGCTTTCCAGACCGTCAGCCCTTCTGGCTCAGCGTTGCCCTTGGCAACCGAATTTTGCAGTCCTCTTCCGTTGCTCCTAGCAATAAGGCTACAACATTGCCCGCATCCTCCCCCAATTGTAAGGTAGCACTGTCATTCGGGTAGGGGATACTCGCTTGGCAGCCAATAAATCACATCCGGCACAAGTTTTCCATAAAACCGAAACAGTCCAAGCGGTTTATTTAGGCATCATAAACCATCAAAGCAATAGAAAACAGCTTAGCGTCCATGACAGAGCTTCACTCCATTTATCCTGTAGCCATAGAGGTTATGCAATGTTCCATACGCAGGCTCTTTAGCCTCACAGTTAGCTCACCCGTCAGGGTTCCCTCATGGATGTTTCTTCATACTGCAGACGTCCTTTCCCTCCAGGGAACTATCAGGCACATTCACTTGCTGTCAGGAAGACAGCCCCATCTCTGACGGGACCTTCCACAATGGACCAACCAGGTCCCAGCATTCTCTCCATGTGACCTACCCTGGCCACCTTATATGGTCCGTAACCACGCCCACTAGGTCACATGGCTATGACCTCATCCCAGGTCCTTCAACCACTCATACACTTTATAATAGCGTTTCTTAAACACACCCCCTGGGTGGGTTTGTAGGTAACTAGTCTTGCCCATCTCACCAGTTACCTGGAGACTTCCCAAACACATTGAAACAGCACCTCAGCAGTATCATTGCTGATCAACAGACACATAAGTCTCCATCTCAAGGCCACCCACCTTGAGATACATAACGGTCCTTCAGGCTTCTGCCACTCACCCTCTCTCCTAGGACATCCACACAGCGCCCCCTAGCGGACACATTGGTCACTACACCACAATATATACATACATACATACAAGCACACAAAATACTATAAGTAATAACAATACTGTAGGAATGAACAGGTGCTTTTGTCGTTGGTGAGCTGACTTTTCCTGTTTTCTTTAACAACAGGAATAAAGGTACAGTATGTTATGACACTTTCTACATTACATACAATACCTTATTAATGCTCTATTAACATACATCATCCTTATTAGCATGTAGGCGACTAACATGGCCTGTATGCCTCAACCTAACAGAGGTCACTCCCAGTACTAGGCCTGTCACTGCCATATATTTGTTTCGGCACCTCTAGTGATTATAACAACTGCCATAAGTCCCAGGTGAGTCAATCGATACCCAGTGTATAATCTCGCTGGCTTCCTTCATTCTCTGAATCGCAGCCTCCGTCCACACCCTGTACCGTACATCTGCGCTGGAAGTAATGTCCTGATTCACCCAAGGCTTCTCTTCAGCATGACAGAAGCTTCATCCCATCCAACAATCAGTGTCTGACTTTCTGTGCTTGACCTACGGGAGTCTGAGCTTTGGGTCTTGACAGGCAATGTCTGGGCGCTGGGTCTTAACTAGCAAAGTCTGGATGTCGATACTTGGCCAACGATGTCTCACCTGCTCTGATACCAAGCCACCCTCCTATAGCTCTACTCTGGGGATGGCCACAAGCTTGTTAACCCCTTAGTGACAGGGCCACATTTTTTTAAATCTGACCAGTATCCCTTTGTGTGGTAATATCTCTGGAATTCTTCAACAAATCCCAGTGATTTTGAGTGTTTTTTCGTGGCACATAATAATTTATTATGATAGTAAATTTAGGTCAATATTTTGTGTTTATTTATAAAAAAAAAATCAAAATATTTGACAAAAAATTAAAAAATAGCAATTTTCAAACTTTGAATGCTTATCTTTTTTATCCAGATAGTCATACCACAGAAAAACAATAATAACATTTCCCACATGTCTGCTTTACATCAGCACCATTTGTAAAATGTTATTTCATTCTGTTAGCATTTTAGAAGGTTTAACTCCTTTACCCCAAGGGTGGTTTGCATGTTCATGACCAGGCCAATTTTTACAATTCTGACCACTGTCCCTTTATGAGGTAATAACTCTGGAACGTTTCCATGAATCCCAGTGATTCTGACATTGCTTTCTCGTGACATATTGTACTTCATGTTAGTGGTAAAATTTCATTGATATAACTTGCGTTTATTTCTGAAAAAAATGGAAATTTGGTGAAAATTTTTAAAATTTTGCAATTTTCCAACTTTGAATTTTTATGCCCTTAAATCACAGAGATATGGCACGCAAAAAACTTAATAAGTAACATTTCCCACATTTACAATTTTTTTTTTTTAGGAAGTTATAAGGGATAAAAGTTGACCAGCAATTTCTCATTTTTATAACACCATTTTCTTTTAGCTACCACATCACATTTGAAGTCACTTTGAAGGGTCTATATCAGGGGTGGGGAACCTCAGGCCCCAGGGCCATTTACGGCCCTTACTGACCTTTTATCCGGCCCCCGGACAGATTCTCAGGGACTGCAGTGCTTTGGCAGGGAGTTGTATTTTGACTGCCACCAGCTCATTATTTTCTTCTTGCTCTGTTAGCACACACACGCAGTGTTCACCACTGAACACTGAAGGGTATGCAATGAAAGATTAAGTCCTGACACCAGTCCCAGAGTCAGGATATACTTTGTGGGCGGAGTTTGTACAGCCCCCGAAGGATGGTATAAATATCCAAATGGCCCTTGGCAGAAAAAAAGATTCCTTACCCCTGGTCTATATGATAAAAAATACCCAAAAGTGACACCATTCTAAAAACTCCATCCCTCAAGGTGCTCACAGGAATTTTTTGAAACAGGAGAAATTGGACTGCAAAAGTTATTGTGCAATTTGTCCTGCGTACGCCGATACCTGATATGTTGGGGGGGAACCATTGTTTCTACGCCTGGCAGAGCGCAGAAGGGAAGAAGCGCCCGTTTGACTTTTTCAGCACAAAATTGGCTGGAATTCAGATCGGATGCCATATCACGTTTGGAGAGCCGACCCTATTTTGGAAATTAGACCCCTCCCAAGGAAGTTATCTAGATATGTGGTGAGAACTTTGAACCCCCAAGGGCTTCACAGAAGTTTATAACGTACAGCCATACAATTTAAAAATCATATTTTGGGGGGGCGTGACCGCATGTGGAGCTGAGCAGAAGTGTGCGGCCCGTGCTCCCCAGCCACCAGCACTAAATAAGCGGCTCAAAGCACAGGAGGGTTACCGGAGGCCAATTCATGAGGCAGGAGCGGCAGAGGTACTGGAGATCAGAGCGCAGTAAGAATGATGCGGGGAAGGAGGAGGGAGCAGGCTCCAGGCAAGGTCCAGGATGGCGGCTGCGACTCTCACCACGCGGCCGCCGGCAGCAGCAGTAACAGTGTGCAGCAGAGCTCAGAGCGTTTGCTTATTAGTGGAATTTATTGAAAACAAGTGCTCTTAATAGTGATTGCGACAGAATGACGTTTCGGTCATTCAAGACCTTGATCACATAAGTCGCCTTGAACAATGTAGTGGTTCATGAAGGATGTGGTCATTATGATCAAAATAGGAACAGCAAGTATGCCCGTAGTAGTTCTGAACTAAGGGCTGTCCTGAATTAGGTAATGGTCACTTATGCCTTTAGGTTAGCCAGGGTCAGAGCGGTCGCTCTATGTGGGGTGGTGGCGAGACGGTGGAGTGTGTTAACACTCAGTTGTAGTCACTCCTCCTTGCTACAACTGAGTGTTAACACACTCCACCGTCTCGCCACCACACCACATAGAGCGACCGCTCTGACCCTGGCTAAACTAAAGGCATAAGTGACCATTACCTAATTCAGGACAGCCTGTTATGACTGAGTCACCGTAGGAGGCAAAAATAGAAATGCTAGCTAAGTCCAGAAAACCAGAGAAGTTGGCAGCTATCGGATTGCAGACCCCTGAACCTATCAACACAACTAGCAGTAGCCGTGGGGGGCTCCTACGATGCCCTAGGCCCCTCGATCACAGCCGGAGGACTACATAGCCTAAAGACAGAAAGGGAAATCTAAACTGCCCCAGAGCAGACCCCAAAGCAAAAGGCAGCCCCCCACATATAATGACGGTGAAGCAAGAAGAAAGAACAAAACACAGACAGATAGACTGAGTAAAGATGGGGCCCCCGCTAGCTTAGATAGGAAAGGACAGGAAGGCTGCTGTCTGCAATCCGTGAAAAAACCCTATGAAAATAAGAGCCAACAAACTGACAGTAAAAAGGCCCTGAAGACGCTAGGCTTCAAAAAAGCTATGTCAGTACTCAGGAATATTCTGAAGACAGAGCAACAGGCAAAAGGAGATTCAGCTCACCCCAGCAGGAAATGGCAGAATCCAGAAAAGCAAGGAAAACAAAACACTAATGCAAAAAAGGCACAGCAGAAATCTTAGCTTTAGATGAGCAGGAATCAGACTGGTTTCCTAGAAGTCCACAGAGAAATCACCCGCAGGCCAGAAGGGCGTCGGCAGCCTTATATCCAGTCATTAACTCCACTCAGCCAGTCATCATCATCAGCCCCAGGTGTTTGACAATCAGGCTCACTACCTTTCTTCACCAGAAGAGGGAGTTCCTCGGGCCTCAGTAGTGAAGGGGAAAATGAACTCACAACAGCCCTTAGTTCAGAACTACTACGGGCATACTCGCTGTTCCTATTTTGATCATAAGGACCACATCCTTCATGAACCACTACATTGTTCAAGGCGACTTATGTGATCAAGGTCTTGAATGACGAAACGTCATTCTGTCGCAATCACTATAAGAGCACTTGTTTTCAATAAATTACACTAATAAGCAAATACTCCTTAAGTGTATGTGTGCAGTGATTCTAATAGACATTTATGTGGGACTCACGAGCCTCCTTCACTAGCACCATACCCCCGTACCTATCGTGTGCTAGCCATTGAATCTCATAGCAGAGCTCAGAGCCACACACTGAAAAAGCACACCACCAGCCCCACACCCCCAATAAAGCTGCAAACACCCTGGTCGCACAGAACTTCTCACCAACGCTGCAGTCCCTGCTCCTCTCACCTGCTAAAAGTGCTGGAGGTCCAGAGCCTGATGATCTACAGTTACAAAGCACAGCCCTGACCATCCCCTCACAATCTCCTATTAAAGACTCCAATTCTGCCCCAGTCACTGTAGCCACACTCAGATCCCTGCTGGGAGTCCTGAACCAAGCCATTCATACTGATATCACAATGGCTTTCACTGCGCTATATAAAGAAATTAAGCAGATTGGCGACAGAACCTCACACATAGAGGGGAAACTGGAAGAATAAACTACAGCACATAACTATCTTGTGGATGCACATAATGAAGCGAAGAAATCATGGCCTTAAAACTAAAGCTTGCAGACTTAGAAGACCGTTCAGAGGAATCCCTGAGAGTGTGATAGCGGAGGCCTTAAAGGAGTTTCTAACACATTTTTACAACCCTAGTGCCTTCGGCGGATCAAAGAGACCTGCTGATTGACAGGGCGCATCGGATCCCTAAGCCAAAGTCGGCTCCCAGTTCCACAACACGGGACGTGATAGCCAGGCTGCACTTCTACCACTTCAAGGAGGCAGGGACCAGGGCAGCGACAGCAAAGCAGGATCTTCCAGAAAGATTTCGGAGCATCTTGGCTTTCACAGATTTGTCTGCAACCACCCTGAACAGGAGGTGGGAATTTTCATCTGCAACCAAAATTCTACGGGACAATATCACCTACAAGTGGGGATATCCGGTAAAGCTCATCGTGATGAAGAACGGAGTCACTCACGTCCTTGTGTCCCTCAGAGAGGCCATGACCCTGCTCCAGGAGCGGTCCCTGGCATCAGTGGATGAAGACACTAGCTCCCCGCTAAAGAGACCCACAACGCTGAGCAAAGAATGGACCTAATCCCCACGCAAGTATACTGTGACTATATGTGACCCCTGTGTGCCTATGCCGGGACACCCCACTGCTAGTATTTTTTTTTGTTTTGCTGGCAGGTTGAAGGGACATGAGAATATTTTCTTTTCTCTATTCTCACCCCCCCAATACCGGATAGTAACGAGTATCCAGTTGGTTCACATAGAACCGGACTCTGAGTTGTACAAGTTGTACTTGTTATAGTTGTTGTTAATAACCTTAACCCCTTCATTTTCCCAATTATTGCCCCATATTTGGTGACTTATTGATTCCTTTACTTACTACTGTAACCGATGGTATTTCAGATTTCAAGCATCAATGCAAAAGGTCTAAATAGCCCCTTTAAAAGATCGTTACTTTGGAAGGAAGCCCAGAAACTTAAGGCGGACATATTATGTGTCCAAGAAACACATCTAAACCGTGAAGATGTGCATAGATTACAACTTAGCAAATATCCCCATATCTATGTGTCATATGCGGCGAAAAAGGTGTAGCGATCACAATAAAAGATACTATAGCGTTCCAACTTATTGATAGGGGTCTAGATGAAGAAGGCAGATATGTAATATTAATATGCAATATCAATAATAAAGTGTATACAATCATATCCATATACGCACCCAATTCAGGACAAATCACCTTCATTAAAGAGCTTATAACTAAATTATCTAATATAAAACAAGGATCCCTGCTAATTTGTGGGGTTTTTAACACCACTCCAATCCCTAGGATAGACAAATCCTGGTGCTCGAAGAAAAAACCCCAGTCGCACGCGTTATCCCAGTGTATCATGTCAGAAGAATTATAAGATTGCTGTAAAAGAGAAATAGCGCAATAGTGCATTATCCGGTGTGCAGATAAAAAAAAAAACAGGGTTTTTTTTTCCTGAGGAAGGAGTTCTGTGAGACTCTGAAACGCATAGAATAAAGACCACTGTATTAATAATCTGAGTTTTTAGTGATTCGCAGAGCGGATTGTCTGACCACATTTTTCCTATCCAGAGTCAGAAGAATTGTATGACGCGTGGAGAGTCCTTCACGCTTCTGAGCGGGAATATACGTATTACTCCCACCCACATAAAATATATTCAAGAATAGAGCTAATGGTAGTGGATAAATGGCTCCTGCAGAATATAGTCAGCCAAAATTGGAAACATAACCTGGTCGGACCATGCCCCTGTAACTTGCCAAATTAAAGAGATGTACAATAATGTAAATTATTCCCCTTGGAGAATTAATAACTTTCTAACATCCTCAGATAACATCAAATCCCAAGTGACCTCGCCTATATAAGAGGGCGACTAATACAGATAGCAGCTCAACACAAAAAATTAAGAATGCGGAGAACACCTGGAGAACACCCATAAACAGAATCCTTCACCCACGGTATATGGGAAACTACAAAAGGCAAGGTATGAATTATATCCGCTACTCCAATATAAATGAGCATAACTTGGAGAAACAAAGCAAAATATTATTGGCCAAGGAATAAGGCGAGTAAAATACTAGCCAATAAGATCAAAGCGAGATTAACAAAGCAAAAAATAGCCCATATACAAGAATCCCAAAAGAATAAAATTTACAACCCTAAAGAAATTTCGAATACCTTCGCAAAATATTATTCTCTCTATAATCTCGAGAGCGATAATCGGACCCCACAACCAAATGCGGATCTAATCAATAATTTTTTGAACAGCATATCCCTACCCCAAATCCCAGAAGATAAACTGATGGTAATAAGCCAACCCATAAGCCAAAAAGAAATCCAACAAACCATTCAAGCAACCAAAAATAACAAATCCCCAGGACCGGATAGTATAAACAATGAACACTTGAAGTTATTCTACCAAATTTTGTCCCCACATCTATTATTAGTCTTCCAAAACATATTCGAAACGGGCAAAATATGTGACGAAATGTTACAATCGACCATAGTTCCCCTCCCTAAGCCAGGCAAATCACCCGACCATCCAAATAATTTTAGGTCAATTTCCCTTTTAAACACAGACCTCAAGCCGTACTCCAAAATTTTAGCAAATAGAATCTCTGATATAATCCCTTCCCTGGTGCACTGGGATCAGATCGGCTTTATTAAATCTAGACAGACATTGGACGCTACCAGACGAATGATTAATCTCATTCACGTGGCGAGGGGGAATCGGACGCCTTCTCTGCTCCTATCATTGGATGCGGAAAAGGCGTTCGATCGGGTGCATTGGGGATATTTGTTTGAGGTCTTAACCAGGTTCGGATTTAAGGATAGTATTTTTAAGGCAATTACTCTGTTATATTCTCACCCATCAGCGTCAGTCTCTATCTCGGGAATGATGTTGGATAGGTTTATTACCAATGGGACGAGACAGGGGTGTCCGTTATCACCCCTTATATTTGCTTTGGTGATTGAACCTCTAGCGGAAAAAATTAGGCTACATTCGACAGTATCAGGAATCCAGGTGAATAAAACGGAACACAAAATCAGATTATTTGCAGACGATATCATCCTAGCGTTAACAAATCCCACAGTCGTTACCGGCAGCAATGCAAATAATCGAATCATACACTATCATATTATAAGCTCAATATGTCTAAATGTCAGGTATTAAATTTAACCCCATTTGTAGTGTATCCAAAAATATTTCAGGATAAATATCCTCTTAAATGGGGGAATGATAGTATTGAGCACCTGGGTATTTCGGTTACACTATCAGCAGATAAATGGCTATCATTAAACTATGAGGCTCTGAAGAAGAAAATCCAGTCAGACATGTTAAGTATGAAGAATCATGATCTATCATGGCTGGGCAGGATAGCGTCAGTTAAAATGTTCATTCTCCCACAGATATTGTATCTGTTCCACAATCTCCCCATCATATTCCCAATGAAAATATTAAAAGAGATCCAAGCAATGATCTTAAAATACAGTATATTTGGCCAGAGAAAAAATCCAGGGTCCAAGCAGATACGCTTTACATCCCTATGAGTAAGGGAGGCCTGGGATGCCCCTCGGTGGTCCGTTACTACATAGCCGCATTATTCGAACAATTATGATTTATGTGGAACAACGATGATGACCGGCATTGGATAACAATTGAAAAACATTTGTTGAGAACCTCCAACGTCTCAGCTTTTTACCATGCACATCACATCACAATCGCTAATAGAAACCTAAACATATCTCCAACAGTTGACGCGGCTCTGGAACTATGGAAAATGTTGAATAGTAAACTAGGCCTTATACAAACCACACTTCTAACAGCCCCCATAGAGACACTGGAGCATTGTATCCCGAACCTCAACCTCCAAAATAGGAAATCTTCCGGAGCCGCTCCGGTTGGGAGTTTGTATGAGGGACTAATTACTTTCTCATCATTGCGGGATAGATACAATGTCCCTCAAAGGGATTTCTATAAATATTTGCAGATTCGGCACTTTCTGACTGAAAGGAAGGAGCAGGTACATGTTCCACCATCTAAACTATACTCTATACTGTTAAACCTCACGTTACAAATTAGGGCATTATCTATAGGCTATGATTGTATGTTGGAGAATGCCCTCCCCTCACTAACTTCATACTTACAAAAGTGGGAAAAAGACCTTAATTGCACATTTACATCAGAGCAGTAGAGGGCATCCTTCTTAATTATTGGAAGCCAATCTAAATGCACTAACCACTTTGAGAATGCAAGTAAATTATTATATAGGTGTCACGTCTCCGTCAGATTTGGGGCCTGCTGTTCCAGTCGCAGCCACTAGGAGGCGCCGGGCCGCCACTTCGCCGTCAGACTCGGGGACGGCTGTTCCTGCCTCGGCCACTGGGAGGCGCCGTGGTTCTATTACGTCGCCGTCAGACTCGGGGCCTATGAATCCAGCTTTAGCCACTAGGAGGCGCCGGTCTGTCACGTCACCGTTGGATTCGAGGCCTGCTGTTCCGGTCACGGCCACTAGGAGGCGCCAGACCGCCACTTCACTGTCAGACTCGGGGATGGCTGTTCCTGCCTCGGCCACTGGGAGGCGCCGTGGTCCGCCCGTGAGTTATGGTGGTGACAGAGAAGTGGCTCCTGCGCAGGCATCTGGTGGGCGCAGGCTCCGCCCCTCTGTCAGTCATCAGGGGGTTACTGCAACTCCATCTGGCCTGGTCCTGGGGGCGGCCCTAATGACATCACCAGTCCAGGAACCTGTGAGGGATGACCTGATCCCTCAAATACCTTGGGACTGGTCTTGCAAGCCGCCGGATATATTCTTGGTTCCCCTGTGTGTTACTTAGTGATTGATTTCTGTTTGACTCTGACCTCAGCCTGGATTTCTGACCCCTCTTTTGCCTGACGATTCTGTACTTCTGCTACTCTCCTGGTTTGTGACCTTGGCCTGGATATTCTGACTCTGCTACTTCCTAACGATTCTGTACCTCTGCCGCCCTCCTGGTTTTTGACTCTGACCTTGGCCTGAAATTGACTCTGCTATTGCCTGCCGTTTTTGTACTTCACTCTGACGACCGTCCTGCTCTGGCCGCTGCTCCTATTCAGACAGTACCTCCTGGGCTCTGTTGTAAATCCAGATCCCTGTATAGGGGTAAAGGGTATCAGTGTTTCTCGGGGTGTTGCCTGGCTGCAGCCCAGAACCACAGACGGACGTTACATTATATCCGGCCATAAAATTAACTGCTTCTTGTGTATATACCCAACATATACAAAAGCAGTCTCCCTGAACTTTTTTTTTTTTTTTTTTCTTCTTCTGACTGAGCTGATTTTTAGCCTGAACACCTGTTGCAGTGCACAGCCTGGAAGATCTCTCTCATTTTCTTGGACAACTATGCGGCAGTCTGGAGTCTTCAGGGAGAGAGCTGCACCTCAGAGATCCATGCTCCTGGCACGTCGACCTCTGGGCAACTACTCTGGCTATGGTTGCCCAGGGGCTCAGGTATTGCCCGCAGATGCGGCTAAAGTTTTATTACCCATTTCAGTTTCATGTGGTCAGAAATCGCTGTGTTTAAATGCGTATGTGGATAGTGGCTCTGAAGGAAATTTTATGGATTCCTTGACTGCTAGGAATCTGGGTGTAACTCTACTAAAACTTAATGCCCCTATTAAAACCACGGCTATTAATGGCACGTCCATTATTCAGGAGGGGGTTAAGTTTGTTACTGCCAAGGTTGCCATGTCTGTGGGAGCCTTACACACTGAGCTGGTGTCATTTTTTGTGATGGACAATTTAACCTCTGCAGTTATTCTGGGTATGCCATGGCTACGCCAGCACAATCCTGTCATCGACTGGCACTTGGGTGACGTTGTACGCTGGAGCCCACAGTGTCAGAAAAATTGCATATCCTTGGCAGTAAACCAAGTTAAGGTTAAAACCCCCCACATACCGTTTGCTTTCAGAGATTTTGAGGATGTCTTTTCTATTGTAGAATCTGAAAAGCTACCCCCTCACAGAGAGTATGATTGCCCTATTGATCTGATTCCGGATGCCCGTCTCCCTAAGGGAAGAATATTTAATCTCTCTGGCCCAGAGCGTCAGGCCATGAATGACTATATTGCAGATAGCCTAAGAAAAGGGTTTATCAGACCGTCCATTTCTCCAGTTGGGGCCGGGTTCTTCTTTGTGGAGAAGATGGTGGTCTCAGACCCTGCATTGATTATCGGGAGTTGAATGCAATCACTATAAAAAACCAGTATCCGCTTCCACTCATCCCTGATCTTTTTAATCAGCTAACAGGAGCCCGTTGGTTTACTAAACTTGACCTCCGGGGTGCATATAATCTGGTCCGCATAAGAAAGGGAGATGAGTGGAAAACGGCCTTTAATACACCCCTTGGCCATTTTGAGTACCTGGTAATGCCGTTCGGACTCAGCAATGCACCTGCCGTATTTCAGCACTTTGTTAATGATATTTTTAGAGACATTTGTGGGGTGTATGTCGTGGTGTATTTAGATGACATTCTGATTTACTCTGCTGACCCTGTGACACATTCTCAGCACGTCTGTTCTGTGCTACAAAGACTACGTGAACACTCCTTGTTTGCTAAACTGGAGAAATGTGTCTTTTTTGCTTTGGAGGTAGTTTTTAGGATACATGGTTTCAGGTAAAGGCTTCCGCATGGATCCTGCCAAGGTCCAGCCTATTAAGGCTTGGGTGCAACCAAAATCGCTGAAAGCGCTGCAGCGATTTTTGGGGTTCGCTAATTATTACCGCAAGTTTATTAGAGGTTTCTCAGAGATTGCCAAGCCACTCACGGATCTGACCCGGAAAGGGGCGGACGTGGCCAACTGGAATCCTGAGGCAATTCAGGCGTTTTCTACGTTAAAAGAGAGTTTTGTGGCCAACCCAGTTTTGGTTCAGCCGGATCTGGACCGTCCATTTATTGTGGAGGTGGATGAATCTGAAGTCGGAGTGGGAGCAGTGCTATCACAAGGCACTACATCCCTCACTCAGCTTCGTCCATGTGCGTTTTTTTCCCGCAAATTATCTCCCACGGAGAAAAACTATGATATTGGGAATCGGGAACTATTGGCAATTAAATGGGCCTTCGAGGAATGGCGTCACTTCCTCGAGGGCGCCAAACACAAGATCACGGTAATTACCGATCATAAGAACCTGACATACCTAGAATCAGCAAAAAGGTTAAATCCTAGACAAGCAAGGTGGGCATTGTTTTTCTCTAGGTTTAATTTTATAATCACCTTCCGCCCTGGTACAAAAAATGTGAGGGCCGATGCCCTCTCTCGCAGTTTCTGCCCCTCACAAGCCGAGGACTGTGAACCAGTTCCAATATTGGCCACTGGGATCATTGTGTCCGCAGTGTCATTGGACCTTCTGGAGGAGATCCGTAAATCCCCAGAACAAGCCCCTGACACTACGCCACCCAACAAATTGTTCGTTCCGCCTGCATTTCGCCTACAAGTGCTTAGAGAATCACATGACTCTGTCTTGGCAGGCCATCCTGGTCTCAATAATACCGCCAGATTGATAACTAGGAATTTTTGGTGGCCGACCGTGGTTAAGGACTGCAAAGAATATGTTTTAGCATGTGAGGTCTGTGCCCGCGCCAAGTCCTCCCATACTCGCCCTGCCGGCTGGCTCCAGTCCTTGCCCACCCCCGAGAGTCCATGGACCCACATCTCCATGGACTTCATTACGGACCTACCGTCCTCAGATGGAAAGACGTGTATCTGGGTGGTGGTGGACAGGTTCAGTAAACAATGTCATTTTGTCCCCGTCGGGGTTACCTAACTCGGAAACGTTGAGTAAACTGTTTATTGTACATGTGGTACGTTTACACGGTGCCCCGGTCAATATTGTGTCTGACAGGGGTACCCAATTCGTGTCAAAGTTCTGGAGGGCGTTCTGTAAATGCATTGGTATTGAGCCATCTTTTTCCTCGGCTTACCACCCTGAAACCAATGGGCAAACCGAACGTGTCAACCAGGCTCTGGATTAATACCTTCGTTGCTACATCTCAGAACACCAGTCCGATTGGGCAGAACATCTGCCACTAGCCGAGTTTGCCCTAAACAATCAGTATCAGGACTCCATTAAGTCTACCCCCTTTTTCTGCAACCACGGGCTGCATCCGCGCTTTGGCTTATTCTCGGCCAGAATGTCGGAGCTTCCTGGAGTAGAGAAAAATATACATCGTTTAAAAACCATTTGGTCTGAGGTAAACTCTAACTTGAAAGGGGCCCGGGTTAGACAGACCTCGGCAGCGAACAAACGGCGATCCAAAGGACCGCACCTGGGAGTTGGAGACAAGGTTTGGCTCTCCACCAAAAACATCAAGCTTAAAGTACCGTCTGCCAAACTGGGTCCCAGATTTATTGGTCCATACGAGATTATAGAGGTGGTTAACCCGGTGGCCTTCCGTTTAAAACTCCCTCAGTCTTTCAAATTACCCAATGTCTTCCACAAGTCTCTCCTCAAGTTGTATCGCTCCCCAATTCACCCTGTCCCGTCCCCTCCTCCTCCCGTTTCGGTCGGAGGGTCCTTGGAGTATGAAGTCCAGGGTGTCCTTGACTCCCGCCTTGTAAGAGGGTCCGTACAGTATCTGGTACACTGGAGGGGCTACGGCCCGGAGAGGTCCTGGGTCCCTGCGCGGGACATCCATGCAAAAGCACTAATTAGAAGGTTTCACCTCCTTCACCCTGACAAACCAGGTTTTGAGGGTCCGGAGGCCCCTCTTGGAAGGGGGGGTACTGTCACGTCTCCGTCAGATTTGGGGCCTGCTGTTCCGGTCGCAGCCACTAGGAGGCGCCGGGCCGCCACTTCGCCGTCAGACTCAGGGACGGCTGTTCCTGCCTCGGCCACTGGGAGGCACCGTGGTTCTATTACGATGGCCTATGGTTCCAGCTTTAGCCACTAGAAGGCGCCGGTCTGTCACGTCACCGTTGGATTCGAGGCCTGCTGTTCCGGTCACGGCCACTAGGAGGCGCCAGACCGCCACTTCACTGTCAGACTCGGGGACGGCTGTTCCTGCCTCGGCCACTGGGAGGCGCCGTGGTCCGCCCGTGAGTTATGGTGGTGACAGAGAAGTGGCTCCTGCGCAGGCATCTGGTGGGCGCAGGCTCCGCCCCTCTGTCAGTCATCAGGGGGTTACTGCAACTCCATCTGGCCTGGTCCTGGGGGCGGTCCTAATGACATCACCAGTCCAGGAACCTGTGAGGGATGACCTGATCCCTCAAATACCTTGGGACTGGTCTTGCAAGCCGCCGGATATATTCTTGGTTCCCCTGTGTGTTACTTAGTGATTGATTTGTTTGACTCTGACCTCAGCCTGGATTTCTGACCCCTCTTTTGCCTGACGATTCTGTACTTCTGCTACTCTCCTGGTTTGTGACCTTGGCCTGGATATTCTGACTCTGCTACTTCCTAACGATTCTGTACCTCTGCCGCCCTCCTGGTTTTTGACTCTGACCTTGGCCTGAAATTGACTCTGCTATTGCCTGCCATTTTTGTACTTCACTATGACGACCGTCCTGCTCTGGCCGCTGCTCCTATTCAGACAGTACCTCCTGGGCTCTGTTGTAAATCCAGATCCCTGTATAGGGGTAAAGGGTATCAGTGTTTCTCGGGGTGTTGCCTGGCTGCAGCCCAGAACCGCAGACGGACGTTACATTAGGTGGTAATTCACTCCTTATAGGCTGTCCGGGATGTTCCGCAGTTCCCTAGACACGTGCTGGAGATGTGGAAACCCTGACGCAGATATATTACATATATGTGGAGTTGCGGTAATGTTAGGAGTCTGTGAGAAGCTATAAACCATTTGATACTTCAAATTTGTGGTATATCAGTGTCTCTTACCGCACAGCATGCGCTACTCGCCATTGATCTAGACTCGTTTCCCTATGAGTTCCGCACAGTAATTTTACATATTATTGTAGCTACAAGAATTAAAATCGATAGCTATTGGAAAAACCCCAAATGCCCTTCAATGTCCAAAGTAGTCTCTCTGATAGTGTTGAGCATTCCGATACCGCAAGTATCGGGTATCGGCCGATATTCACTGTATCGGAATTCCGATACTAAGTTCCGATACTTTTAGCATATCGAATACCGGGATCGGAAGTTCCCATAATGCTATGGAGCCAGTTTGATTTGATTCAGCCAATGACAATCCTCAGAAGTGTGGGCACATCCTGTTAGGCATGTTAACTAATGGCAAGGCGGTGATTGGCTGCTGAAATGATGTCATGATGCACTATAAAAGCCGCCGCCATTTCTAGTTCACTCTGCTGTGAATTCAGTTAGGGACAGGCTGCTGTTCAAGACTCTGAGGTACAGTTAGTGATAGCGATTTTCAAAATCATATTGTGCTTTACCCAGGCTACATTCTCAATAAGTGTAGCTTTGTTTTGCCTTGCAGCAGTGTTCACAGCTGTCTGCAAGGTCCGGGTGAGTGCAGCTCACGCTGTGTAGTGTGTCTTGCAGGCACGTCTGCTTGTAGGCCGCTCAGCGTGTCACTGCCTTATACATATTTTTCATTCTCCTATTAGTGTGCAATTGCATCCATCCGTATTCATATACGTTGGTTGCAACCACTATAGGAGTAGAGAGCGGAGCCTTTCAATGCTAGTGCCCATTTATCTGCACTGTTCACGGCTGTCTGAGAGGTCTCTTAGTGTGAGTGCAGCTCACGCTGTAGTGTGTCCTGCAGGCATGTCTGCTTGTAGGCTGCTCAGCGTGCGTCACTGCCTCACACATATTTTTCTTTTATTGCAGCTAATTTTTAATTTTCCTATTAGTGTGCATCCATCCGTATCCATATACGGTGGTTGCAAACACTATAGGAGTAGACAGCGGAGCCTCTCTGCAGCCTTTCAGTGCTAGTGCCCACTTATATGCACTGTTCACGGCTGTCTGAGAGGTTTCTGCGTGTGAGTGCAGCTCACGCTGAGTAGTGTGTCTTGCAGCTCATCTGGTTGTAGGCCGCTCAGTGTGCGTCACTGCCTCACACATTTCTTTTATTGCAGCTCATTTTTTATTCTCCTATTAGTGTGCATCCATCCGTATCCATCTACATTGGTTGTTTGCAAACACTATATATGAGTAGCTAGAGGAGCCTTTTTTTCTGGCTTGTGCCCTTCAGCCGCAGCCTGATTAGTATTACCCTATTTTTTGGAGCCTCATCTTTTGCATTGTAGGTTACCTGCCTGCACTGGAATAGCTCCAAAAAGTTTGTGATATTATCGCTTTCAAATCTTTGGTCACATCCTTTTAGGTTTTTTTTCAAAAAACGCAACAAAATAAAGTTCACCAAATACTACACTTGACAGCTGTGTAGGCCACATTACCTCCTATTAAAGTGTAGTCCACACACACACTTCATAAAATTAGTGTTTCTTATACCTGTTACCAGCTGTTCAGGAATAAGCACACTAAGCCCCCCCTTTGTACTTTTCTGCCTATCTTTATCAGTCTACCAAGATGAAGAAGGCAGAGAGTAAGGCACGTGGGCGTGGAGTTTCAGCAGGGAGAGGACGTGGGGATTCTGCAGGGAGAGGATGTGGGGATTCTGTGCCTGCTGCGGGCACCAGTGAGTCAGCATCCCCCAGTTTTAGCAGGCAACAGTCCTTTATGCGCAGCTTTGTAGGACCTCGCCGTACCCCACTGCTGCGGGAGGAACAAATTGAAGCAATTGTCGGATGGATGGCAGCTAACGCATCAGCTTCAATGACTTACATGTCCTCTCAGGGCCAGAGCACTGAAGAGCCAAAGGCAGTCAGAGAGCCCTGGATAGGAGCCATCAGTCTCTACTTCTGTTCTCTGAATCTGTTGGCTTGGAAAGAGGGGGCCAGCCAAGCAGCATTCAAGAATGTGAAGAGGGAGTATGCAGTGATGCGCAACTTCTTTGTCCCTCTGAATCTGAAGAGGCGGGTGGGCCAGTGCCTATGGTCAGCACACCTCCGTACGCATCAGATGATGACGAGACTCAGGTGCCACTTTCTGGTGCGTAGTGCTGGCGAGACAACCCAGGAGAAGCAGGTGTTTGAAGAGGGGAGTGTAGATGAGGTCCTTGACCCATCATGACGTGAGGAACAGGAAGGTGGTGGGAGCAGCTCTGAGGAAGAGATTCCCCGAACGGCCAAAACAGGAGGGAGAGGGAGGGGGCAGACTTGGTTGCCTGTAGCCTCCACTTCGGCACCCGGTAGGAGCATTCCTCTTTCAAAAGCCAAAACGGGCGCTCCCAAGACTTGCAGTGCGTGGTCCTTTTTTGACAGTTGCAGATGACATTTGCTTTGTCAAATGCAAGCTGTGTCATCAGAAAGTCAAAAGAGGGAAAAATGTCAGCAACCTCAATACCACAAATATGTGGAAACATGTGCGGACCAAGCACGAGGTGGAGTTACACAGACACACTGAAGACGTAGGCCAACGTACAGCACCACCTACCACCTCTTCAGCTCATGTTGGGGCCTCTTCCTCCAGCTCACACAGCTGGTTCGGCTTCCTCACAGGATCGCCAAGGAAGAACCTCTGGCACTGTTGTCCGGAGACCCAGTGACATTCCACCCACAGCACCACGTTCCCAGTCATCCTCACACTCCCAGGCCACTCTACAGCCATCGATAGCACAGGCATGGGATAAAAGGCGGCCATACTCGGCAAACCATCCCTGAGCACAGGCTCTGAATGCTGGCATTGCCAAATTACTGGCCCTTAAAATGCTCTCATTCAGGCTGGTGGAGACTGACACCTTCCGGAACTTCATGGCATTGGCAGTCCCACAATACACCGTGCCGAGCCGCTTTTATTTCAGCAGGCAAGCCGTCCCTGCCCTGCAAAAGCATGTGGAGGGAAAAATAAAACATGCGCTACTAAACGCCGTTAGTAGCAAGGTCCACCTGACCACCGATGCGTGGACCAGTAACCATGGACAGGGACGATACCTTTCCCTAACTGCCCATTGGGTCAATGTTGTGGAGCCGGATACAGATCTGGAGAGTGGCGCTGTTCGTGTTCTGCCAACTCCACGGATTGCAGGACTCCAGTCTCTACACATTGACTCCTCCTCCTACTCAAGTTCCTCAGAAACAGCACTGCAGGAGCCTGTTACGACTGATATGAGCACAGCCGTGGCCAAAGGTCAACAGGCCGTACTCAAATTAATTTCTTTGGGGAATCGAAGCCACACAGCGCAGGAGCTCTAGAATGCCATCAAGCAGGAGAGCGACGTGTGGTTTGTGCCAGCGAATCTCGAGCCAGGCTTGGTAGTGTGTGACAATGGCTGAAATCTGGTGGCAGCTCTGGGCCTAGGCAACCTCACTCACATCCCATGTCTGGCACATGTGCTGAACTTGGTCATGCAGAGCTTTCTGAGGGACTATCCGAATCTTGATGCACTGCTGCACAAGGTCCGCATAGTGCGCACTTGCGGCGTTCCAGCACGGCAAGATCGCGCCTTGCTGCTCTGCAGCGCCGATTACGCCTTCCGGAACATCGCATCATATGTGACCTACCCACCAGGTGGAATTCATCGTTACATATGTTGGAGCGGTTGTGTGAGCAGCAGGCAGCAGTCATGGAGTACCAGCTGCATCAGGCGCAAACAAATCGCACTGTGCGCCGGTCACACTTCAGCACCATTGAGTGGGCCTCTATGAAGGACATCTGCCTCTGTTTGCGTGCCTTCGATGATTCCACGTGGATGGCGAGTGCAGATGATGCACTAGTCAGCATGACTGGCCCCCTTATCTCCCTGCTTCAAAAAACACTGCAAGCACTAAGGGAGGAGGTTTTGGAAGAGGTGGAGGATGAGGAGTCACAAATGCCATCTGCTTCTGGACAGTCTGCCCTACGTGGTTCCTCACAAAGGCCTAGGCAGGGGACACTTTGTGAGGATGAGGAGTCAATGGAGGAAGACATCTCTCCAGAGGAGGGAGGTACACAATGCTCTAGTCAGTATGTACAGCGAGGGTGGGGTTATGCAGAGCAGGCAGAGATGACGACTCAAGCAGGGGACAGCGTTTCTTTGGCAGTTGGGAGTCTGCAGCACATGGTTGATTTCATGCTGCAGTGCCTGAGAAACGACCGCTGCATCGCCTACATTCTCAACACGGCTGATTATTGGGTGTACACCCTCCTAGATCCTCACTACCGGGACAACTTACAAAGCCTCATACCACCGTTGAATCGAGTGCGTAAAATGCGGGAGTACCAAGACACACCATGTTCTCCATTCCACCCGACAGCAGTGCTGCTAGTGCTTTACAAAGCAGCTCTGTGCGTCGAGGCAGTGGAGGAAGCTCTGCACAAAGAGGGAGCAGAGGAAAGCAGCTCTGTGCGTCGAGGCAGTGGAGGAAGCTCTGCACAAAGAGGGAGGAGAGGCAGCGCCTCAGCACAAGGCAAGACCAGTATGGCCCAAATGTGGCAAAGTTTTGTGTGTCCGCCACAAATGTCTACACCATCACAGACGGCTCCAGTCAGCAGGAGGCAACGTTTCCGTCAGATGGTGACAGACTACATGTCTTGCCCTGTCAGTGTACTCCCAGATGGTTCTTCCCCCTTCAAGTTTTGGGTCTCTAAGCTGGATACATGGCCAGAGCTTAGCCAGTATGCATTGGAGGTGCTGGCTTGCCCTGCTGCCAGTGTATTATCGGAACACGTCTTTAGTGCCGCAGGTGGTGTACTAACAGACCGTCGCACGCGACTATCCTCCGATAGCGTTGACTGGCTAACTTTTCTGAAAATGAACAAGGCCTGGATCTCGCCAGAATTTGCCAGTCCTCTTCCAGAATAAATAATTGGTTGGCAACAGTATCCAGGTCTCCTATTGTGTTCATGTTTCTACCACCTGAACTGTAAACCCTGGGCTTCAACACAGCCAGTTGTCGCTCAAATGTGCCGTCTGCAGAGAAAAACACTAGCTCCTGTGTTAGTGGGGTTCAGTAACGCCAGCTGCTCCCCTGCCGTGTGGACGGCAAAGTCTCCAGCTCCCTCCACAATCGAACTACTACTTATTTTTAACTGTGCTCCACTTAGGCCGCTGGCTCCACTGTCTCTAGTATTTCCCCTGGCCTCCAACCCCGCCAGTTGCTGCTCTGAAGTGGCGTCTGCACAATCCACACTTGTTCCTGTGTTACTGGGGCTCAGTCACGTCAGTTGATCCCCTGATGTGTGTCCGGCAAGGTCTCCTGCTCTGTCCACATTCCCATTACTAGTAGTGGGAATGTGGACAGAGCAGGAGACCTTGCCGGACACACATCAGGGGATCAACTGACATGACTGAGCCCCAGTAACACAGGAACAAGTGTGGATTGTGCAGACATCACTTCAGAGCAGTAACTGGCGGGGTTGTAGGCCAGGGGAAATACTAGAGACAGTGGAGCCACAGGCCATAGTGGAGCACGGTTACAATCAGTAGTAGTCTACAACCTATATAAAACTTGCTGCAAGTTGGCCTCCGCCTGCTGCATGATTGAGCCTGGGCTCCAACAACGCCAGTTGGTGTTCAGAAGTGCCGTCTTCAGAGAAAAACACACTAGCTCCTGTGTTAGTGGGGTTCAGTAACGTCAGCTGTTCCCCTGCTGTGTGGACGGCAATGTCTCCTGCTGCCTCCACATTCAAAAAACAGCAGGCCTCAGCCTGCTCCATGCTTGATCCTGGGCTCCAACAATGCCAGTTGGTGTTCAGAAGTGCCGTCTTCACAGAGAAAAACACACTAGCTCCTGTGTTAGTGGGGTTCAGTAACGCCAGCTGCTCCCCTGCTGTGTGGACGGCAAAGTCTCCTGCTGCCTAGTCACACTACTACAGATTTTTACATCAGGGGATCAACTGACGTGAATGGGCCCCAGTAACACAGGAACAAGTGTGGATTGTGCAGACGCCACTTCTGAGCAGCAACTGGCGGGGTTGGAGGCCAGGGGAAATACTAGAGACAGTGGAGCCAGAGGCCTAAGTGGAGCACGGTTACAATCAGTAGTAGCGTACAACCGATATAAAACTTGCTTCAAGTAGGCCTCAGCCTGCTCCATGATTGATCCTGGGCTTCAACACAGCCAGTTGTTGCTCGGAAGTGCCGTCTGCACGGAGAAAAACACATACTCCAGTGTTAGTGGGGTTCAGTAATGCCAGCTGCTCCCCTGCTGTGTGGATGACAAAGTCTCCGGCTGCCTCCAAAATCACACTACATCTTATTTACTACTTGCTCCAAGTAGGCCTCAGCCTGCTGCATGATTGACCCTGGACTCCAACATCGCCAGTTGCTGCTCAGAAGTGTCTTTGGCACGGGTACTCCCTCCTGCCCAGCCTGGTTCCAGCACGCCTGCTGTTTCCAGGGAGTGTCGTCACTTTGCCACCAATACATTGTCCTGTCGTGTTGTGGTCGGGTTAGCCGAGTCTATGGTGCCTGCAGTTTAGGTGCTTCCTATGTGGGCTGCGGGTTCTGGTAATAAAGGCTGGTTCTGTAGTGCCAATAGGACAAGCACCCCGTTGGACTGTGGGTTTCGGTAACTGCGGCCTGCTCGCGGCCTTGCAACTTTATTATGGGTACCTTCTGCTACCCATCCGGCTTCCAGCACCGTCAGCTGGTCCTCGCTAGTTCCATTTGCTCTTGCAGCTTCTGCTACCCATCCGGGTTCCAGCACCATCAGCTGGTTCTCGGCAGTGCCTTTGGCCTAGGTGCCTCCTTCTCGGTATCCGAGTTCCAGCAATGTCTGCTGGTCCTTGGTAGTGCTTTGTAGCACAGGTACCTCCTGCTTAGTAACCGTGTTCCAACACCGTCAGCTGGTCCACGGTTGTGCCATTGGCTCTTGTTCCTTCTGCTGCCACTCTGGGTTCCAGCACCGTCAGCTGGTTCTCGGTAGTTCCATTGACTCTTGTAGCTTCTGCTACCCATCCGGGTTCCAGCACCATCAGCTGGTTCTCGGCAGTGCCTTTGGCCGAGGTTCCTCCTTCTCGGTATCCGAGTTCCAGCAACGTCTGCTGGTCCTTGGTAGTGCTTTTTAGCACAGGTACCGCCTGCTTAGAAACTGTGTTCCAGCACCGTCAGCTGGTCCACGGTTGTGCCATTGGCTCTTGTTCCTTCTGCTGCCACTCTGGGTTCCAGCACCGTCAGCTGGTTCTCGGTAGTTCCATTGACTTGTAGCTTCTGCTACCCATCCGGGGTCCAGCACCGTCAGCTGGTTCTCGGCAGTGCCTTTGGCCTAGGTGCCTCCTCGGTATCAGAGTTCCAGCAATGTCTGCTGGTCCTTGGTAGTGCTTTGTTGCACAGGTACCTCCTGCTTAGTAACCGTGTTCCAACACCGTCAGCTGGTCCACAGTTGTGCCATTGGCTCTTGTTCCTTCTGCTGCCACTCTGGGTTCCAGCACAGTCAGCTGGTTCTCGGTAGTTCCATTGACTTGTAGCTTCTGCTACCCATCCGGGTTCCAGCACCATCAGCTGGTTCTCGGCAGTGCCTTTGGCCGAGGTGCCTCCTTCTCGGTATCCGAGTTCCAGCAACGTCTGCTGGTCCTTGGTAGTGCTTTTTAGCACAGGTACCGCCTGCTTAGAAACCGTGTTCCAGCACCGTCAGCTGGTCCACGGTTGTGCAATTGGCTCTTGTTCCTTCTGCTGCCACTCTGGGTTCCAGCACCGTCAGCTGGTTCTCGGTCGTTCCATTGACTCTTGTTCCTTCTGCTAACCATCCGGGTTCCAGTACCGTCAGCTGGTTCTCAGCAGTTCCTCAGCCTTCTTATACCTTCTGCTACTTTTCCAAGTTCGAGCTTGTGGAAATGGTTTTTGGTTCTCACTCTGGCTCTCCCTGACGATGACCCTGAAGACGACAACCCTGAAGACCACACCGAATACCAAAAAGATGACCCTGAAGATGACCAAGAGGACTAAGAACATGAAGACAACCACCAAGATGCAGAACAACGAGACAGAAGACCAAGCAGCAGAAAAACCAAAAGCAGAAGAACATTAAGCATAAGACTAAAAATCAGAGCAAATGATATTATCTAAATTATAAGCAGAAGACTAAGCAGTGTATGGGGTTGAGTCCGTTCCTCCTCGTGGTGCCCCTGGAAAATGCCTGCTACTGCAGGCCAAACTGAACGCGGACAAATTCTGTTGTAAATCTTTTGTGACAGGCAGAACGGAAGGTGTAATCTTCAAACTTTTATAGATAACAACTACAGGAATGCCTGTCACAAATAAGAATATGATGAAGAAGAATAGGAAGAAGATGAAGTAGAATATGAAGAATAATAGTTGAATAAGAATATGAAGAATGTAAAAAAAAAAAAAGAATAGGAAGAAGGTGAAGAAGAAGATGAATAAGGTGAAGTTGATGAAAAAGATGCTGCTGCTGAGGATGATGGAGAAAGTGTGGGAGAAGTAAAAAAAGAAGGTGAAGAGCATGGAAGTAGTGAAACATACATATCTGACAAAATATAAAAGAGGTTAACATAGTCAATATCTTTGTAACTCCGAACGTCTTTTAAAAAAAATTTAATTCCTGCTATTCCATTTGATTGGGCTAAACCTCTATGGCTTTAATGTCTCCTACACCTCCCACAATACATTCTACATTATTCTTAGTTGTTTTTCTTCATGTAGAATTAACCTACAAGGAAAGAAAGGGTTTTTTTAATTCCGATATTTCTGTTCCATTGACTTGAAAGGGACTTCCGGGATCGGAATCGGCGATACCAGATACTTTTTGGAGATCGGCCGATCCAATCCGATCCGATATTTTTCAATATCGGGTGGTATCGCTCAACACTACTCGCTGATTAACGAAAATTCTTTATCGGAAAAAAACAATTGCTGCATCTAACAATAATATGTCTCAATTTCATAAAAAAATGGAATAATTGGTTATCCTTCCGTTTTAATATTGTAGTTATGTAGTACAAAAACTTGGCACTCAAAAGAAAAATTGATTTGACAGTTCCTTTATTGTAAAAGGCATCCAGTTAAATATACTTCTTTTACTTCTTCAAACGTTTTCGGTCATACAATTGACCTTCATCAGAAACAGAATTTTTTCACAGTTGGTTTTAACTGAGAGGAACTGTAATGGAAAATTCCAAATATTATTATTAAAGAACCGCTGTCATAAGTAGGCACTATTCAGTACTGCATATACTCATTAATAATGTGGAGAAACAGACGTCTGGGAAGCAGCCACAGACCAAGCGCTATTCCTCTGCACCCTCAGTGCTTCTCCTGAACAGTGCGTTCACTCTCCCTGTGACACACTTGCCTCCCTGGGCAGGACAGACCATTTGGATAATCACAGCACCCAGTTGTGGACATTCATGCCTGTCACAAACAATACAGGATAGTTTCCTGAATATGTTACAGTGCAAATTTCTGGACACCCACACCAATTATTGGATCTACCGGTCCCTGTATAACCTAAGGTGTCAAACCCGTGGGTCTGGTGATTTCCTACATGAATGGAGTCCTTTCATCCTCAGTAGCTGCTGCTTCCCAGACGTCAGTTTCTCCACATTATTAATGAATATACCCAGTACTGAATAGTGCCTACTTATGACAGCGGTTCTTTAATAATAATATATGGAATTTTCCATTACAGTTCCTCTCAGTTAAAACCAACTGTGAAAAAATTCTGTTTCTGATGAAGGTCAATTGTATGACTGAAAACGTTTAAAGAAGTAAAAGAAGTATATTAACTGGATGCCTTTTACAATAAAGGAACTGTCAAATCAATTTTTCTTTTGAGTGCCAAGTTTTTGTACTACATTGTTAGTTGGCTGGATACCCGACTTGTGCACCTCCCTCCTCATTGAGTGCCGTGTTTTTTCTATTTTTAAATATTGTAGTTAAGTAATAGATTCACACTTGGACAATGTGACTGGATGGTAAATGTAATGTCACCACCTTTCCCCTTCTTTCCTCCCTCCCCATTCCCTATAATATTGTGTTATTCATTAAGAAATCAATGTCAATGCGATGTAATGCTTGGCACAAATTAATAAAAAATTATGGTTAAAAAATTTTTTTTTTCCAAAAAATTGATCTTTTCACCCCCAATTTTTATTTTTCCAAGGGAAACAGGTCCCCAAAAGTTAATGTGCAATTTGTCTTGAGTACGCTAATACCCCATATGTGGGGGTAAACCATTGTTTGGGGGCATGGCAGAGCTCGGAAGGGAATGAGCGCCGTTTGACTTTTTCAACGCAGAATTGGCTTGACGTCATATCGCATTTGGAGAGCCTCTGATGTGGCCAAACAGTGGAAACCCCCCCCACAAATGACACCATTTTGGAAATTAGACCCCCCCAAGGAACTTATCTAGATATGTGGTGAGAACTTTGAACCCCCAAGGGCTTCACAGTTTATAACGTACAGCCGTATAATTAAAAAAAATCATATTTTTTCCACAAAAATGATCTTTTCACACCCAATTTTTATTTTCCCAAGGGTAACAGGACACCAAAAATTATTGTGAAATTTGTCCCGAGTACGCTGACACCCCATACGTGGGGGTAAACGACTATTTCGGCGCATGGCAGAGCTCGGAAGGGAACCAGCGCCATTTGACTTTTTTGGCTGGAATTGAGATAGGACTCCATACCGCGCTTGGAAAGCCCCTGTTGTGCCTAAACAGTGGAAACACCCCACAAATGACACCATTTTGGAAACTAGACCCCCCCAGGAACTTATCTAGATGTGTGGTGAGCACTTTGAACCCCCCAGTGCTTCACAGAAGTTTATAACGCACGGGCGTGAAAATAAAAAAAAAACAAATTTTTTCCACAAACATGATCTTTTAGTCTCCAAATTTTTATTTTCCTAAGGGCAACACGAGAAGTTGGAACCCAAAAGTTGTCCAATTTGTCCTGAGTACACTGATATCTCATATGTGGGAGAAAACTCCTGTATAGGCACACGTTGGGGCTCGGAAGGGAAGTAGTGACGTTTTGGAAAGCAGACTTTGATGGAATGGTCTGCCGGTGTCATGTTGCCTTTGGAGAGCCCCTGATGTGCCTAAACTGTGGAAACCACCCACAAGTGACCCCATTTTGGAAACTAGACCCCCCATGGAACTTATCTAGATGTGTGGTGAGCACTTTGAACCCCCAAGTGCTTCACAGAAGTTTATAACGTAGAGCCATAAAAAAAAATCAGATTTTTTTTCACAAAAATGATATTTTTGCCCCCAATTTTTTATTTTCCCCAAGGGTAACAGGAGAAATTGGACCCCAAAAGTTGTTGTGCAATTTGTCCTGAGTAGGCCGATACCCCATATGTGGGGGTTAACCACTATTTGGGCTCATGGCGGGAAAGAGCACCGTTTGACTTTTTCAACGCAGAATTGGCTGGAATTGAGATCAGATGCCATGTTGCGTTTGGAGAGCCCCTGATGTGCTAAATAGTGGGAAAAAAACCCAATTTTAACTCCAACCCTAACCCAACACACCCCTAACGCTAGTCTCAGCCCTAACCCTAAGTGCATACGTTGCGGATACTGCTGCAGATCCGCAGCGTTTTTGGCCCTGCGGATTTTGCTGCGTAGTACGCTATCATATTCTATGTAAAATAAAAACCGCTGTGCACATGCTGCGGAAAAAACCTCGCGGATTCGCAGCGGTTTTTTTTCTCTGCAGCATGTCAATTCTTTTTGCGGATCTGCGGCATTTCTGCACCCATTGACTTGCATTGAGTCAGTTAAATCCGCAGCAAAACCGCAGATGGAAGAAAGATCTGCGTTTTTGCTGCGGATTGGGATGTCAAAAACGCTGCAGAGGGCAGTGATGTAGGAGGAAGTGTGTGGGCGGAGTGTAGTGTCCGGGAAGAAGGAGTCGCCATATTGTCAGCAGCATGGAAGGCTATCGTTGCATGGGGATCAATGTCAGCCGTCTGATTTTATTTGGTATGTATGTGTCTGTCTGCGTCAGTCCCCATGCGGCGATAGTGCGTCAATTGTGCTTAGTCGCCGTATGGGACTGCTGCGACCGAGCACAATTGTGAGTCAAAAAAACACATAAAACTTACATACATGTAACATACATGACATACAACATAGAATACATACCACTGCTTGGTCCCTGAAGCCCTCTGTCCTCTAGAAAAGTAAAAAAAATAAATCAAATTTATACTCTGTCCGCAGAAATCCCAAATCGATTGTCCCACGGCGATCTATTCTGTCCTCCGGCGATACAGTCGCAGTTTCCCGAAGTTCTGCAGCTCCGTGCTCTCGCTTTACGGCACTAGAGCTGCGTGGGAGTTTTCCCACGCAGCAGTGCCGTAAAGCGAGTACCGGAGTCACTAAACTCCGGTAAACTCTCACGCATGCGCAGTAACACACTGCAGAAGCTTAGCCGTGTAGAGCAGTCACATCTCCTGATGTGACTGTTCTCCATGGCAGATCGCCGTGGGACACTCGATTTTGGACTACATCGGACCAGGGAGTATATTATTGGTTTGTTATTTTTTCTAGGAGAACGAGGGCGTCACTTGGTGGATTACCAGAAAAATATAAAATAAAAGTATTTTAATGAAATAAAGACACAGTTTTTGGCAAAATTATGTCTGTTTTATTTCCCCTTATTTTTTAGATTAATAATGGATCGTCGTCTTATTGACGCCTCTCCAATATTAAATCGGGCTTAATGTCACCTTACAGTCAAAGGTGACATTAACCTTTTATTACCCCATATCCCACCGCTACACAGGAGTGGGAAGAGAAGGGCTAAGTGCTGGAATTTGCGCATCTTATAGATGCGCCATTTCTGGGGCGGCTACGGGCTGGTAATTTGTAGCCGGGGGGGGCAATATCTATGGCCCCTTCCTAGGCTATGAATATCAGCCCGCAGTTGTCTGCATAGCCTTTCTGGCTATAAAATATAGTGGGACCCCATGTCATTTATTTTGGGGGGTCCCCCTATTTCTATAGCCAGAAAGGCTATGCAGACAGCTGAGGGCTGATATTCATGGTCTGGGAGGATCCATGGGTATTAACCCCTTCCCAGGCTACAAATATTAACCCCTTCGTGACCGGGCCAATTTTTAAAATCTGACCAATGTCACTTTATGTGGTCATAACTCTGGAATGCTTCAACAAATCCCAGTAATTTTGAGACTGATTTTTCGTGGCACATTATAATTTATGATAGTGGTAAATTTAGATTGATATATTTTGTGTTTATTAAAAAATATCAGGAACTTGACAAAATTTTAAAAAAAATGCAGCTTTCAAACTTTGAATGATTATCCCTTTAATCCAGATAGTCATACCACAGAAAAACATTAATAAATAACATTTCCCTCATGCCTGCTTTACATCAGCACCATTTTTAAAACACTAATTTTATTAGCCTTTTAGGAGGTTTAAAAATGTAGCAATAATTTTTCAAGGAAATTTACAAAATTTATTTTTTTGAGGGACCTATCCAAGTTTGAAGTGACTTTAGGGGTGCTATATATTGGAAAACCCCAAACATGATACCATTTTAAAAACTGCACCCCCTGACATATTGAAAACTGCTGTCAGGTAGTTTATTAACCCTTCAGGTGATTTTCAGGAATTAATGCAAAGTGGTATAGCCGGAATGAAAAAGTGTTATGTCGCTAACTTCTCAACTGGCCGCTGTAGCCAGGAGACTCTAAGGCCGCTATTTGGCCATGAACTGCTATGGCAAACATCAGGACCACACAATCATGATCTCGGTGTGTCAATTAGATAAAGTGCAAAACCCCACAATCTATTAACCATTTATTTGATGTAGTCACTTTTGACAGCAGTAACTAAGGGGTTAAACAGATATGGATGGTGCCAACACTGATCATTTGTGATACAGCAAGTTGTCAGATATAGTGGACAGCCAACAGCTGCTGGATTGTCACCTGTATGGAGATGATATTCCCTTATATCTCAGGTCAGTAAATATACGTATTGCCTGTCATGAAAGGGTTAAGCCGCAGCTGTCTGCTTAGCCTTTCTGGCTATAAAATATAGGGGGACCCCCCCATGTCATTTCTTTTTTGGGGTCCCCCTATTTCTATAGTCAGAAAGGCTACTCAGACAGCTGAGGGCTGATATTCATGGCCTGGGAAGATCCATGGTTATTAACCCCTTCCCAGGCTACACATATTGGACCCCGGCTGTCGGCTTTGACACTCTGGCGCAGAAAATTGCGCGGGAGCCCATGCATTTTTTGTAGCTGAAATAAAAATATATTTAATTATTTCTGCATTTTGTGATTAGGGTTAGGGTTATGACTGGGATTAGTGTTAGGTTTAGGATTATGGTTGGGATTAGTGTTTGGTTTGGGATTAGGGTTGGGATTAGGGTTTGGGTTGGGATTAGTGTTAGGTTTGGGATTAGGGTTGGGATGTGTTAGGTTTGGGATTAGGTTTTTTTTGTTTGTGTTATCCTTCGGCCTGTGGTTATGGTAGGTTATTATTAACCCCTTAGCGACAGAGCCAGTTTGCAGCTTAATGACCAGGCCAATTTTTACAATTCTGACCACTGTCCCTTTATGAGGTTATAACTCTGGAACGCTTTAATGGATCCCGCTGATTCTAAGAATGTTTTTTCGCGACATATTGTACTTCATATTAGTGGTAAAATTTCTTTGATAAGTCTTGTGTTTATTTATGAAAAAAATGGAAATATGGCGAAAATTGTGAAAATTTTGCAATTTTAAAACTTTAAATTTTTATGCCCTCAAATCAGAGAGATGTGTCACACAAATTTCTTAATAAATAACATTTCCCACATGTCTACTTTACATCAGCACAATTTTGGAAGCAAAATTTTTTTTTTGTTAGGAAGTTATAAGGGTTAAAAGTTGACCAGCGATTTCTCATTTTTACAACAAAATTTACAAAACCATTTTTTTTAGGGACCACATCATATTTAAAGTCATTTTGAGGGGTGTACATGACAGAAAATAACCAAAAGTGGCACCATTCTAAACACTAGACCCCTCAAGGTGCTCAAAACCACATTCAAGAAGTTTATTAACCCTTTAAGTGCTTCACAGGAACTAAAGCAATGTGGAAGGAAAAAATTAATATTTAACTTTTTTTTGCAAAAAATTTACTTCAGAACCAATTTTTTTTATTTTCACAAGTGTTAAAAGAGAAAATCAACCACAAAATTTGTTGTACAATTTCTCCTGAATACGCCGATACCCTATATGTGGGGGTAAACCATTATTTCAGCACACGGCAGAGCTCGCAAGGGATGGAGCGCTGTTTGACTTTTTCAACGCAGAATTGGCTGGAATTGAGATCGGATGCCATGTTGCGTTCGGAGAGCCCTTAATGTGCCTAAACAGTGGAAACCTCCAACAAGTGACCCCATTTTGGAAACTAGGCCCATTAAGGAACTTATCTAGATGTGTGGTGAGCACTTTGAACCCCCAAGGGCTTCACAGAAGTTTATAACGTAGAGCCGTGAAAATAAGAAATCTATTTTTTTCCACAAAGATGATCTTTTCACCCCCAAATTTTTATTTTTTACAAGGGTAACAGGAGAAATCATACCCGCACAGTTGTTATGCGATTTGTCCTGAGTACGCCGATAGGGTTAGGGGTGTGTTGGGTTAGGGGTGTGTTGGGGTTAGGGTTGGAGCAAGAATTGAGGGGTTTCCACTATTTGCCAACTTTGGGGGTCTAAAAATTGGGGTCTAAAAAAATCACTTTTGTGGAAATAAAAAAAGACTTTTTATTTTCACGGCTCTACGTTATAAACTTCTGTGAAGCACTTGAAGGTTCAAAGTGCTCACCACACATCTAGATAAGTTCCTTAATGGGTCTAGTTTCCAAAATGGGGTCACTTGTGGGGGGTTTCCACTGTTTAGGCCCATCAGGGGCTTTGCAAGTGCAACATGATGTCCGCAGACGATTCCATCAAAGTCTGCATTCCAAAATGGCACTCCTTCCCTTCTGAGCTCTCCCATGGCGATGTGCCACCGCTGTCATCTCCCCCCTGCCTTCCCTCCGCTCCCCCCGGCTTCCGATTGCCCCCCCTCCCACCTCCCGGTACTCACCGAGTGCCGTTATGGCTCCCGGTGTCCCGCGGTCCCGGACCATGGGTGCCGCCATATTGGAAAATGGCGGGCGCATGGCTCCAATTTCCATTCATTCATTTTGATCACTTTCACAGTGATCAAAATAGAATGAAATGTAAATAAACCCCCTGTTTATCACCCCCATAGGCAGGATCAACTAATAAAATAAAGAAATTATTTTTATTTTTCCGTTAGGGTTGGAAAGAGGGTTAGGGTTGGAAAGAGGGTTAGGGTTGGAAAGAGGGTTAGGGTTGGAAAGAGGGTTAGGGTTGGAATTAGGGTTAGGGTTGGAATTAGGGTTAGGGTTGGAATTAGGGTTAGGGTTGGAATTAGGGTTAGGGTTGGAATTAGGGTTAGAATTAGGGTTGTGGTTGGAATTAGGGTTAGGGTTGGAATTAGGGCTACGGTTGGAATTAGGGTTATGGTTAGGGTTGGGATTAGGGTTAGGGGTGTGTTGGGGTTAGGGTTGGGATTAGGGATGTGTTGGGGTTAGGGTTGAAGTTAGAATTGTGGGGTTTCCACTGTTTAGGCACATCAGGGGGTCTCCAAACGCGACATGGTGCAACCATTGATTCCAGCTAATTTTGCGTTCAAAAAGTTAAACGGTGCTCCCTCCCTTCCAAGCCCCGACGTGTGCCCAAACAGTGGTTTACCCCAACATATGGGGTATCAGCGTACTCAGGAAAAATTGCACAACAACTTTGGGGGGTCTAATTCCTCCTGGTACCCTTGGGAAAATAAAAAATTGGGGGCTAAAAAATTATTTTTGTGGAAATTTTTTTTTTTATTTTCACGTCTCTGCGTTATAAACTTCTGTGAAGCCCTTGGGGGTTCAAAGTGCTCACCAGGCATCTAGATAAGTTCCTTGGGAGGTCTAGTTTCCAAAATGGGGTCACTTGTGGGGGGTTTCTATTGTTTAGGCACATCAGGGGCTCTGCAAACGTAACGACGACCGCAGACCAATCCATCAAAGTCTGCATTTCAAAACGTCACTACTTCCATTCCGAGCCCTTATGTGTGCCCTAACAATGGTTCCCCCCATATATGGGGCACTAGCGTACTCAGGACAAACTGTACAACAACTTTTGGGGTCCAATATATCCTGCTACCCCTGTGAAAATAAAAAATTGCTGGCTGAAAATCTTTTTTTTGAGGAAAAAATTTTTTTTATCTTCACGGCTCTGCGTTATAACCTTCTGTGACGCGCTTGGGGGTTCAAGGTGCTCACCACACATCTAGATAAGTTCCTTGGGGGGTCTAGTTTCCAAAATGGGGTCACTTGTGGGGGGTTTCCACTGTTTAGATACATCAGGGGCTCTGCAAATGTTACATGGTGCCCGCAGACCATTCCATCAAAGTCAGCATTTCATAATGTCACTACTTCCCTTCCGAGCCCCGACGTGTACCCAAACAGTGGTCCCCACCCACATATGGGGTACCAGTGTACTCAGGACAAACTGCACAACAACTTTTGGGGTCCAATTTATCCTGCTACCCTTGTGAAAAAAAAAATTGCTTTTTTATTTTCACGGCTCTGCGTTATAAACTTCTGTGACGCGCTTGGGGGTTCAAGGTGCTCACCACACATCTAGATAATTTACTTGGGGGGTCTAGTCTCCAAAATGGGGTCACTTGTGGGGGGTTTCCACTGTTTAGGTACATCAGGGGCTCTGCAAATGTAACATGATGCACGCAGACCATTCCATCAAAGTCATCATCTCAAAATGTCACTACTTCTCTTCCGAGCCCCGACATGTGCCCAAACAGTGGTTCCCCCCCACATATGGGGTACCAGCGTACTCAGGACAAACTGGACAACAACTTTTGGGGTCTAATTTATCCTCGTACCCTTGTGAAAATAAAAAATTGTGCACTAAAAAATAATTTTTTGAGGAAAAAAAAATATTTTTTATTTTCATGGCTCTGCGTTATAAACTTTTGTGAAGCACTTGGGGGTTCAAAGTGCTCACTATGCATCTAGATAAGTTCCTTAGGGGGTCTAGGTCCAAAATGGGGTCATTTGTGGGGGAGCTCCAATGTTTAGGCACACAGGGGCTCTCCAAACACGATATGGTGTCCGCTAACGATTAGAAGTAATTTGCATTTCAAAAAGTCAAATGGCGCTCCTACCCTTCTGAGCCTTGCCGTGTGCCCAAACAGTGGTTCCCCCCCACTTACGGGGTACCAACGTACTCAGGACAAACTGGACAACTTTTGGGGTCTAATTTATCCTCGTACCCTTGTGAAAATAAAAAATTGCGCACTAAAAAATAATTTTTTGAGGAAAAAAAAATATTTTTTATTTTCACTGCTCTGTTATAAACTTTTGTGAAGCAATTTGGGGTTCAAAGTGCTCAATACACATCTAGATAAGTTCCTTAGGGGGTCTAGTTTCCAAAATGGGGTCACTTGTGGGGGACCTCCAATGTTTAGGTGCACAGGGGCTCTCCAAACGCGACATGGTGTCCGATAACGATTGGAGCTAGTTTTCCATTCAAAAAGTCAAATGGTGCTCCTTCCCTTCCGGACCCTGCCGTGCGCTCAAACAGTGGTTTATGACCACATATGAGGTATCGGTGTACTCAGGAGAAATTTTTTAACAAATTTTAGGATCCATGTGAAAATGAAAAAACTGAGGCTAAAAGAAAATTTTTGTGAAAAAAAGTACTTTTTTTTTTTACAGATCAATTTGTGAAGTACCTGAGGGTTCAAAGTGATCACTATGCATTCTAGATAGGTTCCTTGTGGGGTCTAGTTTCCAAAATGGGGTCACTTGTGGGGAAGCTCCAATGTTTAGGCACACAGGGGCTCTCCATATGCGACATGGCAACTGCTAAATATGCCAGCATATTTTCCATTCAAAAAGTCAAATGGTGCTCCTTCCCTTCTGAGCCCTGCCGTGCGCCCAAACAGTGGTTTACGACCACATATGAGGTATCGGTGTACTCAGGAGAAATGGCCCAACAATTTTTAGGATCCATTTTATCCTGTTTCCCATGTGAAAATGAAAAAATTGATGCTAAAAGAAAATTTTTGTTGGAAAAATTAAAATGTCCACTTTTTCTTTCCACGTTGCTTTAGTTGCTGTGAAGCACCTGAAGGGTTAATAATCTTCTTGAATGTAGTTTTGAGTAGCTTGAGGGGTGCAGTTTTTAGAATGGTGTCACTTTTGGGTATTTTCTGCCATATAGACCCCTCAAAGTGACTTCAAATGTGAGGTGGTCCCTAAAAAAAATGGTTTTGTAAATTTTATTGTAAAAATGAGAAATCGCTGGTCAACTTTTAACCCTTATAACTTCCTAACAAAAAAATATTTTGTTTCCAAAATTGTGCTGATGTAAAGTAGACATGTGGGAAATGTTATTTAGTAACTATTTTGTGTCACCTAACTCTCTGGTTTAACAGAAAAAAAATTCAAAATTTGAAAATTGCAAAATTTTCTAAATTTTCGCCAAATTTCTGATTTTTTCACAAATAAACGCATAAATTATCGACCTAAATTTGCCACTAACATGAAGCCCAATATGTCAGGAAAAAACATTCTCAGAATCGCTAGGATCCGTTGAAGCGTTCCTGAGTTATTACATCATAAAGGGACACTGGTCAGAATTGCAAAAAATGGCCTGGTCATTAAGGTCAAAATAGGCTTGGTCATGAAGGGGTTAAACATGCGTTATCACCATGTGTAAGAAAAAAAATTGGCAGCGCTTTCGGCTGAGCAATCTTTTTGCTGCCTCCAAAGCGTTGCTCCTACGCAGCATGGAAACATACCCCAATTAATGTGTTTGTTTTTTTTCACACAGCACTCAAGGGAACATTTTACCTCCTGCTGAGGATGAATCCGAAGATGGAGCAGGAACTTCATCTGGAGCTGGCGGCACATGTTCTCCATCTCTGCTGGTGCCCCATCTTCAGCAACTGCTGGCACATCTGCGTCGTCCGCTGCTGGAGTTTCTGGTGCCGAAGAAGCGGTTACACAAAGAGCTGCCTATCTGGTGTCAGGAGAGCCAACCAAAAAAAAAAAAAACTAAAAAAAAAGTGATACAACCATTAAAGCTGCAACTGAGACTCTGGCAGTGATAAAAAAAATTAACGACAGAGGATGAGTTTGATTTTTTTTACCTTGCAAATTGCAAACAAGGCTCGCTCACTGACACTGGATAGGCAGTCCATTTTCACGAATCTGGTGCAAATGTCACTGACAGCTCTGCAGGACCCTGCTCCAAATTCTCCATATGAAGAAATTTTGATGGGGTTTTTTGGAAAAGAAACCAAGCCCAACAACAAACCCAACCTGACTACCAAACAAGTTGACCATACAGCACTGAAATGCTGGGACCCTCACCAACTGCAAGTTACCCTACGGATGCATCAACACTAGCTATTACCCGCAGTACCATAACTTAGTCATTTGGTGTTCTTTATAAACATTATCATAAGGGGGATATAAAAGGGCTATAACCTGTGTTATGGGTACATGAGCGCAGGACTATGGGGTAGAGGATATGTATGATAGTCTAGGGCACAGGACTATGGGAAGTAGAAGAATCTTGAACATTTTTGGGAACAAAACCCACTTAGTAAAAATAACGCACATAATATTAACAATCCAAATACATACAGAATATTTTTTTTTTACTAAAAAAACAATTTTCATGTTGCTTGACGGGTCCTTCATTGGTGCCGCTCAATCTTATCCTTTCATCTTTCACTGCTGTTCAGGGTGCCCAACACCATCACAGGAGTTTTGCCAGTGCACAGGACCTTCTAGACTCATAAAATAGTCAGTAAAAGTTTCTCTCACACGCACACCCGAGTTGGATGGCCTTCCCAGACCCACGTTGCGCATCCGGCAGCCAAGTCTCCTCGGTTGGGGAAGGCATCACCATGGGCTGCAACTTCTGCCAGATGACGGTACATGTGCACCTTACAATTTTAGAGATGGTGGATTTACAATTCTAAATTGGAGGTGTAAAGATGTGTAGCTCTCTCCTGTGGCTAAACGTCTGCAAAGAAAATTAAAAGATTATTAGAAATGTCACCCAAAAATGTAAGGGAACCTGTCAGCAGTTATGGCCGCTATAAGATGCGTCCACCGCCTTTCAGGTCTTATCTGAAGCATTCTATAATGGTGTCGCTAACGCCCCGGTCTGACACGAAAGCTCTAAATAAACACAAAATTACAAACAATTGCGTGGGGCGGTCACGTCAGATGGGAGTTGAAGGTCCGTGTCATGCAACTCCGATCTTCTCGCACCACCGCCGCTCTCCTGCTTGCTTCAACGCTCTACTGCTCAGCCGTGGTTATCTGGCCTGTTGAGGGCAGAACGAATTCCTGCAGTGAGCAAGCGCCAGGAAAGGTCTGAGAGGCCCAGCGCATGCACACCTCCGGACTTTGGTCCATACTCATCAGAACATAAAAGTACGCCTGTGCAGTACAGCAATGAAGCAAGCAGGAGAGTGGTAGTGCATTAACCGGGGCGGTTAATTATAGAATGCTGCAGATAAGCCCTGAAAGACAGTGGACGCATCTTATAGCAGCAACAATGCAGACAGGTTCCAGGCGTGTTTTACATATCAGGATATGTGTGGTACCGTAAAAGACTGTACCAAAGATATCCATGTCAATGTGTCTGTGTGTGCAAGGCACACATGTGGCAACCGTGTGCCGCCCATGTGCTGCATCATTTCCACACAGATGGCTAGCAGGGAACAAGCGCTACAGAAAGTGCAGTTACAAGGTGGCAGGTGCTGAAGACAAATCCCATTCTTCCTTGATGGCAGTGAAATCCTGCAGACCAGGGGAGAATGATGCCAGCACCTGCCGCCAGGGAACAGCGCTTCCTATAGCGCTTCACCAGTGCAATGCGTGTTACACAGAGGACATCAATGTGTGTTCTCCATGTGCACGTGTGCATGACAGTTTGTGGACCGTGCAACTGATAAAAAAACTGACATGGCAGCGTGTTTTGCCCACTGACACATGATCCGCAAAAACACGCTGACATATGCATAGACCCATTAATTTAAGTGGGTCTACATGTGTCAGTGTCTCCAGTACATGTGAAAACTTTCATCACACGTACCGGATACACTGACGTGTGAAAGATGCCTAATGACATACAACCAGAAAATTAGTTACTTACCGCAAAGTGATGAGCAGCCTTTCCTCAGCAATGATGGTCTTCCTCATTAAAATATCGGCCAATATAAGATTGGGACACAAGATTTGTAGCAGATTATCAAAGGCCGTGATTGTAAGCCGGTAGAACGACAAATTTTTCCGGATATCTGCAAAGTTGACATAACAAAATGAAAAAAAATGATTATATATTTTCGGACACATTCTAAGTTGGAAACTATCTTGAGATATTTGGCAACTTACCTCCTCAAATCATTGTAAAGAACATAAAAATGCCCTTTCTCTGTTCTCTCCACTAAGAGTGGGTGCACCCACAATTTACAGGCTCACATTCTCCTGTGCTGCTGCTCGGCCTAAAATAAAAATATTGTTTTAGTACACAACACAGTGAATAAACAAAGACATGTCAAGAATTTTCGGAATCCCAATCCTAATCCCAAACCTATTCCTAACCCCAACCCAAATCCCAACCATAACCCTAATCCCAACCATAACCCTAATCCCAACCATAACCCTAATCCCAACCATAACCCTAGTCTATTCCTTATCCAAACCCTAATCCCAACCCTAACCCCAATCACAACCTTAATCCCAACCATAACCCTAATCCCAACCACTAGTCTATTCCTAATCCAAACCCTAATCTCAATCACAACCCTAATCCAAATCCCTACCATAACCCAAATCCCAACCCCAAGTCTATTCCCAATCCAAACCCTGATCACAACCCTAACCCCAATCAACCCTAATACAAATCCCAACCATAACCCTAATCCCAACCATAACCCTAATCTCAACCCCAATCGCATTCCTAACCCTAATCCCAACCCTAAACCGAATCTCAACCCTAACTTAATCCAACCCTAATCTACTTTATCTTACCTGCTCTCTGTGACGCATCAGGATTTGCAGCAAACACACCAGCATGAGTATTCTGAATGGCCTGCGGACCGATAAGCTCTGCGCGCTATACTCTTCAGGCCGCTGGGCACTCTGCTGCTCATTTCTGGCACTCACCATTGTTGATTTGGTAAAAGCAAAATGGAGAATGGAAGAAGGGGTTGGACAAGATAATAACATCAATTTTTTTTTTTTCTTTAGTCTAGTTTGGCAAACTTTATCTGTTGCTGTGAAAAAATGCAATTCCGCAGCCAAAACCACATCAAAAACGCATCAAAAACGCACCTGCGTTTTCTGCCAAGAGCTGCGGATTTTGTGCAGAAAAATCCAGGGGAGAATCCGCAACGTGTGCACATAACCTAACCCTAGCTCTAATGGGAAAATGGAAATAAATGCTTTTTTTAATTTTATTTTTACCTAACTTTGGGCGTGATAAAGGGGGGTTTTATTTACAATTTATAGCAGGTTTTTATGCTTGGCAGCTGTAACTCTAAAAGACGTTTTTTATTGTAAAAAGTTTTTAAATTATGGGGGCTCTACATAGCGCTCCATTTAATATAGTGGACCCCACATAGCCATCCATTTAATATAATGAGCCTGACAGATTTCCTCATATAATGGGACCCATATAGCCCTCCATTTAATATAAGGGGTCACATATAGCCCTCCATTTTTATTATAATGTGCTCTACAAAGCATTTCATTTAATATAATGAAACCCCCACAGTTTTACATAATATAAAAGGCTCTACATAACCCTCCATTTAATACAACGGGACCCATGTAGCCCTCCAATTAATATAATTCGTCCCACAAAGAACTCAATTTAATATAATGGGACCTGCATAGCACCTATTATAATGGGACCCAGAAAGCCTACTCTTTAATATACTGTGCCCCCTATAGCATTAAATTCAAAATAATTAGCCCTACAAAGCCTTCCCTTACTCGTGCCACCGAAGTACACCCTTTTCCCGTTGGCGTACTAACGAAGCACACCATTTCCCGTTGGCGTACCACTGAAGCACATCATTTCCCACTGGCATGCCACCGAAGCACATCATTTCCCATTGGCATGCCACCGAAGCACACAGTTTTCCCTTTGGCGTACCACCGGAGCACACCATTTCCCGTTGGCGTGCCACTGAAGCACACCATTTTCCCGTTGGCGTGCCACCGGAGCACACCCTTATCCCGTTAGCGTGCCACCGAAGCACACCATTTCCCGTTGGCATGCCACCGTAGCACATCCGTTTCCCATTGGCGTGCCACTGGAGCACATCCTTTTCCCGTTGGGTGTCACCGAAGCACACCATTTCCGGTTGGCGTGCCCCCGAAGCCCACCATTTCCTGTTGGCGTGCCAACGGAGCACACCCTTTTCCCGTTGGCGTGCCACCGGACCACACCCTTTTCCCGTTGGCGTGCCACCGGAGCACATCCTTTTCCCGTGGGCCAGCCAGAAGGGCCCAATACTTGGCCTTTTTGCTTACCACCAGTGCTCCCATCTTGGGCTGTTTAGCCTGCCTTTGAGATACATTCACTGGCCTTATTGTCTACCACCATGGCATCCATCTTGGGGTTTTTTTTTTACACTGCGGTACATGTTCTGGCCCTTTTGCTTAACACCGGGACACCCATCTTGGGCTTTTTAGCCTGACATCGCAGTGAATTTTTTGACTTTATTTGCCTGCAGGGTGCCCATCTTGGCCTTTTTAGCCAGACCTGCCAACAGTATAATACCTCCCCACACAAAGCCCTACAGAGAGTAGAATGGGCTCCATATAGCACATTTAATGTAACAGGCCCCATATAGCCCAACACTTAATGTAATGGGCACTGCACAACCCAACATAATGTAATGGGCCCCATATAAAAGGCTCTACATGACCCTCCATTTAATACAATGGGCCCTATGTAGCCCTCCAATTAATATAATGCGTCCCACAAAGAACTCAATTTAATATAATGGGACCTGCATAACACTATTATAATGGGACCCAGAAAGCCTTATATTTAATATATTGTGCCCCCTATAGCATTAAACTCAAAATAGCCCCACATAGCTTTCCATTACCACCGCAGACCGTTGACATGCCACAAGCGCTCACCCGTTTCCCGTTGGCGTGCCACCGAAGCACATCCTTTTCCTGTTGGCATGCCACCGAAGCACACCCTTTTCCCATTGGCATACCACCGAAGCTCACCATTTCCAGTTGGCGTGCCACCAGAGCACACCCTTTTTATGTTGGCATGCCACCGAAGCACACCCTTTTCCCATTGGCATACCACCGAAGCACACCATTTCCGGTTGGCGTGCCACCAGAGCACACCCTTTTCTTATAGGTGTGCCACCGAAGCACACCATTTTCCCGTAGACGTGCCCCCGAAGCACACCATTAACTGTTAGCGTGCCAACGGAGCACATCCTTTTCCCGTTGGCGTGCCACCGGACCACACCCTTTTCCCGTTAGTGTGCCATCAAAGCACACCATTTCCCGTGGGCCAGCCAGAAGTGTCCAATACTTGGCCTTTTTGCTTACCACCAGTGCTCCCATCTTGGGCTGTTTAGCCTGTCTTCGAGATACATTCACTGGCCTTATTGTCTACCACCATGGCATCCATCTTGGGTTTTTTTTTACAATGCGGTACAGTACATGTTATGGCCCTTTTGCTTAACACCGGGACACCCATCTTGGCCTTTTTAGCCAGACCTGCCAACAGTATAATACCTCCCCACACAAAGCCCTACAGAGAGTAGAATGGGCTCCATATAGCACATTTAATGTAACAGGCCCCACATAGCCCAACATTTAATGTAATGGGCACTGCACAACCCAACATAATGTAATGGGCCCCATATAAAAGGCTTTACATGACCCTCCATTTAATACAATGGGCCCTATGTAGCCCTCCAATTAATATAATGCGTCCCACAAAGAACTCAATTTAATATAATGGGACCTGCATAACACTATTATAATGGGACCCAGAAAGCCTTATATTTAATATATTGTGCCCCCTATAGCATTAAACTCAAAATAGCCCCACATAGCTTTCCATTACCACCGCAGACCGTTCACATGCCACAAGAGCTCACCCGTTTCCCGTTGGCGTGCCACCGAAGCACATCCTTTTCCTGTTGGCATGCCACCGAAACACACCCTTTTCCGGTTGGCATGCCACCGGAGCACATCCTTTTCCCGTTAGTGTGCCATCAAAGCACACCATTTCCCGTGGGCCAGCCAGAAGGGCCCAATACTTGGCCTTTTTGCTTACCACCAGTGCTCCCATCTTGGGCTGTTTAGCCTGCCTTTGAGATACATTCACTGGCCTTATTGTCTACCACCATGGCATCCATCTTGGGGGTTTTTTTACACTGCGGTACATGTTCTGGCCCTTTTACTTAACACCGGGACACCCATCTTGGGCTTTTTAGCCTGACACCGCAGTGAATTCTTTGACTTTATTTGCCTGCAGGGTGCCCATCTTGGCCTTTTTAGCCAGACCTGCCAACAGTATAATACCTCCCCACACAAAGCCCTACAGAGAGTAGAATGGGCTCTATATAGCACATTTAACGTAACAGGCCCCATATAGCCCAACATTTAATGTAATGGGCACTGCACAACCCAACATAATGTAATGGGCCCCATATAAAAGGCTCTACAGGACCCTCCATTTAATACAATGGGCCCTATGTACCCTCCAATTAATATAATGCGTCCCACAAAGAACTCAATTTAATAAATTGTGCCCCTTATAGCCTTAAACTCAAAATAATTAGCTCCACATAGCCTTCCCCTGCCCGTGCCACTGGAGCACAACCGTTTCCCGTTGGCGTGCCACCGGCGGAAGCACAACCGTTTCCCGTTGGCGTGCCACCGAAGCACAACCGTTTCCCGTTGGCGTGCCACCGAAGCACAACCGTTTCCCGTTGGCGTGCCACCGAAGCACAACCGTTTCCCGTTGGCGTGCCACCGAAGCACAACCGTTTCCCGTTGGCGTGCCACCGAAGCACAACCGTTTCCCGTTGGCGTGCCACCGAAGCACAACCGTTTCCCGTTGGCGTGCCACCGAAGCACAACCGTTTCCCGTTGGCGTGCCACCGAAGCACAACCTTTTCCCGCTGGCGTGCCACCGAAGCACAACCTTTTCCCGCTGGCGTGCCACCGAAGCACAACCTTTTCCCGCTGGCGTGCCACCGAAGCACAACCTTTTCCCGCTGGCGTGCCACCGAAGCACAACCTTTTCCCGCTGGCGTGCCACCGAAGCACAACCTTTTCCCGCTGGCGTGCCACCGAAGCACAACCTTTTCCCGCTGGCGTGCCACCGAAGCACAACCTTTTCCCGCTGGCGTGCCACCGAAGCACAACCTTTTCCCGCTGGCGTGCCACCGAAGCACAACCTTTTCCCGCTGGCGTGCCACCGAAGCACAACCTTTTCCCGCTGGCGTGCCACCGAAGCACAACCTTTTCCCGCTGGCGTGCCACCGAAGCACAACCTTTTCCCGCTGGCGATACATTCACTGGCCTTATTGTCTACCACCATCTTGGGGTTTTTTTACACTGCGGTACATGTTCTGGCCCTTTTGCTTAACACCGGGACACCCATCTTGGGCTTTTTAGCCTGACACCGCAGTGAATTATTTGACTTTATTTGCCTGCAGGGTGCCCATCTTGGCCTTTTTAGTCAGACCTGCCAGCAGTATAATACCTCCCCACACAAAGCCCTACAGAGAGTAGAATGGGCTCCACATAGCACATTTAATGTAACAGGCCCCATATAGCCCAACATTTAATGTAATGGGCACTGCACAACCCAACATAATGTAATGGGCCCCATATAAAAGGCTCTACAGGACCCTCCATTTAATATAATGGGACCCAGAAAGCCTTCTATTAAATATATTGTGCCCCTTATAGCCTTAAACTCAAAATAATTAGCCCCACATAGCCTTCCCCTGCCCGTGCCACTGGAGCACACCTGTTTCCCGTTGGCGTGCCACCGAAGCACAACCTTTTCCCGTTGGCGTGCCACCGAAGCACAACCTTTTCCCGTTGGCGTGCCACCGAAGCACAACCTTTTCCCGTTGGCGTGCCACCGAAGCACAACCTTTTCCCGTTGGCGTGCCACCGAAGCACAACCTTTTCCCGTTGGCGTGCCACCAAAGTACACCCTTTTCCCGTTGGCGTGCCACCAAAGTACACCCTTTTCCCGTTGGCGTGCCACCGAAGCACCCCTTTTCCCGTTGGCGTGCCACCGAAGCACCCCTTTTCCCGTTGGCGTGCCACCGAAGACATCCCGTTGGCGTGCCACCGAAGCACACCATTTCCCATGGCCAAAAGGTCCCAATACTTGTCCTTTTTGCTTACCAGTTGTGTGCGCCCGTCTTGGGCTTTTTAGCCTGCCATCGAGATACATTCATTGGCCTCATTGTCTGCCACCTTGGCGTCCATCTTGGGTTTTTTGCGCCCGTCTTGGGCTTTTTAGCCTGCCATCGAGATACATTCATTGGCCTCATTGTCTGCCACCTTGGCGTCCATCTTGGTTTTTTTTTACACAGCCTCTGCGGTTCATGTTCTGGCCCTTTTGCTTACCACCGGCACACCCATATTGGCCTTTTTAGCCTGTCACTGCGGTGAATTCTTTGACTTTTTTATTTGCCTGCAGGGTGCCCATCTTGGCCTTTTTAAGCCTGGCCTGCCAACAGTATAATGCCCACCCACACATAGCCCTACATAAAGTAGAATGGGCTCCATATAGCACATTTAATGTAATAGGCCCCATATAGTCCAACAGTTAATGTAAAGGGCACCTCACAACCCAATGTATAATGTAATGTGCCCAATGTAAAAGGCTCTGCATAACACTCCATTTAATACAATGGGACCCATGTAGCCCTCCAATTAATAAAATACGTCCCACAAAGAACTCAATTTAATATAATGGGACCTGCATAGCACCTATTATAATGGGACCCAGAAAGCCTTCTATTTAATATATTGTGCCCCCTATCGCCTTAAATTCAAAATAAATAGCCCCACATAGCTTTTCCTTACCACCGGAGAACACCCTTTTCCCACTGACATGCCACAAGAGCTCACCCTTTTCCCGTTGGCGTGCCACCGAAGCACACCCTTTTCCCCTTGGCGTGCCACCGAAGCACACCCTTTTCCCCTTGGCGTGCCACCGAAGCACACCCTTTTCCCCTTGGCGTGCCACCGAAGCACACCCTTTTCCCCTTGGCGTGCCACCGAAGCACACCCTTTTCCCCTTGGCGTGCCACCGAAGCACACCCTTTTCCCCTTGGCGTGCCACCGAAGCACACCCTTTTCCCCTTGGCGTGCCACCGAAGCACACCCTTTTCCCCTTGGCGTGCCACCGAAGCACACCCTTTTCCCGCTGGCGTGCCACCGAAGCACACCCTTTTCCCGCTGGCGTGCCACCGAAGCACAACCTTTTCCCGCTGGCGTGCCACCGAAGCACAACCTTTTCCCGTTGGCGTCCCACCGAAGCACAACCTTTTCCCGTTGGCGTGCCACCGAAGCACGCCCTTTTCCCGTTGGCGTGCCACCGAAGCACGCCCTTTTCCCGTTGGCGTGCCACCGAAGCACGCCCTTTTCCCGTTGGCGTGCCACCGAAGCACGCCCTTTTCCCGTTGGCGTGCCACCGAAGCACGCCCTTTTCCCCTTGGCGTGCCACCGAAGCACACCCTTTTCCCCTTGGCGTGCCACCGAAGCACACCCTTTTCCCCTTGGCGTGCCACCGAAGCACACCCTTTTCCCCTTGGCGTGCCACCGAAGCACACCCTTTTCCCCTTGGCGTGCCACCGAAGCACACCCTTTTCCCCTTGGCGTGCCACCGAAGCACACCCTTTTCCCCTTGGCGTGCCACCGAAGCACACCCTTTTCCCCTTGGCGTGCCACCGAAGCACACCCTTTTCCCCTTGGCGTGCCACCGAAGCACACCCTTTTCCCCTTGGCGTGCCACCGAAGCACACCCTTTTCCCCTTGGCGTGCCACCGAAGCACACCCTTTTCCCCTTGGCGTGCCACCGAAGCACACCCTTTTCCCCTTGGCGTGCCACCGAAGCACACCCTTTTCCCCTTGGCGTGCCACCGAAGCACACCCTTTTCCCGCTGGCGTGCCACCGAAGCACAACCTTTTCCCGCTGGCGTGCCACCGAAGCACAACCTTTTCCCGTTGGCGTCCCACCGAAGCACAACCTTTTCCCGTTGGCGTGCCACCGAAGCACAACCTTTTCCCGTTGGCGTGCCACCGAAGCACGCCCTTTTCCCGTTGGCGTGCCACCGAAGCACGCCCTTTTCCCGTTGGCGTGCCACCGAAGCACGCCCTTTTCCCGTTGGCGTGCCACCGAAGCACGCCCTTTTCCCGTTGGAGTGCCACCGAAGCACAACCTTTTCCCGTTGGAGTGCCACCGAAGCACACCCTTTTCCCGTTGGCGTGCCACCGAAGCACACCCTTTTCCCGCTGGCGTGCCATCGAAGCACACCCTTTTCCCGTTGGCGTGCCACCGAAGCACACCCTTTTCCCGTTGGCGTGCCACCGAAGCACACCCTTTTCCCGTTGGCGTGCCACCGAAGCACACCCTTTTCCCGTTGGCGTGCCACCGAAGCACACCCTTTTCCCGTTGGCGTGCCACCGAAGCACACCCATTTCCCGTTGGCGTGCCACCGAAGCACATCCTTTTCCCGTTAGTGTGCCATCAAAGCACACCATTTCCCGTGGGCCAGCCAGAAGGGCCCAATACTTGGCCTTTTTGCTTACCACCAGTGCTCCCATCTTGGGCTGTTTAGCCTGCCTTCGAGATACATCCACATCCATCTTGGGGTTTTTTTTACACTGCGGTACATGTTCTGGCCCTTTTGCTTAACACCGGGACACCCATCTTGGGCTTTTTAGCCTGACACTGCAGTGAATTCTTTGACTTTATTTGCCTGCAGGGTGCCCATCTTGGCCTTTTTAGCCAGACCTGCCAACAGTACAATACCTCCCCACACAAAGCCCTACAGAGAGTAGAATGGGCTCCATATAGCACATTTAATGTAACAGGCCCCATATAGCCCAACATTTAATGTAATGGGCACTGCACAACCCAACATAATGTAATGGGCCCCATATAAAAGGCTCTACAGGACCCTCCATTTAATACAATGGGCCCTATGTAGCCCTCCAATTAATATAATGCGTCCCACAAAGAACTCAATTTAATATAATGGGACCCAGAAAGCCTTCTATTTAATATATTGTGCCCCTTATAGCCTTAAACTCAAAATAATTAGCCCCACATAGCCTTCCCCTGCCACTGGAGCACACCTGTTTCCCGTTGGAGTGTTACCGGAGCGCACCCTTTTCCCGTTGACGTGCCACAAGAGCACACCCGTTTCCCCTTGGCGTGCCACCAAAGCCTACCCTTTTCCCGTTGGCGTGCCACCGGAGCACACCCTTTTCCCGTTGGCGTGCCACCGGAGCACACCCTTTTCCCGTTGGCGTGCCACCGGAGCACACCCCTTTTCCCGTTGGCGTGCCACCGAAGCACACCCCTTTTCCCGTTGGCGTGCCACCGAAGCACACCATTTCCCATGGCCAACAGGTCCCAATTAGTGTTAAACATTCCGATACCGCAAGTATCGGGTATCGGCCGATATTAGCGGTATCGGAATTCCGATACTGACTTCCGATACTTTTGTCATATCGGATACCGGAATCGGAAGTTCCCATCATGCTATGAGCCTGCTTGCTTTGATTAAGCCAATGGGAATCCTCCGAAGTGTGGGCACATCCTGTTAGGCATGTAGGCATGTTAACTATTGGCATGGCTGTGATTGGCTGCCGAAATGATGTCATGTTGCACTATAAAAGCCACCGCAGCCGCCATTTCTGGTTCACTCTGCTGTGAATTCAGTTAGGGACAGGCTGCTGTAGAAGACTGTGAGGGACAGTTAGAAATAGCGATTCCACCAAACATCTAGTGCTTTACCCAGGCTACATAAACCACCACTGTAGCCTTCTTTGCCCTAGCAGCAGTGTTCACAGCTGTCTGCAAGGGCTGTGTGAGTGCAGCTCACGCTGTGGAGTGGGTCCTGCAGCCACGTCAGGTTGTAGGCTGCCCAGCGTGCCTCACTGCTGCCTCATACATCTTTTAATTTTTGAGCTGCATTTTTTACATAATTTCTATCAAGTGTGCTTCCATCCGTATCCATATACGTTGGTTGCAAACACTAGTAGTAGACAGCGGAGCCTTTCTGCAGCCTTTCAGTGCTAGTGTCCACTTTGCTGCACTGTTCACGGCTGTCTGAGAGGTCTCTGACTGTGTGTGAGTGCAGCTCACGCTGAGTAGTGTGTCCTGCAGCTACGTCTGGTTGTAGGACGCTCAGCGTGCGTCAGTGCCTCACACATATTTTTATTTGAGTGCAGCTCATTTTTTCTTCTATTAGTGTGCATCCATCCGTCTCCATCTACGGTGGTTGCAAACACTATATAGGAGTACACAGCGGAGCCTTTCTGCAGCCTGTCAGTGCCAGTGCCCACTTAGCTGCACTGTTCACGGCTGTCTGAGAGGTCTCTGACTGTGTGTGAGTGCAGCTCACGCTGAGTAGAGTGTCCTGCAGCTACGTCTGGTTGTAGGACGCTCAACGTGCGTCACTGCCTCACACATATTTGTCTTTGAGTGCAGCTCATTTTTTCTTCTCCTATTAGTGTGCATCCATCCGTATCCATCAACATTGGTTGGTTGCAAACACTATATAGGAGTAGATAGAGGAGCCTTTTTTTCTGGCTTGTGCCCTGCCGGCGCAGCCAGATTAGTATTACCCAATTTTTTTGGAGCCTCATCTTTTGCATTGTAGGTTACCTGCCTGCATTGTAATAGCTCCAAAAAGTTGGTGATACTATCAGTTTCAATTCTTTGTTCACATACTTTGAGTTTGTTTCCAACAAAGAAACCACAAAAAAAGTTCACCAAACACTACATTTGGAACTTGTGTAGGCCACATCAGCTCCTATTAAAGTGTAGTCCACACACACACACTTCATAAAATTAGTGTTGCTTGTACCTGTAACCAGCTGTTCAGGAATAAGCACACTAAGGCCCCCCTTTGTACTTTTCTGCCTATCTTAAGCAGTCTGGCAAGATGAAGAAGGCAGGGAGTAAGGCGCGTGGGCGTGGAGTTTCAGCAGGGAGAGGACGTGGGGATTCTGCAGGTAGAGGACGTGGGGATTCTGGGCCTGCTGCGGGCACCAGTGGATCAGCATCCCCCAGTTTTAGCAGGCAACAGTCCTTTATGCGCAGCTTTGTAGGACCTCAACGTACCCCACTGCTGCGGGAGGAACAAATTGAAGCCGTTGTCGGATGGATGGCAGCTAACGCATCGACTTCAATTACTTCCACAGCCTCTCAGGACCAGAGCACCGAAGAGCAACCATCTGTCTCTTCACCACCTGCCAAAGTGCCCAGGCAGTCAGAGAGACATGGACAGGAGCCATCACAGTCTCTACTTCTGTTCTCGGAATCTGTTGGCTTGGAAAGAGGGGGCCAGCCAAGCAGCATTCCTTTATGTGAAGAAGAGGGAGTATGCAGTGATGCGCAACTTTTTTGTCCCTCTGAATCTGAAGAGGCGAGTGGGCCAGTGCCTATGGTCAGCACACCTCAGTACGCATCAGATGATGACGAGACTCAGTTGCCACTTTCTGGTGCGTACGGTGCTGGCGAGACAACCCCGGAGAAGCAGCTGTTTGAAGAGGGGAGGGAAGATGATGAGGTCCTTGACCCATCATGGCGTGAGGAACAGGAAGGTGGTGGGAGCAGCTCGGAGGAAGAGATTCCCCTACCGGCCAAAACAGGAGGCAGAGGGAGGGGGAAGACTTGGTTGCCTGTACCCTCCACTTCAGCACCCGTTAGGAGCATTCCTCATTCCAAAGGCAAAACGGGCGCTTCCCAGACTTGCAGTGCGTGGTCCTTATTTGACACAGTTGCAGATGACATTTGCTTTATCAAATGCAAGCTGTGTCATCAGAAAGTCAAAAGAGGGAGAAATGTCAGCAACCTCAATACCATAAATATGTGGAAACATGTGCGCACCAAGCACGAGTTGGAGTTGCAGAGACACCCTGAAGACGTAGGCCAACGTACAGCACCACCTACCACCTCTTCAGTTCGTGTTGGGGCCTCTTCCTCCAGCTCACACACTGCTGGTTCGGCTTCCTCACAGGATCACCAAGGAAGAACTTATGCCACTGTTGTCCGGAGACCCTGTCAGATTCCACCCATAGCAGCACGTTCCCATCCATCACAGCCATCGGTGCACAGGCATGGGATAAAAGGCGCCCTTACTCGGCAAACCATCCCCGAGCACAGTCTCTGAATGCTGGCATTGCCAAACTTCTGGCAGTTGAAATGCTGTCATTCAGGCTGGTGGACACTGACACCTTCCGGGACTTAATGGCATTGGCAGTCCCCCAATACAACGTGCCCAGCCGCTTTTATTTCAGCAGGCGAGCCGTCCCTGCCCTGCAGAAACATGTTGAGGGCAAAATAAAACATGCGCTACTAAACGCCGTTAGTAGCAAGGTCCACCTGACCACCGATGCGTGGACCAGTAACCATGGACAGGGACGATACCTTTCCCTCACTGCCCACTGGGTCAATGTTGTGGAGCCGGGTACAGATCTGGAGAGTGGCGCTGTACGTGTTCTTCCAACGCCACGGATTGCAGGACTCCAGTCTGTACACATAGACTCCTCCTCCTACTCAAGTTCCTCAGAAACAGCAGAGCAGGAGCCTGTTACGACCGATATGAGCACAGCCGTGGCCAAACGTCAACAGGCTGTACTCAAATTAATTTCTTTGGGGAATCGAAGCCACACAGCGCAGGAGCTCTGGAATGCTATCAAGCAGGAGAGCGATGTGTGGTTTGGGCCAGCGAATCTCCTTCCGGGCTTGGTAGTGTGTGACAATGGCCGAAATCTGGTGGCAGCTCTTGGCCTAGGCAACCTCACACACATCCCATGTCTGGCACATGTGCTTAACTTGGTCGTGCAGAGCTTTCTGAGGGACTATCCGGATCTTGATGCACTGTTGCACAAGGTCCACATAGAGTGCGCTCACTTGCGGCGTTCCAGCACGGCAAGATCGCGCCTCGCTGCTCTGCAGCGACGATTTGGCCTTCCGGAACATCGCATCATATGTGACCTACCCACCCGGTGGAATTCAACGCTACATATGTTGGAGCGGTTGTGTGAGCAGCAGGCAGCAGTCATGGAGTACCAGCTGCATCAGGCGCAAACAAGTCTCACTGTGCGCCGTTCACACTTCAGCACCATTGAGTGGGCCTCTATGAAGGACATCTGCCTCGTTTTGCGTGCCTTCGATGAATCCACGCGGATGGCGAGTGCAGATGATGCACTAGTCAGCATGACTGTCCCCCTTATCTGCCTGCTTCAACAAACACTGCAAGCACTAAGGGATGAGGTTTCGGAAGAGGTGGAGGATGAGGAGTCCCAAATGCCATCTGCTTCTGGACAGTCTGCGCTACGTGTTTCCTCACAAAGGCCTAGGCAGGGGACACTTTGTGAGGAGGATGAGGAGGAGTCGATGGAGGAGGAAGACATCTCTCCAGAGGAGGGAGGTACACAAACCTCTACTCAGTATGTACAGCGAGGGTGGGGTGATGCAGAGCAGGCCGAGGTCACGCCTCAAACAGGGGACAGCGGTTCTTTGGCAGTTGGGAGTCTGCAGCACATGGTTGATTTCATGCTGCAGTGCCTGAGAAACGACCGCCGCATCGCCCACATTCTCGTCTCGGCTGATTATTGGGTGTACACCCTCCTAGATCCTCGCTACCGGGACAGCGTACAAAGGCTCATACCAACGTTGAACCGGGAGCGTAAACTGCGGGAGTACGAAGAGTCACTGGTGCAGTCCATAATGTTTTCCATTCCACCCGACAGCATTGTTGCTAGTGCTTTACAAAGCAGCTCTGTGCGTCGAGGCAGTGGAGGAAACTCTGCACAAAGAGGGAGCAGAGGCAGCGCCGCAGCACAAGGCAAGACCACTATGGCCCAAATGTGGCAAAGTTTTGTGTGTCCACCACAATTGTCTACACCATCAGCGACACCTCGAGTCAGCAGGAGGCAACGCTTCCGTCAGATGGTGTCAGACTACATGTCTTGCCCTGTCACTGTACTCCCAGATGGCTCTTCCCCCTTCAAGTTTTGGGTCTCTAAGCTGGATACATGGCCAGAGCTTAGCCAGTATGCATTGGAGGTGCTGGCTTGCCCTGCTGCCAGTGTATTATCGGAACGCGTCTTTAGTGCCACAGGTGGTGTACTAACAGACCGTCGCACGCGACTATCTTCCGATAATGTTGACCGGCTGACTTTTCTGAAAATGAACAAGGCCTGGATCTCCAAAGACTTTGCCATTCCTCTTACAGACTAAATTAGTGGTTGGCAACTGTATCCAGGTCTGCTGGTGTGTTCATTTTTCTACCACCTGAACTATAATCCCTGTGCTTCAACACAGCCAGTTGTCGCTCAGATGTGTCGTCTGCACAGAGAAACACACTAGCTCCTGTGTTAGTGGGGTTCAGTAACGCCAGCTGATCCCCTGCTGTGTGGACGGCAAAGTCACCAGCTCCATCAACATTCAAACCACTACTGATTTTTAACCGTGCCCAACTTAGGTCTCTGGCTCCACTGTCTCTACTATTTCTCCTGGCCTCCAACCCCGCCATCTACATCTCTGAAGTGGCGTCAGCACAATCTACACTTGTTCCTGTGGCTCAGTCCCATCAGTTTATCCCCTGATGTGTGTCCGGCAAGGTCTCCTGCTCTGTCCACATTCCCATAACCAGTAGTGGGAATGAGGACAGAGCTGGCGAACTTGCCGGACATACACCAGGGGATCAACTGACGGGACTGAGCACCAGTAACACAGGAATAAGTGTAGATTGTGCTGATGCCACTTCAGAGATGTAGCTGGCGGGGTTGGAGGCCAGGGTAAATAGTAGAGACAGTAGAGCCAGAGGCCTAAGTGGAGCATGGTTAGAATCAGTAGTAGTCAACAACCTCCATAAAAACCGCTGCCCATTGGCCTCTGCATGCGGCATGCGTAATCCTGGGCTCCAACAGCGTCAGTTGGTGTTCAGAAGTGTCGTCTCCATAGAGCCAAACACATTCGTTTAAGTGTTAGTGGGGTTCAGCACTGCCAGCTGTTCCCCTGCTGTGGAGATGGCAAGTCTCCTGCTGCCTTCACCTGCCAAAAGCAACAGGCCCCAGCCTGCTCCTCGCCTAATCCTGGGCTCCAACAGCGTCAGTTGGTGTTCAGAAGTGTCGTCTCCACAGAGCCAAACACATTCGTTCAAGTGTTAGTGGGGTTCAGCACTGCCAGCTGTTCCCCTGCTGTGGAGATGGCAAGTCTCCTGCTGCCTACACCTGCCAAAATCCAGTAGGCCCCAGCCTGCTCCACGCCTGATCCTGGGCTCCAACAGCGTCAGTTGGTGTTCAGAAGTGTCGTCTCCACAGAGCCAAACACATTCGTTCAAGTGTTAGTGGGGTTCAGCACTGCCAGCTGTTCCCCTGCTGTGGAGATGGCAGTCTCTCCTGCTGTCTCCGCATTCCAAAGACAGTAAGCCTCTGCCTACACCCTCCTATTTCCTGGGCTTCAACACAGCCAGTTGTAGCTCGGAAGTGCCGTCCACACGGAAAGAGACACTTGCTGCCGTGTCTCAGTGGGGTTCAGTAACGCCAGCTGTTCCCCTGCTGTGTGGATGGCAGTCTCTCCTGCTGTCTCCGCATTCCAAAGACAGTAGGCCTCTGCCTACACCCTCCTATTTCCTGGGCTTCAACACAGCCAGTTGTAGCTTGGAAGTGCCATCCACACGGAAAGAGACACTTGCTGCCGTGTCTCAGTGGGGTTCAGTAACGCCAGCTGTTCCCCTGCTGTGTGGATGGCAAAGTCTCCTGCTGCCTACACAGTCCTACTACTACTGATTTTTAACCGTGCTCCAATTAGGCCTGTGGCTCCACTGTCTCTCGTATTTCCCGTGTCCTCCAACCCTGCCAGTTACAGCTCCGAAGTGGCGTCTGCACAATCCACACTTGTTCCTGTGTTACAGGTGTTCAGTCCGGTCAGTTAATCCCCTGATGTGTGTCCGGCAATGTCGCCTGCTCTGTCCACATTCCCGTTATGGGAATGTGGACAGAGCAGGCGACATTGCCGGACACACATCAGGGGATTAACTGACCGGACTGAACACCTGTAACACAGGAACAAGTGTGGATTGTGCAGACGCCACTTCGGAGCTGTAACTGGCGGGGTTGGAGGACAGGGGAAATACGAAAATCAGTGAAGCCACAGGCCTAAGTGGAGCTTGGTTAAAATTAGTAGAAGTCTACAACCGATCTTAAAATTTCTTCAATGCAGCCTCAGCCTGCTCCGTGCTTGTCCCTGGGCTTCAACACAGCCAGTTGTTGCTCGGAAGTGCCGTCTTCACAGAGTAAAACACTAGCTCCTGTGTTTGTGGGGTTCAGTAACGTCAGCTGTTCCCCTGCTGTTTTGATGGCAATCTGTCCTGCTGCCTCCCAATTGACAGCACATCAGGCCTCAGCCTGCTAAGTGCTTGTCTCTGGGCTCCAACATCGCCAGTTGCTGCTCATAACTGACTTTGGCACGGGTACTCCCTCCTGCCCAGCTTGGTTCCAGCCCTGCCTGCTGTTTCCGGGAAGTGTCAATGTCAGTTTGCCACCCCAAGTTGCCATGTCGTGTTGCGGTTGGGTTAGCCGAGGCTAGGGTGCCAGCAGTTTAGGTGCTTCCTATGTGGATTGCGGGTTCTGGTAAGAAAGGCTTGTTCCGTAGTGCCAGTAGGACAAGCACCCCCTGTAGGACTGTGTGATTCGGTAACTGCGGCCAGCTTGCGGCATGCCAACTTTGCTTTTCAGGGGTAACTTCAGCTGCCCCTCCGGGTTCCAGCACCGTCAGCTGGTTCTCGGCAGAGCCTTTGGCCTAGGTGCCTCCATCTCGGTATCCGAGTTCCGGCAACGTCTGCTGGTCCTTGGTAGTGCTTTGTAGCACAGGTACCTCCTTAGTAACCGGGTTCCAGCACCGTCAGCTGGTCCTCGGTTGTGCCATTGGCTCTTATTCCTTCTGCTGCCCCTCAGGGTGCCAGCACTGTCAGCTGGTCCTCGCTATTTCCATTTGCTCTTGCAGCTTATGCTACCCCTCCGGGTTCCAGCACCGTCAGCTGGTTCTCGGCAGAGCCTTTGGCCTAGGTGCCTCCATCTCGGTATCCGAGTTCCGGCAACGTCTGCTGGTCCTTGGTAGTGCTTTGTAGCACAGGTACCTCCTGCTTAGTAACCGGGTTCCAGCACCGTCAGCTGGTCCTCGGTTGTGCCATTGGCTCTTATTCCTTCTGCTGCCCCTCCGGGTGCCAGCACTGTCAGCTGGTCCTCGCTATTTCCATTTGCTCTTGCAGCTTATGCTACCCATCCGGGTTCCAGCACCGTCAGCTGGTTCTCGGCAAAGCCTTTGGCCTAGGTGCCTCCATCTCGGTATCCGAGTTCCGGCAACGTCTGCTGGTCCTTGGTAGTGCTTTGTAGCACAGGTACCTCCTGCTTAGTAACCGGGTTCCAGCACCGTCAGCAGGTCCTCGGTAGTGCCATTGGCTCTTGTTCCTTCTGCTGCCCCTCCGGGTGCCAGTACCGTCAGCTGGTTCAAGAGGACAAAGAACAGGAAGACAACCACCAAGATGCAGAACAACAAGAGAGAGAAGACAAAGAAGCATAAAAAAACAAAGCAGAAGAACATTAAGCATAAGACTAATACTCTGAGCAAATGATATCTTATTTATAAGCAGAAGAAGACTAAGCAGTGTATGGGGGTGAGTCCGTTCCTCCTCGTGGTGCCCCTGGAAAAGGCCTGCTACTGCAGGCCAAACTGAACGCGGACAAATCCTGTTGTAAATCTTTTGTGACAGGCAGAACGGAAGTTGTAAACTTCTAACTTTTCTAGATAACAACTACAGGAATGCCTGACAGAAATAAGAATATGATGAAGAAGAATAGGAAGAAGATGAAGAAGTTGAATATGTAGAATAATAATTGTTGAATAAGAAGAATATGAAGAATGTAAGAAAAGGAAGAAGAAGAATGTAAAAAAAGGAAGTAGAAGAATTTAAAAAAAGGAAGAAGAATGTAAAAAAAGGAATAAGAAGAAGAATGTAAAAAAAGGAAGTAGAAGAATGTAAAAAAAGGAAGAAGAAGAATGTAAAAAAAGGAATAAGAAGAAGAAGAAGAAGGTAAAAAAAGGAAGAAGAATAAGAAAGAAGACGAAAGAAGAAAGAAGAAAGAAGAAGACATACATGTCTGGCAAAATATAAATGAGGCTAACAGTCAATATCTTTGTAACTCCTAACGTCTTTAAAAAAAAAGTTTAATTCCTGCTATTCCATTTGATTGGGCTAAACCTCTATGGCTTTAATGTCTCCTCCACCTCCCACAATACATTCTACATTATTCTTAGTTGTTTTTCTTCATGTAGAATTAACCTACAAGGAAAGAAAGGGTTTTTTTTTAATTCCGATATTTTGGCCCCATTGACTTGCATTGGTTCCCGGCATCGGAATCGGCGATACCGATACTTTTTTTTTTTTAAGATCGTCCGATCCATTCCGAAACGATATTTTCAAGTATCGGCTGGTATCGCTCAACTCTAGTCCCAATACTTGGCCTTTTTGCTTACCAGTTGTGTGCGCCCGTCTTGGGCTTTTTAGCCTGCCATCGAGATACATTCATTGGCCTCATTGTCTGCCACCTTGGCGTCCATCTTGGTTTTTTTTTACACAGCCACTGCGGTTCATGTTCTGGCCCTTTTGCTTACCACCGGGACACCCATCTTGGCCTTTTTAGCCTGTCACCGCGGTGATTTCTTTGACTTTTATTTGCCTGCAGGGTGCCCATCTTGGCCTTTTTAGCCTGCCCTGCCAACAGTAAAATGCCCACCCACACATAGCCCTACATAAAGTAGAATGGGCTGCATATACCACAACATTTAATGTAATAGGCCCCATATAGCCCAACGTTTAATGTAATGGGCACCGCATAACCCAACATATAATGTAATGGGCCCCATATAAAAGGCTCTGCATAACCCTCCATTTAATACAATGGGCCCCATGTAGCCCTCCAATATAATGCATCCCACACAGAACTCAATTTAATATAACGGGACCTGCATAACACTATTATAATGGGACCCAGAAAGCCTTATATTTAATATATTGTGCCCCCTATAGCATTAAACTCAAAATAGCCCCACATAGCTTTCCATTACCACCGCAGACCGTTGACATGCCACAAGAGCTCACCCGTTTCCCATTGGCGTGCCACCGGAGCACATCCTTTTCCTGTTGGCATGCCACGGAAGCACACCCTTTTCCCATTGGCATACCACCGAAGCTCACCATTTCCGGTTGGCGTGCCACCAGAGCACACCCTTTTTATGTTGGCATGCCACCGAAGCACACCCTTTTCCCATTGGCATACCACCGAAGCACACCATTTCCGGTTGGTGTGTCACCAGAGCACACTTTTATTGTTGGCGTGCCGCCGGAGCACAACCTTTTTATGTTAGCGTGCCACCAGACTACACCCTTTTCCCGCTGGCGTGCCACCGAAGCACACCCTTTTCCCGTTGGCATGCCACCGAAGCACACCATTTGACGTTGGTGAGCCACCGATGCACACCTTTTCCTTTTGGCGTGCCACCGGAGCACACCATTTCCCATGGGCCCGCCAGAAGGTCCCACTACTTGGCCTTTTTGCTTACCACTTGTGCGACCATCTTGGGCTTTTTAGCCTGCCATCGAGATACATTCATTGGCCTCATTGGCCGCCACCTTGGAGTCCATCTTGGTTGTTTTTTTTTTTTTACACTGCCACTGCAGTTCATGTTGTGGCCCTTTTGCTTACCACCGGGACACCCATCTAAGCCTTTTTAGCCTGTCACTGCGGTGAATTCTTTGACTTTTTTATTTGCCTGCAGGGTGCCCATCTTGGCCTTTTTAGCCTGCCCTGCCAACAGTATAATGCCCACCCACACATAGCCCTACATAAAGTAGAATGGGCTCCATATAGCACAACATTTAATGTAATAGGCCCCATATAGTCCAATATTTAATGTAATGGGCACCGCATAACCCAACGTATAATGTAATGTGCCCCATGTAAAATGCTCTGCATAACCCTCCATTTAATACAATGGGCCCCATGTAGCTCTCCAATTAATAAAATGCATCCCACAAACAACTCAATTTAATATAATGGAACCTGCATAGCACTCTATTATAATGGGACCCAGAAAGCCTTCTATTTAATATATTGTGCCCCCTATAGCCTTAAATTCAAAATAAATAGCCCCACATAGCTTTTCCTTACCACCGGAGAACACCCTTTTCCCACTGACATGCCACAAGAGCTCACCCGTTTCCCGTTGGCGTGCCACCGAAGCACACCCTTTTCCCGTTGGCGTGCCACCGGAGCACATCCTTTTCCCATTGGCATACCACCGAAGCACACCATTTCCGGTTGGCGTGCCACCAGAGCACACCCTTTTCTTGTTGGCATGCCACCGGAACACACCCTTTTTCTGTTAGCGTGCCACCAGATCACACCCTTTTCCGATTGGCATGCCACCGCACACCCTTTTTCAGCTGGCGTGCCACCAAAGCACACCATTTCCCGTTGGCATGCCACCGTAGCACATCAGTTTCCCATTGCCATGCCACTGGACCACATCCTTTTCCCGTTGGGTGTCACCGAAGCACACCATTTCCGGTTGGCGTGCCCCCGAAGCCCTCCATTTCCTGTTGGCGTGCCAACGGAGCACACCATTTTCCCGTTGGCGTGCCACCGGACTACACACTTACCATTGGCTTGCCACCGAAGCACACCCTTTTCCCGTTGGCGTGTCACCGGAGCACACCCTTTTCCCGTTGGCGTGCCACCGGAGCACATCCTTTTCCCGTTAGTGTGCCATCAAAGCACACCATTTCCCGTGGGCCAGCCAGAAGGGCCCAATACTTGGCCTTTTTGCTTACCACCAGTGCTCCCATCTTGGGCTGTTTAGCCTGCCTTCGAGATACATTCACTGGACTTATTGTCTAGAACCATGGCATCCATCTTGGGGTTTTTTTTTTACACTGCGGTACATGTTCTGGCCCTTTTGCTTAACACCGGGACACCCATCTTGGGCTTTTTAGCCTGACACCGCAGTGAATTCTTTGACTTTATTTGCCTGCAGGGTGCCCATCTTGGCCTTTTTAGCCAGACCTGCCAACAGTATAATACCTCCCCACACAAAGCCCTACAGAGAGTAGAATGGGCTCCATATAGCACATTTAATGTAACAGGCCCCATATAGCCCAACATTTAATGTAATGGGCACTGCACAACCCAACATAATGTAATGGGCCCCATATAAAAGGCTCTACATGACCCTCCATTTAATACAATGGGCCCTATGTAGCCCTCCAATTAATATAATGCGTCCCACAAAGAACTCAATTTAATATAATGGGACCTGCATAACACTATTATAATGGGACCCAGAAAGCCTTATATTTAATATATTGTGCCCCCTATAGCATTAAACTCAAAATAGCCCCACATAGCTTTCCATTACCACCGCAGACCGTTGACATGCCACAAGAGCTCACCCGTTTCCCGTTGGCGTGCCACCGAAGCACATCCTTTTCCTGTTGGCATGCCACCGAAGCACACCCTTTTCCCATTGGCATACCACCGAAGCTCATCATTTCCAGTTGGCGTGCCACCAGAGCACACCCTTTTTATGTTGGCATGCCACCGAAGCACACCCTTTTCCCATTGGCATACCACCGAAGCACACCATTTCCGGTTGGCGTGCCACCAGAGCACACCCTTTTCTTATAGGTGTGCCACCGAAGCACACCATTTTCCCGTAGACGTGCCCCCGAAGCACACCATTAACTGTTAGCGTGCCAACGGAGCACATTCTTTTCCCGTTGGCGTGCCACCGGACCACACCCTTTTACCGTTGGCGTGCCACCGAAGCACAACCTTTTCCCGTTGGAGTGCCATCAAAGCACACCATTTCCCGTGGGCCAGCCAGAAGTGCCCAGTACTTGGCCTTTTTGCTTACCACCAGTGCTCCCATCTTGGGCTGTTTAGCCTGCCTTCGAGATACATTCACTGGACTTATTGTCTAGAACCATGGCATCCATCTTGGGGTTTTTTTTTTACACTGCGGTACATGTTCTGGCCCTTTTGCTTAACACCGGGACACCCATCTTGGGCTTTTTAGCCTGACACCGCAGTGAATTCTTTGACTTTATTTGCCTGCAGGGTGCCCATCTTGGCCTTTTTAGCCAGACCTGCCAACAGTATAATACCTCCCCACACAAAGCCCTACAGAGAGTAGAATGGGCTCCATATAGCACATTTAATGTAACAGGCCCCATATAGCCCAACATTTAATGTAATGGGCACTGCACAACCCAACATAATGTAATGGGCCCCATATAAAAGGCTCTACATGACCCTCCATTTAATACAATGGGCCCTATGTAGCCCTCCAATTAATATAATGCGTCCCACAAAGAACTCAATTTAATATAATGGGACCTGCATAACACTATTATAATGGGACCCAGAAAGCCTTATATTTAATATATTGTGCCCCCTATAGCATTAAACTCAAAATAGCCCCACATAGCTTTCCATTACCACCGCAGACCGTTGACATGCCACAAGAGCTCACCCGTTTCCCGTTGGCGTGCCACCGAAGCACATCCTTTTCCTGTTGGCATGCCACCGAAGCACACCCTTTTCCCATTGGCATACCACCGAAGCTCATCATTTCCAGTTGGCGTGCCACCAGAGCACACCCTTTTTATGTTGGCATGCCACCGAAGCACACCCTTTTCCCATTGGCATACCACCGAAGCACACCATTTCCGGTTGGCGTGCCACCAGAGCACACCCTTTTCTTATAGGTGTGCCACCGAAGCACACCATTTTCCCGTAGACGTGCCCCCGAAGCACACCATTAACTGTTAGCGTGCCAACGGAGCACATTCTTTTCCCGTTGGCGTGCCACCGGACCACACCCTTTTACCGTTGGCGTGCCACCGAAGCACAACCTTTTCCCGTTGGAGTGCCATCAAAGCACACCATTTCCCGTGGGCCAGCCAGAAGTGCCCAGTACTTGGCCTTTTTGCTTACCACCAGTGCTCCCATCTTGGGCTGTTTAGCCTGCCTTCGAGATACATTCACTGGAATTATTGTCTACCACCATGGCATCCATCTTGGGGCTTTTTTTACACTGCGGTACATGTTCTGGCCCTTTTGCTTAACACCGGGACACCCATCTTGGGCTTTTTAGCCTGACCTGCCAACAGTATAATACCTCCCCACACAAAGCCCTACAGAGAGAGTAGAATGGGCTCCATATAGCACATTTAATGTAACAGGCCCCATATAGCCCAACATTTAATGTAATGGGCACTGCACAACCCAACATAATGTAATGGGCCCCATATAAAAGGCTCTACAGGACCCTCCATTTAATACAATGGGCCCTATGTAGCCCTCCAATTAATATAAGGCGTCCCACAAAGAACTCAATTTAATATAATGGGACACAGAAAGCCTTCTATTTAATATATTGTGCCCCTTATAGCCTTAAACTCAAAATAATTAGCTCCACATAGCCTTCCCCTGCCCGTGCCACTGGAGCGCACCTTTTTCCCGTTGACGTGCCACAAGAGCACACCCGTTTCCCGTTGACGTGCTACAAGAGCACACCCGTTTCCCGTTGGCGTGCCACCGAAGCACACCCGTTTCCCGTTGGCGTGCCACCGAAGCACACCCTTTTCCCGTTGGCGTGCCACCGAAGCACACCCTTTTCCCGTTGGCGTGCCACCGAAGCACACCCTTTTCCCGTTGGCGTGCCACCGAAGCACACCCTTTTCCCATTGGCGTGCCACCGAAGCACAACCTTTTCCCGTTGGCGTGCCACCGAAGCACAACCTTTTCCCGTTGGCGTGCCACCGAAGCACAACCTTTTCCCGTTGGCGTGCCACCGAAGCACAAACTTTTCCCGTTGGCGTGCCACCGAAGCACAAACTTTTCCCGTTGGCGTGCCACCGAAGCACAAACTTTTCCCCTTGGCATGCCACCGAAGCACACCCTTTTCCCCTTGGCGTGCCACCGAAGCACACCCTTTTCCCCTTGGCGTGCCACCGAAGCACACCCTTTTCCCGTTGGCGTGCCACCGAAGCACAATCTTTTCCCGTTGGCGTGCCACCGAAGCACAACCTTTTCCCGTTGGCGTGCCACCGAAGCACAACCTTTTCCCGTTGGCGTGCCACCGAAGCACACCCTTTTCCCGCTGGCGTGCCACCGAAGCACACCCTTTACCCGTTGGCGTGCCACCGAAGCACACCCTTTTCCCGTTGGCGTGCCACCGAAGCAACCTTTTCCCATTGGCGTGCCACCGAAGCACAAGTGCACAGGACCTTCTAGACTCATAAAATAGTCAGTAAAAGTTTCTCTCACACGCACACCCGAGTTGGATGGCCTTCCCAGACCCACGTTGCGCATCCGGCAGCCAAGTCTCCTCGGTTGGGGAAGGCATCACCATGGGCTGCAACTTCTGCCAGATGACGGTACATGTGCACCTTACAATTTTAGAGATGGTGGATTTACAATTCTAAATTGGAGGTGTAAAGATGTGTAGCTCTCTCCTGTGGCTAAAAGTCTGCAAAGAAAATTAAAAGATTATTAGAAATGTCACACAAAAATGTAAGGGAACCTGTCAGCAGTTATGGCCGCCATAAGATGCGTCCACCGCCTTTCAGGTCTTATCTGAAGCATTCTATAATGGTGTCGCTAACGCCCCGGTCTGACACGAAAGCTCTAAATAAACACAAAATTACAAACAATTGCGTGGGGAGGTCACGTCAGATGGGAGTTGAAGGTCCGTGTCAGGTCACTCCGATCTTCTCGCACCACCGCCTCCCTCCTGCTTGCTTCAACGCTCTACTGCTCAGCCGTGGTTATCTGGCCTGTTGAGGGCAGAACGAATTCCTGCAGTGAGCAAGCGCCAGGAAAGGTCTGAGAGGCCCAGCGCATGCACACCTCCGGACTTTGGTCCATACTCATCAGAACATAAAAGTACGCCTGTGCAGTACAGCAATGAAGCAAGCAGGAGAGTGGTAGTGCATTAACCGGGGCGGTTAATTATAGAATGCTGCAGATAAGCCCTGAAAGACAGTGGACGCATCTTATAGCAGCAACAATGCAGACAGGTTCCAGGCGTGTTTTACATATCAGGATATTTGTGGTACCGTAAAAGACTGTACCAAAGATATCCATGTCAATGTGTCTGTGTGTGCAAGGCACACATGTGGCAACCGTGTGCCGCCCATGTGCTGCATCATTTCCACACAGATGGCTAGCAGGGAACAAGCGCTACAGAAAGTGCAGTTACAAGGTGGCAGGTGCTGAAGACAAATCCCATTCTTCCTTGATGGCAGTGAAATCCTGCAGACCAGGGGAGAATGATGCCAGCACCTGCCGCCAGGGAACAGCGCTTCCTGTAGCGCTTCACCAGTGCACTGCGTGTTACACAGAGGACATCAATGTGTGTTCTCCATGTGCACGTGTGCTTGACAGTTTGTGGACCGTGCAACTGATAAAAAAACTGACATGGCAGCGTGTTTTGCCCACTGACACATGAGCCACAAAAACACGCTGACATATGCATAGACCCATTAATTTAAGTGGGTATACATGTGTCAGTGTCTCCAGTACATGTGAAAACTTTCATCACACGTACCGGATACACTGACGTGTGAAAGATGCCTAATGACATACAAACAGAAAATTAGTTACTTACCGCAAAGTGATGAGCAGCCTTTCCTCAGCAATGATGGCCTTCCTCATTAACATATCGGCCAATATAAGATTGGGACACAAGATTTGTAGCAGATTATCAAAGGCGGTGATTGTAAGCCGGTAGAACGACAAATTTTTCCGGATATCTGCAAAGTTGACATAACAAAATGAAAAAAAATGATTAGATATTTTCGGACACATTCTAAGTTGGAAACTATCTTGAGATATTTGGCAACTTACCTCCTCAAATCGTTGTAAAGAACATAAAAATGCCCTTTCTCTGTTCTCTCCACTAAGAGTGGGTGCACCCACAATTTACAGGCTCACATTCTCCTGTGCTGCTGCTCGGCCTAAAATAAAAATATTGTTTTAGTACACAACACAGTGAATAAACAAAGACATGTCAAGAATTTTCGGAATCCCAATCCTAATCCCAAACCTATTCCTAACCCCAACCCAAATCCCAACCATAACCCTAATCCCAACCATAACCCTAGTCTATTCCTTATCCAAACCCTAATCCCAACCCTAACCCCAATCACAACCTTAATCCCAACCATAACCCTAATCCCAACCACTAGTCTATTCCTAATCCAAACCCTAATCTCAATCACAACCCTAATCCAAATCCCTACCATAACCCAAATCCCAACCCCAAGTCTATTCCCAATCCAAACCCTGATCACAACCCTAACCCCAATCAACCCTAATCCAAATCCCAACCATAACCCTAATCCCAACCATAACCCTAATCTCAACCCCAATCGCATTCCTAACCCTAATCCCAACCCTAAAACGAATCTCAACCCTAACTTAATTCAACCCTAATCTACTTTATCTTACCTGCTCTCTGTGACGCATCAGGATTTGCAGCAAACACCCCAGCATGAGTATTCTGAATGGCCTGCGGACCGATAAGCGCTACGCGCTATACTCTTCAGGCCGCTGGGCACTCTGCTGCTCATTTCTGGCACTCACCATTGTTGATTTGGTAAAAGCAAAATGGAGAATGGAAGAAGGGGTTGGACAAGATAATAACATCAATTTTTTTTTTTTCTTTAGTCTAGTTTGGCAAACTTTATCTGTTGCTGTGAAAAAATGCAATTCCGCAGCCAAAACCACATCAAAAACGCATCAAAAACGCACCTGCGTTTTCTGCCAAGAGCTGCGGATTTTGTGCAGAAAAATCCGGGGGAGAATCCGCAACGTGTGCACATAACCTAACCCTAGCTCTGGGAAAATGGAAATAAATGCTTTTTTAATTTTATTTTTACCTAACTTTGGGCGTGATAAAGGGGGGTTTTATTTACAATTTATAGCAGGTTTTTATGCTTGGCAGCTGTAACTCTAAAAGACGTTTTTTATTGTAAAAAGTTTTTAATTTATGGGGGCTCTACATAGCGCTCCATTTAATATAGTGGACCCCACATAGCCATCCATTTAATATAATGAGCCTGACAGATTTCCTCATATAATGGGACCCATATAGCCCTCCATTTAATATAAGGGGTCACATATAGCCCTCCATTTTTATTATGTGCTCTACAAAGCATTTCATTTAATATAATGAAACCCCCACAGTTTTACATAATATAAAAGGCTCTACATAACCCTCCATTTAATACAACGGGACCCATGTAGCCCTCCAATTAATATAATGCGTCCCACAAAGAACTCAATTTAATATAATGGGACCTGCATAGCACCTATTATAATGGGACCCAGAAAGCCTTCTCTTTAATATACTGTGCCCCCTATAGCATTAAATTCAAAATAATTAGCCCTACAAAGCCTTCCCTTACTCGTGCCACCGAAGTACACCCTTTTCCCGTTGGCGTACTAACGAAGCACACCATTTCCCGTTGGTGTACCAGTGAAGCACATCATTTCCCATTGGCATGCCACCGAAGCACATCATTTCCCATTGGCATGCCACCAAATTACAGTTTTCCCTTTGGCGTACCACCGGAGCACACCATTTCCCGTTGGCGTGCCACCGAAGCACACCATTTTCCCGTTGGCGTGCCACCGGAGCACACCATTTTCCCGTTGGCGTGCCACCGAAGCACTCCCTTTTCCCGTTGGCGTGCCACCGAAGCACTCCCTTTTCCCGTTGGCGTGCCACCGAAGCACTCCCTTTTCCCGTTGGCGTGCCACCGAAGCACTCCCTTTTCCCGTTGGCGTGCCACCGAAGCACTCCCTTTTCCCGTTGGCGTGCCACCGAAGCACTCCCTTTTCCCGTTGGCGTGCCACCGAAGCACTCCCTTTTCCCGTTGGCGTGCCACCGAAGCACTCCCTTTTCCCCTTGGCGTGCCACCGAAGCACTCCCTTTTCCCCTTGGCGTGCCACCGAAGCACTCCCTTTTCCCCTTGGCGTGCCACCGAAGCACACCCTCTTTTCTTGTTGGCGTGTCACCGGAGCACATCCTTTTCCCTTTGGCGTGCCACCGAAGCACACCCTTTTTCCGTTAGCATGTCACCGAAGCGCACCCTTTTCCCGTTGGCATGCCACCGAAGCACACCATTTCCTTTTGGCGTGCCACCGGAGCACACCATTTTCCATGGGCCCGCCAGAAGGTCCCACTACTTGGCCTTTTTGCTTACCACTTGTGCTACCATCTTGGGCTTTTTAGCCTGCCATCGAGATACATGCATTGGCCTCATTGGCCGCCACCTTGGAGTCCATCTTGGTTGTTTTTTTGTTTTTTTTTACACTGCCACTGCGGTTCATGTTGTGGCTCTTTTGCTTACCACCGGGACACCCATCTAAGCCTTTTTAGCCTGTCACTGCGGTGAATTTTTTGACTTTATTTGCCTGCAGGGTGCCCATCTTGGCTTTTTTAGCCTGCCCTGCCAACAGTATAATGCCCACCCACACATAGCCCTACATAAAGTAGAATGGGCTCCATATAGCACAACATTTAATCTAATAGCCCCATATAGCCCAATATTTAATGTAATGGGCACCGCTCTCCAATTAATAAAATGCGTCCCACAAACAGCTGAATTTAATATAATGGGACCTGCATAGCACTCTATTATAATGGGACCCAGAAAGCCTTCTATTTAATATATTGTGCCCCCTATAGCCTTAAATTCAAAATAAATAGCCCCACATAGCTTTTCCTTACCACCGGAGACCATTGACATGCCACAAGAGCTCACCCGTTTCCCGTTGGCGTGCCACCGAAGCACATCCTTTTCCTGTTGGCATGCCACCGATGCACACCCTTTTCCCATTGGCATACCACCGAAGCTCACCATTTCCAGTTGGCGTGCCACCAGAGCACACCCTTTTTATGTTGGCATGCCACCGAAGCACACCCTTTTCCCATTGGCATACCACCGAAGCACACCATTTCCGGTTGGCGTGCCACCAGAGCACACCCTTTTCTTATAGGTGTGCCACCGAAGCACACCATTTTCCCGTAGACGTGCCCCCGAAGCACACCATTAACTGTTAGCGTGCCAACGGAGCACATCCTTTTCCCGTTGGCGTGCCACCGGACCACACCCTTTTACCGTTGGCGTGCCACCGAAGCATACCCTTTTCCCGTTGGCGTGCCACCGGAGCACATCCTTTTCCCATTAGTGTGCCATCAAAGCACACCATTTCCCGTGGGCCAGCCAGAAGTGCCCAATACTTGGCCTTTTTGCTTACCACCAGTGCTCCCATCTTGGGCTGTTTAGCCTGCCTTTGAGATACATTCACTGGCCTTATTGTCTACCACCATGGCATCCATCTTGGGGCTTTTTTTACACTGCGGTACATGTTCTGGCCCTTTTGCTTAACACCGGGACACCCATCTTGGGCTTTTTAGCCTGACCTGCCAAAAGTATAATACCTCCCCACACAAAGCCCTACAGAGAGAGTAGAATGGGCTCCATATAGCACATTTAATGTAACAGGCCACATATAGCCCAACATTTAATGTAATGGGCACTGCACAACCCAACATAATGTAATGGGCCCCATGTAAAAGGCTCTACAGGACCCTCCATATAATACAATGGGCCCTATGTACCCTCCAATTAATATGCGTCCCACAAACAACTCAATTTAATATATTGTGCCCCTTATAGCCTTAAACTCAAAATAATTAGCTCCACATAGCCTTCCCCTGCCCGTGCCACTGGAGCACACCCGTTTCCCGTTGGAGTGCTACCGGAGCGCACCCTTTTCCCATTGACGTGCCACAAGAGCGCACCCTTTTCCCGTTGACGTGCCACAAGAGCGCACCCGTTTCCCGTTGGCGTGCCACCGAAGCGCAACCTTTTCCCGTTGGCGTGCCACCGAAGCGCAACCTTTTCCCGTTGGCGTGCCACCGAAGCGCAACCTTTTCCCGTTGGCGTGCCACCGAAGCGCAACCTTTTCCCGTTGGCGTGCCACCGAAGCGCAACCTTTTCCCGTTGGCGTGCCACCGAAGCGCAACCTTTTCCCGTTGGCGTGCCACCGAAGCGCAACCTTTTCCCGTTGGCGTGCCACCGAAGCGCAACCTTTTCCCGTTGGCGTGCCACCGAAGCGCAACCTTTTCCCGTTGGCGTGCCACCGAAGCGCAACCTTTTCCCGTTGGCGTGCCACCGAAGCGCAACCTTTTCCCGTTGGCGTGCCACCGAAGCGCAACCTTTTCCCGTTGGCGTGCCACCGAAGCGCAACCTTTTCCCGTTGGCGTGCCACCGAAGCGCAACCTTTTCCCGTTGGCGTGCCACCGAAGCGCAACCTTTTCCCGTTGGCGTGCCACCGAAGCGCAACCTTTTCCCGTTGGCGTGCCACCGAAGCGCAACCTTTTCCCGTTGGCGTGCCACCGAAGCGCAACCTTTTCCCGTTGGCGTGCCACCGAAGCGCAACCTTTTCCCGTTGGCGTGCCACCGAAGCGCAACCTTTTCCCGTTGGCGTGCCACCGAAGCGCAACCTTTTCCCGTTGGCGTGCCACCGAAGCGCAACCTTTTCCCGTTGGCGTGCCACCGAAGCGCAACCTTTTCCCGTTGGCGTGCCACCGAAGCGCAACCTTTTCCCGTTGGCGTGCCACCGAAGCGCAACCTTTTCCCGTTGGCGTGCCACCGAAGCGCAACCTTTTCCCGTTGGCGTGCCACCGAAGCGCAACCTTTTCCCGTTGGCGTGCCACCGAAGCGCAACCTTTTCCCGTTGGCGTGCCACCGAAGCGCAACCTTTTCCCGTTGGCGTGCCACCGAAGCGCAACCTTTTCCCGTTGGCGTGCCACCGAAGCGCAACCTTTTCCCGTTGGCGTGCCACCGAAGCGCAACCTTTTCCCGTTGGCGTGCCACCGAAGCGCAACCTTTTCCCGTTGGCGTGCCACCGAAGCGCAACCTTTTCCCGTTGGCGTGCCACCGAAGCGCAACCTTTTCCCGTTGGCGTGCCACCGAAGCGCAACCTTTTCCCGTTGGCGTGCCACCGAAGCGCAACCTTTTCCCGTTGGCGTGCCACCGAAGCGCAACCTTTTCCCGTTGGCGTGCCACCGAAGCGCAACCTTTTCCCGTTGGCGTGCCACCGAAGCGCAACCTTTTCCCGTTGGCGTGCCACCGAAGCGCAACCTTTTCCCGTTGGCGTGCCACCGAAGCGCAACCTTTTCCCGTTGGCGTGCCACCGAAGCGCAACCTTTTCCCGTTGGCGTGCCACCGAAGCGCAACCTTTTCCCGTTGGCGTGCCACCGAAGCGCAACCTTTTCCCGTTGGCGTGCCACCGAAGCGCAACCTTTTCCCGTTGGCGTGCCACCGAAGCGCAACCTTTTCCCGTTGGCGTGCCACCGAAGCGCAACCTTTTCCCGTTGGCGTGCCACCGAAGCGCACCCTTTTCCCGTTGGCGTGCCACCGAAGCGCACCCTTTTCCCGTTGGCGTGCCACCGAAGCGCACCCTTTTCCCGTTGGCGTGCCACCGAAGCGCACCCTTTTCCCGTTGGCGTGCCACCGAAGCGCACCCTTTTCCCGTCGGCGTGCCACCGAAGCGCACCCTTTTCCCGTCGGCGTGCCACCGAAGCGCACCCTTTTCCCGTCGGCGTGCCACCGAAGCGCACCCTTTTCCCGTTGGCGTGCCACCGAAGCGCACCCTTTTCCCGTTGGCGTGCCACCGAAGCGCACCCTTTTCCCGTTGGCGTGCCACCGAAGCGCACCCTTTTCCCGTTGGCGTGCCACCGAAGCGCACCCTTTTCCCGTTGGCGTGCCACCGAAGCGCACCCTTTTCCCGTTGGCGTGCCACCGAAGCGCACCCTTTTCCCATTGGCGTGCCACCGAAGCGCACCCTTTTCCCATTGGCGTGCCACCGAAGCGCACCCTTTTCCCGTTGGCGTGCCACCGAAGCACACCCTTTACCCGCTGGCGTGCCACCGAAGCGCACCCTTTTCCCGCTGGCGTGCCACCGAAGCGCACCCTTTTCCCGTTGGCGTGCCACCGAAGCGCACCCTTTTCCCGTTGGCGTGCCACCGAAGCACACCATTTGACGTTGGTGAGCCACCAATGCACACCATTTCCTTTTGGCGTGCCACCGAAGCACACCATTTCCCATGGGCCCGCCAGAAGGTCCCACTACTTGGCCTTTTTGCTTACCACTTGTGCGACCATCTTAGGCTTTTTAGCCTGCCATCGAGATACATTCATTGGCCTCATTGGCCGCCACCTTGGAGTCCATCTTGGTTGTTTTTTTTTTTTTTTACACTGCCACTGCGGTTCATGTTGTGGCCCTTTTGCTTACCACCGGGACACCCATCTAAGCCTTTTTAGCCTGTCACTGCGGTGAATTCTTTGACTTTTTTATTTGCCTGCAGGGTGCCCATCTTGGCCTTTTTAGCCTGCCCTGCCAACAGTATAATGCCCACCCACACATAGCCCTACATAAAGTAGAATGGGCTCCATATAGCACATTTAATGTAATAGGCCCCATATAGTCCAATATTTAATGTAATGGGCACCGCATAACCCAACGTATAATGTAATGTGCCCCATGTAAAATGCTCTGCATAACCCTCCATTTAATACAATGGGCCCCATGTAGCTCTCCAATTAATAAAATGTGTCCCACAAACAACTCAATTTAATATAATGGGACCTGCATAGCACTCTATTATAATGGGACCCAGAAAGCCTTCTATTTAATATATTGTGCCCCCTATAGCCTTAAATTCAAAATAAATAGCCCCACATAGCTTTTCCTTACCACCGGAGAACACCCTTTTCCCACTGACATGCCACAAGAGCTCACCCGTTTCCCGTTGGCGTGCCACCGAAGCACACCCTTTTCCCGTTGGCGTGCCACCGGAGCACATCCTTTTCCCATTGGCATACCACCGAAGCACACCATTTCCGGTTGGCGTGCCACCAGAGCACACCATTTCCCATGGGCCCGCCAGAAGGTCCCACTACTTGGCCTTTTTGCTTACCACTTGTGCGACCATCTTAGGCTTTTTAGCCTGCCATCGAGATACATTCATTGGCCTCATTGGCCGCCACCTTGGAGTCCATCTTGGTTGTTTTTTTTTTTTTTACACTGCCACTGCGGTTCATGTTGTGGCCCTTTTGCTTACCACCGGGACACCCATCTAAGCCTTTTTAGCCTGTCACTGCGGTGAATTCTTTGACTTTTTTATTTGCCTGCAGGGTGCCCATCTTGGCCTTTTTAGCCTGCCCTGCCAACAGTATAATGCCCACCCACACATAGCCCTACATAAAGTAGAATGGGCTCCATATAGCACATTTAATGTAATAGGCCCCATATAGTCCAATATTTAATGTAATGGGCACCGCATAACCCAACGTATAATGTAATGTGCCCCATGTAAAATGCTCTGCATAACCCTCCATTTAATACAATGGGCCCCATGTAGCTCTACAATTTATAAAATGTGTCCCACAAACAACTCAATTTAATATAATGGGACCTGCATAGCACTCTATTATAATGGGACCCAGAAAGCCTTCTATTTAATATATTGTGCCCCCTATAGCCTTAAATTCAAAATAAATAGCCCCACATAGCTTTTCCTTACCACCGGAGAACACCCTTTTCCCACTGACATGCCACAAGAGCTCACCCGTTTCCCGTTGGCGTGCCACCGAAGCACACCCTTTTCCCGTTGGCGTGCCACCGGAGCACATCCTTTTCCCATTGGCATACCACCGAAGCACACCATTTCCGGTTGGCGTGCCACCAGAGCACACCCTTTTCTTGTTGGCATGCCACCGGAACACACCCTTTTTCTGTTAGCGTGCCACCAAACCACACCCTTTTCCGATTAGCATGCCACCGCACACCCTTTTTCAGCTGGCGTGCCACCAAAGCACACCATTTCCCGTTGGCATGCCACCGTAGCCCATCCGTTTCCCATTGGCGTGCCACTGGAGCACATCCTTTTCCTGTTGGCGTGCCACCGGACCACACACTTTTACCATTGGCGTGCCACCGAAGCACACCCTTTTCCCGTTGGTGTGCCACCGGAGCACACCCTTTTCCCGTTGGCGTGCCACCGGAGAACATCCTTTTCCCGTTAGTGTGCCATCAAAGCACACCATTTCCCGTGGGCCAGCCAGAAGGGCCCAATACTTGGCCTTTTTGCTTACCACCAGTGCTCCCATCTTGGGCTGTTTAGCCTGCCTTCGAGATACATTCACTGGCCTGTCTACCACCATGGCATCCATCGTGGGGTTTTTTTTTACACTGTGGTACATGTTCTGGCCCTTTTGCTTAACACCGGGACACCCATCTTGGGCTTTTTAGCCTGACACCGCAGTGAATTCTTTGACTTTATTTGCCTGCAGGGTGCCCATCTTGGCCTTTTTAGCCAGACCTGCCAACAGTATAATACCTCCCCACACAAAGCCCTACAGAGAGTAGAATGGGCTCCATATAGCACATTTAATGTAACAGGCCCCATATAGCCCAACATTTAATGTAATGGGCACTGCACAACCCAACATAATGTAATGGGCCCCATATAAAAGGCTCTACATGACCCTCCATTTAATACAATGGGCCCTATGTAGCCCTCCAATTAATATAATGCGTCCCACAAAGAACTCAATTTAATATAATGGGACATGCATAACACTATTATAATGGGACCCAGAAAGCCTTATATTTAATATATTGTGCCCCCTATAGCATTAAACTCAAAATAGCCCCACATAGCTTTCCATTACCACCGCAGACCATTGACATGCCACAAGAGCTCACCCGTTTCCCGTTGGCGTGCCACCGAAGCACATCCTTTTCCTGTTGGCATGCCACCGAAGCACACCCTTTTCCCATTGGCATACCACCGAAGCTCACCATTTCCAGTTGGCGTGCCACCAGAGCACACCCTTTTTATGTTGGCATGCCACCGAAGCACACCCTTTTCCCATTGGCATACCACCGAAGCACACCATTTCCGGTTGGCGTGCCACCAGAGCACACCCTTTTCTTATTTGCATGCCACCGGAACACACCCTTTTTCTGTTAGCGTGCCACCAGACCACACCCTTTTCCGATTGGCATGCCACCGAAGCACACCCTTTTCCCCTTGGCGTGCCACCGAAGCACACCCTTTTCCCCTTGGCGTGCCACCGAAGCACAACCTTCTCCCTTTGGCGTGCCACCGAAGCACAACCTTTTCCCGTTGGCGTGCCACCGAAGCACACCCTTTTCTTGTTGGCATGCCACCGGAACACACCCTTTTTCTGTTAGCGTGCCACCAGACCACACCTTTTTCCGATTGGAATGCCACCGCACACCCTTTTTCAGCTGGCGTGCCACCAAAGCACACCATTTCCCGTTGGCATGCCACCGTAGCACATCTGTTTCCCATTGGCGTGCCACTGGAGCACATCCTTTTCACGTTGGGTGTCACCGATGCACACCATTTCCGGTTGCCGTGCCCCCGAAGCCCACCATTTCCTGTTGGCGTGCCAACGGAGCACACCCTTTTCCCATTGGCGTGCCACCGGACCACACACTTACCATTGGCGTGCCACCGGAGCACATCCTTTTCCCGTTAGTGTGCCATCAAAGCACACCATTTCCCGTGGGCCAGCCAGAAGGGCCCAATACTTGGCCTTTTTGCTTACCACCAGTGCTCCCATCTTGGGCTGTTTAGCCTGCCTTCGAGATACATTCACTGGCCTGTCTACCACCATGGCATCCATCTTGGGGTTTTTTTTTACACTGTGGTACATGTTCTGGCCCTTTTGCTTAACACCGGGACACCCATCTTGGGCTTTTTAGCCTGACACCGCAGTGAATTCTTTGACTTTATTTGCCTGCAGGGTGCCCATCTTGGCCTTTTTAGCCAGACCTGCCAACAGTATAATACCTCCCCACACAAAGCCCTACAGAGAGTAGAATGGGCTCCATATAGCACATTTAATGTAACAGGCCTCATATAGCCCAACATTTAATGTAATGGGCACTGCACAACCCAACATAATGTAATGGGCCCCATATAAAAGGCTCTACATGACCCTCCATTTAATACAATGGGCCCTATGTAGCCCTCCAATTAATATAATGCGTCCCACAAAACTCAATTTAATATAATGGGACATGCATAACACTATTATAATGGGACCCAGAAAGCCTTATATTTAATATATTGTGCCCCCTATAGCATTAAACTCAAAATAGCCCCACATAGCTTTCCATTACCACCGCAGACCATTGATATTCCACAAGAGCTCACCCGTTTCCCGTTGGCGTGCCACCGAAGCACACCCTTTTCCCATTGGCATACCACCGAAGCTCACCATTTCCAGTTGGCGTGCCACCAGAGCACACCCTTTTTATGTTGGCATGCCACCGAAGCACACCCTTTTCCCATTGGCATACCACCAAAGCACACCATTTCCGGTTGGCGTGCCACCAGAGCACACCCTTTTCTTGTTTGCATGCCACCGGAACACACCCTTTTTCTGTTAGCGTGCCACCAGACCACACCCTTTTCCGATTGGCATGCCACCGAAGCACACCCTTTTCCCCTTGGCGTGACACCGAAGCACACTCTTTTCCCCTTGGCGTGCCACTGAAGCACAACCTTCTCCCTTTGGCGTGCCACCGAAGCACACCCTTTTCCCGTTGGCGTGCCACCGAAGCACACCCTTTTCCCGTTGGCGTGCCACCGAAGCACATCCTTTTCCCGTTGGCGTGCCACCGAAGCACAACCTTTTCCCGTTGGCGTGCCACCGAAGCACAACCTTTTCCCGTTGGCGTGCCACCGAAGCACAACCTTTTCCCGATGGCGTGCCACCGAAGCACAACCTTTTCCCCTTGGCATGCCACCGAAGCACACCCTTTTCCCCTTGGCGTGCCTCCGAAGCACAACCTTCTCCCGTTGGCGTGCCACCGAAGCACAACCTTCTCCCGTTGGCGTGCCACCGAAGCACAACCTTTTCCCGTTGGCGTGCCACCGAAGCACACCCTTTTCCCGTTGGCGTGCCACCGGAGCACATCCTTTTCCCGTTGGCGTGCCTCCGAAGCACATCCTTTTCCCGTGGGCCAGCCAGAAGTGCCCAATACTTGGCCTTTTTGCTTACCACAAGTGCTCCCATCTTGGGCTGTTTAGCCTGCCTTCGAGATACATTCACTGGCCTTATTGTCTACCACCATGGCATCCATCTTAGGGGTTTTTTTTACACTGCGGTACATGTTCTGGCCCTTTTGCTTAACACCGGGACACCCATCTTGGGCTTTTTAGCCTGACCTGCCAACAGTATAATACCTCCCCACACAAAGCCCTACAGAGAGAGTAGAATGGGCTCCATATAGCACATTTAATGTAACAGGCCCCATATAGCCCAACATTTAATGTAATGGGCACTGCACAACCCAACATAATGTAATGGGCCCCATATAAAAGGCTCTACAGGACCCTCCATTTAATACAAGGGGACCTATGTACCCTCCAATTAATATGCGTCCCACAAAGAACTCAATTTAATATAATGGGACACAGAAAGCCTTCTATTTAATATATTGTGCCCCTTATAGCCTTAAACTCAAAATAATTGGCTCCACATAGCCTTCCTCTGCCCGTGCCACCGGAGCACACCCGTTTCCCGTTGGCGTGTCACCGAAGCACAACCTTTTCCCGTTGGCGTGCCACCGAAGCACAACCTTTTCCCGTTGGCGTGCCACCGAAGCACAACCTTTTCCCGTTGGCGTGCCACCGAAGCACAACCTTTTCCCGCTGGCGTGCCACCGAAGCACAACCTTTTCCCGCTGGCGTGCCATTGAAGCACACCCTTTACCCGCTGGCGTGCCACCGAAGCACAACCTTTTCCCGTTGGCGTGCCACCGAAGCACAACCTTTTCCCGTTGGCGTGCCACCGAAGCACAACCTTTTCCCGTTGGCGTGCCACCGAAGCACAACCTTTTCCCGTTGGCGTGCCACCGAAGCACAACCTTTTCCCGTTGGCGTGCCACCGAAGCACAACCTTTTCCCGCTGGCGTGCCACCGAAGCACAACCTTTTCCCGCTGGCGTGCCACCGAAGCACAACCTTTTCCCGCTGGCGTGCCACCGAAGCACACCCTTTTCCCATTGGCGTGCCACCGAAGCACACCCTTTTCCCATTGGCGTGCCACCGAAGCACACCCTTTACCCGTTGGCGTGCCACCGAAGCACACCCTTTTCCCATTGGCATGTCATCGAAGCGCACCCTTTTCCCGTTGGCATGCCACCGAAGCACACCATTTGACGTTGGTGAGCCACCGATGCACACCATTTCCTTTTGGCGTGCCACCGGAGCACACCATTTCCCATGGGCCCGCCAGAAGGTCCCACTTCTTGGCCTTTTTGCTTACCACTTGTGCGACCATCTTGGGCTTTTTAGCCTGCCATCGAGATACATTCAATGGCCTCATTGGCCGCCACCTTGGAGTTCATCTTGGTTGTTTTTTTTTTTTTTACACTGCCACTGCGGTTCATGTTGTGGCCCTTTTGCTTACCACCGGGACACCCATCTAAGCCTTTTTAGCCTGTCACTGCGGTGAATTCTTTGACTTTTTTATTTGCCTGCAGGGTGCCCATCTTGGCCTTTTTAGCCTGCCTTGCCAACAGTATAATGCCCACCCACACATAGCCCTACATAAAGTAGAATGGGCTCCATATAGCACAACATTTAATGTAATAGGCCCCATATAGTCCAATATTTAATGTAATGGGCACCGCATAACCCAACATATAATGTAATGTGCCCCATGTAAAATGCTCTGCATAACCCTCCATTTAATACAATGGGCCCCATGTAGCTCTCCAATAAAATGCGTCCCACAAACAACTCAATTTAATATAATGGGACCTGCATAGCACTCTATTATAATGAGACCCAGAAAGCCTTCTATTTAATATATTGTGCCCCCTATAGCCTTAAATTCAAAATAAATAGCCCCGCATAGCTTTTCCTTACCACCGGAGAACACCCTTTTCCCACTGACATGCCACAAGAGCTCACCCGTTTCCCGTTGGCGTGCCACCGAAGCACACCCTTTTCCCGTTGGCGTGCCACCGGAGCACACCCTTTTCCCGTTGGCGTGCCACCGGAGCACACCCTTTTCCCATTGGGATACCACCGAAGCACACCGTTTCCGGTTGGCGTGCCACCAGAGCACACCCTTTTCGTGTTGGCATGCCACCGAAACACACCCTTTTTCTGTTAGCTTGCCACCAGACCACACCCTTTTCCGATTGGCATGCCACCGCACACCCTTTTTCAGCTGGCGTGCCACCAAAGCACACCATTTCCCGTTGGCATGCCACCGTAGCACATCCGTTTCCCATTGGCGTGCCACTGGAGCACATCCTTTTCCCGTTGGGTGTCACCGAAGCACACCATTTCCGGTTGGCGTGCCCCCGAAGCCCACCATTTCCCGTTGGCGTGCCACCGTACCACACACTTTTACCATTGGCGTGCCACCGAAGCACACCCTTTTCCCGTTGGAGTGCCACCGGAGCACACCCTTTTCCCATTGGCGTGCCACCGGAGCACATCCTTTTCCCGTTAGTGTGCCATCAAAGCACACCATTTCCCGTGGGCCAGCCAGAAGGGCCCAATACTTGGCCTTTTTGCTTACCACCAGTGCTCCCATCTTGGGCTGTTTAGCCTGCCTTTGAGATACATTCACTGGCCTTATTGTCTACCACCATGGCATCCATCTTGGGGTTTTTTTTTACACTGCGGTACATGTTCTGGCCCTTTTGCTTAACACCGGGACACCCATCTTGGGCTATTTAGCCTGACACAGCAGTGAATTCTTTGACTTTGTTTGCCTGCAGGGTTCCCATCTTGGCCTTTTCAGCCAGACCTGCCAACAGTATACCTACCCACACAAAGCCCTACAGAGAGTAGAATGGGCTCCATATAGCACATTTAATGTAACAGGCCACATATAGCCCAACATTTAATGTAATGGGCACTGCACTACCCAACATAATGTAATGGGCCCCATATAAAAGGCTCTACAGGACCCTCCATTTAATACAATGGGCCCAATGTAGCCCTCCAATTAATATAATGCGTCCCACAAAGAACTCAATTTAATATAATGGGACATGCATAACACTATTATAATGGGACCCAGAAAGCCTTATATTTAATATATTGTGCCCCCTATAGCATTAAACTCAAAATAGCCCCACATAGCTTTCCATTACCACCGCAGACCATTGATATTCCACAAGAGCTCACCCGTTTCCCGTTGGCGTGCCACCGAAGCACATCCTTTTCCTGTTGGCATGCCACCGAAGCACACCCTTTTCCCATTGGCATACCACCGAAGCTCACCATTTCCAGTTGACGTGCCACCAGAGCACACCCTTTTTATGTTGGCATGCAACCGAAGCACACCCTTTTCCCATTGGCATACCACCGAAGCACACCATTTCCGGTTGGCGTGCCACCAGAGCACACCCTTTTCTTATAGGTGTGCCCCCGAAGCACACCATTATCTGTTAGCGTGCCAACGGAGCACATCCTTTTCCCGTTGGCGTGCCACCGAAGCACAACCTTTTCCCGTTGGCGTGCCACCGAAGCACAACCTTTTCCCGTTGGCGTGCCACCGAAGCACAACCTTTTCCCGTTGGCGTGCCACCGAAGCACAACCTTTTCCCGTTGGCGTGCCACCGAAGCACAACCTTTTCCCGTTGGCGTGCCACCGAAGCACAACCTTTTCCCGTTGGCGTGCCACCGAAGCACAACCTTTTCCCGTTGGCGTGCCACCGAAGCACAACCTTTTCCCGTTGGCGTGCCACCGAAGCACAACCTTTTCCCGTTGGCGTGCCACCGAAGCACAACCTTTTCCCGTTGGCGTGCCACCAGAACACAACCTTTTCCCGTTGGCGTGCCACCAGAACACAACCTTTTCCCGTTGGCGTGCCACCGAAGCACAACCTTTTCCCGTTAGCATGCCACCGAAGCACAACCTTTTCCCGTTGGCATGCCACCGAAGCACAACCTTTTCCCGTTGGCGTGCCACCGAAGCACAACCTTTTCCCGTTGGCGTGCCACCGAAGCACACCCTTTTCCCCTTGGCGTGCCACCGGAGCACATCCTTTTCCCGTTAGTGTGCCATCAAAGCACACCATTTCCCGTGGGCCAGCCAGAAGGGCCCAATACTTGGCCTTTTTGCTTACCACCAGTGCTCCCATCGTGGGCTGTTTAGCCTGCCTTTGAGGTACATTCACTGGCCTTATTGTCTACCACCATGGCATCCATCTTGGGGTTTTTTTTTACACTGCGGTACATGTTCTGGCCCTTTTGCTTAACACCGGGACACCCATCTTGGGCTTTTTAGCCTGACACCGCAGTGAATTCTTTGACTTTATTTGCCTGCAGGGTGCCCATCTTGGCCTTTTTAGCCAGACCTGCCAACAGTATAATACCTCCCCACACAAAGCCCTACAGAGAGTAGAATGGGTTCCATATAGCACATTTAATGTAACAGGCCTCATATAGCCCAACATTTAATGTAATGGGCACTGCACAACCCAACATAATGTAATGGGACCCATATAAAAGGCTCTACATGACCCTCCATTTAATACAATGGGCCCTATGTAGCCTTCCAATTAATATAATGCGTCCCACAAAGAACTCAATTTAATATAATGGGACCTGCATAACACTATTATAATGGGACACAGAAAGCCTTATATTTAATATATTGTGCCCCCTATAGCATTAAACTCAAAATAGCCCCACATAGCTTTCCATTACCACCGCAGACCGTTGACATGCCACAAGAGCTCACCCGTTTCCCGTTGGCATGCCACCGAAGCACACCCTTTTCCCATTGGCATACCACCGAAGCACACCATTTCCGGTTGGCGTGCCACCAGAGCACACCCTTTTCTTATAGGTGTGCCACCGAAGCACACCATTTTCCCATTGGCATACCACCGAAGCACACCATTTCCGGTTGGCGTGCCACCAGAGCACACCCTTTTCTTATAGGTGTGCCACCGAAGCACACCATTTTCCCGTAGACGTGCCCCCGAAGCACACCATTAACTGTTAGCGTGCCAACGGAGCACATCCTTTTCCCGTTGGCGTGCCACCAGAGCACACCCTTTTACCGTTGGCGTGCCACCGAAGCATACCCTTTTCCCGTTGGAGTGCCACTGGAGCACATCCTTTACCCGTTAGTGTGCCATCAAAGCACACCATTTCCCGTGGGCCAGCCAGAAGGGCCCAATACTTGGCCTTTTTGCTTACCGCCAGTGCTCCCATCTTGGGCTGTTTAGCCTGCCTTCGAGATACATTAACTGGCCTTATTGTCTACCACCATGGCATCCATCTTGGGGTATTTTTTACACAGCGGTATATGTTCTGGCCCTTTTGCTTAACACCGGGACACCCATCTTGGGCTTTTTAGCCTGACCTGCCAACAGTATAATACCTCCCCACACAAAGCCCTACAGAGAGAGTAGAATGGGCTCCATATAGCACATTTAATGTAACAGGCCCCATATAGTCCAACATTTAATGTAATGGGCACTGCACAACCCAACATAATGTAATGGGCCCCATATAAAAGGCTTTACAGGACCCTCCATTTAATACAATGGGCCCTATGTACCCTCCAATTAATATGCGTCCCACAAAGAACTCAATTTAATATAATGGGACACAGAAAGCCTTCTATTTAATATATTGTGCCCCTTATAGCCTTAAACTCAAAATAATTAGCTCCACATAGCCTTCCCCTGCCTGTGCCACCGAAGCACAACCTTTTCCCGTTGGCGTGCCACCGAAGCACAACCTTTTCCCGTTGGCGTGCCACCGAAGCACAACCTTTTCCCGTTGGCGTGCCACCGAAGCACAACCTTTTCCCGTTGGCGTGCCACCGAAGCACAACCTTTTCCCGTTGGCGTGCCACCGAAGCACAACCTTTTCCCGTTGGCGTGCCACCGAAGCACAACCTTTTCCCGTTGGCGTGCCACCGAAGCACAACCTTTTCCCGTTGGCGTGCCACCGAAGCACAACCTTTTCCCGTTGGCGTGCCACCGAAGCACAACCTTTTCCCGTTGGCGTGCCACCGAAGCACAACCTTTTCCCGTTGGCGTGCCACCGAAGCACAACCTTTTCCCGTTGGCGTGCCACCGAAGCACAACCTTTTCCCGTTGGCGTGCCACCGAAGCACAACCTTTTCCCGTTGGCGTGCCACCGAAGCACAACCTTTTCCCGTTGGCGTGCCACCGAAGCACAACCTTTTCCCGTTGGCGTGCCACCGAAGCACAACCTTTTCCCGTTGGCGTGCCACCGAAGCACAACCTTTTCCCGTTGGCGTGCCACCGAAGCACAACCTTTTCCCGTTGGCGTGCCACCGAAGCACAACCTTTTCCCGTTGGCGTGCCACCGAAGCACAACCTTTTCCCGCTGGCGTGCCACCGAAGCGCACCCTTTTCCCGTTGGCGTGTCACCGAAGCGCACCCTTTTCCCGTTGGCTTGCCACCGAAGCACACCATTTGACGTTGGTGAGCCACCAATGCACACCATTTCCTTTTGGCGTGCCACCGGAGCACACCATTTCCCATGGGCCCGCCAGAAGGTCCCACTACTTGGCCTTTTTGCTTACCACTTGTGCGACCATCTTGGCCTTTTTAGCCTGCCATCGAGATACATTCATTGGCCGCCACCTTGGAGTCCATCTTGGTTGTTTTTTTTTTTTTTACACTGCCACTGCGGTTCATGTTGTGGCCCGTTTGCTTACCACCGGGACACCCATCTAAGCCTTTTTAGCCTGTCACTGCGGTGAATTCTTTGACTTTTTTATTTGCCTGCAGGGTGCCCATCTTGGCCTTTTTAGCCTGCCCTGCCAACAGTATAATGCCCACCCACACATAGCCCTACATAAAGTAGAATGGGCTCCATATAGCACAACATTTAATGTAATAGGCCCCATATAGTCCAATATTTAATGTAATGGGCACCGCATAACCCAAAGTATAATGTAATGTGCCCCATGTAAAATGCTCTGCATAACCCTCCATTTAATACAATGGGCCCCATGTAGCTCTCCAATTAATAAAATGCGTCCCACAAACAACTCAATTTAATATAATGGGACCTGCACAGCACTCTATTATAATAGGACCCAGAAAACCTTCTATTTAATATATTGTGCCCCCTATAGCCTTAAATTCAAAATAAATAGCCCCACATAGCTTTTCCTTACCACCGGAGAACACCCTTTTCCCACTGACATGCCACAAGAGCTCACCCGTTTCCCGTTGGCGTGCCACCGAAGCACACCCTTTTCCCGTTGGCGTGCCACCGGAGCACATCCTTTTCCCATTGGCATACCACCGAAGCACACCATTTCCGGTTGGCGTGCCACCAGAGCACACCCTTTTCTTGTTGGCATGCCACCGGAACACACCCTTTTTCTGTTAGCGTGCCACCAGACCACACCCTTTTCCAATTAGAATGCCACCGCACAACCTTTTTCAGCTGGCGTGCCACCAAAGCACACCATTTCCCTTTGGCATGCCACCGTAGCCCATCCGTTTCCCATTGGCGTGCCACTGGAGCACATCCTTTTCCCGTTGGGTGTCACCGAAGCGCACCATTTCCGGTTGGCGTGCCCCCGAAGCCCACCATTTCCGGTTGGCGTGCCAACGGAGCACACTCTTTTCCCGTTGGCGTGCCACCGGACCACACACTTTTACCATTGGCGTGCCACCGAAGCACACCCTTTTCCCGTTGGTGTGCCACCGGAGCACACCCTTTTCCCGTTGGCGTGCCATCAATTCACACCATTTCCCGTGGGCCAGCCAGAAGTGCCCAATACTTGGCCTTTTTGCTTACCACCAGTGCTCCCATCTTGGGCTGTTTAGCCTGCCTTTGAGATACATTCACTGGCCTTATTGTCTACCACCATGGCATCCATCTTGGGGTTTTTTTTTACACTGCGGTACATGTTCTGGCCCTTTTGCTTAACACCGGGACACCCATCTTGGGCTTTTTAGCCTGACACCGCAGTGAATTCTTTGACTTTATTTGCCTGCAGGGTGCCCATCTTGGCCTTTTTAGCCAGACCTGCCAACAGTATAATACCTCCCCACACAAAGCCCTACAGAGAGTAGAATGGGCTCCATATAGCACATTTAATGTAACAGGCCCCATATAGCCCAACATTTAATGTAATGGGCACTGCACAACCCAACATAATGTAATGGGCCCCATATAAAAGGCTCTACATGACCCTCCATTTAATACAATGGGCCCTATGTAGCCCTCCAATTAATATAATGCGTCCCACAAAACTCAATTTAATATAATGGGACATGCATAACACTATTATAATGGGACCCAGAAAGCCTTATATTTAATATATTGTGCCCCCTATAGCATTAAACTCAAAATAGCCCCACATAGCTTTCCATTACCACCGCAGACCATTGACATGCCACAAGAGCTCACCCGTTTCCCGTTGGCGTGCCACCGAAGCACATCCTTTTCCTGTTGGCATGCCACCGAAGCACACCCTTTTCCCATTGGCATACCACCGAAGCTCACCATTTCCGGTTGGCGTGCCACCAGAGCACACCCTTTTCTTATAGGTGTGCCACCGAAGCACACCATTAACTGTTAGCGTGCAAACGGAGCACATCCTTTTCCCGTTGGCGTGCCACCGGACCACACACTTTTACCATTGGCGTTCCACCGAAGCACACCCTTTTCCCGTTGGCGTGCCACCGAAGCACACCCTTTTCCCGTTGGCGTGCCACCGAAGCACACCCTTTTCCCGTTGGCGTGCCACCGAAGCACACCCTTTTCCCGTTGGCGTGCCACCGAAGCACACCCTTTTCCCGTTAGTGTGCCATCAAAGCACACCATTTCCCGTGGGCCAGCCAGAAGTGCCCAATACTTGGCCTTTTTGCTTACCACCAGTGCTCCCATCTTGGGCTGTTTAGCCTGCCTTCGAGATACATTCACTGGCCTTATTGTCTACCACCATGGCATCCATCTTGGGGTTTTTTTTACACTGCGGTACATGTTCTGGCCCTTTTGCTTAACACCGGGACACCCATCTTGGGCTTTTTTGCCTGACCTGCCAACAGTATAATACCTCCCCACACAAAGCCCTACAGAGAGAGTAGAATGGGCTCCATACAGCACATTTAATGTAACAGGCCCCATATAGCCCAACATTTAATGTAATGGGCACTGTACAACCCAACATAATGTAATGGGCCCCATATAAAAGGCTCTACAGGACCCTCCATTTAATGCAATGGGCCCTTGTACCCTCCAATTAATATGCGTCCCACAAAGAAATCAATTTAATATAATGGGACACAGAAAGCCTTCTATTTAATATATTGTGCCCCTTATAGCCTTAAACTCAAAATAATTAGCTCCACATAGCCTTCCCCTGCCCGTGCAACCGGAGCACAACCGTTTCCCGTTGGCGTGCCACCGAAGCACAACCTTTTCCCGTTGGCATGCCACCGAAGCACAACCTTTTCCCGTTGGCATGCCACCGAAGCACAACCTTTTCCCGTTGGCATGCCACCGAAGCACAACCTTTTCCCGTTGGCGTGCCACCGAAGCGCACCCTTTTCCCGTTGGCGTGCCACCGAAGCACACCATTTGACGTTGGTGAGCCACCGATGCACACCATTTCCTTTTGGCGTGCCACCGGAGCACACCATTTCCCATGGGCCCGCCAGAAGGTCCCACTACTTGGCCTTTTTGCTTACCACTTGTGCGACCATCTTGGGCTTTTTAGCCTGCCATCGAGATACATTCAATGGCCTCATTGGCCGCCACCTTGGAGTCCATCTTGGTTGTTTGTTTTTTTTTACACTGCCTCTGCGGTTCATGTTGTGGCCCTTTTGCTTACCACCGGGACACCCATCTAAGCCTTTTTAGCCTGTCACTGCGGTGAATTCTTTGACTTTTTTATTTGCCTGCAGGGTGCCCATCTTGGCCTTTTTAGCCTGCCCTGCCAACAGTATAATGCCCACCCACACATAGCCCTACATAAAGTAGAATGGGCTCCATATAGCACAACATTTAATGTAATAGGCCCCATATAGTCCAATATTTAATGTAATGGGCACCGCATAACCCAACGTATAATGTAATGTGCCCCATGTAAAATGCTCTGCATAACCCTCCATTTAATACAATGGGCCCCATGTAGCTCTACAATTTATAAAATGTGTCCCACAAACAACTCAATTTAATATAATGGGACCTGCATAGCACTCTATTATAATGGGACCCAGAAAGCCTTCTATTTAATATATTGTGCCCCCTATAGCCTTAAATTCAAAATAAATAGCCCCACATAGCTTTTCCTTACCACCGGAGAACACCCTTTTCCCACTGACATGCCACAAGAGCTCACCCGTTTCCCGTTGGCGTGCCACCGAAGCACACCCTTTTCCCGTTGGCGTGCCACCGGAGCACATCCTTTTCCCATTGGCATACCACCGAAGCACACCATTTCCGGTTGGCGTGCCACCAGAGCACACCCTTTTCTTGTTGGCATGCCACCGGAACACACCCTTTTTCTGTTAGCGTGCCACCAAACCACACCCTTTTCCGATTAGCATGCCACCGCACACCCTTTTTCAGCTGGCGTGCCACCAAAGCACACCATTTCCCGTTGGCATGCCACCGTAGCCCATCCGTTTCCCATTGGCGTGCCACTGGAGCACATCCTTTTCCCGTTGGCGTGCCACCGGACCACACACTTTTACCATTGGCGTGCCACCGAAGCACACCCTTTTCCCGTTGGTGTGCCACCGGAGCACACCCTTTTCCCGTTGGCGTGCCACCGGAGAACATCCTTTTCCCGTTAGTGTGCCATCAAAGCACACCATTTCCCGTGGGCCAGCCAGAAGGGCCCAATACTTGGCCTTTTTGCTTACCACCAGTGCTCCCATCTTGGGCTGTTTAGCCTGCCTTCGAGATACATTCACTGGCCTGTCTACCACCATGGCATCCATCGTGGGGTTTTTTTTTTACACTGTGGTACATGTTCTGGCCCTTTTGCTTAACACCGGGACACCCATCTTGGGCTTTTTAGCCTGACACCGCAGTGAATTCTTTGACTTTATTTGCCTGCAGGGTGCCCATCTTGGCCTTTTTAGCCAGACCTGCCAACAGTATAATACCTCCCCACACAAAGCCCTACAGAGAGTAGAATGGGCTCCATATAGCACATTTAATGTAACAGGCCCCATATAGCCCAACATTTAATGTAATGGGCACTGCACAACCCAACATAATGTAATGGGCCCCATATAAAAGGCTCTACATGACCCTCCATTTAATACAATGGGCCCTATGTAGCCCTCCAATTAATATAATGCGTCCCACAAAGAACTCAATTTAATATAATGGGACATGCATAACACTATTATAATGGGACCCAGAAAGCCTTATATTTAATATATTGTGCCCCCTATAGCATTAAACTCAAAATAGCCCCACATAGCTTTCCATTACCACCGCAGACCATTGACATGCCACAAGAGCTCACCCGTTTCCCGTTGGCGTGCCACCGAAGCACATCCTTTTCCTGTTGGCATGCCACCGAAGCACACCCTTTTCCCATTGGCATACCACCGAAGCTCACCATTTCCAGTTGGCGTGCCACCAGAGCACACCCTTTTTATGTTGGCATGCCACCGAAGCACACCCTTTTCCCATTGGCATACCACCGAAGCACACCATTTCCGGTTGGCGTGCCACCAGAGCACACCCTTTTCTTATTTGCATGCCACCGGAACACACCCTTTTTCTGTTAGCGTGCCACCAGACCACACCCTTTTCCGATTGGCATGCCACCGAAGCACACCCTTTTCCCCTTGGCGTGCCACCGAAGCACACCCTTTTCCCCTTGGCGTGCCACCGAAGCACAACCTTCTCCCTTTGGCGTGCCACCGAAGCACAACCTTTTCCCGTTGGCGTGCCACCGAAGCACACCCTTTTCTTGTTGGCATGCCACCGGAACACACCCTTTTTCTGTTAGCGTGCCACCAGACCACACCTTTTTCCGATTGGAATGCCACCGCACACCCTTTTTCAGCTGGCGTGCCACCAAAGCACACCATTTCCCGTTGGCATGCCACCGTAGCACATCTGTTTCCCATTGGCGTGCCACTGGAGCACATCCTTTTCACGTTGGGTGTCACCGAAGCACACCATTTCCGGTTGCCGTGCCCCCGAAGCCCACCATTTCCTGTTGGCGTGCCAACGGAGCACACCCTTTTCCCATTGGCGTGCCACCGGACCACACACTTACCATTGGCGTGCCACCGGAGCACATCCTTTTCCCGTTAGTGTGCCATCAAAGCACACCATTTCCCGTGGGCCAGCCAGAAGGGCCCAATACTTGGCCTTTTTGCTTACCACCAGTGCTCCCATCTTGGGCTGTTTAGCCTGCCTTCGAGATACATTCACTGGCCTGTCTACCACCATGGCATCCATCTTGGGGTTTTTTTTTACACTGTGGTACATGTTCTGGCCCTTTTGCTTAACACCGGGACACCCATCTTGGGCTTTTTAGCCTGACACCGCAGTGAATTCTTTGACTTTATTTGCCTGCAGGGTGCCCATCTTGGCCTTTTTAGCCAGACCTGCCAACAGTATAATACCTCCCCACACAAAGCCCTACAGAGAGTAGAATGGGCTCCATATAGCACATTTAATGTAACAGGCCTCATATAGCCCAACATTTAATGTAATGGGCACTGCACAACCCAACATAATGTAATGGGCCCCATATAAAAGGCTCTACATGACCCTCCATTTAATACAATGGGCCCTATGTAGCCCTCCAATTAATATAATGCGTCCCACAAAACTCAATTTAATATAATGGGACATGCATAACACTATTATAATGGGACCCAGAAAGCCTTATATTTAATATATTGTGCCCCCTATAGCATTAAACTCAAAATAGCCCCACATAGCTTTCCATTACCACCGCAGACCATTGATATTCCACAAGAGCTCACCCGTTTCCCGTTGGCGTGCCACCGAAGCACACCCTTTTCCCATTGGCATACCACCGAAGCTCACCATTTCCAGTTGGCGTGCCACCAGAGCACACCCTTTTTATGTTGGCATGCCACCGAAGCACACCCTTTTCCCATTGGCATACCACCAAAGCACACCATTTCCGGTTGGCGTGCCACCAGAGCACACCCTTTTCTTGTTTGCATGCCACCGGAACACACCCTTTTTCTGTTAGCGTGCCACCAGACCACACCCTTTTCCGATTGGCATGCCACCGAAGCACACCCTTTTCCCCTTGGCGTGACACCGAAGCACACTCTTTTCCCCTTGGCGTGCCACTGAAGCACAACCTTCTCCCTTTGGCGTGCCACCGAAGCACACCCTTTTCCCGTTGGCGTGCCACCGAAGCACACCCTTTTCCCGTTGGCGTGCCACCGAAGCACATCCTTTTCCCGTTGGCGTGCCACCGAAGCACAACCTTTTCCCGTTGGCGTGCCACCGAAGCACAACCTTTTCCCGTTGGCGTGCCACCGAAGCACAACCTTTTCCCGATGGCGTGCCACCGAAGCACAACCTTTTCCCCTTGGCATGCCACCGAAGCACACCCTTTTCCCCTTGGCGTGCCTCCGAAGCACAACCTTCTCCCGTTGGCGTGCCACCGAAGCACAACCTTCTCCCGTTGGCGTGCCACCGAAGCACAACCTTTTCCCGTTGGCGTACCACCGAAGCACACCCTTTTCCCGTTGGCGTGCCACCGGAGCACATCCTTTTCCCGTTGGCGTGCCTCCGAAGCACATCCTTTTCCCGTGGGCCAGCCAGAAGTGCCCAATACTTGGCCTTTTTGCTTACCACAAGTGCTCCCATCTTGGGCTGTTTAGCCTGCCTTCGAGATACATTCACTGGCCTTATTGTCTACCACCATGGCATCCATCTTAGGGGTTTTTTTTACACTGCGGTACATGTTCTGGCCCTTTTGCTTAACACCGGGACACCCATCTTGGGCTTTTTAGCCTGACCTGCCAACAGTATAATACCTCCCCACACAAAGCCCTACAGAGAGAGTAGAATGGGCTCCATATAGCACATTTAATGTAACAGGCCCCATATAGCCCAACATTTAATGTAATGGGCACTGCACAACCCAACATAATGTAATGGGCCCCATATAAAAGGCTCTACAGGACCCTCCATTTAATACAAGGGGACCTATGTACCCTCCAATTAATATGCGTCCCACAAAGAACTCAATTTAATATAATGGGACACAGAAAGCCTTCTATTTAATATATTGTGCCCCTTATAGCCTTAAACTCAAAATAATTGGCTCCACATAGCCTTCCTCTGCCCGTGCCACCGGAGCACACCCGTTTCCCGTTGGCGTGTCACCGAAGCACAACCTTTTCCCGTTGGCGTGCCACCGAAGCACAACCTTTTCCCGTTGGCGTGCCACCGAAGCACAACCTTTTCCCGTTGGCGTGCCACCGAAGCACAACCTTTTCCCGCTGGCGTGCCACCGAAGCACAACCTTTTCCCGCTGGCGTGCCATTGAAGCACACCCTTTACCCGCTGGCGTGCCACCGAAGCACAACCTTTTCCCGTTGGCGTGCCACCGAAGCACAACCTTTTCCCGTTGGCGTGCCACCGAAGCACAACCTTTTCCCGTTGGCGTGCCACCGAAGCACAACCTTTTCCCGTTGGCGTGCCACCGAAGCACAACCTTTTCCCGTTGGCGTGCCACCGAAGCACAACCTTTTCCCGCTGGCGTGCCACCGAAGCACAACCTTTTCCCGCTGGCGTGCCACCGAAGCACAACCTTTTCCCGCTGGCGTGCCACCGAAGCACACCCTTTTCCCATTGGCGTGCCACCGAAGCACACCCTTTTCCCATTGGCGTGCCACCGAAGCACACCCTTTACCCGTTGGCGTGCCACCGAAGCACACCCTTTTCCCATTGGCATGTCATCGAAGCGCACCCTTTTCCCGTTGGCATGCCACCGAAGCACACCATTTGACGTTGGTGAGCCACCGATGCACACCATTTCCTTTTGGCGTGCCACCGGAGCACACCATTTCCCATGGGCCCGCCAGAAGGTCCCACTTCTTGGCCTTTTTGCTTACCACTTGTGCGACCATCTTGGGCTTTTTAGCCTGCCATCGAGATACATTCAATGGCCTCATTGGCCGCCACCTTGGAGTTCATCTTGGTTGTTTTTTTTTTTTTTTACACTGCCACTGCGGTTCATGTTGTGGCCCTTTTGCTTACCACCGGGACACCCATCTAAGCCTTTTTAGCCTGTCACTGCGGTGAATTCTTTGACTTTTTTATTTGCCTGCAGGGTGCCCATCTTGGCCTTTTTAGCCTGCCTTGCCAACAGTATAATGCCCACCCACACATAGCCCTACATAAAGTAGAATGGGCTCCATATAGCACAACATTTAATGTAATAGGCCCCATATAGTCCAATATTTAATGTAATGGGCACCGCATAACCCAACATATAATGTAATGTGCCCCATGTAAAATGCTCTGCATAACCCTCCATTTAATACAATGGGCCCCATGTAGCTCTCCAATAAAATGCGTCCCACAAACAACTCAATTTAATATAATGGGACCTGCATAGCACTCTATTATAATGAGACCCAGAAAGCCTTCTATTTAATATATTGTGCCCCCTATAGCCTTAAATTCAAAATAAATAGCCCCGCATAGCTTTTCCTTACCACCGGAGAACACCCTTTTCCCACTGACATGCCACAAGAGCTCACCCGTTTCCCGTTGGCGTGCCACCGAAGCACACCCTTTTCCCGTTGGCGTGCCACCGGAGCACACCCTTTTCCCGTTGGCGTGCCACCGGAGCACACCCTTTTCCCATTGGGATACCACCGAAGCACACCGTTTCCGGTTGGCGTGCCACCAGAGCACACCCTTTTCGTGTTGGCATGCCACCGAAACACACCCTTTTTCTGTTAGCTTGCCACCAGACCACACCCTTTTCCGATTGGCATGCCACCGCACACCCTTTTTCAGCTGGCGTGCCACCAAAGCACACCATTTCCCGTTGGCATGCCACCGTAGCACATCCGTTTCCCATTGGCGTGCCACTGGAGCACATCCTTTTCCCGTTGGGTGTCACCGAAGCACACCATTTCCGGTTGGCGTGCCCCCGAAGCCCACCATTTCCCGTTGGCGTGCCACCGTACCACACACTTTTACCATTGGCGTGCCACCGAAGCACACCCTTTTCCCGTTGGAGTGCCACCGGAGCACACCCTTTTCCCATTGGCGTGCCACCGGAGCACATCCTTTTCCCGTTAGTGTGCCATCAAAGCACACCATTTCCCGTGGGCCAGCCAGAAGGGCCCAATACTTGGCCTTTTTGCTTACCACCAGTGCTCCCATCTTGGGCTGTTTAGCCTGCCTTTGAGATACATTCACTGGCCTTATTGTCTACCACCATGGCATCCATCTTGGGGTTTTTTTTTACACTGCGGTACATGTTCTGGCCCTTTTGCTTAACACCGGGACACCCATCTTGGGCTATTTAGCCTGACACAGCAGTGAATTCTTTGACTTTGTTTGCCTGCAGGGTTCCCATCTTGGCCTTTTCAGCCAGACCTGCCAACAGTATACCTACCCACACAAAGCCCTACAGAGAGTAGAATGGGCTCCATATAGCACATTTAATGTAACAGGCCACATATAGCCCAACATTTAATGTAATGGGCACTGCACTACCCAACATAATGTAATGGGCCCCATATAAAAGGCTCTACAGGACCCTCCATTTAATACAATGGGCCCAATGTAGCCCTCCAATTAATATAATGCGTCCCACAAAGAACTCAATTTAATATAATGGGACATGCATAACACTATTATAATGGGACCCAGAAAGCCTTATATTTAATATATTGTGCCCCCTATAGCATTAAACTCAAAATAGCCCCACATAGCTTTCCATTACCACCGCAGACCATTGATATTCCACAAGAGCTCACCCGTTTCCCGTTGGCGTGCCACCGAAGCACATCCTTTTCCTGTTGGCATGCCACCGAAGCACACCCTTTTCCCATTGGCATACCACCGAAGCTCACCATTTCCAGTTGACGTGCCACCAGAGCACACCCTTTTTATGTTGGCATGCAACCGAAGCACACCCTTTTCCCATTGGCATACCACCGAAGCACACCATTTCCGGTTGGCGTGCCACCAGAGCACACCCTTTTCTTATAGGTGTGCCCCCGAAGCACACCATTATCTGTTAGCGTGCCAACGGAGCACATCCTTTTCCCTTTGACGTGCCACCGAAGCACAACCTTTTCCCGTTGGCGTGCCACCGAAGCACAACCTTTTCCCGTTGGCGTGCCACCGAAGCACAACCTTTTCCCGTTGGCGTGCCACCGAAGCACAACCTTTTCCCGTTGGCGTGCCACCGAAGCACAACCTTTTCCCGTTGGCGTGCCACCGAAGCACAACCTTTTCCCGTTGGCGTGCCACCGAAGCACAACCTTTTCCCGTTGGCGTGCCACCGAAGCACAACCTTTTCCCGTTGGCGTGCCACCGAAGCACAACCTTTTCCCGTTGGCGTGCCACCAGAACACAACCTTTTCCCGTTGGCGTGCCACCAGAACACAACCTTTTCCCGTTGGCGTGCCACCAGAACACAACCTTTTCCCGTTGGCGTGCCACCGAAGCACAACCTTTTCCCGTTAGCATGCCACCGAAGCACAACCTTTTCCCGTTGGCATGCCACCGAAGCACAACCTTTTCCCGTTGGCGTGCCACCGAAGCACAACCTTTTCCCGTTGGCGTGCCACCGAAGCACACCCTTTTCCCCTTGGCGTGCCACCGGAGCACATCCTTTTCCCGTTAGTGTGCCATCAAAGCACACCATTTCCCGTGGGCCAGCCAGAAGGGCCCAATACTTGGCCTTTTTGCTTACCACCAGTGCTCCCATCGTGGGCTGTTTAGCCTGCCTTTGAGGTACATTCACTGGCCTTATTGTCTACCACCATGGCATCCATCTTGGGGTTTTTTTTTACACTGCGGTACATGTTCTGGCCCTTTTGCTTAACACCGGGACACCCATCTTGGGCTTTTTAGCCTGACACCGCAGTGAATTCTTTGACTTTATTTGCCTGCAGGGTGCCCATCTTGGCCTTTTTAGCCAGACCTGCCAACAGTATAATACCTCCCCACACAAAGCCCTACAGAGAGTAGAATGGGTTCCATATAGCACATTTAATGTAACAGGCCTCATATAGCCCAACATTTAATGTAATGGGCACTGCACAACCCAACATAATGTAATGGGACCCATATAAAAGGCTCTACATGACCCTCCATTTAATACAATGGGCCCTATGTAGCCTTCCAATTAATATAATGCGTCCCACAAAGAACTCAATTTAATATAATGGGACCTGCATAACACTATTATAATGGGACACAGAAAGCCTTATATTTAATATATTGTGCCCCCTATAGCATTAAACTCAAAATAGCCCCACATAGCTTTCCATTACCACCGCAGACCGTTGACATGCCACAAGAGCTCACCCGTTTCCCGTTGGCATGCCACCGAAGCACACCCTTTTCCCATTGGCATACCACCGAAGCACACCATTTCCGGTTGGCGTGCCACCAGAGCACACCCTTTTCTTATAGGTGTGCCACCGAAGCACACCATTTTCCCATTGGCATACCACCGAAGCACACCATTTCCGGTTGGCGTGCCACCAGAGCACACCCTTTTCTTATAGGTGTGCCACCGAAGCACACCATTTTCCCGTAGACGTGCCCCCGAAGCACACCATTAACTGTTAGCGTGCCAACGGAGCACATCCTTTTCCCGTTGGCGTGCCACCAGAGCACACCCTTTTACCGTTGGCGTGCCACCGAAGCATACCCTTTTCCCGTTGGAGTGCCACTGGAGCACATCCTTTACCCGTTAGTGTGCCATCAAAGCACACCATTTCCCGTGGGCCAGCCAGAAGGGCCCAATACTTGGCCTTTTTGCTTACCGCCAGTGCTCCCATCTTGGGCTGTTTAGCCTGCCTTCGAGATACATTAACTGGCCTTATTGTCTACCACCATGGCATCCATCTTGGGGTATTTTTTACACAGCGGTATATGTTCTGGCCCTTTTGCTTAACACCGGGACACCCATCTTGGGCTTTTTAGCCTGACCTGCCAACAGTATAATACCTCCCCACACAAAGCCCTACAGAGAGAGTAGAATGGGCTCCATATAGCACATTTAATGTAACAGGCCCCATATAGTCCAACATTTAATGTAATGGGCACTGCACAACCCAACATAATGTAATGGGCCCCATATAAAAGGCTTTACAGGACCCTCCATTTAATACAATGGGCCCTATGTACCCTCCAATTAATATGCGTCCCACAAAGAACTCAATTTAATATAATGGGACACAGAAAGCCTTCTATTTAATATATTGTGCCCCTTATAGCCTTAAACTCAAAATAATTAGCTCCACATAGCCTTCCCCTGCCTGTGCCACCGAAGCACAACCTTTTCCCGTTGGCGTGCCACCGAAGCACAACCTTTTCCCGTTGGCGTGCCACCGAAGCACAACCTTTTCCCGTTGGCGTGCCACCGAAGCACAACCTTTTCCCGTTGGCGTGCCACCGAAGCACAACCTTTTCCCGTTGGCGTGCCACCGAAGCACAACCTTTTCCCGTTGGCGTGCCACCGAAGCACAACCTTTTCCCGTTGGCGTGCCACCGAAGCACAACCTTTTCCCGTTGGCGTGCCACCGAAGCACAACCTTTTCCCGTTGGCGTGCCACCGAAGCACAACCTTTTCCCGTTGGCGTGCCACCGAAGCACAACCTTTTCCCGTTGGCGTGCCACCGAAGCACAACCTTTTCCCGTTGGCGTGCCACCGAAGCACAACCTTTTCCCGTTGGCGTGCCACCGAAGCACAACCTTTTCCCGTTGGCGTGCCACCGAAGCACAACCTTTTCCCGTTGGCGTGCCACCGAAGCACAACCTTTTCCCGCTGGCGTGCCACCGAAGCGCACCCTTTTCCCGTTGGCGTGTCACCGAAGCGCACCCTTTTCCCGTTGGCTTGCCACCGAAGCACACCATTTGACGTTGGTGAGCCACCAATGCACACCATTTCCTTTTGGCGTGCCACCGGAGCACACCATTTCCCATGGGCCCGCCAGAAGGTCCCACTACTTGGCCTTTTTGCTTACCACTTGTGCGACCATCTTGGCCTTTTTAGCCTGCCATCGAGATACATTCATTGGCCGCCACCTTGGAGTCCATCTTGGTTGTTTTTTTTTTTTTTACACTGCCACTGCGGTTCATGTTGTGGCCCGTTTGCTTACCACCGGGACACCCATCTAAGCCTTTTTAGCCTGTCACTGCGGTGAATTCTTTGACTTTTTTATTTGCCTGCAGGGTGCCCATCTTGGCCTTTTTAGCCTGCCCTGCCAACAGTATAATGCCCACCCACACATAGCCCTACATAAAGTAGAATGGGCTCCATATAGCACAACATTTAATGTAATAGGCCCCATATAGTCCAATATTTAATGTAATGGGCACCGCATAACCCAAAGTATAATGTAATGTGCCCCATGTAAAATGCTCTGCATAACCCTCCATTTAATACAATGGGCCCCATGTAGCTCTCCAATTAATAAAATGCGTCCCACAAACAACTCAATTTAATATAATGGGACCTGCACAGCACTCTATTATAATAGGACCCAGAAAACCTTCTATTTAATATATTGTGCCCCCTATAGCCTTAAATTCAAAATAAATAGCCCCACATAGCTTTTCCTTACCACCGGAGAACACCCTTTTCCCACTGACATGCCACAAGAGCTCACCCGTTTCCCGTTGGCGTGCCACCGAAGCACACCCTTTTCCCGTTGGCGTGCCACCGGAGCACATCCTTTTCCCATTGGCATACCACCGAAGCACACCATTTCCGGTTGGCGTGCCACCAGAGCACACCCTTTTCTTGTTGGCATGCCACCGGAACACACCCTTTTTCTGTTAGCGTGCCACCAGACCACACCCTTTTCCAATTAGAATGCCACCGCACAACCTTTTTCAGCTGGCGTGCCACCAAAGCACACCATTTCCCTTTGGCATGCCACCGTAGCCCATCCGTTTCCCATTGGCGTGCCACTGGAGCACATCCTTTTCCCGTTGGGTGTCACCGAAGCGCACCATTTCCGGTTGGCGTGCCCCCGAAGCCCACCATTTCCGGTTGGCGTGCCAACGGAGCACACTCTTTTCCCGTTGGCGTGCCACCGGACCACACACTTTTACCATTGGCGTGCCACCGAAGCACACCCTTTTCCCGTTGGTGTGCCACCGGAGCACACCCTTTTCCCGTTGGCGTGCCATCAATTCACACCATTTCCCGTGGGCCAGCCAGAAGTGCCCAATACTTGGCCTTTTTGCTTACCACCAGTGCTCCCATCTTGGGCTGTTTAGCCTGCCTTTGAGATACATTCACTGGCCTTATTGTCTACCACCATGGCATCCATCTTGGGGTTTTTTTTTACACTGCGGTACATGTTCTGGCCCTTTTGCTTAACACCGGGACACCCATCTTGGGCTTTTTAGCCTGACACCGCAGTGAATTCTTTGACTTTATTTGCCTGCAGGGTGCCCATCTTGGCCTTTTTAGCCAGACCTGCCAACAGTATAATACCTCCCCACACAAAGCCCTACAGAGAGTAGAATGGGCTCCATATAGCACATTTAATGTAACAGGCCCCATATAGCCCAACATTTAATGTAATGGGCACTGCACAACCCAACATAATGTAATGGGCCCCATATAAAAGGCTCTACATGACCCTCCATTTAATACAATGGGCCCTATGTAGCCCTCCAATTAATATAATGCGTCCCACAAAACTCAATTTAATATAATGGGACATGCATAACACTATTATAATGGGACCCAGAAAGCCTTATATTTAATATATTGTGCCCCCTATAGCATTAAACTCAAAATAGCCCCACATAGCTTTCCATTACCACCGCAGACCATTGACATGCCACAAGAGCTCACCCGTTTCCCGTTGGCGTGCCACCGAAGCACATCCTTTTCCTGTTGGCATGCCACCGAAGCACACCCTTTTCCCATTGGCATACCACCGAAGCTCACCATTTCCGGTTGGCGTGCCACCAGAGCACACCCTTTTCTTATAGGTGTGCCACCGAAGCACACCATTAACTGTTAGCGTGCAAACGGAGCACATCCTTTTCCCGTTGGCGTGCCACCGGACCACACACTTTTACCATTGGCGTTCCACCGAAGCACACCCTTTTCCCGTTGGCGTGCCACCGAAGCACACCCTTTTCCCGTTGGCGTGCCACCGAAGCACACCCTTTTCCCGTTGGCGTGCCACCGAAGCACACCCTTTTCCCGTTGGCGTGCCACCGAAGCACACCCTTTTCCCGTTAGTGTGCCATCAAAGCACACCATTTCCCGTGGGCCAGCCAGAAGTGCCCAATACTTGGCCTTTTTGCTTACCACCAGTGCTCCCATCTTGGGCTGTTTAGCCTGCCTTCGAGATACATTCACTGGCCTTATTGTCTACCACCATGGCATCCATCTTGGGGTTTTTTTTACACTGCGGTACATGTTCTGGCCCTTTTGCTTAACACCGGGACACCCATCTTGGGCTTTTTTGCCTGACCTGCCAACAGTATAATACCTCCCCACACAAAGCCCTACAGAGAGAGTAGAATGGGCTCCATACAGCACATTTAATGTAACAGGCCCCATATAGCCCAACATTTAATGTAATGGGCACTGTACAACCCAACATAATGTAATGGGCCCCATATAAAAGGCTCTACAGGACCCTCCATTTAATGCAATGGGCCCTTGTACCCTCCAATTAATATGCGTCCCACAAAGAAATCAATTTAATATAATGGGACACAGAAAGCCTTCTATTTAATATATTGTGCCCCTTATAGCCTTAAACTCAAAATAATTAGCTCCACATAGCCTTCCCCTGCCCGTGCAACCGGAGCACAACCGTTTCCCGTTGGCGTGCCACCGAAGCACAACCTTTTCCCGTTGGCATGCCACCGAAGCACAACCTTTTCCCGTTGGCATGCCACCGAAGCACAACCTTTTCCCGTTGGCATGCCACCGAAGCACAACCTTTTCCCGTTGGCGTGCCACCGAAGCGCACCCTTTTCCCGTTGGCGTGCCACCGAAGCACACCATTTGACGTTGGTGAGCCACCGATGCACACCATTTCCTTTTGGCGTGCCACCGGAGCACACCATTTCCCATGGGCCCGCCAGAAGGTCCCACTACTTGGCCTTTTTGCTTACCACTTGTGCGACCATCTTGGGCTTTTTAGCCTGCCATCGAGATACATTCAATGGCCTCATTGGCCGCCACCTTGGAGTCCATCTTGGTTGTTTGTTTTTTTTTACACTGCCTCTGCGGTTCATGTTGTGGCCCTTTTGCTTACCACCGGGACACCCATCTAAGCCTTTTTAGCCTGTCACTGCGGTGAATTCTTTGACTTTTTTATTTGCCTGCAGGGTGCCCATCTTGGCCTTTTTAGCCTGCCCTGCCAACAGTATAATGCCCACCCACACATAGCCCTACATAAAGTAGAATGGGCTCCATATAGCACAACATTTAATGTAATAGGCCCCATATAGTCCAATATTTAATGTAATGGGCACCGCATAACCCAACGTATAATGTAATGTGCCCCATGTAAAATGCTCTGCATAACCCTCCATTTAATACAATGGGCCCCATGTAGCTCTCCAATTAATAAAATGCGTCCCACAAACAACTCAATTTAATATAATGGGACCTGCATAGCACTCTATTATAATGGGACCCAGAAAGCTTTCTATTTAATATATTGTGCCCCCTATAGCCTTAAATTCAAAATAAATAGCCCCACATAGCTTTTTCTTACCACCGGAGAACACCCTTTTCCCACTGACATGCCACAAGAGCTCACCCGTTTCCCATTGGCGTGCCACCGAAGCACACCCTTTTCCCGTTGGCGTGCCACCGGAGCACATCCTTTTCCCATTGGCATACCACCGAAGCACACCATTTCCGGTTGGCGTGCCACCAGAGCACACCCTTTTCTTGTTGGCATGCCACCGGAACACACCCTTTTTCTGTTAGCGTGCCACCAGACCACACCTTTTTCCGATTGGCATGCCACCGCACACCCTTTTTCAGCTGGCGTGCCACCAAAGCACACCATTTCCCGTTGGCATGCCACCGTAGCACATCTGTTTCCCATTGGCGTGCCACTGGAGCACATCCTTTTCACGTTGGGTGTCACCGAAGCACACCATTTCCGGTTGCCGTGCCCCCGAAGCCCACCATTTCCTGTTGGCGTCCCAACGGAGCACACCCTTTTCCCATTGGCGTGCCACCGGACCACACACTTACCATTGGCGTGCCACCGGAGCACATCCTTTTCCCGTTAGTGTGCCATCAAAGCACACCATTTCCCGTGGGCCAGCCAGAAGGGCCCAATACTTGGCCTTTTTGCTTACCACCAGTGCTCCCATCTTGGGCTGTTTAGCCTGCCTTCGAGATACATTCACTGGCCTGTCTACCACCATGGCATCCATCTTGGGGTTTTTTTTTACACTGCGGTACATGTTCTGGCCCTTTTGCTTAACACCGGGACACCCATCTTGGGCTTTTTAGCCTGACACCGCAGTGAATTCTTTGACTTTATTTGCCTGCAGGGTGCCCATCTTGGCCTTTTTAGCCAGACCTGCCAACAGTATAATACCTCCCCACACAAAGCCCTACAGAGAGTAGAATGGGCTCCATATAGCACATTTAATGTAACAGGCCCCATATAGCCCAACATTTAATGTAATGGGCACTGCACAACCCAACATAATGTAATGGGCCCCATATAAAAGGCTCTACATGACCCTCCATTTAATACAATGGGCCCTATGTAGCCCTCCAATTAATATAATGCGTCCCACAAAACTCAATTTAATATAATGGGACATGCATAACACTATTATAATGGGACCCAGAAAGCCTTATATTTAATATATTGTGCCCCCTATAGCATTAAACTCAAAATAGCCCCACATAGCTTTCCATTACCACCGCAGACCATTGACATGCCACAAGAGCTCACCCGTTTCCCGTTGGCGTGCCACCGAAGCTCACCATTTCCAGTTGGCGTGCCACCAGAGCACATCCTTTTTATGTTGGCATGCCACCGAAGCACACCCTTTTCCCATTGGCATACCACCGAAGCACACCATTTCCGGTTGGCGTGCCACCAGAGCACACCCTTTTCTTGTTTGCATGCCACCGGAACACACCTTTTTTCTGTTAGCGTGCCACCAGACCACACCCTTTTCCGATTGGCATGCCACCGAAGCACACTCTTTTCCCCTTGGCGTGCCACCGAAGCACAACCTTCTCCCTTTGGCGTGCCACCGAAACACAACCTTTTCCCGTTGACGTGCCACCGAAGCACACCCTTTTCCCGTTGGCGTGCCACCGAAGCACAACCTTTTCCCGTTGGCGTGCCACCGAAGCACAACCTTTTCCCGTTGGCGTGCCACCGAAGCACAACCTTTTCCCGTTGGCGTGCCACCGAAGCACAACCTTTTCCCGTTGGCGTGCCACCGAAGCACAACCTTTTCCCGATGGCGTGCCACCGAAGCACAACCTTTTCCCCTTGGCATGCCACCGAAGCACACCCTTTTCCCCTTGGCGTGCCTCCGAAGCACAACCTTCTCCCGTTGGCGTGCCACCGAAGCACAACCTTTTCCCGTTGGCGTGCCACCGAAGCACACCCTTTTCCCGTTGGCGTGCCACCGGAGCACATCCTTTTCCCCTTGGCTTGCCTCCGAAGCACATACTTTTCCCGTGGGCCAGCCAGAAGTGCCCAATACTTGGCCTTTTTGCTTACCACAAGTGCTCCCATCTTGGGCTGTTTAGCCTGCCTTCGAGATACATTCACTGGCCTTATTGTCTACCACCATGGCATCCATCTTGGGGGGTTTTTTTACACTGCGGTACATGTTCTAGCCCTTTTGCTTAACACCGGGACACCCATCTTGGGCTTTTTAGCCTGACCTGCCAACAGTATAATACCTCCCCACACAAAGCCCTACAGAGAGAGTAGAATGGGCTCCATATAGCACATTTAATGTAACAGGCCCCATATAGCCCAACATTTAATGTAATGGGCACTGCACAACCCAACATAATGTAATGGGCCCCATATAAAAGGCTCTACAGGACCCTCCATTTAATACAATGGGCCCTATGTACCCTCCAATTAATATGCGTCCCACAAAGAACTCAATTTAATATAATGGGACACAGAAAGCCTTCTATTTAATATATTGTGCCCCTTATAGCCTTAAACTCAAAATAATTGGCTCCACATAGCCTTCCTCTGCCCGTGCCACCGAAGCCCAACCTTTTCCCGTTGGCGTGCCACCGAAGCACAACCTTTTCCCGTTGGCGTGCCACCGAAGCACAACCTTTTCCCGTTGGCGTGCCACCGAAGCACAACCTTTTCCCGTTGGCGTGCCACCGAAGCACAACCTTTTCCCGTTGGCGTGCCACCGAAGCACAACCTTTTCCCGTTGGCGTGCCACCGAAGCACAACCTTTTCCCGTTGGCGTGCCACCGAAGCACAACCTTTTCCCGTTGGCGTGCCACCGAAGCACAACCTTTTCCCGTTGGCGTGCCACCGAAGCACAACCTTTTCCCATTGGCGTGCCACCGAAGCACAACCTTTTCCCGTTGGCGTGCCACCGAAGCACAACCTTTTCCCGTTGGCGTGCCACCGAAGCACAACCTTTTCCCGTTGGCGTGCCACCGAAGCACAACCTTTTCCCGCTGGCGTGCCACCGAAGCACAACCTTTTCCCGCTGGCGTGCCACCGAAGCACACCCTTTTCCCGCTGGCGTGCCATTGAAGCACACCCTTTACCCGTTGGCGTGCCACCGGAGCACAACCTTTTCCCGTTGGCGTGCCACCGAAGCACCTTTTCCCGTTGGCGTGCCACCGAAGCACAACCTTTTCCCGTTGGCATGCCACCGAAGCACAACCTTTTCCCGCTGGCGTGCCACCGAAGCACACCCTTTTCCCGCTGGCGTGCCACCGAAGCACACCCTTTACCCGTTGGCGTGCCACCGAAGCACACCCTTTACCCGTTGGCGTGCCACCGAAGCACACCCTTTACCCGTTGGCGTGCCACCGAAGCACACCCTTTACCCGTTGGCGTGCCACCGAAGCACACCCTTTTCCCATTGGCATGTCACCGAAGCGCACCCTTTTCCCGTTGGCATGCCACCGAAGCACACCATTTGACGTTGGTGAGCCACCGATGCACACCATTTCCTTTTGGCGTGCCACCGGAGCACACCATTTCCCATGGGCCCGCCAGAAGGTCCCACTTCTTGGCCTTTTTGCTTACCACTTGTGCGACCATCTTGGGCTTTTTAGCCTGCCATCGAGATACATTCAATGGCCTCATTGGCCGCCACCTTGGAGTTCATCTTGGTTGTTTTTTTTTTTTTTTACACTGCCACTGCGGTTCATGTTGTGGCCCTTTTGCTTACCACCGGGACACCCATCTAAGCCTTTTTAGCCTGTCACTGCGGTGAATTCTTTGACTTTTTTATTTGCCTGCAGGGTGCCCATCTTGGCCTTTTTAGCCTGCCCTGCCAACAGTATAATGCCCACCCACACATAGCCCTACATAAAGTAGAATGGGCTCCATATAGCACAACATTTAATGTAATAGGCCCCATATAGTCCAATATTTTATGTAATGGGCACCGCATAACCCAACATATAATGTAATGTGCCCCATGTAAAATGCTCTGCATAACCCTCCATTTAATACAATGGGCCCCATGTAGCTCTCCAATAAAATGCGTCCCACAAACAACTCAATTTAATATAATGGGACCTGCATAGCACTCTATTATAATGGGACCCAGAAAGCCTTCTATTTAATATATTGTGCCCCCTATAGCCTTAAATTCAAAATAAATAGCCCCGCATAGCTTTTCCTTACCACCGGAGAACACCCTTTTCCCACTGACATGCCACAAGAGCTCACCCGTTTCCCGTTGGCGTGCCACCGAAGCACACCCTTTTCCCGTTGGCGTGCCACCGGAGCACATCGTTTTCCCATTGGGATACCACCGAAGCACACCATTTCCGGTTGGCGTGCCACCAGAGCACACCCTTTTCGTGTTGGCATGCCACCGGAACACACCCTTTTTCTTTTAGCGTGCCACCAGACCACACCCTTTTCCGATTGGCATGCCACCGCACACCCTTTTTCAGCTGGCGTGCCACCAAAGCACACCATTTCCCGTTGGCATGCCACCGTAGCACATCCGTTTCCCATTGGCGTGCCACTGGAGCACATCCTTTTCCCGTTGGGTGTCACTGAAGCACACCATTTCCGGTTGGCGTGCCACCGAAGCCCACCATTTCCCGTTGGCGTGCCACCGAAGCACACCCTTTTCCCGTTGGCGTGCCACCGGAGCACACCCTTTTCCCGTTGGCGTGCCACCGGAGCACACCCTTTTCCCGTTGGCGTGCCACCGGAGCACATCCTTTTCCCGTTAGTGTGCCATCAAAGCACACCATTTCCCGTGGGCCAGCCAGAAGGGCCCAATACTTGGCCTTTTTGCTTACCACCAGTGCTCCCATCTTGGGCTGTTTAGCCTGCCTTTGAGATACATTCACTGGCCTTATTGTCTACCACCATGGCATCCATCTTGGGGTTTTTTTTTACACTGCGGTACATGTTCTGGCCCTTTTGCTTAACACCGGGACACCCATCTTGGGCTATTTAGCCTGACACCGCAGTGAATTCTTTGACTTTTTTATTTGCCTGCAGGGTGCCCATCTTGGCCTTTTTAGCCAGACCTGCCAACAGTATAATACCTACCCACACAAAGCCTTACAGAGAGTAGAATGGGCTCCATATAGCACATTTAATGTAACAGGCCCCATATAGCCCAACATTTAATGTAATGGGCACTGCACTACCCAACATAATGTAATGGGCCCCATATAAAAGGCTCTACATGACCCTCCATTTAATACAATGGTCCCAATGTAGCCCTCCAATTAATATAATGCGTCCCACAAAGAACTCAATTTAATATAATGGGACCTGCATAACACTATTATAATGGGACCCAGAAAGCCTTATATTTAATATATTGTGCCCCCTATAGCATTAAACTCAAAATAGCCCCACATAGCTTTCCATTACCACCGCAGACCATTGACATGCCACAAGAGCTCACCCGTTTCCCGTTGGCGTGCCACCGAAGCACATCCTTTTCCTGTTGGCATGCCACCGAAGCACACCCTTTTCCCATTGGCATACCACCGAAGCTCACCATTTCCAGTTGACGTGCCACCAGAGCACACCCTTTTTATGTTGGCATGCCACCGAAGCACACCCTTTTCCCATTGGCATACCACCGAAGCACACCATTTCCGGTTGGCGTGCCACCAGAGCACACCCTTTTCTTATAGGTGTGCCCCCGAAGCACACCATAAACTGTTAGCGTGCCACCGAAGCACATCCTTTTCCCGTTGGCGTGCCACCGAAGCACAACCTTTTCCCGTTGGCGTGCCACCGAAGCACAACCTTTTCCCGTTGGCGTGCCACCGAAGCACAACCTTTTCCCGTTGGCGTGCCACCGAAGCACAACCTTTTCCCGTTGGCGTGCCACCGAAGCACAACCTTTTCCCGTTGGCGTGCCACCGAAGCACAACCTTTTCCCGTTGGCGTGCCACCGAAGCTCAACCTTTTCCCGTTGGCGTGCCACCGAAGCACAACCTTTTCCCGTTGGCGTGCCACCGAAGCACAACCTTTTCCCGTTGGCGTGCCACCGAAGCACAACCTTTTCCCGTTGGCGTGCCACCGAAGCACCTTTTCCCGTTGGCGTGCCACCGAAGCACAACCTTTTCCCGTTGGCGTGCCACCGAAGCACAACCTTTTCCCGTTGGCGTGCCACCGAAGCACACCCTTTTCCCCTTGGCGTGCCACCGGAGCACATCCTTTTCCCCTTGGCGTGCCACCGGAGCACATCCTTCTCCCGTTAGTGTGCCATCAAAGCACACCATTTCCCGTGGGCCAGCCAGAAGGGCCCAATACTTGGCCTTTTTCCTTACCACCAGTGCTCCCATCGTGGGCTGTTTAGCCTGCCTTTGAGGTACATTCACTGGCCTTATTGTCTACCACCATGGCATCCATCTTGGGTTTTTTTTTTACACTGCGGTACATGTTCTGGCCCTTTTGCTTAACACCGGGACACCCATCTTGGGCTTTTTAGCCTGACACCGCAGTGAATTCTTTGACTTTATTTGCCTGCAGGGTGCCCATCTTGGCCTTTTTAGCCAGACCTGCCAACAGTATAATACCTCCCCACACAAAGCCCTACAGAGAGTAGAATGGGCTCCATATAGCACATTTAATGTAACAGGCCTCATATAGCCCAACATTTAATGTAATGGGCACTGCACAACCCAACATAATGTAATGGGACCCATATAAAAGGCTCTACATGACCCTCCATTTAATACAATGGGCCCTATGTAGCCTTCCAATTAATATAATGCGTCCCACAAAGAACTCAATTTAATATAATGGGACCTGCATAACACTATTATAATGGGACACAGAAAGCCTTATATTTAATATATTGTGCCCCCTATAGCATTAAACTCAAAATAGCCCCACATAGCTTTCCATTACCACCGCAGACCGTTGACATGCCACAAGAGCTCACCCGTTTCCCGTTGGCGTGCCACCGAAGCACATCCTTTTCCTGTTGGCATGCCACCGAAGCACACCCTTTTCCCATTGGCATACCACCGAAGCACACCATTTCCGGTTGGCGTGCCACCAGAGCACACCCTTTTCTTATAGGTGTGCCACCGAAGCACACCATTTTCCCGTAGACGTGCCCCCGAAGCACACCATTAACTGTTAGCGTGCCAACGGAGCACATCCTTTTCCCGTTGGCGTGCCACCAGGGCACACCCTTTTACCGTTGGCGTGCCACCGAAGCACACCCTTTTCCCGTTGGAGTGCCACTGGAGCACATCCTTTACCCGTTGGTGTGCTTTGATGGCACACTATTTCCCGTGGGCCAGCCAGAAGGGCCCAATACTTGGCCTTTTTGCTTACCACCAGTGCTCCCATCTTGGGCTGTTTAGCCTGCCTTCGAGATACATTCACTGGCCTTATTGTCTACCACCATGGCATCCATCTTGGGGTATTTTTTACACAGCGGTACATGTTCTGGCCCTTTTGATTAACACCGGGACACCCATCTTGGGCTTTTTAGCCTGACCTGCCAACAGTATAATACCTCCCCACACAAAGCCCTACAGAGAGAGTAGAATGGGCTCCATATAGCACATTTAATGTAACAGGCCCCATATAGCCCAACATTTAATGTAATGGGCACTGCACAACCCAACATAATGTAATGGGCCCCATATAAAAGGCTTTACAGGACCCTCCATTTAATACAATGGGCCCTATGTACCCTCCAATTAATATGCGTCCCACAAAGAACTCAATTTAATATAATGGGACACAGAAAGCCTTCTATTTAATATATTGTGCCCCTTATAGCCTTAAACTCAAAATAATTAGCTCCACATAGCCTTCCCCTGCCTGTGCCACCGAAGCACAACCTTTTCCCGTTGGCGTGCCACCGAAGCACAACCTTTTCCCGTTGGCGTGCCACCGAAGCACAACCTTTTCCCGTTGGCGTGCCACCGAAGCACAACCTTTTCCCTTTGGCGTGCCCCGAAGCACACCCTTTTCCCGTTGGCGTGCCACCGAAGCACACCCTTTTCCCGTTGGCGTGCCACCGAAGCACACCCTTTTCCCGTTGGCGTGCCACCGAAGCACACCCTTTTCCCGTTGGCGTGCCACCGAAGCACACCCTTTTCCCGTTGGCGTGCCACCGAAGCACACCCTTTTCCCGTTGGCGTGCCACCGAAGCACACCCTTTTCCCGTTGGCGTGCCACCGAAGCACAACCTTTTCCCGTTGGCGTGCCACCGAAGCACACCCTTTTTCCGCTGGCGTGCCACCGAAGCACACCCTTTTCCCGTTGGCGTGCCACCGAAGCACACCCCTTTCCCTTTGGCGTGCCACCGAAGCACACCCCTTTCCCGTTAGTGTGCCATCAAAGCACACCATTTCCCTTGGGCCAGCCAGAAGGGCCCAATACTTGGCCTTTTTGCTTACCACCAGTGCTCCCATCTTGGGCTGTTTAGCCTGCCTTCGAGATACATTCACTGGCCTTATTGTCTACCACCATGGCATCCATCTTAGGGTTTTTTTTACACTGCGGTACAGTACATGTTCTGGCCCTTTTGCTTAACACCGGGACACCCATTTTGGGCTTTTTAGCCTGACCTGCCAACAGTATAATACCTCCCCACACAAAGCCCTACAGAGAGTAGAATGGGCTCCATATAGCACATTTAATGTAACAGGCCCCATATAGCCCAACATTTAATGTAATGGGCACTGCACAACCCAACATAATGTAATGGGCCCCATATAAAAGGCTCTACAGGACCCTCCATTTAATACAATGGGCCTTATGTACCCTCCAATTAATATGCGTCCCACAAAGAACTCAATTTAATATAATGGGACACAGAAAGCCTTCTATTTAATATATTGTGCCCCTTATAGCCTTAAACTCAAAATAATTAGCTCCACATAGCCTTCCCCTGCCCATGCCACTGGAGCACACCTATTTCCCGTTGGCGTGCCACCGGAGCGCAACCTTTTCCCGTTGGCGTGCCACCGAAGCGCAACCTTTTCCCGTTGGCGTGCCACCGAAGCGCAACCTTTTCCCGTTGGCGTGCCACCGAAGCACAACCTTTTCCCGTTGGCGTGCCACCGAAGCACAACCTTTTCCCGTTGGCGTGCCACCGAAGCACAACCTTTTCCCGTTGGCGTGCCACCGAAGCACAACCTTTTCCCGTTGGCGTGCCACCGAAGCACAACCTTTTCCCGTTGGCGTGCCACCGAAGCACAACCTTTTCCCGTTGGCGTGCCACCGAAGCACAACCTTTTCCCGTTGGCGTGCCACCGAAGCACAACCTTTTCCCGTTGGCGTGCCACCGAAGCACAACCTTTTCCCGTTGGCGTGCCACCGAAGCACAACCTTTTCCCGTTGGCGTGCCACCGAAGCACAACCTTTTCCCGTTGGCGTGCCACCGAAGCACACCCTTTTCCCGTTGGCGTGCCACCGAAGCACACCCTTTTCCCGCTGGCGTGCCACCGAAGCACACCCTTTTCCCGTTGGCGTGTCACCGAAGCACACCCTTTTCCCGTTGGCGTGCCACTGAAGCACACTATTTGACGTTGGTGAGCCACCGATGCACACCATTTCATTTTGGCGTACCACCGGAGCACACCATTTCCCATGGGCCCGCCAGAAGGTCCCACTACTTGGCCTTTTTGCTTACCACTTGTGCGACCATCTTGGGCTTTTTAGCCTGCCATCGAGATACATTCATTGGCCTCATTGGCCGCCACCTTGGAGTCCATCTTGGTTGTTTGTTTTTTTTTACACTGCCACTGCGGTTCATGTTGTGGCCCTTTTGCTTACCACCGGGACACCCATCTAAGCCTTTTTAGCCTGTCACTGCAGTGAATTCTTTGACTTTTTTATTTGCCTGCAGGGTGCCCATCTTGGCCTTTTTAGCCTGCCCTGCCAACAGTATAATGCCCACCCACACATAGCCCTACATAAAGTAGAATGGGCTCCATATAGCACAACATTTAATGTAATAGGCCCCATATAGTCTAATATTTAATGTAATGGGCACCGCATAACCCAACGTATAATGTAATGTGCCCCATGTAAAATGCTCTGCATAACCCTCCATTTAATACAATGGGCCCCATGTAGCTCTCCAATTAATAAAATGCGTCCCACAAACAACTCTATTTAATATAATGGGACCTGCATAGCACTCTATTATAATGGGACCCAGAAAGCCTTCTACTTAATATATTGTGCTCCCTATAGCCTTAAATTCAAAATAAATAACCCCGCATAGCTTTTCCTTACCACCGGAGAACACCCTTTTCCCACTGACATGCCACAAGAGCTCACCCGTTTCCCGTTGGCGTGCCACCGAAGCACACCCTTTTCCCGTTGGCGTGCCACCGGAGCACATCCTTTTCCCATTGGCATACCACCGAAGCACACCATTTCCGGTTGGCGTGCCACCAGAGCACACCCTTTTCTTGTTGGCATGCCACCGGAACACACCCTTTTTCTGTTAGCGTGCCACCAGACCAGGGCCGGCGTTTGGACCAGGCAGACCAGGCAGATGCCTGGGGTCCCCACCTACAAAGGGGGCCCCCTGCATCTCAAGTCCATTTATGAAGTGCCCAGAGGGTGTACAGCAGTGAATAATGCTGTGCATTGCTCTGAAGTCCGGAGCGTCTGTCTCGCAAAGCCCCTTGAGCCCCCCGTCTCTTTCTCCCTGCAGTTAGGTTAAAAGTTGAGGGGGAGGGGCCGATTACAGCACAGTGACAGTGCAGGACCATGCCTGAAGCTCTGTATGTCTCCTCCTTAGTCCTGATCATGGCTGCTCCTAGCACTGTCCTGAGAATGGATATGCCTAAGTGAAGCCACAGAACCTGGTACGTAAGGGCAGCAATAACAGGTCAGAGTACAGTGATTTACTCACTGTGGTCCGGAGCTCAGTGCTGATCGCTGCAGGATCAGGATTCACAGCCACATACAGCAGCGATCAGCATCAGCTCTGACCACAGTCACTAATCACTGCTTGTAATATGACAGGGCGACCTCCTGTCACTACTGTCTGGATGACACAAGGCAGGGATATAGTCTGCTGAATCAGGGGATTTATTATATAGAAATAAATGAATTCCCATGTGAAATAATAAGGGTAAACCATCCATATATATAGTACAGGTGTGCATAGGAATCAGCGTTTTTGTTGCATTTTTTTTTTTGCTGCCAAAGCCTCTCTCTTGGCAGTAAAAACACTGCTTTCAAAACCATTTTTTATGGTATGTGCAGACGATCCGGAAATGGCAGCACTTTGGACACAGCGGACATGTGCTCCATCCAAAGTGCTGCCATCTGTTAAACGCAGGTGATTCCGCGTGTGGTCACTGAACCGTGCGGAATCACCGCGTCCAATACATCGTAGGGGTGAGATTTCTCTTGCGGAGACTCGCATCTATGCAAGATGAATTGACATGCTGGGGTCTGGAGAGTCGTACTGCATGTACGTCTCTGCGGGTGAGGTGCGGGCGTATGTGGATGCATAGTGGACATGGAATTTCTAGAAATCCCATCCACTGTGCTGTAACATCTGGCCGCTGTGGGTTGGATGCTGCGGATGTACGCAGCATCCAGAGTTTACTGACTGTGGACACAGACCCTTAGAGCTTTTGCTGGGTTTTTTTGTATAGTATTCATTTTGTCTACAGTACATGTTTAATAAAGTTCTTTTTATTCACCAAAAACACAGCGAAAAACAACGTTGTGACATTTGCAGCTTTTCTAAAACTTTTTCATTGCTTTCTACGGGTGAAAAAAATTGCTGAAAGAAGTGACACGCTGCGGATTTAAAAAACGCTGCAGTTGTGAAATTCAGTAAGGAGAAAATAAAAGGGTGTGCAGGAGATCTCTGAAAATCTCAGTCTTTGCTTGTGCTGTAAAATGCTGTAAACTTCTTATTTGCAGAAGAAAAAGCTGCAGAAATTCTGCATATGAAAATGGCCAAGAGCGGCTTTTTAAAGTGCCATCAAAACATATGAGTTTTCCGGAATCTCCTGCATGCGCTTGTTTTTTTCTGACTGAATTTCAGGACTGTAGCGCTTTTTAAATCTGCAGCGTGTCACTTCTTTCAGTGTGTTTTCACCCGTAAAAAGCAATGAAAGAATATATAAAAGAAAGCTGCAGATATTGCAACGGCATTTTTCGCTGCAATTTTTTAAGTGGTTTTGGTGAATTAAACTATTAAGTCTCGTTCACATGTTCAGTATTTGGTTGGTATTTCACATCAGTATTTGTAATGCAGAAACAGCAGTGGAACAATCAGAGGAAAAGTATAGTAGAAACACATCAGCACTTCTGGATTTCTCACCCTCCTGGTTTTGACTTCCACTTACTGATGTGAAATACTGACCGAATACTCAACGTGTGATCGTGACCTTAAACATACTGTAGACAAAGCAACATCCTCACTTTAAAAAAAGCTGAAAAAAATGTAAAGAACACCAGAAAACAAGATGAAAACAGGTTTTTGAACGCAACATTTTTACTGCCAATAGAACAGGTTTTGGCTACTGAAAAAAATGCATGTGAACATAGCCATAGAGTTTCAGAGTAAGACTATCTGTGGTGTTACATAGGACTGCAGGTGACATCTACTATATTATCTGTTCTCAGAGAGTTATCACTGCTTTCTCTGGTGTTACATAGGATGAGGTCACAGTCATGTGACTGGTCACGTGAGCCGGGGAGGGCTTCTGTTCTGGAGTATGCTGTGCATAGAGGGAATTGTATAGCGGTCGATACACAGTCCCTTCTGAAATGACAGGTGGGCGTGGCGGCTGATTTGCAGTGCGGGAAAACTACAATCCCGCAGATGGGAGTGTCAAAATCGGGACTGTCCCGCTGGATCCAGGACGGTTGGGAGCCCTGCTGTGTTATCTGCAGTGTTAAAAAAAAAAAATTGAGGGGGTTGGGGGACAACTCTTTGTCTTTGGGGATTGGGCCCCCAATCTTTTCTGACCCTAGCAACGCTCCTGTGTAATGCTAATAGTGGCAGACCCGTCGGCCGATATAAGGCCCCTGAATTTGGGGGCCACAGTGCCAGCACTGGCTCCAGGCCCCTCTGCAACTGTATCGGCATCCTGCTCATGTAATGTAACCTAAATGTATGATTTTACAATGTTAGCATTTGGGGCCCCACTTTAAACTTTTGCCTAGGGCCCCACTTTGTCTAAAACCGGCCCTGCACCAGACCACACCCTTTTCCGATTGGCATGCCACCGCACACCCTTTTTCAGCTGGCGTGCCACCAAAGCACACCATTTCCCGTTGGCATGCCACCGTAGCACATCCGTTTCCCATTGCCGTGCCACTGGAGCACATCCTTTTCCCGTTGGGTATCACCGAAGCACACCATTTCCGGTTGGCGTGCCCCCGAAGCCCACCATTTCCTGTTGGCGTGCCAACGGAGCACACCCTTTTCCCGTTGACGTGCCACCGGAGCACACCCTTTTCCCGTTGGCGTGCCACCGGAGCACACCCTTTTCCCGTTGGCGTGCCATCAAAGCACACCATTTCCCGTGGGCCAGCCAGAAGGGCCCAATACTTGGCCTTTTTGCTTACCACCAGTGCTCCCATCTTGGGCTGTTTAGCCTGCCTTCGAGATACATCCACTGGCCTTATTGTCTACCACCATGGCATCCACCTTGGGGTTTTTTTTTTTACACTACGGTACATGTTCTGGCCCTTTTGCTTAACACCGGGACACCCATCTTGGGCTTTTTAGCCTGACACCGCAGTGAATTCTTTGACTTTATTTGCCTGCAGGGTGCCCATCTTGGCCTTTTTAGCCAGACCTGCCAACAGTATAATACCTCCCCACACAAGGCCCTACAGAGAGAGTAGAATGGGCTCCATATAGCACATTTAATGTAACAGGCCCCATATAGCCCAACATTTAATGTAATGGGCACTGCACAACCCAACATAATGTAAAGGGCCCCATATAAAAGGCTTTACATGACCCTCCATTTAATACAATGGGCCCTATGTAGCCCTCCAATATAATGCGTCCCACAAAGAACTCAATTTAATATAATGGGACCTGCATAACACTATTATAATGGGACCCAGAAAGCCTTATATTTAATATATTGTGCCCCCTATAGCATTAAACTCAAAATAGCCACACATAGCTTTCCATTACCACCGCAGACCGTTGACATGCCACAAGAGCTCACCCTTTTCCCATTGGCATACCACCGAAGCTCACCATTTCCAGTTGGCGTGCCACCAAAGCACACCCTTTTCCCATTGGCATACCACCGAAGCACACCATTTCCGGTTGGCGTGCCACCAGAGCACACCCTTTTCTTATAGGTGTGCCACCGAAGCACACCATTTTCCCGTAGACGTGCCCCCGAAGAACACCATTAACTGTTAGCGTGCCAACGGAGCACATCCTTTTCCCGTTGGCGTGCCACCGGACCACACCCTTTTACCGTTGGCGTGCCACCGAAGCACACCCTTTTCCCGTTAGTGTGCCATCAAAGCACACCATTTCCCGTGGGCCAGCCAGAAGTGCCCAATACTTGGCCTTTTTGCTTACCACCACTGCTCCCATCTTGGGCTGTTTAGCCTGCCTTCGAGTTACATTCACTGGCCTTATTGTCTACCACCATGGCATCCATCTTGGGGTTTTTTTTACACTGCGGTACATGTTCTGGCCATTTTGCTTAACACCAGGACACCCATCTTGGGCTTTTTAGCCCGACCTGCCAACAGTATAATACCTCCCCACACAAAGCCATACAGAGAGAGTAGAATGGGCTCCATATAGCACATTTAATGTAACAGGCCCCATATAGCCCAACATTTAATGTAATGGGCACTGCACAACCCAACATAATGTAATGGGCCCCATATAAAAGGCTCTACAGGACCCTCCATTTAATACAATGGGCCCTATGTACCCTCCAATTAATATGCGTCCCACAAAGAACTCAATTTAATATAACGGGACACAGAAAGCCTTCTATTTAATATATTGTGCCCCTTATAGCCTTAAACTCAAAATAATTAGCTCCACATAGCCTTCCCCTGCCCGTGCCACTGGAGCGCACCCTTTTCCCGTTGACGTGCCACAAGAGCACACCCGTTTCCCGTTGGCGTGCCACAAGAGCACACCCGTTTCCCGTTGGCGTGCCACCGAAGCACACCCTTTTCCCGTTGGCGTGCCACCGAAGCACACCCTTTTCCCGTTGGCGTGCCACCGAAGCACACCCTTTTCCCGTTGGCGTGCCACCGAAGCACACCCTTTTCCCGTTGGCGTGCCACCGAAGCACACCCTTTTCCCGTTGGCGTGCCACCGAAGCACACCCTTTTCCCGTTGGCGTGCCACCGAAGCACACCCTTTTCCCGTTGGCGTGCCACCGAAGCACACCCTTTTCCCGTTGGCGTGCCACCGAAGCACACCCTTTTCCCCTTGGCGTGCCACCGAAGCACACCCTTTTCCCCTTGGCGTGCCACCGAAGCACACCCTTTTCCCCTTGGCGTGCCACCGAAGCACACCCTTTTCCCCTTGGCGTGCCACCGAAGCACACCCTTTTCCCCTTGGCGTGCCACCGAAGCACACCCTTTTCCCCTTGGCGTGCCACCGAAGCACACCCTTTTCCCCATGGCGTGCCACCGAAGCACACCCTTTTCCCCTTGGCGTGCCACCGAAGCACACCCTTTTCCCCTTGGCGTGCCTCCGAAGCACACCCTTTTCCCCTTGGCGTGCCTCCGAAGCACACCCTTTTCCCCTTGGCGTGCCTCCGAAGCACACCCTTTTCCCGTTGGCGTGCCACCGAAGCACCACCTTTTCTCGTTGGCATGCCACCGAAGCACACCCTTTTCCCGTTGGCGTGCCACCGGAGCACATCCTTTTCCCCTTGGCGTGCCTCCGAAGCACAACCTTCTCCCGTTGGCGTGCCACCGAAACACAACCTTTTCCCGTTGGCGTGCCACCGAAGCACACCCTTTTCCTGTTGGCATGTCACCGAAGCGCACCCTTTTCCCGTTGGCATGCCACCGATGCACACCATTTGACGTTGGTGAGCCACCGATGCACACCATTTCCTTTTGGCGTGCCACCGGAGCACACCATTTCCCATGGGCCCGCCAGAAGGTCCCACTTCTTGGCCTTTTTGCTTACCACTTGTGCGACCATCTTGGGCTTTTTAGCCTGCCATCGAGATACATTCAATGGCCTCATTGGCCGCCACCTTGGAGTTCATCTTGGTTGTTTTTTGTTTTTTTTTACACTGCCACTGCGGTTCATATTGTGGCCCTTTTGCTTACCACCGGGACACCCATCTAAGCCTTTTTAGCCTGTCACTGCAGTGAATTCTTTGACTTTATTTGCCTGCAGGGTGCCCATCTTGGCCTTTTTAGCCTGCCCTGCCAACAGTATAATGCCCACCCACACATAGCCCTACATAAAGTAGAATGGGCTCCATATAGCACAACATTTAATGTAATAGGCCCCATATAGTCCAATATTTAATGTAATGGGCACCGCATAACCCAACATATAATGTAATGTGCCCCATGTAAAATGCTCTGCATAACCCTCCATTTAATACAATGGGCCCCATGTAGCTCTCCAATAAAATGCGTCCCACAAACAACTCAATTTAATATAATGGGACCTGCATAGCACTCTATTATAATGGGACCCAGAAAGCCTTCTATTTAACATATTGTGCCCCCTATAGCCTTAAATTCAAAATAAATAGCCCCGCATAGCTTTTCCTTACCACCGAACACCCTTTTCCCACTGACATGCCACAAGAGCTCACCCGTTTCCCGTTGGCGTGCCACCGAAGCACACCCTTTTCCCGTTGGCGTGCCACCAGAGCACACCCTTTTCGTGTTGGCATGCCACCGGAACACACCCTTTTTCTGTTAGCGTGCCACCGGACCACACCCTTTTCCGATTGGCATGCCACCGCACACCCTTTTTCAGCTGGCGTGCCACCAAAGCACACCATTTCCCGTTGGCATGCCACCGTAGCACATCCGTTTCCCGTTGGCGTGCCACCGGAGCACATCCTTTTGCCGTTGGCGTGCCACCGAAGCACAACCTTTTGCCGTTGGCGTGCCACCGAAGCACAACCTTTTGCCGTTGGCGTGCCACCGAAGCACAACCTTTTGCCGTTGGCGTGCCACCGAAGCACAACCTTTTGCCGTTGGCGTGCCACCGAAGCACAACCTTTTGCCGTTGGCGTGCCACCGAAGCACAACCTTTTGCCGTTGGCGTGCCACCGAAGCACAACCTTTTGCCGTTGGCGTGCCACCGAAGCACAACCTTTTGCCGTTGGCGTGCCACCGAAGCACAACCTTTTGCCGTTGGCGTGCCACCGAAGCACAACCTTTTGCCGTTGGCGTGCCACCGAAGCACAACCTTTTGCCGTTGGCGTGCCACCGAAGCACAACCTTTTGCCGTTGGCGTGCCACCGAAGCACAACCTTTTGCCGTTGGCGTGCCACCGAAGCACAACCTTTTGCCGTTGGCGTGCCACCGAAGCACAACCTTTTGCCGTTGGCGTGCCACCGAAGCACAACCTTTTGCCGTTGGCGTGCCACCGAAGCACAACCTTTTGCCGTTGGCGTGCCACCGAAGCACAACCTTTTGCCGTTGGCGTGCCACCGAAGCACAACCTTTTGCCGTTGGCGTGCCACCGAAGCACAACCTTTTGCCGTTGGCGTGCCACCGAAGCACAACCTTTTGCCGTTGGCGTGCCACCGAAGCACAACCTTTTGCCGTTGGCGTGCCACCGAAGCACAACCTTTTGCCGTTGGCGTGCCACCGAAGCACAACCTTTTCCCGTTGGCGTGCCACCGAAGCACACCCTTTTCCCCTTGGCGTGCCACCGGAGCACATCCTTTTCCCGTTAGTGTGCCATCAAAGCACACCATTTCCCGTGGGCCAGCCAGAAGGGCCCAATACTTGGCCTTTTTGCTTACCACCAGTGCTCCCATCGTGGGCTGTTTAGCCTGCCTTTGAGGTACATTCACTGGCCTTATTGTCTACCACCATGGCATCCATCTTGGGGTTTTTTTTTTACACTGCGGTACATGTTCTTGCCCTTTTGCTTAACACCGGGACACCCATCTTGGGCTTTTTAGCCTGACACCGCAGTGAATTCTTTGACTTTATTTGCCTGCAGGGTGCCCATCTTGGCCTTTTTAGCTAGACCTGCCAACAGTATAATACCTCCCCACACAAAGCCCTACAGAGAGTAGAATGGGCTCCATATAGCACATTTAATGTAACAGGCCTCATATAGCCCAACATTTAATGTAATGGGCACTGCACAACCCAACATAATGTAATGGGACACATATAAAAGGCTCTACATGACCCTCCATTTAATACAATGGGCCCTATGTAGCCTTCCAATTAATATAATGCGTCCCACAAAGAACTCAATTTAATATAATGGGACCTGCATAACACTATTATAATGGGACACAGAAAGCCTTATATTTAATATATTGTGCCCCCTATAGCATTAAACTCAAAATAGCCCCACATAGCTTTCCATTACCACCGCAGACCGTTGACATGCCACAAGAGCTCACCCGTTTCCCGTTGGCGTGCCACCGAAGCACATCCTTTTCCTGTTGGCATGCCACCGAAGCACACCCTTTTCCCATTGGCATACCACCGAAGCTCACCATTTCCAGTTGGCGTGCCACCAGAGCACACCCTTTTTATGTTGGCATGCCACCGAAGCACACCCTTTTCCCATTGGCATACCACCGAAGCACACCATTTCCGGTTGGCGTGCCACCAGAGCACACCCTTTTCTTATAGGTGTACCACCGAAGCACACCATTTTCCCATAGACGTGCCCCCGAAGCACACCATTAACTGTTAGCGTGCCAACGGAGCACATCCTTTTCCCGTTGGCGTGCCACCGGACCACACCCTTTTACCGTTGGCGTGCCACCGAAGCACCTTTTCCCGTTAGTGTGCCATCAAAGCACACCATTTCCCTTGGGCCAGCCAGAAGTGCCCAATACTTGGCCTTTTTGCTTACCACCAGTGCTCCCATCTTGGGCTGTTTAGCCTGCCTTCGAGATACATTCACTGGCCTTATTGTCTACCACCATGGCATCCATCTTGGGGTTTTTTTACACTGCGGTACATGTTCTGGCCCTTTTGCTTAACACCGGGACACCCATCTTGGGCTTTTTAGCCTGACCTGCCAACAGTATAATACCTCCCCACACAAAGCCCTACAGAGAGAGTAGAATGGGCTCCATATAGCACATTTAATGTAACAGGCCCCATATAGCCCAACATTTAATGTAATGGGCACTGCACAACCCAACATAATGAAGTGGGCCCCATATAAAAGGCTCTACAGAACCCTCCATTTAATACAATGGGCCGTATGTACCCTCCAATTAATATGCGTCCCACAAAGAACTCAATTTAATATAATGGGACATAGAAAGCCTTCTACTTAATATATTGTGCCCCTTATAGCCTTAAACTCAAAATAATTAGCTACACATAGCCTTCCCCTGCCCGTGCAACTGGAGCACATCCTTTTCCCGTTGGGTGTCACCGAAGCACACCATTTCAGGTTGGCGTGCCTCCGAAGCCCACCATTTCCTGTTGGCGTGCCAAAGGAGCACACCCTTTTCCCGTTGGCGTGCCACCGGACCACACACTTTTACCATTGGCGTGCCACCGAAGCACACCCTTTTCCCTTTGGCGTGCCACCGGAGCACACCCTTTTCCCGTTGGCGTACCACCGGAGCACATCCTTTTCCCGTTAGTGTGCCATCAAAGCACACCATTTCCCGTGGGCCAGCCAGAAGGGCCCAATACTTGGCCTTTTTGCTTACCACCAGTGCTCCCATCTTGGGCTGTTTAGCCTGCCTTCGAGATACATTCACTGGCCTTATTGTCTACCACCATGGCACCCATCTTGGGCTTTTTAGCCTGACACCGAAGTGAATTCTTTGACTTTATTTGCCTGCAGGGTGCCCATCTTGGCCTTTTTAGCCAGACGTGCCAACAGTATAATACCTCCCCACACAAAGCCCTACAGAGAGAGTAGAATGGGCTCCATACAGCACATTTAATGTAACAGGCCCCATATAGCCCAACATTTAATGTAATGGGCACTGCACAACCCAACATAATGTAATGGGCCCCATATAAAAGGCTCTACAGGACCCTCCATTTAATACAATGGGACCTATGTACCCTCCAATTAATATGCGTCCAACAAAGAACTCAATTTAATATAATGGGACACAGAAAGCCTTCTATTTAATATATTGTGCCCCTTATAGCCTTAAACTCAAAATAATTAGCTCCACATAGCCTTCCCCTGCCCGTGCCACCGAAGCACAACATTTTCCCGTTGCCGTGCCACCGAAGCACAACATTTTCCCGTTGGCGTGCCACCGAAGCACAACATTTTCCCGTTGGCGTGCCACCGAAGCACAACATTTTCCCGTTGGCGTGCCACCGAAGCACAACATTTTCCCGTTGGCGTGCCACCGAAGCACAACATTTTCCCGTTGGCGTGCCACCGAAGCACAACATTTTCCCGTTGGCGTGCCACCGAAGCACAACATTTTCCCGTTGGCGTGCCACCGAAGCACAACATTTTCCCGTTGGCGTGCCACCGAAGCACAACATTTTCCCGTTGGCGTGCCACCGAAGCACAACCTTTTCCCGCTGGCGTGCCACCGAAGCACAACCTTTTCCCGCTGGCGTGCCACCGAAGCACAACCTTTTCCCGCTGGCGTGCCACCGAAGCACAACCTTTTCCCGCTGGCGTGCCACCGAAGCACACCCTTTACCAGTTGGCGTGCCACCAAAGCACACCCTTTTCCCGCTGGCGTGTCACCGAAGCGCACCCTTTTCCCGTTGGCATGCCACCGAAGCACACCATTTGACGTTGGTGAGCCACCGATGCACACCATTTCCTTTTGGCGTGCCACCGGAGCACACCATTTCCCATGGGCCCGCCAGAAGGTCCCACTACTTGGCCTGTTTGCTTACCACTTGTGCGACCATCTTGGGCTTTTTAGCCTGCCATCGAGATACATTCAATGGCCTCATTGGCCGCCACCTTGGAGTCCATCTTGGTTGTTTTTTTGTTTTTTTTATACTGCCTCTGCGGTTCATGTTGTGGCCCTTTTGCTTAACACCGGGACACCCATCTTGGGCTTTTTAGCCTGACACCGCAGTGAATTCTTTGACTTTATTTGCCTGCAGGGTGCCCATCTTGGCCTTTTTAGCCTGCCCTGCCAACAGTATAATGCCCACCCACACATAGCCCTACATAAAGTAGAATGGGCTCCATATAGCACAACATTTAATGTAATAGGCCCCATATAGCCCAATATTTAATGTAATGGGCACCGCATAACCCAACGTATAATGTAATGTGCCCCATGTAAAATGCTCTGCATAACCCTCCATTTAATACAATGGGCCCCATGTAGCTCTACAATTAATAAAATGCGTCCCACAAACAACTCAATTTAATATAATGGGACCTGCATAGCACTCTATTATAATGGGACCCAGAAAGCCTTCTATTTAATATATTGTGCCCCCTATAGCCTTAAATTCAAAATAAATAGCCCCACATAGCTTTTCCTTACCACCGGAGAACACCCTTTTCCCACTGACATGCCACAAGAGCTCACCAGTTTCCCGTTGGCGTGCCACCGAAGCACACCCTTTTCCCGTTGGCGTGCCACCGGAGCACATCCTTTTCCCATTGGCATACCACCGAAGCACACCATTTCCAGTTGGCGTGCCACCAGAGCACACCCTTTTCTTGTTGGCATGCCACCGGAACACACCCTTTTTCTGTTAGCGTGCCACCAGACCACACCCTTTTCCGATTGGCATGCCACCGCACACCCTTGTTCAGCTGGCGTGCCACCAAAGCACACCATTTCCCGTTGGCATGCCACCGTAGCACATCCGTTTCCCATTGGCGTGCCACTGGAGCACATCCTTTTCCCGTTGGGTGTCACCGAAGCACACCATTTCCTGTTGGCGTGCCCCCGAAGCCCACCATTTCCTGTTGGCGTGCCACCGGAGCACACTTATCCCGTTGGCGTGCCACCGGAGCACACCCTTTTCCCGTTGGCGTGCCACCGGAGCACACCCTTTTCCCGTTGGCGTGCCACCGGAGCACATCCTTTTCCCGTTAGTGTGCCATCAAAGCACACCATTTCCCGTGGGCCTGCCAGAAGGGTCCAATACTTGGCCTTTTTGCTTACCACCAGTGCTCCCATCTTGGGCTGTTTAGCATGCCTTCGAGATACATTCACTGGCCTTATTGTCTACCACCATGGCATCCATCTTGGGGTTTTTTTTTACACTGCGGTACATGTTCTGGCCCTTTTGCTTAACACCGGGACACCCATCTTGGGCTTTTTAGCCTGACACCGCAGTGAATTCTTTGACTTTATTTGCCTGCAGGGTGCCCATCTTGGCCTTTTTAGCTAGACCTGCCAACAGTATAATACCTCCCCACACAAAGCCCTACAGAGAGAGTAGAATGGGCTCCATATAGCACATTTAATGTAACAGGCCCCATATAGCCCAACATTTAATGTAATGGGCACTGCACAACCCAACATAATGTAATGGGCCACATATAAAAGGCTCTACAGGACCCTCCATTTAATACAATGGGACCTATGTACCCTCCAATTAATATGCGTCCAACAAAGAACTCAATTTAATATAATGGGACACAGAAAGCCTTCTATTTAATATATTGTGCCCCTTATAGCCTTAAACTCAAAATAATTAGCTCCACATAGCCTTCCCCTGCCCGTGCCACCGAAGCACAACATTTGACCGTTGGCGTGCCACCGAAGCACAACATTTGACCGTTGGCGTGCCACCGAAGCACAACATTTGACCGTTGGCGTGCCACCGAAGCACAACATTTGACCGTTGGCGTGCCACCGAAGCACAACCTTTGACCGTTGGCGTGCCACCGAAGCACAACCTTTGACCGTTGGCGTGCCACCGAAGCACAACCTTTGACCGTTGGCGTGCCACCGAAGCACAACCTTTGACCGTTGGCGTGCCACCGAAGCACAACCTTTGACCGTTGGCGTGCCACCGAAGCACAACCTTTGACCGTTGGCGTGCCACCGAAGCACAACCTTTTCCCGTTGGCGTGCCACCGAAGCACAACCTTTTCCCGTTGGCGTGCCACCGAAGCACAACCTTTTCCCGTTGGCGTGCCACCGATGCACAACCTTTTCCCGTTGGCGTGCCACCGATGCACAACCTTTTCCCGCTGGCGTGCCACCGAAGCACACCCTTTTCGCGCTGGCGTGCCACCGAAGCACACCCTTTTCGCGCTGGCGTGCCACCGAAGCACACCCTTTTCCCGCTGGCGTGCCACCGAAGCACATCCTTTTCCCGCTGGCGTGCCACCGAAGCACACCCTTTTCCCGCTGGCGTGCCACCGAAGCACACCCTTTTCCCGTTGGCGTGTCACCGAAGCACACCCTTTTCCCGTTGGCATGCCACCGAAGCACACCATTTGACGTTGGTGAGCCACCGATGCACACCATTTCCTTTTGGCGTGCCACCGGAGCACACCATTTCCCATGGGCCCGCCAGAAGATCCCACTACTTGGCCTGTTTGCTTACCACTTGTGCGACCATCTTGGGCTTTTTAGCCTGCCATCGAGATACATTCAATGGCTTCATTGGCCGCCACCTTGGAGTCCATCTTGGTTGTTTTTTTTTTTTTTTATACTGCCTCTGCGGTTCATGTTGTGGCCCTTTTGCTTACCACCGGGACACCCATCTAAGCCTTTTTAGCCTGTCACTGCAGTGAATTCTTTGACTTTTTTATTTGCCTGCAGGGTGCCCATCTTGGCCTTTTTAGCCTGCCCTGCCAACAGTATAATGCCCACCCACACATAGCCCTACATAAAGTAGAATGGGCTCCATATAGCACAACATTTAATGTAATAGGCCCCATATAGCCCAATATTTAATGTAATGGGCACCGCATAACCCAACGTATAATGTAATGTGCCCCATGTAAAATGCTCTGCATAACCCTCCATTTAATATAATGGGACCTGCATAGCACTCTATTATAATGGGACCCAGAAAGCCTTCTATTTAATATATTGTGCCCCCTATAGCCTTAAATTCAAAATAAATAGCCCCACATAACTTTTCCTTACCACCGGAGAACACCCTTTTCCCACTGACATGCCACAAGAGCTCACCCGTTTCCCGTTGGCGTGCCACCGAAGCACACCCTTTTCCCGTTGGCGTGCCACCTGAGCACACCCTTTTCCCATTGGCATACCACCGAAGCACACCATTTCCAGTTGGCGTGCCACCAGAGCACACCCTTTTCTTGTTGGCATGCCACCAGAACACACCCTTTTTCTGTTAGCGTGCCACCAGACCACACCCTTTTTCAGCTGGCGTGCCACCAAAGCACACCATTTCCCGTTGGCATGCCACCGTAGCCCATCCGTTTCCCATTGGCGTGCCACTGGAGCACACCCTTTTCCCGTTCGTGTGCCATCAAAGCACACCATTTCCCGTGGGCCTGCCAGAAGGGTCCAATACTTGGCCTTTTTGCTTACCACCAGTGCTCCCATCTTGGGCTGTTTAGCCTGCCTTCGAGATACATTCACTGGCCTTATTGTCTACCACCATGGCATCCATCTTGGGGTTTTTTTTTTACACTGCGGTACATGTTCTGGCCCTTTTGCTTAACACCGGGACACCCATCTTGGGCTTTTTAGCCTGACACCGCAGTGAATTCTTTGACTTTATTTGCCTGCAGGGTGCCCATCTTGGCCTTTTTAGCCAGACCTGCCAACAGTATAATACCTCCCCACACAAAGCCCTACAGAGAGTAGAATGGGCTCCATATAGCACATTTAATGTAACAGGCCCCATATAGCCCAACATTTAATGTAATGGGCACTGCACAACCCAACATAATGTAATGGGCCCCATATAAAAGGCTCTACATGACCCTGCATTTAATACAATGGGCCCTATGTAGCCCTCCAATTAATATAATGCGTCCCACAAAGAACTCAATTTAATATAATGGGACCTGCATAACACTATTATATTGGGACACAGAAAGCCTTATATTTAATATATTGTGCACCCTATAGCATTAAACTCAAAATAGCCCCACATAGCTTTCCATTACCACCGCAGACCGTTGACATGCCACAAGAGCTCACCCGTTTCCCGTTGGCGTGCCACCGAAGCACATCCTTTTCCTGTTGGCATGCCACCGAAGCACACCCTTTTCCCATTGGCATACCACCGAAGCACACCATTTCCGGTTGGCGTGCCACCAGAGCACACCCTTTTCTTATAGGTGTGCCACCGAAGCACACCATTTTCCCGTAGACGTGCCCCCGAAGCACACCATTAACTGTTAGCGTGCCAACGGAGCACATCCTTTTCCCGTTGGCGTGCCACCAGAGCACACCCTTTTACCGTTGGCGTGCCACCGAAGCACACCCTTTTCCCGTTGGAGTGCCACTGGAGCACATCCTTTACCCGTTAGTGTGCCATCAAAGCACACCATTTCCCGTGGGCCAGCCAGAAGGGCCCAATACTTGGCCTTTTTGCTTACCACCAGTGCTCCCATCTTGGGCTGTTTAGCCTGCCTTCGAGATACATTCACTGGCCTTATTGTCTACCACCATGGCATCCATCTTGGGGTTTTTTTTTACACTGCGGTACATGTTCTGGCCCTTTTGCTTAACACCGGGACACCCATCTTGGGCTTTTTAGCCTGACACCGAAGTGAATTCTTTGACTTTATTTGCCTGCAGGGTGCCCATCTTGGCCTTTTTAGCCAGACCTGCCAACAGTATAATACCTCCCCACACAAAGCCCTACAGAGAGAGTAGAATGGGCTCCATATAGCACATTTAATGTAACAGGCCCCATATAGCCCAACATTTAATGTAATGGGCACTGCACAACCCAACATAATGTAATGGGCCCCATATAAAAGGCTCTACAGGACCCTCCATTTAATACAATGGAACCTATGTACCCTCCAATTAATATGCGTCCAACAAAGAACTCAATTTAATATAATGGGAAACAGAAAGCCTTCTATTTAATATATTGTGCCCCTTATAGCATTAAACTCAAAATAATTAGCTCCACATAGCCTTCCCCTGCCCGAGCCACTGGAGCACACCCGTTTCCCGTTGGCGTGCCACCGAAGCACACCCGTTTCCCGTTGGCGTCCCACCGAAGCACAACATTTTCCCGTTGGCGTGCCACCGAAGCACAACCTTTTCCCGTTGGCGTGCCACCGAAGCACAACCTTTTCCCGCTGGCGTGCCACCGAAGCACACCCTTTTCCCGCTGGCGTGCCACCGAAGCACACCATTTACCCGCTGGCGTGCCACCGAAGCACACCATTTACCCGCTGGCGTGCCACCGAAGCACACCATTTACCCGCTGGCGTGCCACCGAAGCACACCATTTACCCGCTGGCGTGCCACCGAAGCACACCCTTTTCCCGTTGGCGTGTCACCGAAGCGCACCCTTTTCCCGTTGGCATGCCACCGAAGCACACCATTTGACGTTGGTGAGCCACCGAAGCACACCATTTGACGTTGGTGAGCCACCGGAGCACACCATTTCCCATGGGCCCGCCAGAAGGTCCCACTACTTGGCCTGTTTGCTTACCACTTGTGCGACCATCTTGGGCTTTTTAGCCTGCCATCGAGATACATTCAATGGCCTCATTGGCCGCCACCTTGGAGTCCATCTTGGTTGTTTTTTTTTTTTTTACACTGCCTCTGCGGTTCATGTTGTGGCCCTTTTGCTTACCACCGGGACACCCATCTAAGCCTTTTTAGCCTGTCACTGCAGTGAATTCTTTGACTTTATTTGCCTGCAGGGTGCCCATCTTGGCCTTTTTAGCCTGCCCTGCCAACAGTATAATGCCCACCCACACATAGCCCTACATAAAGTAGAATGGGCTCCATATAGCACAACATTTAATGTAATAGGCCCCATATAGCCCAATATTTAATGTAATGGGCACCGCATAACCCAACGTATAATGTAATGTGCCCCATGTAAAATGCTCTGCATAACCCTCCATTTAATACAATGGGCCCCATGTAGCTCTCCAATTAATAAAATGTGTCCCACAAACAACTCAATTTAATATAATGGGACCTGCATAGCACTCTATTATAATGGGACCCAGAAAGCCTTCTACTTAATATATTGTGCCCCCTAAAGCCTTAAATTCAAAATAAATAGCCCCGCATAGCTTTTCCTTACCACCGGAGAACACCCTTTTCCCACTGACATGCCACAAGAGCTCACCCGTTTCCCGTTGGCGTGCCACCGAAGCACACCCTTTTCCCGTTGGCGTGCCACCGGAGCACATCCTTTTCCAATTGGCATACCACCGAAGCACACCATTTCCGGTTGGCGTGCCACCAGAGCACACCCTTTTCTTGTTGGCATGCCACCGGAACACACCCTTTTTCTGTTAGCGTGCCACCAGACCAGGGCCGGCGTTTGGACCAGGCAGACCAGGCAGATGCCTGGGGTCCCCACCTACAAAGGGGGCCCCCTGCATCTCAAGTCCATTTATGAAGTGCCCAGAGGGTGTACAGCAGTGAATAATGCTGTGCATTGCTCTGAAGTCCGGAGCGTCTGTCTCGCAAAGCCCCTTGAGCCCCCCGTCTCTTTCTCCCTGCAGTTAGGTTAAAAGTTGAGGGGGAGGGGCCGATTACAGCACAGTGACAGTGCAGGACCATGCCTGAAGCTCTGTATGTCTCCTCCTTAGTCCTGATCATGGCTGCTCCTAGCACTGTCCTGAGAATGGATATGCCTAAGTGAAGCCACAGAACCTGGTACGTAAGGGCAGCAATAACAGGTCAGAGTACAGTGATTTACTCACTGTGGTCCGGAGCTCAGTGCTGATCGCTGCAGGATCAGGATTCACAGCCACATACAGCAGCGATCAGCATCAGCTCTGACCACAGTCACTAATCACTGCTTGTAATATGACAGGGCGACCTCCTGTCACTACTGTCTGGATGACACAAGGCAGGGATATAGTCTGCTGAATCAGGGGATTTATTATATAGAAATAAATGAATTCCCATGTGAAATAATAAGGGTAAACCATCCATATATATAGTACAGGTGTGCATAGGAATCAGCGTTTTTGTTGCATTTTTTTTTTTGCTGCCAAAGCCTCTCTCTTGGCAGTAAAAACACTGCTTTCAAAACCATTTTTTATGGTATGTGCAGACGATCCGGAAATGGCAGCACTTTGGACACAGCGGACATGTGCTCCATCCAAAGTGCTGCCATCTGTTAAACGCAGGTGATTCCGCGTGTGGTCACTGAACCGTGCGGAATCACCGCGTCCAATACATCGTAGGGGTGAGATTTCTCTTGCGGAGACTCGCATCTATGCAAGATGAATTGACATGCTGGGGTCTGGAGAGTCGTACTGCATGTACGTCTCTGCGGGTGAGGTGCGGGCGTATGTGGATGCATAGTGGACATGGAATTTCTAGAAATCCCATCCACTGTGCTGTAACATCTGGCCGCTGTGGGTTGGATGCTGCGGATGTACGCAGCATCCAGAGTTTACTGACTGTGGACACTGACCCTTAGAGCTTTTGCTGGGTTTTTTTGTATAGTATTCATTTTGTCTACAGTACATGTTTAATAAAGTTCTTTTTATTCACCAAAAACACAGCGAAAAACAACGTTGTGACATTTGCAGCTTTTCTAAAACTTTTTCATTGCTTTCTACGGGTGAAAAAAATTGCTGAAAGAAGTGACACGCTGCGGATTTAAAAAACGCTGCAGTTGTGAAATTCAGTAAGGAGAAAATAAAAGGGTGTGCAGGAGATCTCTGAAAATCTCAGTCTTTGCTTGTGCTGTAAAATGCTGTAAACTTCTTATTTGCAGAAGAAAAAGCTGCAGAAATTCTGCATATGAAAATGGCCAAGAGCGGCTTTTTAAAGTGCCATCAAAACATATGAGTTTTCCGGAATCTCCTGCATGCGCTTGTTTTTTTCTGACTGAATTTCAGGACTGTAGCGCTTTTTAAATCTGCAGCGTGTCACTTCTTTCAGTGTGTTTTCACCCGTAAAAAGCAATGAAAGAATATATAAAAGAAAGCTGCAGATATTGCAACGGCATTTTTCGCTGCAATTTTTTAAGTGGTTTTGGTGAATTAAACTATTAAGTCTCGTTCACATGTTCAGTATTTGGTTGGTATTTCACATCAGTATTTGTAATGCAGAAACAGCAGTGGAACAATCAGAGGAAAAGTATAGTAGAAACACATCAGCACTTCTGGATTTCTCACCCTCCTGGTTTTGACTTCCACTTACTGATGTGAAATACTGACCGAATACTCAACGTGTGATCGTGACCTTAAACATACTGTAGACAAAGCAACATCCTCACTTTAAAAAAAGCTGAAAAAAATGTAAAGAACACCAGAAAACAAGATGAAAACAGGTTTTTGAACGCAACATTTTTACGGCCAATAGAACAGGTTTTGGCTACTGAAAAAAATGCATGTGAACATAGCCATAGAGTTTCAGAGTAAGACTATCTGTGGTGTTACATAGGACTGCAGGTGACATCTACTATATTATCTGTTCTCAGAGAGTTATCACTGCTTTCTCTGGTGTTACATAGGATGAGGTCACAGTCATGTGACTGGTCACGTGAGCCGGGGAGGGCTTCTGTTCTGGAGTATGCTGTGCATAGAGGGAATTGTATAGCGGTCGATACACAGTCCCTTCTGAAATGACAGGTGGGCGTGGCGGCTGATTTGCAGTGCGGGAAAACTACAATCCCGCAGATGGGAGTGTCAAAATCGGGACTGTCCCGCTGGATCCAGGACGGTTGGGAGCCCTGCTGTGTTATCTGCAGTGTTAAAAAAAAAAATTGAGGGGGTTGGGGGACAACTCTTTGTCTTTGGGGCTTGGGCCCCCAATCTTTTCTGACCCTAGCAACGCTCCTGTGTAATGCTAATAGTGGCAGACCCGTCGGCCGATATAAGGCCCCTGAATTTGGGGGCCACAGTGCCAGCACTGGCTCCAGGCCCCTCTGCAACTGTATCGGCATCCTGCTCATGTAATGTAACCTAAATGTATGATTTTACAATGTTAGCATTTGGGGCCCCACTTTAAACTTTTGCCTAGGGCCCCACTTTGTCTAAAACCGGCCCTGCACCAAACCACACCCTTTTCCGATTGGCATGCCACCGCACACCCTTTTTCAGCTGGCGTGCCACCAAAGCACACCATTTCCCGTTGGCATGCCACCGTAGCACATCCGTTTCCCATTGCCGTGCCACTGGAGCACATCCTTTTCCCGTTGGGTATCACCGAAGCACACCATTTCCGGTTGGCGTGCCCCCGAAGCCCACCATTTCCTGTTGGCGTGCCACCGGAGCACACCCTTTTCCCGTTGGCGTGCCACCGGAGCACATCCTTTTCCCGTTGGCGTGCCATCAAAGCACACCATTTCCCGTGGGCCAGCCAGAAGGGCCCAATACTTGGCCTTTTTGCTTACCACCAGTGCTCCCATCTTGGGCTGTTTAGCCTGCCTTCGAGATACATCCACTGGCCTTATTGTCTACCACCATGGCATCCATCTTGGGGTTTTTTTTTTACACTACGGTACATGTTCTGGCCCTTTTGCTTAACACCGGGACACCCATCTTGGGCTTTTTAGCCTGACACCGCAGTGAATTCTTTGACTTTATTTGCCTGCAGGGTGCCCATCTTGGCCTTTTTAGCCAGACCTGCCAACAGTATAATACCTCCCCACACAAGGCCCTACAGAGAGTAGAATGGGCTCCATATAGCACATTTAATGTAACAGGCCCCATATAGCCCAACATTTAATGTAATGGGCACTGCACAACCCAACATAATGTAAAGGGCCCCATATAAAAGGCTTTACATGACCCTCCATTTAATACAATGGGCCCTATGTAGCCCTCCAATTAATATAATGCGTCCCACAAAGAACTCAATTTAATATAATGGGACCTGCATAACACTATTATAATGGGACCCAGAAAGCCTTATATTTAATATATTGTGCCCCCTATAGCATTAAACTCAAAATAGCCCCACATAGCTTTCCATTACCACGGCAGACCGTTGACGTGCCACAAGAGCTCACCCTTTTCCCATTGGCATACCACCGAAGCTCACCATTTCCAGTTGGCGTGCCACCAGAGCACACCCTTTTCCCGTTGGCGTGCCACCGAAGCACAACCTTTTCCCGTTGGCGTGCCACCGAAGCACAACCTTTTCCCGTTGGCGTGCCACCGAAGCACAACCTTTTCCCGTTGGCGTGCCACCGAAGCACAACCTTTTCCCGTTGGCGTGCCACCGAAGCACAACCTTTTCCCGTTGGCGTGCCACCGAAGCACAACCTTTTCCCGTTGGCGTGCCACCGAAGCACAACCTTTTCCCGTTGGCGTGCCACCGAAGCACAACCTTTTCCCGTTGGCGTGCCACCGAAGCACAACCTTTTCCCGTTGGCGTGCCACCGAAGCACAACCTTTTCCCGTTGGCGTGCCACCGAAGCACAACCTTTTCCCGTTGGCGTGCCACCGAAGCACAACCTTTTCCCGTTGGCGTGCCACCGAAGCACAACCTTTTCCCGTTGGCGTGCCACCGAAGCACAACCTTTTCCCGTTGGCGTGCCACCGAAGCACAACCTTTTCCCGTTGGCGTGCCACCGAAGCACAACCTTTTCCCGTTGGCGTGCCACCGAAGCACAACCTTTTCCCGTTGGCGTGCCACCGAAGCACAACCTTTTCCCGTTGGCGTGCCACCGAAGCACAACCTTTTCCCGTTGGCGTGCCACCGAAGCACAACCTTTTCCCGTTGGCGTGCCACCGAAGCACAACCTTTTCCCGTTGGCGTGCCACCGAAGCACAACCTTTTCCCGTTGGCGTGCCACCGAAGCACAACCTTTTCCCGTTGGCGTGCCACCGAAGCACAACCTTTTCCCGTTGGCGTGCCACCGAAGCACAACCTTTTCCCGTTGGCGTGCCACCGAAGCACAACCTTTTCCCGTTGGCGTGCCACCGAAGCACAACCTTTTCCCGTTGGCGTGCCACCGAAGCACAACCTTTTCCCGTTGGCGTGCCACCGAAGCACAACCTTTTCCCGTTGGCGTGCCACCGAAGCACAACCTTTTCCCGTTGGCGTGCCACCGAAGCACAACCTTTTCCCGTTGGCGTGCCACCGAAGCACAACCTTTTCCCGTTGGCGTGCCACCGAAGCACAACCTTTTCCCGTTGGCGTGCCACCGAAGCACAACCTTTTCCCGTTGGCGTGCCACCGAAGCACAACCTTTTCCCGTTGGCGTGCCACCGAAGCACAACCTTTTCCCGTTGGCGTGCCACCGAAGCACAACCTTTTCCCGTTGGCGTGCCACCGAAGCACAACCTTTTCCCGTTGGCGTGCCACCGAAGCACAACCTTTTCCCGTTGGCGTGCCACCGAAGCACAACCTTTTCCCGTTGGCGTGCCACCGAAGCACAACCTTTTCCCGTTGGCGTGCCACCGAAGCACAACCTTTTCCCGTTGGCGTGCCACCGAAGCACAACCTTTTCCCGTTGGCGTGCCACCGAAGCACAACCTTTTCCCGTTGGCGTGCCACCGAAGCACAACCTTTTCCCGTTGGCGTGCCACCGAAGCACAACCTTTTCCCGTTGGCGTGCCACCGAAGCACAACCTTTTCCCGTTGGCGTGCCACCGAAGCACAACCTTTTCCCGTTGGCGTGCCACCGAAGCACAACCTTTTCCCGTTGGCGTGCCACCGAAGCACAACCTTTTCCCGTTGGCGTGCCACCGAAGCACAACCTTTTCCCGTTGGCGTGCCACCGAAGCACAACCTTTTCCCGTTGGCGTGCCACCGAAGCACAACCTTTTCCCGTTGGCGTGCCACCGAAGCACAACCTTTTCCCGTTGGCGTGCCACCGAAGCACAACCTTTTCCCGTTGGCGTGCCACCGAAGCACAACCTTTTCCCGTTGGCGTGCCACCGAAGCACAACCTTTTCCCGTTGGCGTGCCACCGAAGCACAACCTTTTCCCGTTGGCGTGCCACCGAAGCACAACCTTTTCCCGTTGGCGTGCCACCGAAGCACAACCTTTTCCCGTTGGCGTGCCACCGAAGCACAACCTTTTCCCGTTGGCGTGCCACCGAAGCACAACCTTTTCCCGTTGGCGTGCCACCGAAGCACAACCTTTTCCCGTTGGCGTGCCACCGAAGCACAACCTTTTCCCGTTGGCGTGCCACCGAAGCACAACCTTTTCCCGTTGGCGTGCCACCGAAGCACAACCTTTTCCCGTTGGCGTGCCACCGAAGCACAACCTTTTCCCGTTGGCGTGCCACCGAAGCACAACCTTTTCCCGTTGGCGTGCCACCGAAGCACAACCTTTTCCCGTTGGCGTGCCACCGAAGCACAACCTTTTCCCGTTGGCGTGCCACCGAAGCACAACCTTTTCCCGTTGGCGTGCCACCGAAGCACAACCTTTTCCCGTTGGCGTGCCACCGAAGCACAACCTTTTCCCGTTGGCGTGCCACCGAAGCACAACCTTTTCCCGTTGGCGTGCCACCGAAGCACAACCTTTTCCCGTTGGCGTGCCACCGAAGCACAACCTTTTCCCGTTGGCGTGCCACCGAAGCACAACCTTTTCCCGTTGGCGTGCCACCGAAGCACAACCTTTTCCCGTTGGCGTGCCACCGAAGCACAACCTTTTCCCGTTGGCGTGCCACCGAAGCACAACCTTTTCCCGTTGGCGTGCCACCGAAGCACAACCTTTTCCCGTTGGCGTGCCACCGAAGCACAACCTTTTCCCGTTGGCGTGCCACCGAAGCACAACCTTTTCCCGTTGGCGTGCCACCGAAGCACAACCTTTTCCCGTTGGCGTGCCACCGAAGCACAACCTTTTCCCGTTGGCGTGCCACCGAAGCACAACCTTTTCCCGTTGGCGTGCCACCGAAGCACAACCTTTTCCCGTTGGCGTGCCACCGAAGCACAACCTTTTCCCGTTGGCGTGCCACCGAAGCACAACCTTTTCCCGTTGGCGTGCCACCGAAGCACAACCTTTTCCCGTTGGCGTGCCACCGAAGCACAACCTTTTCCCGTTGGCGTGCCACCGAAGCACAACCTTTTCCCGTTGGCGTGCCACCGAAGCACAACCTTTTCCCGTTGGCGTGCCACCGAAGCACAACCTTTTCCCGTTGGCGTGCCACCGAAGCACAACCTTTTCCCGTTGGCGTGCCACCGAAGCACAACCTTTTCCCGTTGGCGTGCCACCGAAGCACAACCTTTTCCCGTTGGCGTGCCACCGAAGCACAACCTTTTCCCGTTGGCGTGCCACCGAAGCACAACCTTTTCCCGTTGGCGTGCCACCGAAGCACAACCTTTTCCCGTTGGCGTGCCACCGAAGCACAACCTTTTCCCGTTGGCGTGCCACCGAAGCACAACCTTTTCCCGTTGGCGTGCCACCGAAGCACAACCTTTTCCCGTTGGCGTGCCACCGAAGCACAACCTTTTCCCGTTGGCGTGCCACCGAAGCACAACCTTTTCCCGTTGGCGTGCCACCGAAGCACAACCTTTTCCCGTTGGCGTGCCACCGAAGCACAACCTTTTCCCGTTGGCGTGCCACCGAAGCACAACCTTTTCCCGTTGGCGTGCCACCGAAGCACAACCTTTTCCCGTTGGCGTGCCACCGAAGCACAACCTTTTCCCGTTGGCGTGCCACCGAAGCACAACCTTTTCCCGTTGGCGTGCCACCGAAGCACAACCTTTTCCCGTTGGCGTGCCACCGAAGCACAACCTTTTCCCGTTGGCGTGCCACCGAAGCACAACCTTTTCCCGTTGGCGTGCCACCGAAGCACAACCTTTTCCCGTTGGCGTGCCACCGAAGCACAACCTTTTCCCGTTGGCGTGCCACCGAAGCACAACCTTTTCCCGTTGGCGTGCCACCGAAGCACAACCTTTTCCCGTTGGCGTGCCACCGAAGCACAACCTTTTCCCGTTGGCGTGCCACCGAAGCACAACCTTTTCCCGTTGGCGTGCCACCGAAGCACAACCTTTTCCCGTTGGCGTGCCACCGAAGCACAACCTTTTCCCGTTGGCGTGCCACCGAAGCACAACCTTTTCCCGTTGGCGTGCCACCGAAGCACAACCTTTTCCCGTTGGCGTGCCACCGAAGCACAACCTTTTCCCGTTGGCGTGCCACCGAAGCACAACCTTTTCCCGTTGGCGTGCCACCGAAGCACAACCTTTTCCCGTTGGCGTGCCACCGAAGCACAACCTTTTCCCGTTGGCGTGCCACCGAAGCACAACCTTTTCCCGTTGGCGTGCCACCGAAGCACAACCTTTTCCCGTTGGCGTGCCACCGAAGCACAACCTTTTCCCGTTGGCGTGCCACCGAAGCACAACCTTTTCCCGTTGGCGTGCCACCGAAGCACAACCTTTTCCCGTTGGCGTGCCACCGAAGCACAACCTTTTCCCGTTGGCGTGCCACCGAAGCACAACCTTTTCCCGTTGGCGTGCCACCGAAGCACAACCTTTTCCCGTTGGCGTGCCACCGAAGCACAACCTTTTCCCGTTGGCGTGCCACCGAAGCACAACCTTTTCCCGTTGGCGTGCCACCGAAGCACAACCTTTTCCCGTTGGCGTGCCACCGAAGCACAACCTTTTCCCGTTGGCGTGCCACCGAAGCACAACCTTTTCCCGTTGGCGTGCCACCGAAGCACATCCTTTTCCTGTTGGCGTGCCACCGAAGCACACCATTTCCCGTGGGCCAGCCAGAAGGGCCCAATACTTGGCCTTTTTGCTTACCACCAGTGCTCCCATCTTGGGCTGTTTAGCCTGCCTTCGAGATACATTCACTGGCCTTATTGTCTACCACCATGGCATCCATCTTGGGGGTTTTTTTACACTGCGGTACATGTTTTGGCCCTTTTGCTTAACACCGGGACACCCATCTTGGGCTTTTTAGCCTGACCTGCCAACAGTATACCTCCCCACACAAAGCCCTACAGAGAGAGTAGAATGGGCTCCATATAGCACATTTAATGTAACAGGCCCCATATAGCCCAACATTTAATGTAATAGGCACTGCACAACCCAACATAATGTAATGGGCCCCATATAAAAGGCTCTACAGGACCCTCCGTTTAATACAATGGGCCCTATGTACCCTCCAATTAATATGCGTCCCACAAAGAACTCAATTTAATATAATGGGACACAGAAAGCCTTCTATTTAATATATTGTGCCCCTTATAGCCTTAAACTCAAAATAATTAGCTCCACATAGCCTTCCCCTGCCCGTGCCACTGAAGCACAACCTTTTCCCGCTGGCGTGCCACCGAAGCACACCCTTTTCCCGCTGGCGTGCCACCGAAGCACACCCTTTACCCGTTGGCGTGTCACTGAAGCGCAACCTTTTCCCGTTGGCGTGTCACCGAAGCGCAACCTTTTCCCGTTGGCGTGTCACCGAAGCGCAACCTTTTCCCGTTGGCGTGCCACCGAAGCACACCCTTTACCCGTTGGCGTGCCACTGAAGCGCAACCTTTTCCCGTTGGCGTGTCACTGAAGCGCAACCTTTTCCCGTTGGCGTGTCAACGAAGCGCAACCTTTTCCCGTTGGCATGCCACCGAAGCACACCATTTGACGTTGGTGAGCCACCGATGCACACCATTTCCTTTTGGCGTGCCACCGGAGCACACCATTTCCCATGGGCCCGCCAGAAGGTCCGACTACTTGACCTTTTTGCTTACCACTTGTGCGACCATCTTGGGCTTTTTAGCCTGCCATCGAGATACAATCATTGGCCTCATTGGCCGCCACCTTGGAGTCCATCTTGGTTGTTTTGTTTTTTTTACACTGCCACTGCGGTTCATGTTGTGGCCCTTTTGCTTACCACCGGGACACCCATCTAAGCCTTTTTAGCCTGTCACTGCGGTGAATTCTTTGACTTTTTTTATTTGCCTGCAGGGTGCCCATCTTGGCCTTTTTAGCCTGCCCTGCCAACAGTATAATGCCCACCCACACATAGCCCTACATAAAGTAGAATGGGCTCCATATAGCACAACATTTAATGTAATAGGCCCCATATAGTCCAATATTTAATGTAATGGGCACCGCATAACCCAACATATAATGTAATGTGCCCCATGTAAAATGCTCTGCATAACCCTCCATTTAATACAATGGGCCCCATGTAGCTCTCCAATTAATAAAATGCGTCCCACAAACAACTCAATTTAATATCATGGGACCTGCATAGCACTCTATTATAATGGGACCCAGAAAGCCTTCTATTTAATATATTGTGCCCCCTATAGCCTTAAATTCAAAATAAATAGCCCCACATAGCTTTTCCTTACCACCGAACACCCTTTTCCCACTGACATGCCACAAGAGCTCACCCGTTTCCCGTTGGCGTGCCACCGAAGCACACCCTTTTCCCGTTGGCGTGCCACCGGAGCACATCCCTTTCCCATTGGCATACCACCGAAGCACACCATTTCTGGTTGGCGTGCCACCAGAGCACACCCTTTTCTTGTTGGCATGCCACCGGAACACACCCTTTTTCTGTTAGCGTGCCACCAGACCACACCCTTTTCCGATTGGCATGCCACCGAACACCCTTTTTCAGCTGGCGTGCCACCAAAGCACACCATTTCCCGTTGGCGTGCCACTGGAGCACATCCTTTTCCCGTTAGGTGCCCCCGAAGCACACCATTTCCTGTTGGCGTGCCAACGGAGGACACTTTTCCCGTTGGCGTGCCACCGGAGCACACCCTTTTCCCGTTGGCGTGCCATCGGAGCACATCCTTTTCCCGTTGGCGTGCCATCAAAGCACACCATTTCCCGTGGGCCAGCCAGAAGGGCCCAATACTTGGCCTTTTTGCTTACCACCAGTGCTCCCATCTTGGGCTGTTTAGCCTGCCTTCGAGATACATTCACTGGCCTTATTGTCTACCACCATGGCATCCATCTTGGGGTTTTTTTTTTACACTGCGGTACATGTTCTGGCCCTTTTGCTTAACACCGGGACACACATCTTTGGCTTTTTAGCCTGACACCACAGTGAATTCTTTGACTTTATTTGCCTGCAGGGTGCCCATCTTGGCCTTTTTAGCCAGACCTGCCAACAGTATAATACCTCCCCACACAAAGCCCTAGAGAGTAGAATGGGCTCCATATAGCACATTTAATGTAACAGGCCCCATATAGCCCAACATTTAATGTAACGGGCACTGCACAACCCAACATAATGTAATGGGCCCCATATAAAAGGCTCTACATGAACCTCCATTTAATACAATGGGCCCTATGTAGCCCTCCAATTAATATAATGCGTCCCACAAAGAACTCAATTTAATATAATGGGACCCAGAAAGCCTTCTATTTAATATATTGTGCCCCTTATAGCCTTAAACTCAAAATAATTAGCCCCACATAGCCTTGGCATGCCACCGAAGCACAACCTTTTCCCGTTGGCGTGCCACCGAAGCACAACCTTTTCCCGTTGGCGTGCCACCGAAGCACAACCTTTTCCCGTTGGCGTGCCACCGAAGCACAACCTTTTCCCGTTGGCGTGCCACCGAAGCACAACCTTTTCCCGTTGGCGTGCCACCGAAGCACAACCTTTTCCCGTTGGCGTGCCACCGAAGCACAACCTTTTCCCGTTGGCGTGCCACCGGACCACACACTTTTACCATTGTCGTGCCACCGGACCACACACTTACCATTGTCGTGCCACCGAAGCACAACATTTTCCCGTTGGCGTGCCACCGAAGCACAACATTTTCCCGTTGGTGTGCCACCGAAGCACATTTTCCCATTGGCATACCACCGAAGCACACCATTTCCGGTTGGCGTGCCACCAGAGCACACCCTTTTCTTGTTGGCATGCCACCGGAACACACCCTTTTTCTGTTAGCGTGCCACCAGACCACACCCTTTTCCGATTGGCATGCCACCGTACACCCTTTTTCAGCTGGCGTGCCACCAAAGCACACCATTTCCCGTTGGCATGCCACCGTAGCACATCCGTTTCCCATTGGCGTGCCACTGGAGCACATCCTTTTCCCGTTGGGTGTCACCGAAGCACACGATTTCCGGTTGGCGTGCCCCCGAAGCCCACCATTTCATGTTGGCGTGCCAACGGAGGACACTTTTCCCGTTGGCGTGCCACCGGAGCACACCCTTTTCCCGTTGGCGTGCCATCGGAGCACATCCTTTTCCCGTTGGCGTGCCATCAAAGCACACCATTTCCCGTGGGCCAGCCAGAAGGGCCCAATACTTGGCCTTTTTGCTTACCACCAGTGCTCCCATCTTGGGCTGTTTAGCCTGCCTTCGAGATACATTCACTGGCCTTATTGTCTACCACCATGGCATCCATCTTGGGGTTTTTTTTTACACTGCGGTACATGTTCTGGCCCTTTTGCTTAACACCGGGACACCCATCTTGGGCTTTTTAGCCTGACACCGCAGTGAATTCTTTGACTTTATTTGCCTGCAGGGTGCCCATCTTGGCCTTTTTAGCCAGACCTGCCAACAGTATAATACCTACCCACACAAAGCCCTACAGAGAGTAGAATGGGCTCCATATAGCACATTTAATGTAACAGGCCCCATATAGCCCAATATTTAATGTAATGGGCACTGCACAACCCAACTTAATGTAATGGGCCCCATATAAAAGGCTCTACATGACCCTCCATTTAATACAATGGGCCCTATGTAGCCCTCCAATTAATATAATGCGTCCCACAAAGAACTCAATTTAATATATTGTGCCCCTTATAGCCTTAAACTCAAAATAATTAGCCCCACATAGCCTTCCCGTGCCACCGAAGCACACCCTTTTCCCGTTGGCGTGCCACCGAAGCACACCCTTTTCCCGTTGGCGTGCCACCGAAGCACACCCTTTTCCCGTTGGCGTGCCACCGAAGCACACCCTTTTCCCGTTGGCGTGCCACCGAAGCACACCCTTTTCCCGTTGGCGTGCCACCGAAGCACACCCTTTTCCCGTTGGCGTGCCACCGAAGCACACCCTTTTCTTGTTGGCGTGTCACCGGAGCACACCCTTTTCCCGTTGGCGTGCCACCGAAGCACACCATTTCCTTTTGGCGTACCACCGGAGCACACCATTTCCCATGGGCCCGCCAGAAGGTCCCACTACTTGGCCTTTTTGCTTACCACTTGTGCGACCATGTTGGGCTTTTTAGCCTGCCATCGAGATACATTCATTGGCCTCATTGTCTGCCACCTTGGAGTCCATCTTGGTTGGTTTTTTTTTTTTTACACTGCCACTGCGGTTCATGTTCTGGCCCTTTTGCTTACCACCGGGACACCCATCTTGGCCTTTTTAGGCTGTCACTGCGGTGAATTCTTTGACTTTATTTGCCTGCAGGGTGCCCATCTTGGCCTTTTTAGCCTGCCCTGCCAACAGTATATTGCCCACCCACACATAGCCCGACATAAAGTAGAATGGGCTCCATATAGCACAACATTTAAATTTAATAGGACCCATATACACTCACTGGCCACTTTATTAGGTACACCTGTCCAACTGTGTGTTAAGACTTAATTTCTAATCAGCCAATCACATGGCGGCAACTCAGTGCATTTAGGCATGTAGACATGGTCAAGACAATCTCCTGCAGTTCAAACCGAGCATCAGTATGGGGAAGAAAGGTGATTTGAGTGCCTTTGAACGTGGCATGATTGTTGGTGCCAGAAGGGCTGGTCTGAGTATTTCAGAAACTGCTGATCTACTGGGATTTTCACGCACAACCATCTCTAGGGTTTACAGAGAATGGTCCGAAAAAGAAAAAAAATCCAGTGAGCGGCAGTTCTGTGGCCGGAAATGCCTTGTTGATGCCAGAGGTCAGAGGAGAATGGGCAGACTGGTTCGAGCTGATAGAAAGGCAACAGTGACTCAAATTGCCACCCGTTACAACCAAGGTAGGCAGAAGAGCATCTCTGAACGCACAGTGCGTCGAACTTTGAGGCAGATGGGCTACAGCAGCAGAAGACCACACTGGGTACCACTCCTCTCAGCTAAGAACAGGAAACTGAGGCTACAATTTGCACAAGCTCATCGAAATTGGACAGTAGAAGATTGGAAAAACGTTGCCTGGTCTGATGAGTCTCGATTTCTGCTGCGACATTCGGATGGTAGGGTCAGAATTTGGCGTAAACAACATGAAAGCATGGATCCATCCTGCCTTGTATCAACGGTTCAGGCTGGTGGTGGTGGTGTCATGGTGTGGGGAATTTTTTCTTGGCACTCTTTGGGCATCTTGGTACCAATTGAGCATCGTTGCAACGCCACAGCCTACCTGAGTATTGTTGCTGACCATGTCCATCCCTTTATGACCACAATGTACCCAACATCTGATGGCTACTTTCAGCAGGATAATGCGCCATGTCATAAAGCCAGTGAGTGTAGTCCAACATTTAATGTAATGGGCACCGCACAACCCAACGTATAATGTAATGGGTCCCATGTAAAAGGCTCTGCATAACCCTCCATTTAATACAATGGGCCCCATGTAGCCCTCCAATTAATAAAATGCGTCCCACAAAGAACTCAATTTAATATAATGGGACCTGCATAGCACTCTATTATAATGGGACCCAGAAAGCCTTCTATTTAATATATTGTGCCCCTATAGCCTTAAATTCAAAATAATTAGCCCCACATAGCTTTTCCTTACCACCGGAGAACACCCTTTTCCCTTGACATGCCACAAGACCTCACCCGTTTCCCGTTGGCGTGCCACCGAAGCACACCCTTTTCCCGTTGGCGTGCCACCGGAGCACTCTTGTTGGCGTGCCACCGGAGCACATCCTGTTCCTGTTGGCATGCCATCGAAGCACACCCTTTTCCCATTGGCATACCACCGAAGCACACCATTTCCGGTTGGCGTGCCACCAGAGCACACCCTTTTTCAGCTGGCGTGTCACCAGAGCACACCCTTTTTCAGCTGGCGTGCCACCAAAGCACACCATTTCCCGTGGGCCAGCCAGAAGGGCCCAATACTTGGCCTTTTTGCTTACCACCAGTGCGCCCATCTTGGGCTGTTTAGCCTGCCTTCGAGATACATTCACTGGCCTTATTGTCTACCACCATGGCATCCATCTTGGGTTTTTTTTTACACTGCCACTGCGGTACATGTTCTGGCCCTTTTGCTTAACACCGGGACACCCATCTTGGGCTTTTTAGCCTGACACCGCAGTGAATTCTTTGGACTTTATTTGCCTGCAGAGTGCCCATCTTGGCCTTTTAAGCCAGCCCTGCCAACAGTATAATGCCTCCCCACACAAAGCCCTACATAGAGTAGAATGGGCTCCATATAGCAGAGTTAATGTAACAGGCCCCATATAGCCCAACATTTAATGTAATGGGCACCGCACAACCCAACATAATGTAATGGGCCCCATATAAAAGGCTCTACATAACCCTCCATTTAATACAATGGGCCCTATGTAGCCCTCCATAATGCGTCCCACAAAGAACTCAATTTAATAAAATGGGACCCAGAAAGCCTTCTATTTAATATATTGTGCCCCCTATAGCCTTAAATTCAAAATAAATAGCCCCACATAGCTTTTCCTTACCACCGGAGAACACCCTTTTCCCGTTGGCGTGCCACCAGACCACACCCGTTTCCCTTTGGCATGCCACCAAAGCATACCCTTTTTTAGTTGGCGTGCCACCAAAGCACACCATTTCCCATTGGTGGACCACCGGAGCACATCCTTTTCTTGTTGGCGTGCCAAGGGAGCACATCCTTTTCCCGTTGGGCGTGCCACCGGAGCACAACCTTTTCCCGTTGGCGTGCCACCGCAGCACACCCTTATCCAGTTGGCGTGCCACAGAAGCACACCCTTTTCCAGTTGGCGTGCCACTGAAACACACCCTTTTCCAGTTGGCGTGCCACTGAAACACACCCTTTTCCAGTTCTTGTGGAGCACATCCTTTTCCCGCTGGGTGTGCCACCGAAGCACACCATTTCCCATTGGCGGACCACATCCTTTTCTTGTTGGCGTGCCAAGGGAGCACATCCTTTTCCCGTTGGGCGTGCCACCGGAGCACACCCTTTTCCCGTTGGCGTGCCACCGCAGCACACCCTTATCCAGTTGGCGTGCCACCGAAGCACACCCTTTTCCAGTTGGCATGCCACTGAAGCACACCCTTTTCCAGTTGTTGTGGAGCACATCCTTTTCCCGCTGGGTGTGCCACCGAAGCACACCATTTCCGGTAGGCGTGCCACCACAGCACACCCTTTTCTTGTTGGCGTGCCACCGGAGCACATCCTTTTCCCGCAGGCGTGCCACAGAAGCACACCATTTTCCCGTAGGCGTGCCCCCAAAGCACACCATTTCCTGTTGGCGTGCCACCGGAGCACATCCTTTTCCCGTTGGCGTGCCACCGGACCACACCCTTTTCCCGTTGGCGTGCCACCGGAGCACACCCTTTTCCCGTTGGCAGGGCTGCCACTAGGAATTTCGGGGGCCCCATACTGGCAAAATTTTCAGGGCCCCCTTGAGACTCCGCCCAGGCTCCACCTCCACCCCTCAAACTGTCCACAGTAAAAACTGCACTTCTCATCAATCACACATTAACAGTTCCCATTACCAGATCACACATCTAGCCAGCAGCTCTTGTTTTGGCCTAAAGATTTTGTAAATCTGCCACCACGACAAGGTAGACTCTTTTGGCCGGGCCCTACTCTACTGTAACCTATTGAACATTTGCTAAAATATCCAATACAATTTATGTATATTTTTATTTATTTTTCAATTTTTAAAATGACCAATAATAATCACATCCAAAGGGACTAATACCACCGCACCATCACCATGTCCAGACCACATATTACCACCACATAGTGACCTATAATACCACATACATGGAACAAATGCAGCCACACCATGACCAGACCACATATTACCACCACAGAGACAAAATGATAGCACATACAAGGGACAAATACCACCACACCATGTCCCAACCACATATTACCACCACATGCTGACCAATAATACCACATACAAGGAACAAATACTGCCACACCATGACCAGACCACATATTACCACCAGTGACAGAATAATAGCGCATACAAGGCACAAATACCACAGCACCACGCCCAGACCACATATTACCACCACATGGTGACCAATAATACCACATACAAGGAACTAATACTGCCACACCATGACCAGACCACATATTACCACCAGTGACAGAATAATAGCACACACAAGGAACAAATACCACGGCACCATGCCCAGACCACATAGTACCACGACATGGTGACTGAATACTACAATACTGATTAATAAAAAAACATAATACTATCACCATAAGTGCCATTATACACAGGAGAGCTGTACTTAGCATGTAGTGTCTGTGTTCAGGTAATACAGTGATCACCGGTGACATTATGCACAGGACCTCCGTATATAGTGCCAGTGTACAGGTAATACAGTGATCACTGGTGACATTGTACAAAGGCACTCTGTATATAGTGTACAGGTAATACAGTGACCACTGGTGACATTATACACAGGAGCTCTGTATATAGTGTCAGTGTACAGATAACACAGTGATAGTGTCAGTGTACAGGTAACACACTGACTCACCAGTGATGTCTCTAATGAAGTCCTTCATCTTTGTTTTTCATCTTTCATCCAGCACACACCGCCATCACGTCTTCCAGCCAGGGCTTGTCTCTGCAGGAAATAACAGAATTATCTAGAGCTCCGCTTGCAGAACACATTCCTTATTTTTTTCCCCAACTTCTACACTACACCAGATGAAGAAAAAAAGGCGACAGTGTCACTCTGCACAGTAACAGAACCGCCCCTCCCATTTAAAACAGTATCCTCAAAAAAATAAAATAAATACATCATTTTCGTATTTTCTGATGTAAAAATAAACTACTACAAAATACGAAAAATTTTAGTTTTTACACCAGCCCCTTATACACAATATGACAAAGGCCAAGTGTGGCTGATTCTTTTCTTTTTTTTTACTGCCGTGCTTCCCCCCAAAAATGAAAACATTACAAAATTGCAATTTTTTTTTTTTTACAAAACGTTTTCTTTTTTAACACTGAAATAAATTAAAAAAATCTTTGAGGTATGTGACCACGCTCAGGAAGAGCAGCGTTTTGGACGCAGCTCACCTGCACTACATACAAAACACTGCAACCTACTGTACACATTAGAAGCACAATGGATGGGATTTATAGAAATCCCATGCCCAATGTGCTACTACTTAGCGAGGCGTATACTCACCCGCGGTGCGGATTTACGAACATGCAGCTTCCCCCAAAGCCATTCATTAGATGCGGTAAATCCGCACAGTTCACTAAGAACATGCAGCTTTAACTACGTAACTAAATCGCAGCATTTTGGATGCAGTGAAAATACGCTGCGTTCAAAACGCTGCTATTTTCTGATAATGGGCACACAGACTGAAATCGCCGTAATAGAACTGCCCTGCAGTATCATGTTGCCCAGGGGGGGTTGATATCATCAGGTGACATCAAGCCCCAAGGTTAGTAATGGGTTGGCTGAGAGCTGATGTTTTTAGCCGGGGTGGTCAGTATCCATGGCCCCTTCCTAGGCTATTAATATCAGCTCGCAGCTGTCTGCATAGCCTTTGCTGGTTATTAATTATAGGGGGACACCAAGACATTTTTGGGGGGTTTTAACCCCTTTACCCCCAAGGGTGGTTTGCATGTTAATGACCGGGCCAATTTTTACAATTCTGACCACTATCCCTTTATGAGGTAATAACTCTGGAATGCTTCCATGGATCCCGGTGATTGACAGTTTTCTCGCGATATATTGTACTTCACGATAGTGGTAAAATTTCTTTGACATTACTTGCATTTATTAATGGAAATTTGGCAAAAATTTTGAAAATTTCGCAATTTTCCAACTTTGAGTTTTCATGACCTTAAATCAGAGATATGTCACATAAAATACTTAAGTAACATTTCCCACAAGTTTACTTTACATCAGCACAATTTTGGAACCAAAATTTTTTTCTTAGGAAGTTATAAGGGTTAAAAGTTGAACAGCGATTTCTCATTTTTACACCTTTTTTTTTTTTTTTTGGGACTGTCTACATCACATTTGAAGCCACTTTGAGGGGTCTATATGATAGAAAATACCCAAAAGTGACACCATTCTAAAAACTGCACCCCTCAAGGTGCTCAAAACCACATTCAAGAAGTTTATTGATCCTTCAGGTGCTTCACAGGATTATTTGGAATGTTTAAAAAAATTTTACTTTAGATCCAATTTTTTTGTTTAACCCCTTTCTGCCATGAGACGTACTATCCCGTCCATGTGCCCTGGGACTTAATTACCAGGGACGGGATAGTACGTCATGGCATTTAATGCGACATCGTGACTTCAGTCGCGATGATGGTATTAAATTTCCGACGCCATCCTACCTTATGGTAGATGGCCTCGGCATCCAGGGGTCTGTAGCCGCCCTCCCTTCCTCCCGATCGCTGTGATTGGCTGTTTCGATTTCAACAATTTCAACAGCCAATCACAGCGCTTCTCATTGTTTCAGCCAATCGGCGCGGCTGAAACAATGATGTGCTAGGCTGGGATCGAGTACCGATGTACTCGATCCTGGATCCGATGCCTTGCAACGCCAGGCACCGGCAAAACCCTCCCGGATTGGCGCGATCGCATCGCTCTGCCCTGCCAGTATCGGTGCTGTATTAGCACCGATCCTAGGCAGGGGCCTGCAGGAGCTGTTTGGCGTGATCGATTAGATCGGCAATCGCGCCAACCACAGGGCACAGCAGCAGTCACTCTGACCGCTCTGTGCCCTCCTGATGACCTGGGCATGACCTGCCTTTGAATCGGAGCTGTGAGCTCCGATCCTAGGTGGTTGCCATGGTCACCAGGCAGTGCAGGGATTGGTGGATCGATATTATCATTCGATCCCACCAATGGCAGGTCACAGCAGCGATGTGACCGCTCTGTGACCTGCCTGTGACCTGTATGACAGCTCTGCAGGGGGTCCTCACACCAGGGCTGTGGAGTCGGTAAGCCACAGTTGCGACTCAGACTCCTGGATTTTATCAGGCTCCGACTCCGGCTGCTTCATAAATGGCCAATTCATAACAACAAATTTACTGTTGTAAAATATTAAACATCGTGCTTATTCAGTTTCTCACCATCATATAAGTAATCAGACCACTTAGAGCAAAAACTTCATTTATTAGAATACAATTAGAATATAGCAAATAACTTTTATAAACTTTTCTAAACTGTAAGTAAATATGCAATAAACACTTTTATGCAGTTAATAAGAAGAAATCTATAAATTTGTCCTCAGAAAAAGTATTGCCTCTGTCAGATCCTCCTTCATGGATGCCCTCAAATCTGATCTAATTATTTTGAGAGCAGAGAACAACCTCTCTACACTAACTTGTGTTGGTGGCAAAGCAGTAACCACTCGGGCAACATCTCTGACAATGTCAGGATACAGAGGAATCGCTTGTTGCACTGTTATTTTTGATGAACGGTAAAATTTCTCAATTTCTTTTAGTGCACATGAAAAATTCTGCTGAAATGTACTGGCTGTGTTCCTTGATGGGGATGACTCTTCTATGCGGGAACGCTTTGCACGGTCCTTGCGATCCAAATATTTTTCGAAATTAAATTCTTCATCAGTTGATGATGAGGGTGAAGATGTGGCAGGACGACCAAATTCTTCTTGTTCCTCCTGACTGTTCTGCAACCCTTTCATCCTTACTGCTATTTCAAACAGAGCTTCTTTTCCTTTACTTAGCTGTTGATAATCTAGAAGAATCCGATGCATTGGGTCTACATAAACAGCTGCCAAAAGAATGTTATTTTGTAATAGTAGCTCCTCTCTCCGTTTCATTGATGTAGCAATGCCACTTGCAATTAACCCTCCTCTTTGGGACAGGCGAAACATCAGGTTCTTCCACTCCTTTAAGAAAATACCTGGAGTTAAGTCCTCTGCTTGTAATTTTTTAGTCACTGTAAATGGGTGCTCTAGCAATTTTTCCAGCTCAGTCACCTGATTCCACTGACTTTCATTTAGCGTCAGTTGAGGGTTAGCCATGTCTACAAGAAAGGTTTTCAGTTCAACCAAGCGCTGAATCATTAAGTACTGCCCCATCGTGTGGCTTGATCAATAATTGCCCCTTTTCCAGCACGTCTCTTCAAAATTGAGTCAACTTTAGGGGTTCTGGCAACAGTAGCCAATTTTCTCACCTTGCCAATCAGTGCAGCAGCATGTCCTTCTTGCAGACTGTCTCTTATAGCCAGCTGTAGCGTATGCACAACACAGCGCATGTGATGAATGAAAGAACATATTGACACAGTTTCAACAAGATCATCTAAACTATCATGTTGCTGTTCATCTGAAGCAACTTCAGTTTGCTCCTCAGTTACAATACTGTGTTCCTCTATTTCAAACATTTCTGTGTCTGTGGACCCAGAATGTTCTTCTAGCTGCTGGTCACCATCATTACTCTCATTCATTAGCTTAATAGTACTTATCATATTTGAAGCATTGTCAGTTACGACAGAAAGAAATTGCTCTTTTTTAAGTTCATAGTCTTGCAGAACCTTTTCCACCAAGACCTGGAGAAACTCACTGGTGTGATGAGCTTTGGTGTCTTTTACTGCCAATGTCTTGGTAACTATTTCATTTTTGTCACAAACAAATCTGACATTGATGGCAAAATAGTTCACTCTGTGACGTGTGCAGGCATCCATTTTAAGAAACAGAAAGCGTCCCTTGAGAGTTTTTTTAAGTTCTTCCTTTTGTTTAAAAGCTTCTTCGATTACTAATTTTCTAATACTCTCTCTCTCCAGAGAAACACCAAGCTTGCGGGCCATTTCCCCATTCAGACACATAAAAGCTGGTCGTGAAAATAATGAAATAGGCACACTATCCTTTACAACAAGCTCTATGATCTGTTTTTTAAATGTATCTACCAGGGCTGTGGAGTCGGTAAGCCAAACCTGCGACTCCGACTCCTCAATTTCCCTTACACCGACTCCACCTCCCACACATATTGCTTATATTTAAGTGAAAAATTTATTGTAGTACAATGTGAACCTCAGACATTTAATCATTTTTATGATCCAATAATCAAGATATTTAGATAGAACAGAATATATATTGGTTTACTACCCGTTTTCATTCTTTTTGGTACAGATACGATATGGATAGACAGATATGGATAAATGGAGATATAGATAGAGCAGATTTCTAATCTGCTTTTGCTATTGAAAACATTATCTATGAGCTCAAAAACCTTTCAGGTGATGCAGTTTTTTAAAAAGATGATCAGCTTTTGCAGCTGAAAAACATATCCTCAAAAAACACAGGAAAAACGCTGTGTGTGAATGTAGCCTTAGATCAGGAATATAACAGCCATTTATAGGACATTTCATAACTTTCCCAAACTCCTATAAAAAAAATATTCAGCACATCCTGCATTGAATTACTGTACCCAATTTATTATATATTTTAGGAGTCGGTCCATTTTATACCGACTCCAACTCCGACTCCACCAAAATGAGCTCCGACTCCGACTCCACAGCCCTGGTATCTACTGTCATTGTCACAGTAACTTTGTCACTGACAAAATATCTTGCAACTGATGGCTGCAAAGTTCTCTGCTCCTTTGTTTGGCTGGAAGAGCTGGGCACTGGTTCATTGGTTTGGATGCAGTCTTTCTCATCCACTGCTTTCAGTACTTCTGGATGAAAGCGCTGTAAATGTCTCTTTAGATTAGAAGCTCTGGTAGGAGCATTTTTATCTTTGCCTGAATATGCACTCATCTTGGCTTCACAGCATTTGTTTTCGTCTGGATCATTTGTCATACACTGACAGACATAATGTTTTCTATCTTGAGTGATGGTGAAATGTTCAAATACAGCGGATTTAATGTGATGCTTCTTTGACATTCTCAGGTTTTTAATTCTGCATTCACAATCCAAATGACAATTGTTTTTCCTAAAAACAATTGTACAAAATTATTGCCAGGTCGTACAACTGATATAGTGGTCAGTAATACTGTTATTATTCCTCATGTACTCACAGTTAACTGATGCAAAGTTTGTTGAAAGGATAATACTTCTTACAGTCTTCCTCTTCTGAGTAGCAGGCAGCTGTGAGATGCTTGGAAGATGCACACCTAGTATGATCTAGTCTAGAGGAGGAGCTTTACTACTAAGAATTTCCAACATATTTTCACTTTCAGTTTCATACATTGTAAGTAGGGGGGTTGGGGCAGCATGAGGTTAACCAAGTATAAGATTAGATAAGGACAGTGGAGAACAGTGACACACAAGAAGTAAGAAATGTCTCTATCTCCAGCAGAACTGCTTATCACTGTTGTTCATAGTTTGATAGAACATATATATTTGAGTAACATTTATAAATTTCATATGAAAGTTCAATTATGAAATATTAATACATTTTTTTTTAAAGCTGGAGTCGGTACATTTCTACCGACTCCAACCAAAACTAACTCAGACTCCGACTCCACAGCCCTGCCTCACACTAGCTGAGGATTCCCTAGAGAGCGGTCATACGTCTGGATCTCCTGGTGTGCTGGGTATTGTGGTGCCATAGCAGCTTGTAGCATCACAATACCTGCTAAAGAAAGAAGAAAAACCTACAACTGTAAGTATTGCCTGATCCCCGATCCCTGCCCAATCTAGCTTCACCCCCCAAACTAGCTTCATCCCCCCAAATCCCCCTTCCCGCTCTTTAAACCCACCTCCACCCCCCCTTTGCGCCACCTCCGTGCGCACATTTAGCAGCCGCCGAGCGTTGATTGGTGACGCAGTTCACCAAATAACACTCGTGCTTGCTTTTTTGTTTCCCTAAGCCCCCTTTGCGCCAGCTCCGTATTCGCATCCTACAGCCACCAAACTTTGATAAGTTGACATAGTTCACTTATCATAGCTTGTGCTTGCTGATTTCCTTTTTTTTTTACCCCCTCTTTGCGCCACCTGACTACAAGCATAAGTGCTAATCCCTGTCCGATCTCTCTTCATCCCCACCCTTCCCCCTTCCCTCTTTTTACCCCCTCAATCCCCCTTTGCATCGCCTCTGTGCACACATTTAGCACCCCCCTTTGCGCCACTCCGTATTCGCATCCCACAGCCGCCAAACTGTGATAAGTGACATAGTTCACTTATCAAAGCTTGTGCCTGCTGATTTCCTTTTTTTCACCCTCTCTTTGCGCCACCTAACTACAAGTGTAAGTGCTAATCCCTGATACATGTCCGATCTCTCTTCATCCCCCCTTCCCCCACTTTTTACCCCCTCCATCCCCCTTTGCGCCGCCTCTGTGCGCACATTTAGCAGCCCCCTTAGCGCCAACTCCTTATTCGCATTGCAGAGCCGCCAAACTGTGATAAGTGACAGTTCACTTATCAGAGCTTGTGCCTGCTGATTTCCTTTTTTTCAGCCCCCCTTGCACCACACCTGTACGCATACCCAGCAGCCGCCACTGAACTTTGATAAGTGACGCCGTTCACTTATCAGAGCTAGGGCCTGCTGTTTTAGACTTTTCCTTTCACATGTATTTTTCTCCCCATTTCCTTTTAGCTTTTTCTTTACAGGATAGTGTGCACGAATCACTAGCCCCCCCACACCTACACATAGTTGTAAATAAAGTACACCCAAGCACCACTTTCACAAAAAATGTCCCGCCCATCGCGTTCGTCCCAACAGCGCTATTCAATGGAGGAAGCATATTCTTACCTTGCCTCAGACACTGATAGTGAGGATGACGATCCGACTTTTCTTTATTTTTCGGATTCTTCATCCTCTTCCCCCTCCTCATCTTCCTCCTCGGGTCCTGCGGAACCGCCACGCAGACACTCCAGGACAGAAGATGAGGCAGTGCCCACCATGCCCGAAGCGGATTCAGTAGACCCTGTATGGACTTCGCCCCCCGAAAATTACGAGCCACTGATTCCTGATTTTGTGGCAGAATCAGGAATCAAGTTTGACACCACCGGCCTCACAGAAATAAACTTTTTCAAAGTCTTTTTTTTCCTCTGAGGATTTTGTTAACCTCATGGTGGTGCAAACTAATTTGTACGCTTGTCAATTTTTGGCGGAAAACCCGATTTCAACATATTCCAACTGGTCTACTGTGGACGCAGTTGAAATGATGCAGTTTTGGGGCCTGGTCCTCCACATGGGGATACTGAAGAAGCCGGAAATTCGGCCATGGTCCGGACGCGTTTTGAGGCCATCCACAAGTTTCTGCATTATACCGATAATGCACTGTGTCCCACACGAGATGACCCCCAACTTTGACCGTCTGTTCAAAGTTCGGCCGGTCATCGAACACTTCAACAAAAAGTTTGCTGAAGTGTACGTGCCCCAAAGGAACATCAGCGTGGATGAGTCCTTGGTCCATTTCAAGGGAAGGCTCGGATTCCGTCAATACCTGCCCAGTAAGAGGGCCAGGGACGGAATCAAACTCTACAAACTTTGTGAGAGCACCTCAGGGTACACTCACAGGTTTAGAGTCTACGAAGGAAAGGACACCAGGATTGAACCCCCTGAGTGTCCCCCTGTCCTGGGAGTGAGTGGGAAAATGGTGTGGGATTTGATTCACCCACTGCTGGATAAAGGTCATCACCTCTACACTGATAACTTTTATACCAGCATCCCACTCTACAAATCCCTCTCTGCGCGAGGTACCGCAGCTTGCAGTACTGTCCGCAAAAATCAGAGAGGCCTTCCGAAGACGCTACTTGGGCAGATGCTCAGAAAAGGTGAGAGCAGAGCCCAATGTAGCGACCACCTGCTGGTGGTCAAGGACAAGAGGGATGTCCATCTCTTGACCACCATACACGGTGATGGCAGCACCCTCTGCCCTGTACGGGGGTACCTCCACACAGGTCAGAAAACCAACCTGTGTAGTGGGGTACAACAAAAACATGGTGGGCGTTGATCTCTCCGATCAATACCTCCAACCGTACAATGCTCTCAGAAAGGCAAGGGCGTGGTACAAAAAGCTGGCGGTGCACATCGTACAAATGGCAATGCTCAACGCATTCCTGCTGTCACAATGTGCACACCCCACCAATACGTCGTACCTTCATTTCCAGGAGGTAGTGGTTAAGGCCCTGATGTTTGGCGCTCAGGAAGGAGCGGGTCCCAGTACTTCCGGAACTGAAGGTGCTCGTATCGTACCAGGTCAGCATTTTCCGGGGGTGGTCCCGCCAACTGGTAGAAAAGGTAAGCCGCAAAAAAGGTGCCGAGTGTGTTACAAAAAGGGAATACGCAAGGACACCATTTACCAGTGCGACACCTGCCCCGAAAAACCTGGCCTGTGTATGAAGGATTGCTTCAAATTGTACCACACCTCCATGCACTACTAATTTACATTAGTGTAGTTGGGGGCACATCTAGATTTGTTCTTTGGGAGTCCAGTATACAAAATGATGTCTCATGTGGGTTTTTCTCCTGTTTAGGCACATCAGGGGCTCTGCAAACGGAACATGACGCCAGCAGACCCATCAAATTCTGCATTCCAAAACGTCACTACTTCCCTTTCGAGCCCCGACATGTGCCTAAACAGTTTTTTCCCACATGTGTACCAGCGTACTCAGGTCAAATTGGACAACGTCTTTGGGGGTCCAATTTCTCCTGTTACTCTTGGGAAAATTAAAAATTGGAGACTAAAAATAATTTATGTGGAAACAAAATAGGATTTTATATTTTCACGCCCGGGCATTATAAACTTTAGCGAAACACTTGGGGGTTCAAAGTGCTCACCACACATCTAAATAAGTTCCTTAGGGGGTCTAGTTTCCAAAATGGGGTCACTTCTGGGGGTTTCCACTGTTTAGGTACATCAGGGGCTCTGCAAACGGAACATGACGCCCGCAGACCATTCAATCAAAGTCTGAATTCCAAAACGTCATTGCTTCCCTTTCGAGCCCTGCCGTGTGCCCAAACAGTGTTTCTCCCCCACATATGGGGTATCAGCGCACTCAGGACAAATTGAACAACTTTTGGGGTCCAATTTCTCCTGATACCCTTGGGAAAATACCAAATTGGTGACTAAATGATCGTGTTTGTGGAAAAAATATGATTTTTTATTTTTACGCCCGGGCGTTATAAACTTCCGTGAAGCCCTTGGGGGTTCAAAGTGCTCACCACACATCTAGATGAGTTCCTTAGGGGGTCATTTCCAAAATGGGATCACTTGTGGGGGGTTTCCACTGTTTAGGCACATCATAGGCTCTGCAAACGGAACATGGCGTCCGATCTCAATTTCAGCCAATTTTAGGTTGAAAAAGTCAAACGTGCCCTTCCCTTCTGAACCCTGCCATGCGCTAAAACAGTGGTTCCTCCCCACATATGGGGTATCAGCGTACTCAGGACAAATTGGACAACATCTTTTGGGGTCCAATTTCTCCTGTTACCCTTGGGAAAATAAAAAAAAGGTTGCTAAAATATCATTTTTGTGACTAAAAAGTTAAATGTTAATTTTTTCCTTCCACGTTGCTTCTGCTCCTGTGAAACACCTGAAGGGTTAATAATCTTCTTGAATGTAGTTTTGAGTAGCTTGAGGGGTGCAGTTTTTAGAATGGTGTCACTTTTGGGTATTTTCTGCAATATAGACCCCTCAAACTGACTTTGAATGTGCGGTGGTCCCTAAAAAAAATGGTTTTGTAAATTTTGTTGTAAAAATGAGAAGTCGCTGGTCAACTTTTAACCCTTATAACTTCCTAATAAAAAAAAAAAATTGTTTCCAAAATTGTGCTGATGTAAAGTAGACATGTGGGAAATATTATTTAGTAATTACTTTGTGTCACATATTTCCCTATTTTAAGGGCATAAAAATTCAAAGTTGGAAAATTGCAAGTTATATGAATGAAATTTTACCACTAACATGAAGTACAATATGTCACGAGAAAACAATCTCAGAATCGCCTAGATCCGTTGAAGCGTTTCAGAGTTATGACCTCATAAAGGGACAGTTGTCAGAATTGTAAAAAATGGCCCGGTCATTAACGTGCAAACCACTCTTGGGGCTTAAGGGGTTAATTAAGGGTAACAGGAGAAGTTGGACCCCACAGGTTGCTGTGCAATTTGTCATGAGTACGCTGATACCCCACATGTGGGGGTAAACCACTGTTTGCGCACACGGCAGAGCTCGGAAGGGAAGGAGCGCTGTTTTACTTTTTCAACGCAAAATTGGCTGGAATTAAGATCAGACCCCATGTCGCGTTTGGAGAGCCCCTGATGTGCCTAAACAGTGGAAATTCCCCATAAGTGACACCATTTTAGAAACTAGACCCAAGGAACATATCTAAATGTGTGGTGAGCACTTTGAACCCCCAAGTGCTTCACAGACGTTTATAACGTAGAGCCATAAAAATAAAGTCATAAAAATGATCTTTTCGCCCCCAATATTTTATTTTCCCAAGGGTAACAGAAGAAACTGGACCCCAAGAGTTATTGTGCAATTTGTCCTGAGTACACCGATACCCCATTATGTGGGGGAAAACCACTGTTTGGGCACATGGCAGAGCTCAGAAGGGAAGGAGCGCCAGATTTTACTGTTAGGCTAAGTGCACACGTACCGGAACAATCGCGGAAATTACCGAGAGAATTCCATTCCGCGGGAAAATCACATTTTAAATTCCCGCGATTTTCCCACGGAAAAACTAGCATTTTGCAAGCGTATTTAGCTTGCAGAATGCTAGCGTTTTCCAAGCGATCTGTAGCATCGCTTGGAGAACTGATTGACAGGTTGGTCACACTCATCAAACAGTGTTTGAAGAGTGTGACCAACTTTTTACTACTGAGGCCGCCTATGCGGCATCAGTAGTAAAAGATAGAATGTAAAAAAAATAAAAAAATGGTGTTATTCTCACCTTCCGACGTCCCGCGCATCCGTTCCCAGTAATCCTTTGCGAAAATGCCCGCGATGGCGTCCGCTCTCGCGGGATCGCGATGTCTCGCGGTAATTCGCGATGATGTCGCGCGAATGACCGCGAGACTTCGCGATCCCGCGAGAACAGACGCCATCGCGGGCATTTTCGCAAAGGATTACTGGGACCGGGACCGTGGAGAGAGGCGGGAATGCTGCGCGGGACGTCGGAAGGTGAGAATAACAATATTTTTTATTTTAAATTCTATTTTTTACAGGGATATTGTACCCAAAGCCCGGAGGACAGTCTCCTCTCCTCCGGACCGTGGGTACCATCCGCAATTGTTCTGCTTACTTTCCGCATGGTGTGCACAGCCACATGCGGGAAGTAAGCGGAACAATGCATTCCTATGGGTGCGGGATCGCCGCGATTCCGCAAATTGATGAGCATGCTGCGTTTTTTACCTCGCAGCGATTCCGCCGCGGTAAAAACCGCAGCATTAGCACAGCATTGCTGAATCCCATAGGAATGCATGGGATGCTTATTTTTCACGTTTTCGCGGCAAAATCGCGCGGTTAAAACAGCCGCGGAAACGCGAAAAAAACGCCACGTGTGAACTCAGCCTTATGGTTTGCAGGTGCCATGACGCACTGAAAGAGCCCATGAGGTGCCAAAACAACAGAACCCCCCATAAGTGACCCCATTTTACGAACTACACCTTTGAATGAATTCATCTAGGGATGCAGTGATCATATTGACACCATGGGTGTGTCACATAATTTTATACCATTGGGCGCCCATGCGGAGAAACTTGGGAGGGACGGAGCGTTATTTGCCTATTCAAGTGAATGGGTGTGTGTACATGTCAGTGTGTTTCCACAGACCGTGTGTCCATGGGCAAAACAGGCTGACATGTCTGTTCTTTAATGTCAGCACAGGCCTCAAAACATCCAGCACACGTGTATACACATAACACATGGATGTCATCCATGTGACACGCACTGGCGCCGGGGAAGAAGCGTTACAGTAAGTGCTGTTCCCCGGCACCGGGTGCTGAACACGGCTCTCATCATTATCCCTTGCTTGTGCCGATCACCGGCAGAGCACGGGAGAATGATGAGAGCGAACAGCGCTTACTCTAAAGGGGGTTTTACACATAGCGATATCGCTAAAACGTCACCGATTTTGTGACGTTATAGCGATATCGCTATGTGTGATACTTACCTCCGACCGGCTCCCCCGCTGTCCATCGCTGATCGCGCGAGAATGTCCGGCTCCATTTCTTGTCGGGCGCTTCCTGCTGGGGCTTCCTGCTGTGACGAGCGCGACACATGGAGACGGGCGGGAGGACGTCTTCATCGCTGTGTGTGAAAGGTGAGTATCGTGCGCTGCATCGCTGTGAGATCTGCCTGTGTGACAGCTCATTAGCGATCATTTAGCGATGCACCAGCGATCCTGACCGGGTCGTATCATTGTCGGGATCACTGGTGCATCGCTAAATGTAAAAGGGCCTTAAGGCTTCTTCCCTGACAACCGTCCTCGTAGTACTGATGCGGCACACGCATGCCACACGTGACACAAGTATTACACACACGGACACTAATATCTCTGGAAATATCAGGACGTGTGAAAGAGGCGTTATAGCGGGTTTTTCTGTTTGGCTTCTGTCACACACTAAAAGACGCTTTTTATTGCAAAAAATAGTTTTTGCATCACCATATATTGAGAGCTATAATTTTTCCATATTTTGGCCCGCAGAGTCATGTGAGGTCTTGTTTTTTGCAGTACGAGTTGACGTTTTTATTGGCACCATTTTCGGGCACACGACATTTTTTGATCGCTTTTCATTCTGATTTTCGGGAGGCAGAATGAACAAAAACCAGCAATTCATGAATTTCTTTTTTTTTTTTTTTTTTGGACGGGGGGGGGGTTATTTTGTGAAATAATCATGCTTTTTTTTTTTTAAATTTAATCTATATACACATACATACACACACAGCTCTTGTAAAAAATTAAGAGACCTCTGCAAAATTTTCAGTTTGTCTGATTTTTCTCTTTATAGGTATATTTTTGAGTAAAATGTAAATTGCTCTTTCAATCTATAAACTACTGACAAAAAACGAATAAGACGTTTTGCACAATTTGGCCAAATCATGTCTGCCCATCGACCAACGTCGAGGTGGTCTCATAAGACTTATATGTCCCTTCCTATCTATATGATTACATCTCTTAGGCCGGGGTCACACTTGCGAGTGTGATGCGAGAAACTCGCGCGAGTCTCTCACATCAATACCCGGCACTGCTGCTGGCACTTAGGAGTGTGCAGCTGCATATTCTGTGCAGCCGCAGACTCTGGTCCCGAGTGCCGGCGGCAGTGCTGGGTATTGATGCGAGAGACTTGCACGAGTTTCCCGCATCACACTCGCAAGTGTGACTCCGGCCTTAGGCTGATGTCTGAATTCCTGGGTGAATGTGACACCTCTCAGTAATGACTGCATTTATGGGTAGGTAGGAACCTGCTGTAATTAAAATCACCACATCAGCCCAAGGCCGGGGTCACACTTACCGTATGAAAAATCGGTCTGAGTCCCCCTACTAAGAGTTGCAGGAGTATAATGTGAGTATCATGCGAATACAATCCGATTTCTCACACCTAGCATCTGATTTACATCCGAATGCATTGCAATTGTAATGCGATTTTAACATGAGCTTTCACATACAGCAATTCTGTCATTACACATCATTTTCAAACAAAATATTCCTCAAAACACACAGATTATATAAGTATTGACACCCCTGCAATTCTGTCAGATAATACTCAGTTTCTTCCTGAAAATGATTGCAAACACAAATTCTTTGGTATTATCTTCATTTGTCTTAAATTAAAAAAAAACACAAAAAGAATTGTCCTAAAGCCAAATTGGATATAATTCCACACCAAACATAAAAAAGAGGGTGGACAAAAGTATTGGCACTGTTCGAAAAATCATGTGATGCTTCTCTAATTTGTGTAATTAACAGCACCTGTAACTTACCTGTGGCACCTAACAGGTGTTGGCAATAACTAAATCACACTTGCAGCCAGTTGACATGGATTAAAGTTGACTCAACCTCTGTCCTGTGTCCTTGTGTGTACCACATTGAGCATGGAGAAAAGAAAGAAGACCAAAGAACTGTCTGAGGACTTGAGAAACCAAATTGTGAGGAAGCATGAGCAATCTCAAGGCTACAAGTCCATCTCCAACGACCTGAATGTTCCTGTGTCTACCGTGCGCAGTGTCATCAAGAAGTTTAAGGCCCATGGCACTGTGGCTAACCTCCCTAGATGTGGACGGAAAAGAAAAATTGACAAGAGATTTCAACGCAAGATTGTGCAGATGTTGGATAAAGAACCTCGACTAACATCCAAACAAGTTCAAGCTGCCCGGCAGTCCGAGGGTACAACAGTGTCAACCCGTACTATCCGTCGGCGTCTGAATGAAAAGGGACTGTATGGTAGGAGACCCAGGAAGACCCCACTTCTTACCCCGAGACACAAAAAAGCCAGGCTGGAGTTTGCCAAAACTTACCTGAAAAAGCCTAAAACGTTTTGGAAGAATGTTCTCTGGTCAGATGAGACAAAAGTAGAGCTTTTTGGGCAAAGGCATCAACATAGAGTTTACAGGAGAAAAAAAGAGGCATTCAAAGAAAAGAACACTGTCCCTACAGTCAAACATGGCGGAGGTTCCCTGATGTTTTGGGGATGCTTTGCTGCCTCGGCACTGGACTGCTTGACCGTGTGCATGGCATTATGAAGTCTGAAGACTACCAACAAATTTTGCAGCATAATGTAGGGCCCAGTGTGAGAAAGCTGGGTCTCCCTCAGAGGTCATGGGTCTTCCAGGAGGACAATGACCCAAAACACACTTCAAAAAGCACTAGAAAATGGTTTGAGAGAAAGCACTGGAGACTTCTAAGGTGGCCAGCAATGAGTCCAGACCTGAATCCCATAGAACCCCTGTGGAGAGATCTAAAAATGGCAGTTTAGAGAAGGCACCCTTCAAATATCAGGGACCTGGAGCAGTTTGCCAAAGAAGAATGGTCTAAAATTCCAGCAGAGTATTGTAAAAAACTCATTGATGGTTACCGGAAGCAGTTGGTCGCAGTTATTTTGGCTAAAGGTTATGCAACCAAGTATTAGGCTGAGGGTGCCAATACTTTTGTCTGCCCCATTTTTGGAGTTGTGTGAAATGATCAATGTTTTGCTTTTTGCTTCATTCTCTTTTGTGTTTTTTCATTTAAGACAAATTAAATGAAGATAATAATACCAAAGAATTTGTGTATGCAATCATTTCAGGAAGAAACTGAGTATTATCGACAGAATTTCAGGGGTGTCAATACTTTTGGCCACAACTTATATATATATATATATATATATATATATATATATATATATATATATATATATATATATATATATATATATATATATATATACACAGTGGGGAAAAAAAGTATTTAGTCAGTCAGCAATAGTGCAAGTTCCACCACTTAAAAAGATGAGAGGCGTCTGTAATTTACATCATAGGTAGACCTCAACTATGGGAGACAAACTGAGAAAAAAAAAATCCAGAAAATCACATTGTCTGTTTTTTTTTTTTTCATTTTATTTGCATATTATGGTGGAAAATAAGTATTTGGTCAGAAACAAAATTTCATCTCAATACTTTGTGATATATCCTTTGTTGGCAATGACAGAGGTCAAACGTTTTCTGTAAGTCTTCACAAGGTTGACACACACTGTTGTTGGTATGTTGGCCCATTCCTCCATGCAGATCTCCTCTAGAGCAGTGATGTTTTTGGCTTTTCGCTTGGCAACACGGACTTTCAACTCCCTCCAAAGGTTTTCTATAGGGTTGAGATCTGGAGACTGGCTAGGCCACTCCAGGACCTTGAAATGCTTCTTACGAAGCCACTCCTTTGTTGCCCTGGCGGTGTGCTTTGGATCATTGTCATGTTGAAAGACCCAGCCACGTTTCATCTTCAATGCCCTTGCTGATGGAAGGAGGTTTGCACTCAAAATCTCACGATACATGGCCCCATTCATTCTTTCATGTACCCGGATCAGTCGTCCTGGCCCCTTTGCAGAGAAACAGCCCCAAAGCATGATGTTTCCACCACCATGCTTTACAGTAGGTATGGTGTTTGATGGATGCAACTCAGTATTCTTTTTCCTCCAAACACGACAAGTTGTGTTTCTACCAAACAGTTCCAGTTTGGTTTCATCAGACCATAGGACATTCTCCCAAAACTCCTCTGGATCATCCAAATGCTCTCTAGCAAACTTCAGACGGGCCCGGACATGTACAGGCTTAAGCAGTGGGACACGTCTGGCACTGCAGGATCTGAGTCCATGGTGGCGTAGTGTGTTACTTATGGTAGGCCTTGTTACATTGGTCCCAGCTCTCTGCAGTTCATTCACTAGGTCCCCCCGCGTGGTTCTGGGATTTTTGCTCACCGTTCTTGTGATCATTCTGACCCCACGGGGTGGGATTTTGCGTGGAGCACCAGATCGAGGGAGATTATCAGTGGTCTTGTATGTCTTCCATTTTCTAATTATTGCTCCCACAGTTGATTTCTTCACTCCAAGCTGGTTGGCTATTGCAGATTCAGTCTTCCCAGCCTGGTGCAGGGCTACAATTTTGTTTCTGGTGTCCTTTGACAGCTCTTTGGTCTTCACCATAGTGGAGTTTGGAGTCAGACTGTTTGAGGGTGTGCACAGGTGTCTTTTTATACTGATAACAAGTTTAAACAGGTGCCATTACTACAGGTAATGAGTGGAGGAAAGAGGAGACTCTTAAAGAAGAAGTTACAGGTCTGTGAGAGCCAGAAATCTTGATTGCTTGTTTCTGACCAAATACTTATTTTCCACCATAATATGCAAATAAAATGAAAAAAAAAACAGACAATGTGATTTTCTGGATTTTTTTTTCTCAGTTTGTCTCCCATAGTTGAGGTCTACCTATGATGTAAATTACAGATGCCTCTCATCTTTTTAAGTGGTGGAACTTGCACTATTGCTGACTGACTAAATACTTTTTTTCATATATATATATATATATATATATATATATATATATATATATATATATATATATATATATATATATATATATATATATATATACACACACACTTCTCTGGCAAAAATGTGCAGTGCGCAGGTGCCGTGAAAGATCAAAGAGTCATTGCCAACTCATGCAGATCTTGCACATGTGCGCCACTCATTTCGCCAGCATCACTGCGGATCTCTAGCTGAGTGTAGGCTTTTAGGCTTCAGATGCACACTGCACATGACTGGAACTTCAGAAGATGGCTTCTTCTGGTCATTCACAATACGATTCTGAAACCAGGAAGCGTATACCCAGCTACAGAGGTGCAGCCTAAATGAGCGGCACGCATATGAAAGATTTGCATGGGCTGGTGATGACGCCGGCTCGTGATACCATGGAGAAAGGGATAACTAGTCTGGGGAAATTAATTCCTCATCGACTAGTCAAAGCCCTAATTAAGATAAGAAATGGAGACATTATGTTTTTTTAAAACATTTATTTAACTGAACGTTATACAGGGCTGGTTAGGTAGGGAATTTACTCATACATGGGTGAATTCTTCTGAGTTGGAGAGCATGGATATGGAGGGCAAAGATATGTTCACTCAGGTAGTAATTAGTGCAGATTTTACATCCAGAAGTAGTTGCATACTACAATACTAGCATTGAGAATGAGATGTTACAAAATCTCTTCCAAAAGCCATTGAGAAAATCCACAGTCAGGGCTGTGGAGTCCGTAACCAAACCACCGACAACTCAATTTGCCAGACTTCCAACCCCAAAGCATTGCCTCACTACCGAGACTGTACATAAAGGACAGCCACAGATTCATCTCCACTAAAAGCCCAGATCCTTAGATCAGGAACAGAACAGACATTTATAGGACGCTTCATAACTCCACAGCACTGGTCACTACTGAACCTGTACATAAAGTGCAGCACAGATTCATCTCCACTAAAAGCCCAGATCCTTAGATCAGGAACAGAACAGACATTTATAGGACATTTCATAACTCTGACCCCACAGCACTGGTCACTACTGAGCCTGTACATAAAGTGCAGCACAGATTCATCTCCACTAAAAGCCCAGATCCTTAGATCAGGAACAGAACAGACATTTATAGGACGTTTCATAACTCTGACCCCACAGCACTGGTCACTACTGAGCCTGTACATAAAGTGCAGCACAGATTCACCTCCACTAAAAGCACAGATCCTTAGATCAGGAACAGAACAGACATTTCATACCTCTGACCCCACAGCACTGGTCACTACTGAGCCTGTACATAAAGTGCAGTACAGACTCATCTCAACTAAAAGCCTTAGATCAGGAAAAGAACATTTAATATCTTTCCCGAATTCTTATGAAACATTTACAGCACAACTCGATTTGTTATGTATTTTAGGAGTCTGTTCCTTTTACACCGACTCCAACTCCACAAAAATGGACACAGACTAGTCCACAGCCTTGTGACCGCAGGTCAAATTGAACAATGCTGAGGATTTGATATCTGCAGCCTATTAATTTCTGTATGGTTAGTAATTAATCTGTGGTTACAGTAACGTACTGGAAATAGCCATGATTTGTAAACTTGTAGTAGGTCGGAGTCACACTACTGTCCAACACGGCCAAGTGCTATGCGAGAAAACATCGCATAGCTCTCAGCCCAGTGTAACTCTAGGGAAAGCTCAGATCTGCAATTATTTTCGCATGCTATATCGGCATGCGAGAACAATCGCAGCATGACTCGGCTCACTCATACACATAAGTCTATGGGTGTGAGTGACAATGCACAGCACCCTGATGTCACCCGAGTGCAGTGCGATATACGCCGACAGCAGAGATGGAGAAATTAATTTCTCCGCCTCCTCCGAAGCTGTGCTCCAATCCTCTCTGTGCGAGAGGATCAGAGAACAATAGCATTGATACTCGCTCGGCTCCTGCTCTGGTGTGAGCCAAGGGTCATTAGCATATTGCACACAGCATCACTAACATGTTTATCTCAAGCAAAATGTCCCAGTATTTATTGCAAAAATCACTTTTCATACTTTAAGGCCGGGGTCACACTGGCGAGGAATACAGCCGAGTGAGAGGCGCTAAAAGCACGCATTAGACACGGACCAATGATTCTCTATGGGGTCCCTCGCACCAGCCGTATATTTCTCATCCGTATCCTACGCTCCGTGCCACTCGCAGCATGCTGCGATTGTCAGCGTACTACGGCCGTAGTACGCCAATGCAAGTCTATGGATGCGCAAAAAATACGGATTACACACGGACCACACATGTGACTTGCGGGAAATACACACCCGGTGTCTTTTAGCAAAGCCGGCAATTCAGTGCGCTATACAGTAAACTCACCGACAGGTTTAATAAAGAAACGAAAGAATAGATATAGACACATAGAATACATATATATATTTATATATATGCATTCTATGTGTCTATATCTATTCTTTGGTTTCTGTTAGAAACCCTGTCATAGGGTTCCATTATATGTCCATTTTGCACGCCTGCGAGAAAATCTCGCTATACGGATTACATACGGATGCTTACATGCGCAAAATACGCGACCACACCTTGATTACGGATGACATACGGAGCACTATTTAGGGGTCATTCATCCGTATTACGCATGTAAAATACTGACCGTATTCGGTTAGTGTGACCCCGGCCTTATAGAGGTGGGCAGACGCCTGGATGTAAGGGTCCAGCTGAATAGTTATAAAAAGTACGGGTTCAGGTACCAGAACTGTACTAGGACCCACTCACTTGAATCGGGGACCCAGGTGTGAAAAACTTGTTCCATCATTCCTAAGACGACTCATGGCTGTACTAGCTCAAAAGGGTGCTTCTACTCAATGCTGAGCAAAGGGTCTGAATACTTATGAACATGTGATATTTCAGCTTTTCTTTTTAATAAATTTGCAAAAATTTCTACATTTGTTTTTTTTCAGTCAAGATGGGGTGCAGACACATTAATGAGAAAAAATGAACTTTTTTGAATTTACCAAATGGTTGAAATGAAACAAAGAGTGAAAATTTTAAAGGGGTCTGGATACTTTCCGTACCCACTGTATCTTTAACCTTTATACCGTATTTCTTAATGCTGCGATCATCTGATCTCTTCTACTATATATAGTAAAATACAAATGCATGTTCACACACACAGGAAATTACACATGCACGCGCATACACATGAAAATACACATGTATGCTCCCACAGAAAAATACAAATACACGTTCACACACAGGAAAATACACAAGCACGATTATACAGGAAAATACACATACATGCAGGTTCACACAGGAAAATACAAATGCACACTCACACAGGAAAATACACCTGCATGCTCACACACAGGAAGATACATATACATGCTCGCTCACACAAACAGAAAAATACACATGCACGCACACACACACAGGATAAGACACATGCAGCTCACACACAGGATAATACACATGCACGATCAAACACACAGGAAAATACAAATGCGCACTCAAACACAGTGTGCACAGAGCACAACAGTGTGATGATCTCTCTGCTGTGCTCTGAACAGGTCGGTGAGGAGAGGCACTGCAGACACTCATCCCGGACCTCCCCTCCCTGGCATCTTCTTCCCCATGCAGCTCCTGTCATCGCACTGTCCAGTGCGTGCGATGACGAGAAAATGAAGCCCACAGCTTACGCTCCGAGGTACAACAAAATGGCCGCAATCTCCTCCCACAGCTGTGACCTGGACAGCCCAGGGCGCATGCCTAGATCACAGCTAATCAGCAGGTGAAGCGGCCTCAATGCTAGAGATGTAGTCGCTGTTCGACCGCAGGCTCTTTTATGCCCATGGCTGCCGTAAGTGAGGTGTGCAAGCGTCATGGTTAGACACCCCCACTAATTAAAATGTCAGCTAAATAGAAAAAATATAAATTAGTTTTGTATTAAAAATTGATTATACAGTCATATGTTAAAGTTTGGGCACCCCTATTAATGTTAACCTTTTTTCTTTATAACAATTTTGTTTTTTGCAACAGCTTTTTCAGTTTCATATATCTAATAACTGATGGACTCAGTTATATTTCTGGATTCAAATGAGGTTTATTGTACTAACAGAAAATGTGCAATCTGCATTTAAACAAAATTTTAAAAATTAAAATCATGGCACCTTCCCGCATGTGTAAAAAAGGTAAATACGCATCTGCTAGTTTGCATAATAGGTGCGGACGTTATGCAGCGTCATTTCCACAGCAGATCCTGAACGTGAGAATGTACCCTAATGCAGTGACATTGAGTACCTTGACAAGCAGAAGTCAATGGCTATGTGCACACGATGCGTTTTTTTAACGTTTTACTGACCTGCGTCGGTCTGCGCACGGCCGCCGCTAAGCTCCGCCCCCTGGCCGCTCCGACTATGGGCGCATGACGCTGCATGCGACCTGTGTACCCCATTTTTAACAGTGGGTACGCAGGCCGTGCACAGGTATGCGTTTGTCGGCGCATGCGTCCTTTTAACGGTGCGCCGAGCGCACCAAAATGCAACACTGTGCGTTTGGCGCAGGTAGGGTACGCAGGTCGCATGCAGCGTTATGCGCCCATAGGCGGAGCGGCGGAGCTTAGCGGCGGCCGTGCACAGACCAACGCAGGTCAGTGAAACGCTAGCATGAAACTAGCCTAAATGGTCCAAAAACGCAATGGAATACTTATTGCAAGGTAATTCAATGACAATCCTGAAGTGTTGTGCACACGATCAGGAAATTTCTGTCCGTATTTGCTGCGTTTTATTTTCCGCAGCATGTCAATTCTTTTTGCGTTTCTACAGTGTGTTTTTGACTCATTGACTTCAATTGAGTCAGTCAAATCTGCAGCAAAAACACAGCTGTAAAAAGATTTGCATCTTTGCTGCATTTTTACTGCTTAGGCCTGTTTCACACATCAGTTTTCTCAAATCAGTCAAGATCCGCCGTTTTCCAAAAAAAACGGATCCGCATGCGCGGTCGAAAATGGCGGACACGACGCACAAAAAGCTACAGGTAACGTTTTTGTGTGCATCGCGGCCGCCAAAACAAGACGCATCCGTCGCACGATGGATGCGACGTGTGGCCATACGTCGCAATGCGTCGCTAATGCAAGTCTATGGAGAAAAAACGCATCCTGCGGACAACTTTGCAGGATGCGTTTTTTTCTCCAAAACGGCGCATTGCGACGTACGTCACACGACGCTAGTGTGAAAGTAGCCTTAGATAAAAGAGAACCTAGAAATGTTTGGTGTCTATGAACTTGTAATGACCTGGAGAATCATAACGGCAGGTCAGTTTTAGCATTTAGTGAACCTAGCATAAAAGCCAAACAAAAAACAAGAGTGGGAATTCACTTTTTTTGCAATTTCACCGCACTTGGAATTTTTTTCCCGTTTTTCTAGTACAGAACCAATGGTGTCGTTCAAAAGTACAACTCGTCGTGCACATAGCGCAAGTCAGCCTTTTTGTGACTTTCCTCTTGTGGTATCCTTGGGGTTGTAATGCGACCGCCATTCACCTGAATTACGCTGTGGTGCACCATAGTAACAGCACATAGTGATCTTTGCCATGGGACACGTGTCGCGGCTAAAGTCAGTGTAGCCCGGGTCTTACAAGGTCAGGCACCCTAACAAAACATGCCACTGTCAAACTCCTTGCATACTAAGGCCTGTTCCACACTTCAGTCTTTTGGAATCAGTCTCAATCCTTCAAATTGTGAAAAAAACGGATCCACTGCTGATTGCAAAAAACTGATGCACCAGATCAGTCTTTTTTACGGATTTGTTGCAGCATCCGTCACTGGATTCCGCCATGTGAAGGACGGCGACGGATCCGTCGCCAATAGGCATCCATTCTACCAGACAACGAATCCATCACCGTCCGTCTTTTCTACACAGACAAAAAACGTTCTTCTGGACGTTTTTCCGGCCGATGGACAGGTATTTTATGACGGATCCGTCGCACGGCGGACGAAACGGAAGGCCATCCGTCACAATCCGTCGCTAATACAAGTCTATGGGGAAAAAGACAGATCCGCCAGGCAAATCCGTCGGATCCGTTTTTTTCCGCTGACGGATTTTGACTCACGCTAGAAAACTTAACTGTGAAACAGGCCTAATCCATAAAAAATAAAATTACAACATTGTTACTGCAGTAATCGTACAGATCTGGAGAATCCTGTTTCCATGTTTTCGTTATCACACTATACTCTATAAAACAAAATTTAAAAAAAATGATGGCAGAATAATTTTTTCACACCACTTGAGACATTTTTCCCCCGTTTTTCATTACATTATATGGTAAAATAGATGGTGTGATTCAAAGTACAACTGGTGCTGCACAATAACTAGCTCTAGTATGGCTATGTCGGAAAATAAAACAAAAAAAGACTCTTGGAAGAGAAGGAAAAAGCGGAAGCGCAAACAATTAATCAATCACCGGGTCAGAAAAGGGGTTACACGCTACATCTAAACACTCATCAAAATCCTGTCAGGTGAAAGTGACCTAAAAGGCTTTCCACCTATTTCCAGCTGCAGTGAACTCTGCGCAGGGGCAGACAAGGAGATAGACAAGGATGAGAGAGATTTTAGCGGCTCCCGGGACGGTAGTTAAGGGTTAAAATGCTTCCCAGAGTGAAAATAGCAGACCGTCACTGCAAAAAAACTTTGCAGGGTTCCTCTCATCCGCCCGGGAGCCGCTAAAATCTTGGCGGGTCCGTACAATAACGTGTGACGGACGACCGTCAGTCAAGATCCGCCAATAATGTAAGTCTATGGGTGTAAAAAACGGATCTGCCCCTTTTTTGGTGGATCCTTTTTTTAAAAATTGGCGGATCTTGACTGACGGGAAAAAACAGATGTGTGAAACAGGTCTTACAGTAACTGTTCTACTAATGCAGTACTAAGTTTAGCTTGCGCTATTTGCCAAGACGGTTGTATATTAATTTCCACCTCTTTATATGGATACCCTTTGCGAGTGCAATACATAAAGCCGGCCATCAGGCATGAAACTACTGAACATTAGGTCCATGCTATTTATTTCGCTACTTCTACAATTCAACGGATTTGCTGCTTATTTCTTTCTATAGAAATATCACGAGCAGTGCCGCTAATCTTTCTATAGAAATATCACGAGCAGTGCCGCTAATCTTTCTATAGAAATATCACGAGCAGTGCCGCTAATCTTTCTATAGAAATATCACGAGCAGTGCCGCTAATCTTTATACAGAAATATCACGAGCAGTACCGCCTACCTGTGACCACATTTCCCGCCTACCAGTGACCACGTTTCCCGCCTACCAGTGACCACGTTTCCCGCCTACCAGTGACCGCGCTTCCCGCCTACCAGTGACCGCGCTTCCCGCCAATTTAGCTTGCGCTATTTGCCAAGACGGTTGTATATTAATTTCCACCTCTTTATATGGATACCCTTTGCGAGTGCAATACATAAAGCCGGCCATCAGGCATGAAACTACTGAACATTAGGTCCATGCTATTTATTTCGCTACTTCTACAATTCAACGGATTTGCTGCTTATTTCTTTCTATAGAAATATCACGAGCAGTGCCGCTAATCTTTCTATAGAAATATCACGAGCAGTGCCGCTAATCTTTCTATAGAAATATCACGAGCAGTGCCGCTAATCTTTATACAGAAATATCACGAGCAGTGCCGCTAATCTTTATACAGAAATATGAGCAGTACCGCCTACCTGTGACCACGTTTCCCGCCTACCAGTGACCACGTTTCCCGCCTACCAGTGACCACGTTTCCCGCCTACCAGTGACCGCGCTTCCCGCCAATTTGTGACCACTATCTACTGTGCGTAGGCGTAGTACGTCTCACGTTTTCCCGCCGAAATTGCCCGCAGTCTATGTCGCCTGCTCCAGGTGCAGCAGAACTGCGCAGTTACAAACACCGGCATGACAGATTCTATCGCGCAGTTCTCACTTGTGACATAATAAAACCTTTATCCTGCACGAACAGCTTCTAGGACAGAACACAAGAAGTCTCTACCCCCGCGCTGTAATGTAACCAGACAATAGTGGTATCCCCGCGCATTGCCCCGCTCCTCACCAGTTCCTGTAGGCTCCTTGCGATGTCTTCCACACATGGCGATGAGGTGAACATCTCCAGCCAGTACTCCACCCTGCCCATCTTCATCCGCCCAGGCAGAACTAGTAGCTACTGATGAATGCTGGCCGCCTCATAGCCAGTGACTTATTATAGGGGGCGGGACTGTAATGACACGTGTGAGGGGAAGGCTGTCCTGTCAGCTCTGCATAATGGCTTCCTGCACCACTACGCCCAATATAATATTGGCTGACAGCGCAGGGAAATATACACAGCCCCTAAACTAATAACTGGCTCACTAATTCATTAACGTGTTATTCTCACATTCTTTAATGGGCAAATTGCAAAGTATTTGTAAAAATCAAGCAACTCTGCAAATTGCTTCTTATAAAAGGGATTTTCTGAGAAGCACAATAAAAATTAGCGTTGAGAAAAGCGACAGAGAATGTAGAGGGGACATGACCCAAGTGTACAAGTTACTGTCATGTGTCCACTCACTGGTGCTGGAAATACAAGAGACTGGTGGCAGCGTGCACATTGTCACCACTCCTCAGTCTGTGTTCACACACAAAGTGACTGCAGACTTTTCTTATTAGGCCGGGGTCACACTTGCAAGAAAGCACGAGTATCGCGTCTCAATGCCCGGCACTGCCGCTGGCACTCGAGACCGGAGTGTGCGGCTGCATGTATTTCTATGAAGCTGAGCGCTCCGGTCCTGAGTGCCAGTCGCAGTGCCGGGCATTGAGATGCGATACTCGCACGAGTTTCTCACAAGTGTGACCCCGGCCTTACTCTACAAATCCCTTTGCCGATACAACCATTTTCCGGTTTTGTGGGTTGCTTCTTTTGGACCTTTCATCCAATTAATATTTTTTATTATTTTTCCATCCACATAGCCGTATGAAGACTTGTTTTTTTACAGTATTTTTTTTATGTGAATGACCCCAGTCATTTGACCAGAGATTGCATTGGAATTTAGGGAAAAAATCCAAGTGCAATGAAAATGCACAAATAAATGTGCACAATTCGAACATTGAGTTTTAAGGCTGTGTGCACACGCTGCAGATTCCGCTGCGGATTAATCCGCACGGATTTTGCAAAAACCGCAGATAATCCGCAGGTCCAAAGACCTGCGGATTATCTGCGGTTTTGCCTGCGGTTTGGTCCTGCGGATTCACTATCTCCACAATGGTGGAGATAGGAACCCGCAGCGGTTTCTGCAGAAAGAATTGACATGCAATTCTTTCTGCGGATTCAAAACCGCAGCAAATCCGCGCGTTTTTTTCCGCAGCGTCAGCACAGCGTTTTTTGTTTTTCCATTCAAATGAATGGTACTGTACACCGCAGCTAAAACTGCTGCTTGTCCGCAGCGGCCAAAACCGCTGCGGAAACGCAGCGGAATCCGCAGCGTGTGCACGCAGCCTAAGGTTTAATTTTTCCAGCTTTCATGTGGCGGTAAAAATAACCTTACAATCCATGTCATCATGATAACAGCAATACCAAACTTCCCCATTATTTTATTATTTTAGTAGTGAAAACAAAAATTCAGAAATTTGTACAAAAAAATATAACTTTTTTTGTTTGTGTCACCATTTTTCGAGACCTGTCATCTTTCCATTTTTCAGTCGATGGAGTTGTGCGAGGCCTTGTTTTTTGCACGGCGAGCTAATACAATTCAATACCATTTTGAAATTAAAACGTTTTGATCTGTTCTCATTGCATTTGTTTGCGGAGTAGCGTGGACCAATAAAAGACAATACTGGTGCTTCAATCTTTTGTTCTCTTTACAAATTTACCATTGGGATAATTCATTTTATATTTTGATATACCTGACTGTTATGGATGCAACGATACCACATATGTGCATTTTATAACCCCTTTCCGACATCAGGCGTAATAGTACGCCGATGTCGGTCTCCCTCCCTTTGATGTGGGCTCCAGCGCTGAGCCCACATCTTTTCTGGCACGTCAGCTGTTTTGAACAGCTCACATGTGCCTCTAACAGCCACGGGCGGAATCGCGATTTGTTATGATTAGGTAACCGAGGTGGATAACAGGTGAATAGTCTAGGTAACCAGATAACCAGAGAGGTTGGTAGCTTAGTGGATTGCAGACCCCTAAACTGATGACACATCTAGAATTAGCCGTGGGATGTACCTACGATGCCCTAGACGCCTCGGCACAGCCAAATAATTAACAAAGCCTAAAGAGAGAAATGGGAAAGCTAAACTGCCCCGCAGTAGAACCCCAAAGGAATAGATAGCACCCGAACATATATTGCCGGTGAGACAAGATGAGGCACAAAACACAGGCCAAAAATAGAGTAAGCAAATGTTGGGGCCCAAACTGTCTAGATAGAACAGGACAGAAAAGGATACTGTCTGCAATCACGTAAAAAACCCTAAGAAACATCCAACACGTCTGATATGCAAAAATACTGAGGCCACATGACCTCTCCCCACTAAATCAGAACTCTGGTGTGAACTGGACGCAAAACAAAGATACTGATACAACGGGATTAGAGATACAGAAAAGGCTGACACAAGCTGTGGCATATGAAACAGAGTCCAGCACAGGTCCCAACAGGGAACCTGGGTGAACTCACACCAGCAGAGCACAAATCAGAGAACAGCAAAAATAAATCAAAATGCAAAAAGATTCAAGCAGACAAATAACTTATCTGAAAGATGCAGGACGGAGCAGGAGGCAAGCAGACTTCCAAAATGCTCAGGAAGCAAACCAAATCACCGGCAACAACTGCGGGAAGATTGCTCACTTAAATCTCTCCAGTCTGTAGCACCTAACCTCCAATCATCATCCTCAGGTGATTGACTTCTGTCAGCCAGACCAGCTCCATTACCAGCAGCAACCACCAGAGGGAGCCCACACTCAGAAGCCAGGTCAAAGGTGTTCACAACAGCGATCCACCCGTGGCTGTTAACCCGTTAAATGCCGCTGTCAATCTCTGACAGTGGAATTTAACTTGTGCTTACCGATGGTTGACATGAAAACCAGAAGTCTCCAGCAGACCTCTATGGTTGTCACTGCTGGATTGCCATGAGCACCACCAGTATGTAGCAGAGCCGATTGGATTATGGCAGCTTCTAGTCTCCCATAGAGACTATTGAAGCATGCTAAAAGTAAAAAAAAACCCTGTTTTAAAAATATTAAAAATGTAAGAATAAATAAATGTTTAAATCACCCCCCCATTCGCCACATTCAAAATAATAAAGCAATTAAAGAAATCAAACATACACATACTGCATTTGGTATCACCACATTCAGAATCACCCAATCTATCGATCTAAAGAATTAACCCAATCACTAAACAGCATAGCGAGAAAAAAAGTCAAAACGCCAGAATTACATTTTTTTGGTCGCCGCAACATTGCATTAAAATGCAATAACGTGCGATCAAAACATCGTATCTGCACCAAAATGGTATTATTAAAAACGTCAGCTTGGCACGCAAATAATAAGCCCTCATCCAACCAGAGATCACAAAAAATGGAGATGCTATGCTTATCTGAAAATGGCACAATTTTTTTTTTTTTAAATTTGCCCGTTTTCCAGTACACGATATGTTAAAGCCAATTCTGTCATTCAAAAATACAACTCGTCCCACAAAAAACAAGCCCTCACATGGCCATTTTGACCAAAAAAAATTAGAACGTTATGGCTCTGGAAAGCATGGAAGCAAGTAGTCATGAGCTAACGTGTTCACTACTACTCGGTACTAGCCCGAGTATCACTGTACTCGGTGTACTCGGCGAGCACCGAGCATTTCCAGGATTGCACGGCGGGAACTCGGGTCTCCACCCAGTTTTTTTGGCGGACTTTACAGAACCAATCACGATGCAGGGATTGTCTGCCAGGCAATGAAACGCCGCAGCCATCTTTGATGTGGTCATGCAGTGATTGGCTGGCCGCACAGCATCATCAGGGGTATAAGAGACCGGACGCCGCCCTGCTCGCCACATTCAGCTCCAGATTGAGATATTGTAGGTAGAGCTGCTGCCTTGATAGGGTCAGAATTGGGGATTTATTAGTGAGTGTGGGGTCTACCATCCTAAACAACTCAAATCCAGCTAAACCAACAGTGCTTCTAAGGACTAATTCCGAAATATATAGGTTCCAGTGTTAGGCAGGCAGGGTAGTGTACGTCGCTGTATACACATCAGTGCAAGGCCTGCACTCACTGTATGTGTGTATATACATATCATTGCATATATCAAGAGGGTCCTGTGTTCTGGTGCTGCTGCTGGTACCTGTGGGATATATTGACCGTATGTACCCCAGGGGTAATTGGCTTTGAAAATTTTTGGGGCCAGGGCTAATAGAGCTTTTTTATTGCAAAGCAAAGCCAGATCATTTTCCTAGCATAGCGTGAAAATCCAGCAATTTTAAAGGGGTCCCAAACATCCCATTTGAGTGTGCAGAGAAATATTTATTTTTTTATGTGGTATGATTGAGTTGTTTTTTTTTGAGTGTCTTAAACAATTTCTTAACACTATTTTGCTGAACCCCCCCAAAAATACAGACAGGCCACATATTTTACAGTGTGGTATATCTGTGACACGCCTGATCCATCCGTCTGCTAAAAATTTTGATCTTTTTAGCCCTAAATTCATTTTTTTGGCTGCCTGGCACTGTACTTCTATAATACAGCACTATTTAGCCCAAAAATTAAAAAAAAACAGGCCACACATTTTTTGGTGTGATATCTGCATGCCGGCTCATATCTGTGTGTGCTCAAAGTTTGACCAGTTTACGGCTGTTTTCTTTTTTTTTGTCTGGGGTGTCACTGGACTTACTATACAGCAGTATTTACCACCAAAAAAATAATAAAAAAATGTTATATTGGTATCTCCGTGCCAGCTCATATTTGTGCATGATCAAAGTTTGGCCAGTTTACGGCTGATTTCTTTTTTTGGTCCTGGGTATCACTGGATGCAGATACAGCAGTATTTAGCCAAAAAAAATTATAAAATTACAGGCCACGCTTTTTTCGGTGTGGTATCTGTGTGGCGGCTCATATCTGTGTGTGCTCAAAGTTTGGCCAGTTTACGGCTGTTTTGTTTTTGTCCTGGGTATCACAGGACTTATATACAGCAGTATTTAGCACAAACAAATTTTATAAAATATACAGGCCAGAAATTTTTGGTTATGGTATCTCCCTAACAGGCCTCATTTATCCTTTCCAAAAATTTGGCCATTTTAGGCCTATACATTGTATTTTATTTGTAGTCTGTTATAGTACTTATTAAATCTGAGAAGGCAACACATTTTAACCTAAAGTACAGATAGGTAAAAGTGTGGTTTTCTAGCACCCGTATCACATACAAGTTGCCTCCCAAATCACCCATTTGTATTGAACGTGTCTAATATTCTAGTCCTTTTACAATGGGCAAGGCACGTGGCAAGGGATGGGGAAGTGGACGTGATGGTGATGGTGCAGGCCGAGGGCGTGGGCAAGCTGAAATTGGGACACCAAAAACACCCACATCTTCTAGCTGGACCTTAGTGTCCAAAGTCCTAGGGGACCGCGGCAAGACAGCACTATTGAAGCCAGTGTGAAAAGGTTGCTAGTTGGATAGCGGATAATACTTCCAGTTACTTATCCACCACCACCTGCAGGGCCGTATTTGCCACTAGGCACCCGCGGGCACGTGCCTAGGGAGGGACGATGCGGGGTGGCGGCACCTGGGCAAAGGTTTTTCTATAATAGAGGTCTGGGTCGGATCCTCCCCTCCGCTCCCCTCTCCTCTCCTCCTCTCTTGAAGACATCATACTCACCTCCTCAGCTCCAGCGGTGCCTGCAGCTCCCATGGTCTCCGGTGCCGGCATTCTTCCTGTGTGTGTGTGAGCGGTCACGTGATACCGCTCATTACAGTAATGAATATGGACGCCACTCCTCTCCCATAGGCGTGGCGTCCATATACATTACTGTAATGAGCGGTATCACGAGACCGCTCACACTCACACACACACAGGAAGAATGCCGGCGCCTGGAGCGGTAAACGTGATACATGCAGGGACTGCGCGAGGTGAGCCCAGCCATGCATACAGGGAGGGGGTGATGAGTATGAGCCCAGAGTGGGGAGATGAGTATGAGCGGGGGGGGGATGAGTATAAGCCCTGAGGGGAAGGAGGGGGGAGATGAGAATGAGCCCAGCGGGGAGGGAGGGGGGAGATGAGAATGAGCCCAGGGGGGACATGGGTGCACTGAGGAGATGGCTGCACTGGAGAAACGGGTGCACTAAAGAGATGGCTGCACTAGGGAGATGGGTGCACTGAGGAGATGGCTGCACTGGGGAAACGGGTGCACTGAGAAGATGGCTGCACAGAGAAGATGGCTGCACTAGGGAGACGGGTGCACTGAGAAGATGGCTGCACTAGGGAGATTGGTGCACTGAGGAGATGGCTGCACTAGGGAGATGGGTGCACTGAGGAGATGCCTGCACTAGGGAGATCGCTGCACTGAGGAGATGGGTGCACTGAGGAGATGGGTGCACTGAGTAAATGGGTGCACTGAGGAGATGGCTGCACAGAGAAGATGGCTGCACTAGAGAGATGGATGCACTGAGAAGATGGCTGCACTAGGGAGATTGGTGCACTGAGGAGATGGCTCCACTAGGGAGATGGGGGCACTGAGGAGATGGCTCCACTAGGGAGATCGCTGCACTGAGGAGATGGGTGCACTGAGGAGATGGGTGCACTGAGGAGAAGGGTGCACTGAGGAAATGGGTGCACTGAGGAGATGGGTGCACTAGGGAGATGGGTGCACTAGGGAGATGGCTGGACTAGGGAGATGGCTGGACTAGGGAGATGGCTGCACTGAGGAGATGGCTGCACTAGGGAGATGACTGCACTAGGGAGATGACTGCACTAGGGAGATGACTGCACTAGGGAGATGGCTGCACTAGGGAGATGGCTGCACTAGGGAGATGGGTGAACTGAGGAGATGGCTGCACTGGGGAAACGGGTGCACTGAGAAGATGGCTGCACAGAGAAGATGGCTGCACTAGGGAGACGGGTGCACTGAGAAGATGGCTGCACTGGGGAGATGGCTGCACTGAGGAGATGGGTACACTGAGAAGATGGCTGCACTAGGGAGATGGCTGCACTGAGGAGATGGGTGCACTGAGGAGATGGCTGCACTAGGGAGATGACTGCACTAGGGAGATGACTGCACTAGGGAGATGACTGCACTAGGGAGATGACTGCACTAGGGAGATGACTGCACTAGGGAGATGGCTGCACTAGGGAGATGGCTGCACTAGGGAGATGGCTGCACTAGGGAGATGGGTGAACTGAGGAGATGGGTGCACTGAGGAGATGGGTGCACTGAGGAGATGGGTGCGCTGAGGAGATGGGTACACTGAGGAGATGGCTGCACTGGGGAGATGGCTGCACTGAGGAGATGGGTACACTGAGAAGATGGCTGCACTAGGGAGATGGCTGCACTGAGGAGATGGGTGCACTGAGGAGATGACTGCACTGGGGAGATGGGTACACTGAGGAGATGGCTGCACTAGGGAGATGGCTGCACTGAGGAGATGGGTACACTGAGGAGATGGCTGCACTTAGGAGGTGGCTGCACTGGGGAGATGGGTACACTGAGGAGATGGGTACACTGAGGAGATGGGTGCACTAGGGAGATGGGTGCACTGAGGAGATGGGTGCACTGAGGAGATGGGTGCACTGGGGAGATGGGTGCACTGGGGAGATTATTATTATTATTATTATTATTATTTATATAGCGCCTTTAATTCCATTGTGCTGTACCTGAGAAGGGGGGTTACATACAAAGTTATAGATATCGTTAACAGTAAACAAATTTACAATGACAGACTGGTACAGAGGGGAGAGGACCCTGTCCTTGTGGACTTACATTCTACGGGATAGTGGGGAAGGGACAGAAGGTCGGGGGTGCAGCAGCTCTGGTGGTGATGAGGCGGCAGCTCAGGCGGTGGTGAAGCGGCAGAATGGTCATTGCAGGCTGTAAGCTTACCCGAAAAGATGGGTTTTCAGATTCCGTTTGAAGGATTCGAGGGTGGTAGATAATCGGACGTGTTGATGCATGGTATTCCAGACGATAGGGGATATTCGGGAGAAATCTTGGAGGCAGTTGTGTGAGGAACGAATAAGTGTGGAGGAGAGTAGGAGGTCTTGGGAGGATCGAAGGGTACATGAGGGAAGATATTGGGAGATTAGTTCAGAGATATAGGGAGGGGAAAGGTTGTGGATGGCTTTGTAGGTCAGTGTTAGTAGTTTGAATTGAATTCGTTGGGGAATTGGGAGCCAATGGAGGGATTTGCAGAGAGGAGAGACAGGGGAGTAGCGAGGAGAGAGGTGGATTAGTCGGGCAGCAGAATTGAGGACAGACTGGAGTGGTGCAAGAGAGTTAGCAGGGAGGCCACAGAGGAGAGTGTTGCAGTAGTCAAGGCAGGAGATGATTAGGCCATGTACAAGAGTTTTATTAGATTGAGGACTGAGGAAGGGATGGATTCTGGAAATATTTTTGAGTTGGAGGCGTCAGGAGGTGGCAAGAGTTTGGACGTGTGGTTTGAAGGACAGGGCAGAGTCGAGAGTTACTCCGAGGCACCGGATTTCAGGTGCGGGAGAGAGCGTGATGCCGTTTACCATAATAGATAGATCGGGTAGGGAAGATACGTGAGATGGAGAAAAGATAATGAGTTCAGTTTTGTCTACGTTGAGTTTTAGGAAGCGAGAGGTGAAAAAGGAGGATATGGCTGATAGACACTACGGGATTCTGGACAGCAGAGAGGTGACATCTGGGCCAGAGAGGTAAATCTGAGTGTCATCTGCATATGTGGCGCCCCTGAGGCTTCAGTCGCCACAGAGGTACTGCACCTTCTCCTAAGGTGTAGTGTCCCACCATCCAGGTAAGGTGGGAACACCTGACCACACTCCACACCTGCATTCCACACACAGGATAGTTCAGGGGGGCCACCTAACAGCTTCAGGTTGGGGGTTAGCAGAGCACCCCTCGTGGAACCCTGCTTCGTAACATGAGATGTGCTGGGAGGCGGGTGGAGTGAGATGATACAAAAGAGTGGGAAGAGTGAAAGTTAGTGGGTTAGTTGGTTAGAGGAGAGAGAAGAGAGAAGATGGGTGTCTGAGGGACGTGCTGCAGCAGGTCCCAGTGATCTGGGCTGCTGGCTCGAGAAAGACCAGAGAAAGAGACTGATAAGATTGATAACCTAACCTTCCATAAGAGAGATAGAACAGATCGGAACGAAGGAGAATAGAAGGACGGTGGGAAGCTGGTTGAAGAAAGATAGAGAACCCTTCCAGTCCAGAGACCGCAAAGGCCGGGGCCCGGTCCCCGAGTTTGATTGGATCTTTATGTCCGGCAACAGACACCGGTGGAGTAGTGAGCCGCTAACGCCTTGCTCCCATCATAGACTTGGGACACAACAGCAACTGAATAGAGAGCCGGGACACAGTGAGGAGTTCCCGAAGCAGGCTACAGCTGTCTGTCATACAAGTAAAGACTAGGAACACCTAGAGAGAGGCATTCCAGGGTAACTAAGTATTGGAGTACTTCGCACCTAAAGGTGCATTGGAGGAGTCGTTCAGTAAGGTACATGTTGGCGGAGTGTGGAAGGGAGAATCCTATCCTGCCTGCAGGTTGGCTGGAGCCCTCACCTGGAGAACACAGTACGGAGGCAGGCAGTTGTGTGAACTTCAAACAGTGAGTAAAGCTTTGGAACCGCATACTCTGGTGTCCTCCAGTTATTCCCGCACCGTTACACCTGAGTACCAGCATCCATACCATTCTGCACCTCTCCTCATCCATTGCACCTACACTGCCCTGGGACTACAGCTCCACCTGTGTGGAGCTATACCATCCCTGCTGCACCACACCATCAGTCCCAGCGGATCTGCATGCAGCGTTGGCTCAACACCTTACTTGCCAAACACCACGGGTGGCGTCACAAACTATTCTACCATTAACTGTTATGATTGAGTCACCAAGGAGGAAAAAACAAAACACAAACTCAGCCCAGAAAATCAGAGAGGTTGGAAACTAGCGGATTGCAGACCCCTAATCCTATCACACAACTAGCAGTAGCCGTGGAGTGTTCCTACGGTGATCCTAGACACCTCGTCACAGCTGGAGATCTAAATAAGCCTAAAGAGAGAAAAGGGAAAAACTGACTGCCCCAGAACAGACCCCAAAGCAACAGGCAGCCCCCAACATATAATGACGGTGAAACAAGATGAAAACACTAACACAGATAGAAAGATAGGTTGAGCAAACGATGGGGCCCAAGCTAACTAAAAAGGACAGGACAGAAAAGCTGCTGTCTGCAATCCGAGAAAACCCTGCTAAAAATATTACCAACAAAACTGATAAGAAAAAAGGACCCTGAAGTCACTAGACTTCAAACCCTATATCAGCACTAAGAATATTCTGAAAGCAGAGCAAAAGAGAACACTGATCAAGGAATAAGAATCCAGCACACCCCCGGCCGGGGATGGCTGAACTCAAAAAACAAGGTAAACAAAACCAAAACTAATAAGTTCAATAGCAGAGCAAAAAATTATCTTTGGGAAGCAGGAATCAGACTGGTCTCCAAGAATCCAGCAGAGAAATCACCAGCCACTCAGAAGGGCGTCGGCTGCCTTATATCCTGTCTGAAGTTCCTGTTACCCAGTCACAGTCCACCTGATCAGGTGTTTGGTTTCTTTCATCCAAATCAGCCTCACTACCTTCCTTCACCAGAAGAGGGAGATCCTCGGACACAAAAGGTGAATGAACAGATGAGCCCACAACAATTAACTACATCACCGCCATTGATATTGGGCGCCCAGGGCCACGGACTGGGTCACCGCTGCTGTGACACATTCCCACCTGAGACCGCCCCGGTACCGAGTACCCCGCTGCCCTGGGCGTGCAAGGGCGACCCACATACAGGTGGTACTGGAAGCCATGGGACTTTATGAGTTGTCCTAGGCCAAGAGTATAAATGGAAAAAAGTAGGGACCCCAAGACAGAGCCTTGGGGGACTCCAACAGAGAGGGGGAGGGGTGAGGAGGTAGTGTGGGAGTGGGAAACGCTGAATGTGCGGTCAGAAAGGTATGAGGAAATCCAGGACAGGGCAAGGTCTTTGATGCCAAGGGAAGAAAGAATCTGTAGCAGTAGGCAGTGGTCAACTCTGTCAAAGGCAGAGAACAGGTCAAGAAGGAGGAGGATGGAGAACTGTCTGTTAGCTTTGACTGTGAGTAAGTCATTTTGGTCAGGGAAGTTTCAGTGGAGTGGTGGGGGCGGAAGCCAGATTGCAGGGTGTCAAGGAGGGAGTTAGATGAGAGGTGGGAGGAAAGTTGAGCATGGACATTGTGAGGTAGCACTTTCATTCAGGTACGGGATTCTCGCTTGGCAGCCAAATAATCACATTCGGCACAGGTTTTCCATAAACCATAACATAGTCCATGCGGTTTATTCATCATTATAAAGCCACAGCAGCACCATACAGTTCATATCCGTAGCATAACGTTCATTACAGAGTTCAGCTCTGTAATCCCTGTGGTCACACAGGTTACGCATACACAGGCTCTTCAGCCTCAGTTACAGTATCTCACCCACGTCAGGATTTCCTCATGGCTGTTTCTCCATGCTGCAGACATCCACTCCCTCGAGGGAATCATCAGGCACATGCAGCCATTACACACAGCCACTTCTTTGCTGTCAGGCAGACAGCCCCAACTTTCAGCGGGACCTTCCACAATGGACCAACCAGGTCCCTGCATTCACCCATGTGACCTACCCTGGCCACCTTATATGGTCCGTAGCCACGCCCACCGGGTCACATAGCTACGACCTCATCGCAGGTCCTTCACACACTCACATAGCCTTTTACTACAGGCGTTTTCAGACACACCCCTGGGTGGATTTGTAGGTAGCTAGGCCGCCCGACTCCCCAGCTACCTGGAGACTTCTACCTGACATATTGACACAGCACCTCAGCAGTATCACTACTGATCAACACACACCTAAGTCTCCATCTCAAGGCCACACACCTTGAGATACATTACGATCATTCAGCATCCTACTCCACTCAGGACACTGACAATGCTTATATGCCTGTCCTGGTACACCCACACAGTGCCCCCTAGCGGACATAGTGGTCACTACACCACTGGGCAGCACGGTGGCTCTGGGTTCAAATCCCACCAAGGACAACATCTGCAAGGAGTTTGTATGTTCTCCCCGTGTTTGCGTGGGTTTCCTCCGGGTACTCCGGTTTCCTCCCACATTCCAAAGACATACTGATAGGGAATTTAGATTGTGAGCCCCATTGGGAACAGCGATGATAATGTGTGAAAACTGTAAAGCGCTGCGGAATATGTTAGCGCTATATAAAAATAAAGATTACTATTATTTATTATTACACCACATACCTCCCCCCTCTGTTCAAACTTGTGGGGTTGAACACACAACATTACCCCGGGATCTTGAGACCGGGCACTCATTACACCTTGCCCCACAGGTTGAGAGAACCATCTCTGTCTGTCATCCAACCTCATCTCTACGTTAGGCCTCCCCCGCCCCCAGCGGTCAGAATATCGGTCCTTGTCTTTTACCCTCCAATCACGGTCTGTCTGCATGACTAGACACTCTTTAGTCTCCACCAGTCTGCAGTGCACTTCGTCACCTGACCTTTCTCTCACTGACCGGCTCTCCCGCTTGGTGCGGTCACACGTCTTAGTCGAGCCTACTGTCTGGCCTGAGTCTGACCCATTCAGCGTCTCACAGGAACTAAGGTCTCTCAGCCTCATACCGCCCGTCGAACTGCCACTTGCTGACACTCTTCGACCACCTCCCATGTTACTACTTGGAGGAACCCTTCGGGTCCTTACATCTTGGGTTGAAGGCGGCCGCTACTTGGTGTTCCGTACCTCTTTATTGATCCACTGACGGTCCAGCCTCAACTGCTCAATCTCTTGCAGGTACCCCACTCGATACTCCAAGAGCATCCAAAAGTTTCTCAGGCTTTCCACTGAGCCAACCACCATTGTTGGGATCCTACCCTCTTCACTGGATACCTGGTCTTCATCATCAGGAGGGATCCTCATCCTCACCACTCCGGAGAAATTTACAAGGTCTTGCATTACCTTCCCGAGTCTTCCAATGATTCTCCCAATCAGACCTTTGGGTACTGGAACTACATCTTTCCGCAAACCCAGCCAATCCATAGCCTCCCTTGCTAGCTCTAGGCGTCGAGCAGCTTTCGTATTACTCCGCCTGACCAGCTGTTTGGCGTGAAGACATTGTAGATGCATTTCTTTCAGGACAGCTACTTGGTTTGATGTATCTTCTCTGGCTGATATTATCACCAACTGCCGAGTCTCAGGTGCCCAGTGCACCTTACACGCTTTGACCGCCTCTTTGAAAGCCTCATGCACACCTTCCTCAGCACAGGCTTCTTGCATGTCTTCTGGTACATCAATCACAGACTTGAAGGTCGTGGTCTTGCTCTCTTCCTGGGCCGAAGGCTCTGGTATTACCACAGACACTTCCCCCACTACAGCTGACCCAACCGGACGACTGTCTTCTTCAGCTCTTTGCTCACCAACTTCATGACCCTTTGCCAAGATGGGTACCGGCAGTTCCATCTTATCACTCAGACCCTGCCGCTGTACATCTCCGTCCAAGCTCTTCTCCCGCAGAAGACCTTCTACTACTCTGAGTTCCTCCATCTCTTCCTTAAGGCTCTTGTTCACACTTTGCCAGGTAGACAGGTGACTTCTGAGCTCCAAGACTTCTTTCTTGAGCTCCTCGACCCGGTGCTCAGCCGTTTGTCTCAGGACTCTTTCTCGTTAAACCTGTTCTTCCACCTCTTCTCTAAGGGTCTTATTCAGACCTTGCCACGTTACCATGTGACCTTTGAGCTCGGAGACTTCCTTCTCTAGCTCCTCTAATCTGTGCTCCCTTTCTCTCTCAGAGCCACAGTCACCTCCAGAGTCTGAGTCACCCCGGCCTGTCGAGTAATCCTCCCAGTTACCCACTACCCGTATGAATACTTCAGCCGTCTTATCACTCAGGTCAGTCAGTTGGGCAGACGTACCCCTTCGTCCGGTCACAACTACCTCTGACCTGTCCACATCAGGAGCAGTCACCGTCTCAATATCTGTTAGCCCAACAGTAGACACGTCTCCAACCTCCTGCCCTAGGTCATCAAACCTGAAAAAGTCCCGGCCCCACTCCAAGGCGTAGACTAAGTCCCGTGGTATCCCGCCCCCTTGGTACTCAGCACCTATGGGCCGCTCAACCATCACTCTGTCTACCGTATAGTTCACCGTGACCCCATGTTTACAGCGAACCTGGACCATTCTCTCGGTCAGACAGAAAGTGAGAGGAGATCCTATCAGAGTCACCTGACACTTTGAGCCTTCTCGGAGCAGCATTACGGTACACACCTGTGGCCCGTCATTATCCGGAAAAAATATTCCACATTCCGGAAAAGTCACACACCTTGGTTCCCCAGAGATGTCCACTGAGGTACCCAGTGCTGCTCCTTTTGAAAACTCGGCCCCTTTCTGGACCACCATCCCAATTTGGGCCACCGCCCCCCTCTGGTACTCCACCCCTTTTTGGGTTACCACCTCCCTCTGGGGCCCCACCTATTTTTTGGGCTACCACCCTGATTTGGGTCACCGCCCCTTCTGGGACTCCACCCCCTTTTGGGCTACCACCCCGATTTGGGTCACCGCCCCCTTCTGGGACTCCACCCCCTATTGGGCTACCACCCCGATTTCCCCATGTCCGTTTTACCGGTCTCCTTAGACCGCAGTTCACACAATAAAGTTTATGTCTCTACGATACCACACAAGTCCTTGCTGGCACCACCACAGCTCCTGCTGTCACCAATCTTCGACACCACCGGCTGCCGTTCACACACAGCGGCTGGTGTCACCTTCGTAACCCCGCCGAGTTACGGGAAGCTGCTTGTCCCCTTTGTAACCCCGCCGAGTTACAGCAAGCCGCTTGTCCCCTTTGTAACCCCGCCGAGTTACAGCAAGCCGCTTGTCCCCTTTGTAACCCCGCCGAGTTACAGCAAGCCGCTTGTCACCTTTTTGACTCCCACTGAGCCACCGCAGATAAGCTGAGACAAGAGAAAAAAAAACACACCACACAAAACCCACGTGTCCTGACTGTGTGCTATTCAGGACGTTCCATCTCCGCCTGAGACCATCCAACACACAGGGCGCATCGGATGCTATTCAGGGAGCGACCCTCCTCCCAGGGTCTCCCCACACACTGGCCTCACCAGGTCCAGGGGCTTGGCGGGTGCTCTTCAGGACATCTGTCTCCGCCTGAGACTGCCCAACACTCGCACCTCACCAGGTCCAAGGTCACACCACGTGCTTCCGGGATCCGATTCTTTCTCCTAGAATCTCCCAACACTGACCCTCCAGGACCTTTCCTCACTGAACCCTCCAGGTACACCGTCTTACTCACTGACCCAGGTCAGTACCACACGAACACCTGTTCGTTACCTGTGTCGGCCACACAGGTCCTCAGGTACCTCTTATCTGCAGAGGCACCCTAGAAATCACCAGTCTCTTTCTCTGACTCCGGTCAGCAGCACATCACACGGCTTTCACAACCGTCAGCCCTCCTGGCTCAGCGTTGCCAGCACTGCCCGCATTCTCCACCAATTGTGAGGTAGCGCTGTCATTCAGGTGCAGGATTCTCGCTTGGCAGCCAAATAATCACATCCGGCACAGGTTTTCCATAAACCATAACATAGTCCATGTGGTTTATTCATCATCATAAAGCCACAGCAGCACCATACAGTTCATATCCGTAGCATAACGTTCATTACAGAGTTCAGCTCTGTAATCCCTGTGGTCACACAGGTTACGCATACACAGGCTCTTCAGCCTCAGTTATCTCACCCATATCAGGGTTTCCTCATGGCTGTTTCTCCATGCTGCAGACATCCACTCCCTCCAGGGAATCATCAGGCACATGCAGCCATTACACACAGCCACTTCTTTGCTGTCAGGCAGACAGCCCCAACTCTCAGCGGGACCTTCCACAATGAACCAACCAGGTCCCTGCATTCAACCATGTGACCTACGCTGGCCACCTTATATGGTTCGTAGCCACGCCTACCGGGTCACATGGCTATGACCTCATTGCAGGTCCTTCACACACTCACATAGCCTTTTACTACAGATGTTTTCAGACACACCCCTGGGTGAATTTGTAGGTAGCTAGGCCGCCCGACTCCCCAGCTACCTGGAGACTTCTACCTGACATATTGACACAGCACCTCAGCAGTATCACTGCTGATCAACACACACCTAAGTCTCCATCTCAAGGCCACCAACCTTGAGATACATTACGATTATTCAGCATCCTACTTCTCTCAGGACACTGGCAATGCTTATATGCCTGTCCTGGGAACCCACACCGCCCCCCCCTAGCGGAGACAGTGGTCACTACACCACATAATGCTGTTCGAGGAGTTTGGAAGCAAACGGGAGCAGTGATATGGGGCGATAGCAGATTGGTCAAGGTTTGATTTTTTGAGGATGGGTGTTATGGTGGCATGTTTGAAGGCAGAGGGGAAGGTACCAGAAGTTTGGAATAGGTTGAAGAGATGGGTTAGGGCTGTAATGATCATGTTAGTGAGGCTGGTGGGAAGGGATGGGGTCAAGTGCACAGGTGGTGAGGTGTGATTTGGAAAGGAGGTGAGTAAACTCTCCTTCAGTGATGTTGGAGAGGGAGGTTATTAGGGAAGGGCAGAGGTCTGGTATGTGGAGCGGTTGGGGTGGTGGAACTGTAAATGTTTGCCTTGTTTGGTCGATTTTGTTTTTGAAGTAGGTGGCAAAGTCCTCAGCAGAGATGAAGGGAGTTGGAAATGGCAGTGGTGGGCGGAGGAGAGAGTTAAATGTGCTGAACAGTTTTTTAGGGTTGTGGGATAATGAAGATACAAGGTTTGTGAAATAGGTCTCTTTAGCAGAGGTGAGGGCTGATTTAAAGGCAAGTGTAGCTTGTTTGAAAGCAGTGAAGTCGTCTGGCAGGCGTGTTTTCTTCCAATGCTGCTCCGCGACCCTGGATGCTTGTCGAAGTTTTTTTGTGAGGTTGTTGTGCCAGGGTTGCCTATTGGTTTGTTGCACTTTGCCATGCATGAGAGGAGCGACTGAGTCTATGGCTGATGTGAGTGTGGCGTTGTAGAAAGCGGTGGCACTGTCCGTGTTGTGGAGTGAAGATATGGAGGACAGAGGTAGAAAAGAGTCTGAGAGTCTGTGGATGTCTAGCTGTGCGAGGTTTCTGCGAGGATGTGCTAGTGGCTCGACATGGGGGGCAGGTGAGGAGGACAAGGATGAGAAGGTGAGTAGATGGTGGTCAGATAGGGGGAAGGGAGAGGTTGTGAGATTAGATAGGGAACAGAGGCGGGTGAAGATGAGGTCTAATGTATGTCCATCTGTGTGGGTGGCTGTGGAGGACCACTGAGTAAGTCCAAAGGATGAGGTAAGTGACAGGAGTTTGGAGGCTGCTGGCTGGTGGGTGTCAATGGGGATGTTGAAGTCCCCCATGATGATGATGGGAATGTCAAAAGAGAGAAAGTGGAGGAGCCAGGTGGAGAATTGGTCGATGAAGGCAGTGGCTGAGCCCGGTGGTCGGTATATGACAGCCATTTGGAGATTAGAGGGAGAGTAAATGTGGACAGAGTGAACCTCGAAAGAAGGGAGGATAAGGGAGGGTGGGGGTTGGATAGGGATGAATGAGCAGTGTTTAGAAAGGAGGAAACCCACTCCTCCACCTTGTCTGTTGCCAGGGCGAGAAGTGTGGGTAAAGTGGAGGCCGCCGTAACTCAGTGCGGCAAGGGAGGCCGTGTCAGGGGGTGTCAGCCAGGTCTCAGTGAGGGCCAGGAAGGAAAGGTTGCGGGAGGTAAAGATGTTGTGGATCACGTGGAGCTTGTTGCAGATGGAGCGAGCATTCCAAAGTGCTCCAGAAAGAGGGTGCGGGAGAGGGTCAGTGGCACAGGTTTTAAGTTTGAGGGATTGCAGCAGTTTCTCTTGGTGTGAGAAAGATAGGGGTGGGGATTAGTGGGATGTTTGAGGCAGGGGGGGCAGGATTGGGGGATATGTCACTAGCAGTGAGAAGAAGCAGAGAAAGGGAAAGCAGGTGGGTGAAGGAGAGTGATTGTCTTGTATTGTATTTTAGTAGGAGAGGTCTGAGGTTAAGGAGTATGTCTGCAGATGAAGCGAGGTGGGGGCTAAGAGAGAGGGGGAGTTTGTTCTTTTGTTCAAGGTTGCAGGGGTTTTGGGATAGCGAAGGAGAGTGAAGATTAGTGGAGCAAAAACAGTGATGGCAAGTGTGAGCATGGTTGAAGGGCAGGGTTAAAAAAAAAAAGCAAGTAAAGTAAGAAAGCAGTGGTTAGTCTTACCGTCTGACCGATTTCTGGACTATTTCTGGTATATTTCTCATCTATCACTTTAAATATGTCACTTCAAATGATGTCACATCTGACCAAGGCCATATCTGACCTGCTCTCTTCAACTTATACCATGGGTGCACTGAGGAGATGGCTGCACTGGGCAGATGGCTGCACTGGGGAGATGGCTGCACTAGGGAGATGGCTGCACTAGGGAGATGGCTGCACTAGGGAGATGGCTGCACTAGGGAGATGGCTGCACTAGGGAGATGGCTGCACTAGGGAGATGGCTGCACTAGGGAGATGGCTGCACTAGGGAGATGGCTGCACTGAGGAAATGGCTGCACTAGGGAGATGGGTGCACTGAGGAGGTGGCTGCACAGGGGAAACGGCTGCACTAGAGAGAAAGGCTAGTTTCACATCAACGATTTTTGCATTAGTCGTACTCGCCAATGGGGGAGGCAGCACTAAAAGTGCCTAGGGCGGCATAAACTCTAAATACGGCCCAGACCACCTTCAACCTGTTTTCAACACGTTCAAGTCACAGTTGCCGTGAATCAGGACCGCATATTCCTTACCCTGATCCTCCTTCCTCCCACCATGCTGAGTGCCCTGAAACAACTGATCCCACACTCGGAAACTCCGAAGAGCTGTTCAGTTTTCCATTTGGAGTTTCATGGCTCTCGCCCGGTCCACTTGAAGCAGGGCAAGATAATATTCCATGCAGCAATGCCAAATCTTTGCGCACCACTGTCACAAGAGATGGTCGATGATGAGACACAATTGCCGGAAAGTCAGGAGGAGGCCCAGGGTGGGGAAGTGTAAGATGAGGTGGTGGATGATGTAGTAACAGACCCAACCTGGCAGGAGGACATGCAGATTGAGGACATCAGCACACAGGGGGAGGTAGGCTTCACACCACTTCAGACAGGAAGAAGCAGTGTGATGGCTGCAGACAGATGGCGTGCAACCGTTCCCCATAACATCAACCTGACGGAAGTTGCCAGTCCAACTGTTAGGTATTCCTAAGACTTTGTGGGCCCAACCCCAGGCTCCAGGAACAGTGTCTGCGGGTGACACCACTGCCTCTTCCACTGTTGTGCGTGCAAGCCAATCCCCTGTCCACAGTGCATAGGAAGATGCCTCCTGCCCTGCACCTGCTGTTCTGTCCTCATTAATTGAAGCAGACTTCATGTAGCTTAGACTGGTTTCACATTAGCGTTTTTGCGCGCAGCGCATCATGCACTATCGGGCGCATGCGCCATGTGCCCCTATGTTTAACATGGTGGGCACATGGTCTAGCGCTTGAACGCGTTGATGTGCGATTTCGTGCGCATGCGCTTTTGGCAGGTGTGCGCCTAGACGCTACATGTTGCATTTTTTGTTCCGCCCGACCTCATAAATAAACGCATGCGATCGCGTGCGCATGGAATGTCCCAAAAAACCACATTACAGTCTATGGGGTCGCAGGCGTGCACATGGACATGCGCCTACCAGCGCTTTTGAGCGCATGCGATTTTTGAGTAAACAATGTCTAGACACTGGTTTAAACCACCTCCTACGCAAAGAAACATTGTTTGGGGGGTAGTGTAGATAAAAGAAGGTGTTTTGCACTGGCAGACCACTACTCTGCAGACTGCCTGGAAGAGAGAACAGCAGCCATAATTTCTGAGAGAAACAGCAACTTCAAGAATGTGAGTATTCTGAACCTAATGTCTGCCTATCCTTTTTTAAATTTATTATGTACTAATGTTTTTTTATTGCAGCATGTCTTCTGCAGAGGAGTACACACCGGCCCGGGGTGAGCTGGCCCATGCAGAGCTTGAAGTGAGTATCTTCCTGCCCTACATTTTGGGTAAGTATTCGCTACTGCATGTACACATGTGGCAAATTAATTTTTGTTCTTTTTCAGACCTCATCAGCCACGGCAAGTGAGGATGAACAGCAGAAGCAGCCAGTCCAAGTGCGGGCGGTGACACGGCTTGTAAGTATAGCATGACTGTGAATGTCCCTTTTTTTTTTTTTTTTTTTTTTGTTCCCCTGCCTTTTTTTCTGTCCTGTTATTATCTTCAATCTTCAATTTTTTTTCTAGGCTCCCCAACGGGACCAAGAAATCGCCCTGGACAACGATGCCCTGATCAACTTGGTCCAGGAGCGAGTCCCGTTGTGGGACAGCCGTGATCCGCAGGACGCGGACGCGTCGGTGACCCGGAGGCTCTGGAATGAGGTGGCCGCAGCACTGATGGAGGGTTGGGACAACGCCTGTCAAAGGGTCCGCAAGGATTTTCGTAAGTATTCCAATGCTCTGTGATGCCGCAGTGACTCTTGGCCGTGATCACACAGTTGTGTGTCATGCTAGAAATATTCTAGCATGATACACATTTGTCTTATCGTGGCCAACAGCGAGTGCATTGTGTACTGTATTGTTTTGTGATGCCGCAGTCACCTTGGCCATGATCACACAGGTGTGTGTCATGCTAGATATATTCTAGCATGATACACATTTATGTTATCATGGCCAACAGTGAGTGCATTGTCTATTGTATTGTTTTGTGATGCCGCAGTCACCTTGGGCGTGAACACAGGTGTGTGATGCTAGTGATTTTCCCATCAGTGCATTTTACAATTTTTTTTCTTTTCATAGTGAACAAAGTCAGTGTCACGCGGCGGCTGCCGCGCGCTCCTCTCTCTGCCTCCTCCCGGCCGCAGCTTACCCTTCCTCCGGCATCCTGCTTCCCTCTGCGCCGGCGTCCTCGGTCCTCCCCGGCTCCTCTTCTCTGTCCGGCGGTCCCCTTCGTCCGGTCTTCCGGACTGCGCCGGGTGCACGCCCCCGCCCCTCCTGCTCGGCGGGCGCGCGCACATACTGTGCCTGGGCACGCGCGCTCCTCCTCCTCCTCCTGAGGACGCGCGCCTGCTCCTCCTCCACTTTAGGTCACGACCTGGAAGTCCTCCTACTAGCCCCTATATCTGGCCGCCTCTTCCTGCCAGCGGTGCCTGAGTATCACTGCTTTTCCCTAGTGATTCTGGCCGCCCTCTATGCACGCTATCGCGTCCTGTCCATCCGTTGTTCGTTCACCTCTCCATTTTTCCTCTCTCCTAGGTCCTGTGTCTCCCAGCCGTGCCCACCTGTCCTGTGTCTCCCAGCCGTGCCCGCCTGTCCTGTGTCTCCCAGCCGTGCCCGCCTGTCCTGTGTCTCCCAGCCGTGCCCGCCTGTCCTGTGTCTCCCAGCCGTGCCCGCCTGTCCTGTGTCTCCCAGCCGTGCCCGCCTGTCCTGTGTCTCCCAGCCGTGCCCGCCTGTCCTGTGTCTCCAGGCCGGTACCGTCAGTCCTATACCCCCAACTCGGCTCTAGCTGTCTGTCTGTCGTTACTCTCCAGGGTACCAGCTGCCGTGGTAATAGTTACCCGCGGGCTTGCCCCAAACGCTCCCTGTATAGGGGGTGGTCCACCTGGTCAGCTCGCCCCCAGGAGGTTCGTTGCCACGGTCTAGCGGGTCCACCCCAGGTGTACCTTACAGAATACTCAGGCCATGGATTCCGCTGGTACCCCGACCCCGACCCAAAAGGAACTTTTGTTCCTTCGTGAGAATCAGGCGAGGATCATGTCGTTCCTCAAGTCTATGGAGTCCAGACTTTCATCTCTGCAAACCTCCGATCCGGGGATTGCCTCCCAAATCTCCGGCTTACAGCAGGAGCTTGCTCAGCAGCGCGACACCCAGGCCCATATTTTAAACTACATAGCCTCTGTAGATAACCGCCTTCTAGCTCTACAGACGGCGGCCGCTGTCCCTGTGCCTGCGGCAGCTTCCCAGTCCTCGCCCCGCTTGGCTAAACCCCCACGCTATAGTGGGGATCCCAAGCTCTGTCGGGGGTTCATTAACCAGTGTCAGTTGCACTTCGAGCTGGCACCCCTGCAGTATCCCTCCGACCGGGCCAAGGTGGCCTTTATGATTTCCCACTTAGAGGGTGAGGCATTGGCTTGGGTGAATCCTTTGTGGGAGCGAGATGACCCGATAGTCTCCCAGCTCGCAACCTTCTTGGAGACATTCCGCAAGGTCTTTGATGAGCCTGGGCGTCTGGTCTCCGCTACCGAGTCCTTATTTTGCCTTCGCCAGGGTGCTCTCTCTGTGGGACAGTACGCCATCCAGTTCCGTACGTTGTCTTCTGAACTAGGATGGAACAATGAGGCTTTAGTAGGGGCTTTTTGGCGTGGCTTGTCGCCCCGAATCAAAGATGAGTTGGCAGGCAGGGATACACCTACGTCTTTGGAAGATCTCATCTCGCTGGCAACGCGAATTGACCTGCGTTTCCGAGAGCGTTCCCGCGAGGCCGTCAGGGAGAGAAGACCCACTCGGTTCTCTCCTCCGATGCGCAGTCCTCCCCGCGCTCGGCCTTCCACCTCGGCGTCAGCCCCTGAACCCATGCAGGTTGACCGACTCAGGCCCGCAGAGCTACGCCGCCAGGAGAGACTCACTCATGGTCTCTGTCTCTATTGTGACAGTGCCTCCCACCTTCTACGTTCCTGCCCTGTGAGGCCGGGAAACTCCTCCGCCTAGGACAGGTAAGAGAGGCCTCCCTAGGTGCCTTCGACACCTCTCTACCTTTGACCCTTCCTGTTTTGTTTATCCAGGGATCCAAACGTTTCTCGGAGCTAGCCTATATTGACTCAGGGGCTGCTGGTAATTTCATCCAACTCGAGGCGGTGAAGAGATTGGGGATACCTGTTAGGTCCTTGGAGGTTCCCCGGCAGTTAGCCTCAGTCGACGGGATTCCCTTGCGCGAGACCGTAACGTTGGTCACTGAAGAGCTGGAATTACAGATCGGGGTCCTGCACCGTGAGAGAATAACCTTCTTCGTGCTGCCGTCTCTATCCCACACCTTGCTCCTGGGCCTTCCGTGGTTGAGGATGCATGAACCTGTCCTAGATTGGCGGACCGGAGACATCCTTCGCTGGGGCTGCATTTGCCAGACTAGATGTCTTCGTCCAGTACAACCCCTCAAATGCTCGTCTCCTGTCTCGGGTCCTGCGGATTTGCCCTCGGCCTATTGGGCTTTTTCAGATGTCTTTGATAAGAAAGAGGCAGAGGCTCTTCCACCGCACCGGCAATATGATTGCCCCATCGAGCTTGTACCCGGCTCGACTCCGCCCCGGGGGCGAATCTATCCGTTGAGTCCACTCGAGTCCCAGGCCATGTCTGAATATGTACAAGAGAATTTGGCCAAAGGCTTCATCCGAAAGTCTTCTTCTCCCGCTGGGGCTGGCTTCTGTAAGGTACACCTGGGGTGGACCCGCTAGACCGTGGCAACGAACCTCCCGGGGGCGAGCTGACCAGGTGGACCACCCCCTATACAGGGAGCGTTTGGGGCAAGCCCGCGGGTAACTATTACCACGGCAGCTGGTACCCTGGAGAGTAACGACAGACAGACAGCTATAGCCGAGTTGGGGGTATAGGACTGACGGTACCGGCCTGGAGACACAGGACAGGCGGGCACGGCTGGGAGACACAGGACAGGCGGGCACGGCTGGGAGACACAGGACAGGCGGGCACGGCTGGGAGACACAGGACAGGCGGGCACGGCTGGGAGACACAGGACAGGCGGGCACGGCTGGGAGACACAGGACCTAGGAGAGAGGAAAAATGGAGAGGTGAACGAACAACGGATGGACAGGACGCGATAGCGTGCATAGAGGGCGGCCAGAATCACTAGGGAAAAGCAGTGATACTCAGGCACCGCTGGCAGGAAGAGGCGGCCAGATATAGGGGCTAGTAGGAGGACTTCCGGGTCGTGACCTAAAGTGGAGGAGGAGCAGGCGCGCGTCCTCAGGAGGAGGAGGAGGAGCGCGCGTGCCCAGGCACAGTATGTGCGCGCGCCCGCCGAGCAGGAGGGGCGGGGGCGTGCACCCGGCGCGGTCCGGAAGACCGGACGAAGGGGACCGCCGGACAGAGAAGAGGAGCCGGGGAGGACCGAGGACGCCGGCGCAGAGGGAAGCAGGATGCCGGAGGAAGGGTAAGCTGCGGCCGGGAGGAGGCAGAGAGAGGAGCGCGCGGCAGCCGCCGCGTGACAGTCAGAACCCGTTGGCGCTCGATGAAGGACTGCTTCAACAGGAATGTACGTCAGGAGGGCCAGAGTCGCAGTTGTGCTGCGGCAAGGACCAGGACAAAATACAGATACCACCGGGCGTTGGCGTTCTTAAAACTGGTCCTTGCCACCAGAGCGTAAGTATTTTGGTGTATTGTATTGTGTAATAATCTGTGTTTTTCTATTCAACAGCAGTTGGCTCTTGTAAATGCATGATACTCATGTTTTTCTTTTCTTTTCACAGCACCTGGACTAGCACCCTGCAACCTGTCCCTGGAGCGGTCCTTCATTGAACGACCTCGGACCCTTCCCAGCCATCCGACAGCCAGGAAGCATCTTGCAGGTCAGCAACACAGACAACTGGGGACCAGGAAGCTGGTATGTCAGGTCTTCCCCTGTCCCAGGTCTCTGCCACTGGTTTTGCGGGCACTTCCCACCAGCGGCAGAGGACCTCAGATGGGAATGTCATGCCCGAGTTCCTTCACTTGAGCTTGGCCTTTCAGAATGGCTTCAAGGCGCTGGCAGACAGAGTGTAAAGCGGGTTTTAACCAAGTGGAAAGCGGTTTTAACCACATGGACCACCGCTTCCAGTCTGTCGACAGTCGCCTTGACCGTCTGGAAGCCGACCTCAACAGACCAGTGCACCATTTTTTCAGCAAAATTGAACAGCCCATGGTGGAACACCTTAGTCCAGATCTCCAGCTGACTGTGATGCAGGCCTGCAACAATGCTTTCTTGCAGACTATGCAACAGAGTCAGTACGTGCAGCAGTCAGTGGTGGCATTTCCACCTGTGCCACCACTGACTCGCTTCACGTCACTACCGACTTCTGCTGCATACCACTGCACGGCCACCTGCATTCCAAGCCAAGGAGGACACCACTACACCACCCCAAGTCCGAGTGCTGCTGGTCACTCCACCGCCACCACCATGGCAAGCGCCATGGACCACCACCGCCACCACCACGCCTGCTTGGAGCACCACCACCACTCCTCCAACCTGGACCAGCACTGCCACCACAACTCATCTAGCCTGGACCAGCACTGCGGCCACAACTACTACAGCCTGGACCAGCACTGCCACCACAACTCCTCTAGCCTGGACCAGCACTGCCGCCACAACTACTACAGCCTGGACCAGCACTGCCACCACTCCTCCAGCCTCAACCAGCACTGCCGCCACAACTACTCCAGCCTGGACCAGCACTGCAGCCACAAGTACTCCAGCCTGGACCAGCACTGCCGCCACAAATCCTCCTGCAAGGACCAGCACTGCCACAAGAAATCCTCCTGCATGGAGCAGCACTGCCGCCACCAATCTCCAACAGCAAGGACCAGCACTGGCAACTCCACCACCAAACAGCAGCAGCATCAAAGTGGGGACCTACATTCTATTTTTGCTCCAACGCAGCAAAGGTCACCCAGCTCCAGGCGGTCAGAATCATCAACGGGGTCAGGCAGCTCTAGGAGGTCCAGGCAGGACACACAAACACACGAGTGCAAATAAGTAAAACCTGGTACTCAATTTGTTTAGCTGATTTAGTAGAAATTTTATTGAATAGTCAGTGGTACAAATAAATAGACGTTTCGGTCTAACTCGACCTTCATCAGTATACCGACTACTATAATGAATGAGTCCTGAAAAAGGGATTTAAATATTATTGTCCTCTCTGAGCCTATGGTATCACCTGTTGGACTTTCTCAATCTTATGTGCCGTGTCACTTAGAGTGATTACCTTCTCAATGAAGAGCACATGAAAGTCCAACAGGTGATACCATAGGCTCAGAGAGGACAATAATATTTAAATCCCTTTTTCAGGACTCATTCATTATAGCAGTCAGTATACTGATGAAGGTCGAGTTAGACCGAAACGTCTATTTATTTGTACCACTGACTATTCAATAAAATTTCTACTAAATCAGCTAAACAATTTGAGTGCCAGGTTTTACTTATTTGCACTATTGGTTTGGGATCCTATCTGAGCACCGCACCAGTTGTGCCACGTATCTTTTTCTATAACACAAACACACAAGAGACACAAAAAAATGAAAACTTTAACCGTCCCTCCCTCCTCACCTCCCATTGCATCTCAACCTGCCTAAAATTCCATCCCTGAGCTCCTTTCTGCCCCACCTTTTATTTCACCTTCCCCTAGAACACCTTCCTTGCCTTCCAGCCGTTCCTCGTCTCTACACACCCCCAACGTGCAACCATCTACCCCCAAAGTGTGTAAAAATAAATGATAATTTGTGGTTTACCATAATAATGCTTGATGTTTGTCTTTCGCCGCCTACACACACTGCGCCGTACACGTTGTGTTTTTGCTACCACATAGCTCCATTAATGACACATGTTTCTTGTGTCATTCCTGGAGATATGTGTAGTCAAAAACACAAAATATATGACTTGTATTTTCACCACCAGTCTCTTCAGTCTGCTAATATTGCACAGACTGAATAGAGGATGGTGTTGAGTGCAAGGCATATTTATTGTTACCTTGCCAGGTATCATAAAGAGTGAATAGAGGATGGTGTGTTTTTACCATCATCATTTCACTCTCTGTGACACAAGGCCAGGGGATTATAGATATACCTTGTAATTAATTACATCCTCTATTCATTTTGTGGTGAATAAACTGAGGAGATGATGGAGAAAATACACGTCATATGCACAATACCCTGGCCTCGTATCAAAAGTATTTATCACACCTGGGCAGGTGAACACATATGAGTTAACCTGCAGCTTCGCTTCAGTCTGCATTATCTATTGGTCGCAGACTGGAGCGAGTCTGGAGTTTAACTCATATGTGTATTCAACTGCCCAGGTGTGCTAATTTCACCATGACAACAGGCCTGGGGATTGTAGAAGTTGTATAAACTTTATCATCTCTATAGTCTGTGTTCATGCTGAAGCCACAGTGAAGATCCTATATTAATATTCATTCTCACATGGTCAGGTGTTTTAAACAGTGAAGGCTGCTATTGCATCCCAAACTCACTATTTGTAACATCAGGCCATGATGATACAAATATGTATTATCTCCACCGTCGCTGCACATTGAACACAAACTGTAGAGATGATACAGGTCATACAAATTGTGTGTATGTAGTCACCTGGCCAGGAGTGCTAGTAAATTAATGATGCAAAAAACACAGCATCATGAATTCACAAGTACACCTGGGCAGGTGATTATTGTATTGGAGTGTATAAAAAAAAAAGTGCACTCGGAACCGGTATCCAAACAGGTTTTTTATTAACATATACACAAGAAAACAATTTTACACCATTTGATCTTGCCATTCCACACATCCTACATCAGAGATAAAGTAGGCCGCAAATTGGTCCCTCATTTGGACAACTTCAACTGATGACCTCAGAGGGTGCTGAGTGAATTTAGGCAATGGGTTTGCAGCTGGTCCTTTGAGTTCAAAGTTAGGGTGCTCTTTAGCCATAACAAAATTATGAAGAACCACACACGCCTTCACCACCTCATCCACTGTTTCCAGCTTTAGATTAATGGCTGTGCCTAGAATGCGTCATCTGGAGACAAGAATACCAAAAGCACACTCTACAGTTCTTCGGGCCCTGGTCAGTCTGTAATTAAAGATTTTTTTGGTGTATTCCAAGTTCCAACTGGAGTAGGGTTTCAGCAGGTTTTGGTACATTTGGAATGCCTCATCCCCAACCATTACAAATGGCTGTGGCGGACCTTCGGTGTGGGGAAGAGGCCGTGGCATGGGGAAATTAAAATGGTTGCCATACAACCTACGGCCCATGTCAGAGTTCTTAAAAGTCTGTGACTCATTCCCCCAGCAAATGCCCCAATGTCCACCGGAAAAAACAGACAGTCTGCATCCGCAATGGCCATGAGTACTGTAGAAAAGTACTTTTTAGAGTTAAAGTACTCCAATCCAGTTCTTTTAGGTTTTTATTATCCGGATGTGTTTCCCATCCACCGCTCCCAAACAGTTGGGGAAATTGCAGACTGTCCAGAATCTTTCAGCGATTTCCATCCACTTTTTCGCAGTGGGCAGGGGTATAAATTCTGGACAGAGATCGTCCCACAAAGCACGGCAGGTGTCCGCAACTATTCCCGACAAGGTGGATATTCAAATCCGGTACTGGAAGTGGAGTGAAGATAGGGTCTCTCCAGTAGCCAGGAATCTGAGAAACAGAAAAAGAACAAAAATTAATATTTAGCTTGAAGTTTTTTTAAAACAATAACATAAAAAATTATTAGTACCTGGCATAACAATAATTCAGCAGGCTTTTGTTTAATACACGGCAGAACAAAAACAATTATGCAGAAATTGGTTTTTTAGATATTACGTACCGTAATGTGACCAGGAGACGTTCCTCAGGAGGAATCGTATGACGGAACTGTGTGTCCTGTCTACGGATGGCTTCTTGAACATGATCAAGCAAATCCATGAAGCTTTCTTGGACATCTGGGCATAGTCAGTAAATTTCTCCGGGTTTCCCTGGAGCTCGCTGTAGAGGGTGTGGTACACTGCACGGCTCTCACGGAGTTCAATAATCGGATGTATCCACAAACGCCACCGTTGCCGTTTTCGCTGTCTCTCTCTCTCCCTTTGTTGCTGGCAAGCAAATGCAAAAGCCTGAGCCAACGCGATGTCCAAATCCAAGTTAAAGTGAAAACTCTTCCAACGCAGATCCATATTCACAAAGGAAAAAGCAAGCAAATCTGAAGAATTCAGCTGTAAACAGGGTCTATATAAAGAATTCCCAGGACATACACCCACTGGTGTCCTATTGGTGGAGTCTATTTCAAGAATTTCTCAAGGATTTTCCTCCTGTGAAATGTGACACCTAGACAACGCATGCACATAAAAAACGCAAACGCATGCAAAAATGGATGAAATCTCATACAAACGCTGCATTTTTTTGTCATCATGCGCACGCTGATGCGTCAAAAATCGCTGCGTTTACATGTGTTTGCAAGTGTTTTTTTATTGCGTTTCAAGTGCACACGAAACGCTGTGCAAAAAGGTGCAAATATGAAACTAGCCTTAAACAGGCAGCTAAACCGCTATCCCGGGGTTCAATAAGGAGGCTGTAGGTTGAATCTGTATTTTATTGAACGTGGTGGTATACTGATGTGCGGTGAAACTACAAATTAAACATATACATACACTGACTCAATACATGGTTCATCAAGGATACGTACAGTATCATCAGGGCCGCAGCTATAATGAGGCGAGTTGAGGAAGCTGCTGAAGCGGCAGGCAGCAGGGGGCGGCATTATGCGCTCCTCTACCCGCAGCACCTACAATTTAGCCTCTGCACGCTGTTGCTGCGGTCGTGCAAGAGGCTGTAATTGATGAGGTCACAGGAGGAAAGGAGTCAGGGCCCCCTGATTATGTGACCCCTGACTCCTCCCCTCCTGTGACCTCATCACAGGTCCTGTGCGCATCAGCCCTTGTTTTATGCAGGACTCTGCAGTGCTGGTTGTCCACGGATCACGATGATGACTGTACCTCTGACCACCAGGTATCTGGATGATGACTGTAACGCTGACCACCAGGTATCAGGATGATAACTGTACCTCTAACCACCAGGGAATAGGATGATGACTGTACCTCTGGCCACCAGGGATCAGGATGATGACGGTACCTCTGACCAGCAGGGATCAGGACGATGACTGTACCTCTGACCACCAGGGATCAGGACGATGACTGTACCTCTGACCACAAGGGATCAGGACGATGACTGTACCTCTGACCACAAGGGATCAGGACGATGACTGTACCTCTGTCCACCAGCGATCAGGATGATGACTGTACCTCTGACCACCAGGGATCAGGATGATGACTGTACCTCTGACCACCAGGGATCAGGATGATGACTGTACCTCTGAGCACCAGGGATCAGGATGATGACTGTACCTCTGAGCACCAGGGATCAGGATGATGACTGTACCTCTGAGCACCAGGGATCAGGATGATGACTGTACCTCTGACCACCAGGGATCAGGATGATGACTGTACCTCTGTCCACCAGGGATCAGGATGATGACTGTACCTCTGACCACCAGGGATCAAGATGATGACTGTACCTCTGACCACCAGGGATCAAGATGATGACTGTACCCCTGACCACCAGGTATCAGGATGATGACTGTACCTCTGACCACCAGGGATGAGGATGATGACTGTACCTCTGGCCACCAGGGATCAGGATGATGACTGTACCTCTGACCAGCAGGGATCAGGACGATGACTGTACCTCTGACCACCAGGGATCAGGACGATGACTGTACCTCTGACCACAAGGGATCAGGACGATGACTGTACCTCTGACCACCAGGGATGAGGATGATGACTGTACCTCTGTCCACCAGCGATGAGGATGATGACTGTACCTCTGTCCACCAGCGATCAGGATGATGACTGTACCTCTGGCCACCAGGGATCAGGATGATGACTGTACCTCTGGCCACCAGGGATCAGGATGATGACTGTACCTCTGGCCACCAGGGATCAGGATGATGACTGTACCTCTGACCACCAGGGATGAGGATGATGACTGTACCTCTGTCCACCAGGGATCAGGATGACTGTACCTCTGACCACCAGGGATCAAGATGATGACTGTACCTCTGACCACCAGGGATCAAGATGATGACTGTACCCCTGACCACCAGGGATCAGGATGATAACTGTACCTCTGACCACCAGGGATCAGGATGATGACTGTACCTCTGACCACCAGGGATCAGGATGATGACTGTACCTCTGACCACCAGGGATCAGGATGATGACTGTACCTCTGAGCACCAGGGATCAGGATGATGACTGTACCTCTGACCACCAGGGATCAGGATGATGACTGTACCTCTGACCACCAGGGATCAGAATGATGACTGTACCTCTGATCACCAGGGATCAGGGCGATGACTGTACCTCTGACCACCAGGGATCATGATGATGACTGTACCTCTGATCACCAGGGATCAGGGCGATGACTGTACCTCTGACCACCAGGGATCAGGATGATGACTGTACCTCTGACCACCAGGGATCAGGATGATGACTGTACCTCTGAGCACCAGGGATCAGGATGATGACTGTACCTCTGACCACCAGGGATCAGGATGATGACTGTACCTCTGACCACCAGGGATCAGAATGATGACTGTAAGTCTGATCACCAGGGATCAGGGCGATGACTGTACCTCTGACCACCAGGGATCAGTGCGATGATTGTATCTCTGACCACCAGAGGTGTAGAGAGCGGAGCCACGCATGTGCAAGGTGTACAGAGCGGAGCAGCGCATGTGCGAGGTGTACAGAGCGGAGCCGCACGTGTACGAGGTGTACGGAGTAGAGTCGCAGTGTGTGCATGGAGCGGAGCCACGTGTGTGCGAGGTGTATGGAGCGGAACCGCGTGTGTACAAGGTGTATGGAGCAAAGCTGCATGTGTACAGTTTACGGAGTGGAGCCATTTGTGTACAAGGTTTACAGAGCGTGGCTACTTGTGTACAAGGTGTACAGAGCAGAGCCGCATATGTACGAGGTTTACGGAGTAGAGCCATGTGTGTACTGAGTGGAGCCGTGTGTGTGCGCGAGGTGTACAGAACGGAGCCGTGTGTGTACGAGGCATAAAAAGCAGAACCGTGTGTGTATGATGTATGCTGAGCTGTACGTGTACAAGGTGTATGGTGGGGAGCATTCATACCTCCCAGCGGGACAGTCCCGATTTTGAGATAGATTCTGCCCCACTGCCCCGGCTAGGAGCTTACTTTTCCCGTGGACACAGGAGTGCACGGAAGAGCACTTTATAATTTGCACGTGATGTTCCACCGGAAGTGACGTGCTAGAAGCTGACAGGAAATGAGGTAATTTCGGGAGGAGATTGTGACGGAACCATGGAGGCACTTCAGGGAATGCTTCAGATGCATCACTGTATCCTCCTCCAACAGCGCGGACAGCAGGATCGCCTTGGACGGGGATGCCGGCCACGTGAGCGGATCATGATATATCCTGCATTGGGAGACTCAGGTGGGCACTACAGTGGGAGCCGGGCTGCTATAGTATCTTTATAGAATCTTTATTTCTCTCTCTGTTTCTTTATTTCTCTAATCTTTCTTTTTTTCTTTCTTTCTCTCTCTGTTTCTTTCCTTCTTTCTTTCTCCTCTTTCTTTCTCTCTCACTTCTTTCTTTCCCCTCTTTCTTTCTCTCTCTGTTCTTTCTTTCTTTCTCTCTCTGTTTTCTTCATTCTCTCTGTTCTTTCTTTCTTTTCCTCAGTACCAGTCAGTGTGCCCACAGTACCAGTAGAATAAGAGGGGTAGGAAACTAGGGGGCACTGGTCACATTGAGCCTCTCATACTTTTTACTGGTGTATGATCATATGCCCTCAGCACCCCCAAAAAGAGGGCCAGCGCCAGACAACAGGGAACAAACAAATCACTATTACTATCAGTCCAAGTGTACAATTATATAGGTAAAGTTAATGATGTCCCTGTGCCAAGCACTGTGGAGGATCAGAATATACTGAGGAGACCAGAACAGCAGGGTTTGGATAGAAGAATTATATGGGGCTCATTACACTGTATGAAGTAATATATGGTGCCCATTATGCTGTATGAAGTAATATATGGTGCCCATTATACTGTATGAAGTAATATATGGTACCCATTATACTGTATGCAGTAATATATGTTACCCATTATACTGTATGAAGTAATATATGGGGCCCATTATACTGTATGAAGTAATATATGGTGCCCAATATGCTGTATGAAGTAATATATGGTGCCCATTATGCTGTATGAAGTAATATATGGGGCCCATTATACTGTATGAAGTAATATATGGGGGACATTATACTGTATGAAGCAATAAATGGGGCACATTATGCTGTATTCTGCATTATATGGGGCCCATAATACTGTATGCAGTAATATATGGGTCACATAATACTGCATGGAGCATTATGTGGAGATAGGAGATGACTTTCTGTTTGTTGTGGATCTGACCGCTGGGACCCCCATGATCCTAGGAAACATAGTTTTGAAGGGCACCATGTAAATGGAGCTGTGGTCAATCATACGCACTGTGGTGCCATTCAAATAACTCCTATAAGAGAGTGAAGAGGGGACGACAAAGTATTGCAAAAATTCACTGATCGGGGTGAGGAGTGTTATAGTTTATGGCCAGGCCTACCATTGCCATTAATGACCCTTGTTCTGGATACTTCTGTGCTGTTCTTGCATGTGTGTGTGATGGCGCTGACATCCTTGTGTTTGGACACCTTTTTTTCTATTTATCTAAATCAAAATGTCCACAGGATACCAACTATCCTCAAATCCAAGGACGACTACCCTTTCCTACTGATACATGTAGGCACAAACGACACGGCAAGAAATGACCTACTATTCTGACTCATGGATATGTAGAACGTATGGTGCCTGGATAGACCGAGAGGTCTATCTGGGCCCCTTCCGTATCGACCTGTACTCACGTTCATACCGATTAATCAGACAGCTTAACTCAGCCACGATCTCATGTAAGAAGACTCCAGGAAAAGAGGGATGCTTTAACTGAAATTCTTGTATTATGATGAAAGCAGCAGGTAAAAAGGAATATTCTTCAGAGGACATGTAAGAAGATGCATACAGATGGAGGGACAATCACAAAATGGAGAATAAGGGAGGGAACAAACATACATCACAGGACTACAGGGAGAGAGTTGGGACAAAATACAGGGAAAGGCAAACTTCTGCCTAGCAACAAGGATACAACACAAGCAATGCAAATATTAAATGATTTCCCAAGTCGTGGGACATGACACCTACCAACTATCAGCGAAGACTTTGAAATTCTGGGGAAGAAAATAAAGGAACGGAACGTACAGGTTGTTTTCTCATCAATCCTCCCAGTCGATGGCTACGACGGTGGTGCAGGCAGCAAGGATTTGGATTCTTGGACCATGGCGTGAATTACCTCTACGATGGACTTCTCGCAAGAGATGGGATACACCTCACAAAACCTGGGAAACACACATTCGCCAGAAGACTTGCCACACACATCAGGAGGGCTTTAAACTAGAAGAAGAGGGGATGGGAGGAAAAACAGCAGACAAGAACATGCATCAGAAGGACAAACTAATCAAGGATACTAGATGTGGTAAAGAGGACCCAAGACAGGGTACTCAGAAGGAAGCTAAGAAAAAGGAAGCAAAACTTCTTTCCTGCATGCTGACCAACGCAAGGAGCCTGACCAATAAGATTGAAGATCTGGAGTTGGTAATGTATGAGGAAAAATCCGACATAGTAGGAATAACTGAGACATGGTTAGACAACAGCTATGACTGGGTGGCTAACTTGCAAGGATATGATTTGTTTAGGAGGGATCGTAAAAAAAGGAAAGGGGGGTGGAGTCTGTCTATATATAAAGTCCACTTTAAAGCCCACACTAAGAGAAGATATACAAGAGGGAAATGAAGAGGTGGAGTCTCTTTGGGTGAAGATACAAGGAGGGAAAAGTAATAAAATCCTCATAGGGGTTTGTAATAAGCCACCAAATATAACAGAAGCCACTGAAAATGTATTATTGAAACAAATAGACAAAGCAGCAAATCACAATGAGGTGATTATTATGGGGGACTTCAACTACCCCGACATAGACTGGGAAACTGAAACCTGCGTATCTCAGAAAGGAAAACAATTTCTGTCAGTGACCAAGGATAATTATCTGTGACAACTTGTGCAGGGCCCAACTAGAGGGACAGCCCTTCTGAACTTAATTTTAAGCAACAGGCCAGATAGAATAACAGAAGTACAAGTCGATGGGCACAATATTATACAATTCCACTTGTCCTTCAGTAAGGTGCCCTGGAAGGGGGTTACAAAAACGCTGAATTTCAGGAAAGCAAAGTTTGATCAGCTTAGAGAGGACCTTTGCCGAATTGATTGGGACAATGTCCTCAAAAATAGGAGCACAGAAAATAAATGGGAAATATTTAAATTAGTTTTACACACCCACTGTGAGCTACAGAAATAAAAGGGCTAGGAACAAGAGAACACCAATGTGGCTAAATAAGGATGTAAAAAGTGCAATAAATAACAAGAACAAGGCATTTAAGAAGCTAAAACAAGAAGGCAATGAAGAAGCATTAAAAAGTTATAGAGAAAAAAATAAAATGTGTAAAAAACAAATACATTTAGCAAAAGTGGAACCTGAGAGACTCATTGCTAAGGAAAGTAAAACAAACCCCAAACTATTTTTTAATTATATAAACAGTAAAATGATTAAAATTGATGGTGTCGGCCCTTTAAAGAACAATGAGGGTGAAATCATAGAGATCGATGTGGGAAAAGCAAATGTTTTAAATACTTTTTTCTCAGTGTTCACACAGGAAAAGGATTTGCCAGGGGAAATACAGAGTGATAATGTAAACTCCCCATTAAGTATTACCTGCCTAACCCAGAAAGAAGTACAGAACCGCCTTAGTAAGATTAAAATTGACAAATCACCAGGCCCTGATGGCATTCACCCTCGGGTATTAAGGGAGTTAAGTAATGTGATAGACAGGCCTCTATTCCTTATATTTAAAGACTCTATAGAAACAGGGTCTGTTCCTTTTGATTGGTACCAATATTTAAAAAGGGGTGTAAAAGGGAACCTGGAAACTATAGGCCGGTAAGCTTAACATCTGTTGTGGGTAAAATTTTTGAAGGGTTTCTAAGGGATACCATTATGGAATATCTCAATGTTAATAAATGTTTAACTCCATATCAACATGGATTTATGAAGGATCGCTCCTGTCAAACTAACCTGATCAGCTTCTATGAGGATGTAAGCTCTCAAATAGACCAAGGAGAATCATTGGATATCATTTATCTCGACTTCTCTAAAGCATTTGACACTGTCCCACATAAAAGATTGGTAAATAATATGAGAAAGCTTGGGCTAGGGGAAAATGTGTGTAGATGGGTAGGTAGCTGGCTTAGTGATAGAAAACAAAGAGTGGTTATTAATGGTGCATACTCAGATTGGGCCAGGGTTACTAGTGGGGTACCACAGGGTTCTGTATTGGGCCCCCTACTATTTAATATATTTATTAATGATCTAGTGGATGGCTTACACAGTAAAATATCAGTATTTGCAGATGATACAAAACTATGTAAGGTAGTTAACACAAAGGAGGACAGTTTGCAACTACAGACAGATTTGAGTAAATTGGAGAATTGGGATGAAAAATGGCAAATGAGGTTTAACACAGATAAGTGTAAGGTTATGCACATGGACAGGAGAAACAGATGCTACAATTACTTACTAAATGGGAAACTGCTGGGGAAATCAGACATGGAAAAAGACTTAGGCATTTTAGTCAATAAGAAGCTAAATTGGAGTGCCCAGTGTCAGGCAGCTGCCACCAAAGCAAATAGGGTCATGGGATGCATTAGAAGAGGTCTGGGGACACGAGATGAAAACATAATTCTCCCTCTGTACAAATCACTCGTCAGACCACACTTGGAGTATTGTATGCAATTTTGGACGCCGGTGCTCAAGAAAGACATTACTGAACTTGAAAGGGTTCAAAGGCGGGCTATGATAAATGGAGTTGGTTCACTACAATACCCAGAAAGGTTATCAAAATTAGGTCTATTTACTCTAGAAAAGAGAAGACTTATGGGAGACTTAATATATATGTACAAGTATATCAGAGAGCAATACAGAGATCTCTCCAATGAACTGTTTGTACCAAGGACTGTGATAAGAACAAGGGGGCATTCTCTTCGTTTGGAGGAAAGACAATTTCTGCACCAGCATAGAATAGGGTTCTTCACGGTAAGAGCAGTGAGGCTCTGGAATTATCTTCCTGAGGAAGTGGTGATGGCCAACTCGCTGAATGAATTTAAGAAAGGAATGGATGCTTTTCTTGTGAGTAACAGTATAGAAGGTTACAAATAACAGAATATTATAGGTAGATGGTTGACCCAGCTTAGGGGAAAGAATTTTTTTCCCTATGGAGAAAATTGGCTGCTACTCTGTGGGTTTTTTGCCTTCCCCAGGATCAACAATGCAGATCAGCTGTACTAAAAATAGGCTGAACTAGATGGACATAAGGTCTTCCTTCAGCCTTCAAAACTATGTAACATATATATATGTAACTATTGTACTCAGATTTACAGGATAGATATGAAAATGTACTTTGTGTGCGGGGGGGGGGCGTAATTTTGTTGTTCGCCTCAGGCAGCAGAGAGGCTAGGTTCATCCCTGCATATCATACATAATACATTAAGAATCAACATCTGCACATCTGCACTACTAGCTGAGGAGGGGGAAACTAACTGAGCAGGCTAATCTGAGACAGAAATTAGATATAGAAAGCGTGATTACTTACCAGCGATGCTGTTGCAAGGGGGAAGAGAAATGAGATGCTTCAAGTACGCAGGCAGAAGGAAAATGGGAGCCTGGAGGGAAAATGGGGGCTGAACTAACCATAATCCTTTGCAAAGGGCCCCCAGAAAGCACTGCAAAACTTACCATAATACATTGCACAGAGAGAAAGAAGACGAGCATAAAAGTGAAAGTAAAATAACACAATAACACTGCGGTTATGACTCTGGCCACTAGATGGAGCCAGAAACAATGAAAACAATAGAATTTATAGAAAACTGAACATTCTATATATTCTCAATACATCATTGGAAATATTATCAAATAGACAGTCAAAGGTTGTGAATTAGATGTCGGAGACAGAACACTCCCTGTCTGGCATCAAACGGATGTCACTATTCTTATTCTTCGAAGACAAATAGGACCAGCTCAGTTACTGGTCTGGAGAATGTCTTAAGTTCATACCCTTTGGCCATCTTCAGCTCGACTTTGTGGACGTTGCCATCTTTACTCAAGAATTTTGTAGTCACTAGTCCAAGTGGCCACTGGTTCCGATGGGCCTAACAGTCTTTCACAAGGACGAGGTCACCAATCCTCAGATTATGTCTGGTAGATTGCCACTTCATCCGTGGCTGCAGGGTAGACAAATAGTACTTGCGTCACCTGTCCCAGAATGTGTTGTCAAGACTTTGTACCTGTCTCCAGTGGTGCTTGTAGAGGAATCCTCCTGGAGGGGCGCTGGATAGTCCTGTTTTCTGGGTGAGGAGAGTAGCTGGAGTCAATGTATGAAGTGTAGACACCTGAGGGTGGATTTTAGCAACTGAGTCCTCTCCTACTAGTTCAAAGGTGTCTGGACAATGTTCCTCAGGGTACAATAGTTTTGGTCCTGAGAGCCATGTTGTGCTTCCTAGTCTACTTGCGTCAACTGCTCTAGTTGCGTGATCTGCAGGATTTTGGTCCATGGGGATGTAATGCCACTGTTTTCGATGAACTGATCTCCTAATTCGTAGCACTCTGTTGTTGACATAAATGCAGAATCATCTAGTTTCTGTCAGGATATGCAGAACTGACATCAAGCCAGTGTCTGGACCCTGAGAAACCTGAGCTCCTGCAGGGGCTTACCGGGGTCCCTAGGGAGAGGAGCACGTCCCAGAGGCTGTGTACTAACAGTACCTGAAGCCCCTGACTGCTGGGGGCATGGCCTAAGCTCCAGAAAGCTAGGAGCAGAAATAGAATTCCTAGAAGGGTGATTACAGGACAAGGTTACCAAGGGGCATAAACAGAGGCGTAAACCAGATTAGGCTGGGGTCAAAGCACGAGATAGCACAACAGTACCAAAGGATTAGACAGAACAGATAGTCAGGACTTAGCAAGAGATCAGTAAACCAGAATGGGCAATAGACGGTACAGAAGCGGCAGGCAAGCGCACAACAGGGACAGACTGGGTCAGAAGCCAAGATATCAAACACAGAAGCATGCACACGGCACAAGGCACAAACGCACAGGGGTCACTTAAACTAAGCCAAGGGCAAAAGTATAGCCGACAGAGAACCCTGGTAAAGAGTGAGTATAAATACCCCTCCCAGATCCAGAAAGAGGCCACATACACTTAACCCTGTGAGTGCATGGCAAGAACCCTGTCCAAACCTTGACAGTTTCATTGTGGATGCATCCAAGGACTACTTTGCTGTCTGAGTAGAACTTGGCTTGTGTCAGGTCGATATCCATCTTGGATGCGATGAACTCTGCTAACTCGACGGCTAGGACTGCAGCACAAAGTTCTAACCTTGGTATAGTGTGCTCTGGTTGTGGAGCAAGTTTGGCTTACCCCATAACGAATCCGATGTGGGTCTGACATTTGGAGTCTACAGTTTTGAGATAGGCAACCGCAGCGATAGCTTTGACAGCAGCATCTGCAAATATGTACAGTCTTTGGCTCTGTATCTCTGTAGACGGCACAGGGGTGTATCGTCTTGGAACAATCAGATTGGAGAGGGCTACTAAGGAGTTCTTCTATACCTCCCACTGGATTCTCTTGTCAGGTGGCAGAGGTGCATCCCAGTCAGATGTCTTAGTTAAGTCTCTTAGTATGGCTTTGACTTGTATAGTAACAGGAGCTGCAAAACCCAAGGGATCGTACAGGCTGTTAATGGTAGACAGGACACCTCTGCATGTAAAAGGCTTTTCTTCCTGGCTGACCTGAAAGGTGAAAGTGTCTGACTGTAGATTCCAGAGAGGCTCGAGGCTGCGTTGCATTGGTGTGGGGTCTGACCCCAGGTCCAGGTCTCTGAGACCGTTACACAAGTCTTGTGAAGGGAATGCTTTCATGCGTTCTTGGCTGTTTGAGGCTATTTTGTGAAGCCTGAGGTTAGAGCAAGCAAGCATCTCTTGAGCTCTCCTGAGAAGACTGATGGCAGTATCATTTGAAGGCATGGCTTTCAGACAGTCATCAACATAAAAGTCCTCTTCTATGAAATGTCTGACATCTGATCTGTATTCTTTCTCCTTCTTGAGCTGACCTTTTGAGTCCATAAATGGCAACTTGCAGGAGAAGAACTATTGCCAAAGATGTGCACTCTCATGCGATACTCCGTGACCTATTTAGTAGGATCATTGTCTCTGTACCAGAAGAATCTTAGGAAGTTCCTGTCTCTCTCTCACAAGGAACCAATGGAACATTTGCTGGATGTCAGCAATGAAAGCAATGGAATCCTTACGGAAGCGCATAAGTACTCCCAGCAGTTTGCTATTGAGGTCTGGTCCTGTCAGTAGAACATTATTCAGAGAGACATCATCAAACTTATCACTGGAGTCAAACACCACTCTAATCTGGCCCGGTGTCTTAGGGTGGTATACTCCAAACATGGGTAGGAATCAGCACTCCTCAGAGTCTTTGAGAGTGGGAGCTAGTTCTGCATGGCAGTTCTCAAGTATCCTTGACATGGAGAAAAAGTGATCTTTCATTTCTGATTTCTTCTGCAGATTATATTTAAGAGAGGAGAAACATTTTAATGCCTGATTTATGTTGTTTGGTAGACATGGTCTGTGGGTTCTGAAGGGGAGAGGTGCGACCCAGCTGTTGGTCTCATCTTTTACGAGTCCCTTGTCCATTACCTCTAAGAACAACTTGTCCTCTACCGACATTGCTACTTGGTTGTCTTGCTTAGTTCTCTGGAAGACTGTGCACCCCAACTGATCCTCATAGTTTCCTGACACCATACTGCTGTCATGAGTAAAGCCTATTAAATGATTGGGCAGTTGGATGCTGTGTGGTAGTTGCTAGACATGGTGTTAGGGACGGCGCAACGCACTAAATATAAATAATAGGAAATGCGTTCGCCGCCCGGGGTCCACCGTGCAGTAGGTGTAACAACCGCTGCTGAGTAATGGCAGACTCGCTATATGGCGGTATACTGCGCTCTGGTTAAATGTCACCCGAGGTGCTCAGAGCGGACTCTGTTAAACTCACAGAGGCGCTTTAGTACAAATAAAGCATAAATGCCGAGCCTGTTAGCTTCACAGGTCTCAGCTGGCGTGCACACATGGTATATGGTCGCAGGACACGGCCCAAGGTAGAGGTCGGTGTCCGTCTTGACCTACTGTGCGTGTGGCGTCGCTACTGCGGCCGCCAGTAAGTGCTGCTAACTGCAGCGCGGCGGTAACTACTGCCGCTGTATGATAGTGCCGTGAGGCATCACACTATCGGATGCTAGTGTAGCGGTGCGGTATGCACTGTGGTGTATGGCTTGCCACTGACTGGCGCTGACTATAACTCTAATTCCCTATCCACATGCGTAATATCAGAGGGAAGGGGTTTCATAATGAGTCAGTCACCAGAATTATACATCCATCACCATACACATATAGTAAGTATAGTCTATACTAGCGCATGGGCGAGCGGCCATTCGGGCCTTTTATAGCCATGCGCTTCCAGACCTCTGAGATGGGCCAATCAGATCAGGACAAGGACCTGAGCACATGACCCCCGATCTCCACTGGGAGATCGTCTCGTGGGCATGCCCAGTAGCGCGGCGAGAGGACTTAGCCTCTGGAGTGGTTTCCTGCAAAGCAGGTTGCGCTACCATTGCTGGTCCAGAGGTGGCAGCAACATCCAGACCCAGAGAGCTGGTCTGAGCAGGGCGCCTGGATTGCCGAAATTGCTGTGCCGGTCCCTGAGCGGTCGGAAAGGAATGGGAGACCGCTGAATGTATGGCTCTGGATTCCCTCTGTGCATCTGCAGGAATCTGACGCCTAACATTACCCCCTCCTAGGGCCCCCCCCTCTGAGCCTCGCTATGCTGAAAAGCTGCGATCAGGAGTGGAGTGTGGATGTTATCCACTGGCTCCCAGGTCTGGGCCTCTGGACCATTGCCCTTCCAGTCCACCAAATAAAACTTTTTGCCACGCACAATCCTGCGTCCCTCAAAGGCGTTAACCGCAAACTCGTCCGAAGACAAGTCTGATGACCCGGCAGATGACTCAGAGAACCGAGCCATGTGAACAGGTTTGAGAAGGGACACATGGAAATCGTCAGAAATGGCTAAATGTGGAGGAAGAGCCAGGCGGTAGACCACCGAGCTGATTCACTCGAGAACCTTAAAAGGTCCGATGTATCGCGGCGCGAACTTGGTGGACTCGGCCCGCAGCTTGATGTTTCGAGCAGAGAGCCACACCAAGTCGCCGGGGGAAAAAAAAAGGTTGGAGCGGGTCGCCGATGTTTGTCGGCGGATGCCCTCATTCTTTCTTTAGAGGCACGAATAGCATCCTGAGTGCGATCCCAAATGTCGCAAGCCTCCACTGCCCAGTCTGTCACCCTGGAGTCAGCGGAGGACACTGGCATCGGGACAGGGACGCGCGGATGTTGACCGTAATTTAGAAGGAACGGCGTCTGACCAGTGGAATCAGACACTGCATTATTCAGGGCAAATTCAGCCCATGGTAGCAAGGATGCCCAGTCATCCTGCCTGGCAGAGACGAAATGCCGCAGGTACGTGACCAAGGTTTGGTTGGCTCTCTCAACCAAGCCGTTCGTCTCGGGATGGTAAGCGGAGGACAGGTTTAGCTCAATGCCGAGTAGGCTGCAGAGGTCCCTCCAAAACCGGGATGCGAACTGGGGACCTCGATCACTAACAATTTTGTCCGGCATGCCATGCAGACGGAATACATGTTTTATGAACAGTGTGGCAAGACCACGAGCGGAAGGCAACCGTGCGAGTGGCACCTGATGCACCATTTTAGAAAAATGGTCGGTGACCACCCAGATGACCGTACTGCCACCAGACTTGGGCAGGCCAACCACAAAATCCATGCCAACCATCTCTCAAGGTCTATCCGCTACCGGCAGAGGGTACAATAACCCAGCCGGCCTCTGTCTAGAGGACCTGTTCCGTGCACACGAGACGCATGCTTGTATATATTCCTTAGTGTCTCGAGCCATGTGCGGCGACCAATACGACCTTGCCAGGAGTTCTGTGGTCCACTTATTGCCAAAGTGACCACCCACCCTGGACGCTTGTGCCCAGGCGAGAACCTAGGGCCATAGCTGAGAAGGCACAAAAGTCTTGCCCAGTGGCACTGACTCGAGAGCAACTGGAGCCACAGTTGTAAAGCTCTCCGAAGGGAGAATTAGCTGTGGCTCAGCCTCCCCTTCCTCCGCTGAGACCACCGAGCGCGAGAGAGCATCCGCACGGACGTTCTTCTCTCCAGAGAGATAGTGCAAGGTGAAGCGGAAGTGGGAGAAGAAGAGCGACCACCTAGCTTGACGAGAGTTCAAGCGCTGGGCCGTTTGCAAATAGACCAGATTTTTATGGTCCGTATACAGCTGGAAGGGAAACCGGGCTCCCTCCAGGAGATGTCTCCACTCGGAAAAGGACAACTTCATTGCTAGCAGCTCCCTGTCCCCGATGGAGTAATTCTTCTCCGCCGGTGAGAAGGTCTTAGAGAAGAAGAAGCAGGGATGCTTCCGACCTTGAGCATCCTTCTGGAAAAGGACTGCTCCTGCACCGACGGAAGAGGCATCCACCTCCAGGATAAACGGTTTAACCACATCGGGACGGTGTAAGATGGGAGCGCCAGCAAAATGGGATTTTAGAGACGAGAAGGCCTTGGAGACCTGTTCAGACCAAGCGTTAGGATTTTAGGATTAGCTCCTTTCTTTGTGAGAGCAAACAAAGGAGCTACCAGTGTGGAGAAGTGAGGTATGAACTGGCGGTAATAGTTGACGAACCCCAAGAAGCGCTGCACCGCTTTGAGTGAGTGTGGTTCCTGCCAGTCCATTACGACTTGCAGTTTGGCCGGATCCATAGCCAACCCCTGGGCCGAGATGATGTAGCCCAGGAACGGCAAGGACTCCTGCTCAAACTGGCACTTCTCCAGCTTGGCGAAAAGAGAGTTCGCCCGCAGACGATCGAAGACCCTGCAGACGTCTCTCCGGTGGGAGGTCAAATCTGGCGAGAAGATGAGGATGTCATACAGATAGACCACCACCGAAGTGGAGAGCATATCACGGAAGACGTCGTTGACAAAATCCTGGAAGACAGCAGGCGCATTACAAAGGCCGAAGGGCATGACCAGATATTCGTAGTGGCCATCCCTGGTATTAAAGGCTGTCTTCCACTCGTCTCCTTCGCGAATGCGGATCAGGTTGTACGCCCTCCGTAGATCTAATTTCGTAAAGAACGGGGCCTCTCGCAACCTGTCAAATAGCTCAGAGATCAACGGGAGAGGGTATTTGTTTTTAACTGTTATGGCGTTGAGACCTCTGTAGTCAATGCAGGGACGTAACTCTCCGCTCTTCTTCTGCACGAAAAAGAACCCTGCACCAGCCGGCAACACCGACTTTCTGATAAAACCTCTAGCCAGGTTCTCCCAGATATATTGAGACATAGCCTCTGTCTCAGGGAGTGACAGCGGATACACACAGCCTCTAGGAGGTTCCGTGTCTGGCAGAAGATCTATCGGGCAATCGTAAGGACGGTGCGGCGGGAGCGTCTCCGCAGATTTTTTAGAGAAGACGTCCGCGTACTGGTGGTAAGGTTTAGGAAGTGCCGAGAGATCCGCGGGCACTTCAGTGGAAGCTACCTGAACACTTCCCCTCAGGCACCTTCCCTCACAGTGCTTGCTCCAACACAGTATATTCCCCGAAGCCCAATCAAAATGAGGTGAGTGACAACGGAGCCAGGGAACTCCGAGAAGCACCTGGTCGATGCCATCTGGCAAAATGAACAAGGACAGAATCTCACGATGAGAGGGTGAGATTGAGAGCCTGAGTGGGTCCGTCTGGTGGGTCACCTGAGATGGTAAAGGTGCACCATTAACCACCCTGATGGTCAGAGGTTGGGGCAGTAACACCAGTGGAATAACGTGTTTCTGGGCGAAGGTCAAGGACATAAAGTTCCCCTCAGCCCCGGAATCCACGGTATCCTCTACCTCCCAGGTGGAGGCCCCGCTATCTAATGTCCCTCGGAATACCGGTTTCGGAGAAAAGGGTTTCATATTTGCCTCACCACCACCTACGACCACTGGACATGATCGTTTTTCTGACCGCAGAGGACACGTGCTAGCCGAGTGACAAAACTGCCGGCACTGGTAACAATGTGCGTAGCTTCGCACCGGACGTGGCTTGGGGCCGGCGCGAGACACCTCCATAGGTTCGGAGGGTGTAAGCTCCTGAGCGGGAGATCTTAGCGGCTCGGTGAAGGTGTGAGCCAAGTTAACCCTTCGTCTGGATTGCGCATGTTCCAGCCCGCGCGCCGTAAATCTGAGATCAATGCGGGTGGAGATGGCAATCACTTCCTCCAGACTTGTGGGTACCTCTCTGGTTGCTAGAGCATCTTTGACATGCTCTGCTAACCCTCTCCCAAACACAGGGATGAGTGCTTTATCGGGCCACTCTAGTTCAGAAGCAAAAGTCCGGAATCGGTCGACATAATGGCTGACCGAGAGAGACCTGTCAGGAACACCACACTACACTCGCTCACTGAGCCAGTGCGCATGTCCTGAGTACAAAAAACCGTGCTCAAAGATACCTGTGGAGCAGGGCAGCAGCGGTGACAATACATGCTTCAAAGTAGCAGGACCTGAAGCATGTGACTGCTGGGGCCGTGGCCTAAGCTCCACAGAGCTAGGAGCTGCAGGGAAACTCCTAGAAAGGTAACTACGGGACAAGTTACCAAGGGGCATAGACAGGGGCGGAAACCAGATCAAGTCGGGGTCAATGCACGAGATAGCAGGACAGTACCAAAGGGTTAGACAGAGCGGATAGTCAGGACGTAGCAATAGATCAGAAAACCAGAACGGGCAATAGACGGTACAATAGGGGCAAACAGTAGCGGAGTAACAATAGCCAAGCCAGGAGGTCAGAACCAGAGAAGGCAATAGTACCTAAAACGTGAGACGGAGTTCAGAGTGAGGGGACAGGCCGGGTCATACACGGGAATCAAACAAGCAATGCAGTACATGCACACCAGGGGGGTCGGTCAGACACACAGCCAGATTAACAGTATAGCAAAAGTTAAACCTGTGAGAACAGGACATTAACCATGTCCTAACCATGACAGTACCCCCCTCTTAATGGGGGGCCACTGGACCCCCAGGTTTCTCAGGGTATCTGGCATGAAAAGCCTGCACTAGTCGATCAGCATGCACCGAACTGGCCGGAACCCACGACCGATCCTCAACGGAATATCCCTTCCAATGTATAAGGTACTGAAGTCTCTGGCGCACCCACCGTGAATCAATAATGCGCCCTACCTCGTACTCCAGTTGACCCTCTACCAACACTGGTGGAGCCACAGATGAGGGATATTCTCTAACTGTCCCCACAGGTTTTAATAGGGACCTGTGGAAGACATTAGAGATTTTGAAGGAGGTGGGCAACTGTAATCTGTATGCCACCGAGTTGATCACCTCTACAATCTTGTATGGGCCAATAAATTTGGGGCCCAACTTCATAGAGGGTATTTTAAGTTTGATGTTACGGATGGACAACCAGACTTTTTCCCCCACTGTCAACGCAGGAACCACCCCCCTCCTCCTGTCTGCAAAATGTTTGAACTTCTTCTGGGCTTTGGAGAATTTCCCTGCACCTCCTTCCAGAGGGTTTTTAATTGTTGTACCATCCCCTCGGCACCAGGGCAATCCGAATCCATACGGGAAAATTCCCCAAACTGCGGAACAAACCCATAATTGACCTGAAAGGGAGATGTGGCGCCCCTGAGGGTTCAGTTGCCACAGAGGTACTGCACCTCCTCCTGAGATCAGGTGCCCCACCATCCAGGAGAGTTGGAGGCTTCTAACCACGCTCCAACACTCGCATCCCACACAACACGGTAGTTCAGCAAAGCCACATTGCGGCTCCCTGCTTGGAGTGTAGCAGAGCACCTTTGGTGGCTCCCTGCTTGGAGCACGAAACGTGCTGGGAGGTGGGTGGAGTTTAGAATGCATAAAGAGCGGAAAGGTTTAGGTAGTCAGTCAGTCGGGGAGAGTCACTCAGAGAGGAGTGAGGAGAGAAGATCCCTAAGAGAGGGATGGAGGAAGGAAGTGCTGCAGCTGCCTCAGTGATCTGAGCCAGCTGGCATGGGAAAGGAAAGAAGGAGAAAGAAATTGAACTGAAGCCTGAGCTTCCATAAAAAAGAAAGACAAGTACGGAATGTAGGAGTAAAAGGGAACACAGAGGACGTGGGTTAGAGGAAGAACCCTGCCTAGAAGTTCTAAGCGCAAGGCCGGGGCCCGGTCCCCGATGTTGTATGGACACTAATGGTTCTGCAGCAGACACCGGTGGAGTAGTGGGTTGTAAATGCACTACTCCCATCTAAGACTTGGGGCACAACAGCAACTTGGATAGTGAGCTGGGACTCAGGAGTAAGGAGTCCCCAAAGCAGGCTACAGCTGTCTGTCGTACAAGAAGACTTCTTGGGAACATCTGTCAGGAGGCACTCCAATGTAACTCAGTACTAGGAGTACTTCACTTAAAGGCGCTATAGAGGAGACATTCAGAAAGGTACATGTTGGTGGAGTATTGGAAGGGAGCATCCTATCTTGCCTGAAGGTTGACTGAGCCCAGGACCCGGAGGACACAGCACGGAGGCAGGCATCTGTGTGAACTGCAGACTGTGAGTAAAGCTTTGGAACTACATGCCCTGGTGTCCTCCACTTATTCCCGCACCACTACACCCCGCACTACTACATCTGGGTACCAGCCTCTACACCGCCCGTGCCTCTCCTCCATTGCTACATCTACACTGCCCTGGGACTACAGCTCCACCTGTGGGGAGCTTCACCATCTTGCCTGCAACCCACCACCAGTCCTAGAGGATCTGCATGCAGCGTCGGCCTAACACCTCACTTGCCGAACACAACAGGTGGCGTCACGAACTATTCATAAACTTTATTTCATTGTTCATTCATCCCCCTTTTTCTGTGACAACTCCCATTGAGATCAACGGGCCCGGTACCAAGTACCCCGCTAGGCCCTGGTGGGGCACTCCAGAGACTTTCCGGCAGACTGATTAATCCGACAGTTGAATGCAAATTCTGCCATGGGTAATACCTCACACCAGTCTTCCTGTCTGGAGGAGGCCAGGCATCTCAGAATATGCTCCAATGACTGGTTGGTGCGTTCAGTTTGTCCGTTGGATTTTGGGTGATAGGCAGAGGAGAATGACAACGTGACCCCCAACTTCATACAAAACTCTCTCCAAAACCTGGCCACAAATTGCACACCCCTGTCCGACACCACGTTCACAGGCACTCCATGCAGTCGAACAATGTGCTGTATAAACAAGTGGGCCAAGGTTTCAGCAGATGGTAATGCAGGTAATGGCACAAAGTGGGCTTGCTTAGAAAATCTATCAACCACTACCCATACCACTGAGTTGCCCTTGGAAGGTGGAAGATTAGTGATAAAGTCCATGGACAGGTGTGTCCATGGTTTATCCGGAATTGGCAAAGGCACCAATTCCCCGGCCGGCCGGACCTGAGAGCTTTTAGAGCGCGCACACACCCCACAAGTATTCACAAAACTTTTTATATCAGTACCCATAGAGGGCCACCAAAAACCCCTAGCTACTGCCCCCCTGGGTAGCTGCAATACCAGGGTGTGCACTTAACACAGAATCATGAAATTCTTGAAGGAGTGTGGGACGGAATTGTTCGGGTACAAACAATTTACCTGGGGGTTTATTCCTGGGAGCTTGTGCTTGTGCTTCCAGAATCTCTCTCTGTAACTCAGAGGAGATTTCGGCTACAACCACTCCCGGTTGAAGAATGGAGGAAGGAGGTTCTGGAGGGGACAAAGAATCAAAACTTCGGGATAAGGCATCGGCCTTTACATTTTTAGACCCTGGTCGGAACGTGATGGTAAAATAAAATCGAGAAAAAAAAAGTGCCCACCGAGCCTGTCTGGGGGTCAATCTCTTAGCAGACTTGATATAGGCCAGGTTTTTATGATCAGTGATGACCGTAATGGGATGAGCGGCCCCCTCCAAAAAATGCCTCCATTCTTCGAAGGCCAATTTAACTGCTAACAATTCCCTGTTACCGACATCATAGTTTCTCTCGGCCGAAGAGAACTTCTTAGAGAAAAAGGCACAGGGTTTGTGGTTAGCCAGGGTAGAGGGGCCCTGTGACGATACTGCCCCCACCCCAACCTCCAAAGCGTCGACCTCGAAGATAAAAGGTCTTGACGAATTGGGATGTACCAACACAGGGGCTGTAGTAAAACACTTCTTTAATGCCAGGAAGGAATTTTTTGCGGCCACGGACCAATTTTTTACATCTGCCCCTTTAAGAGTGAAGTCCGTCAAGGGTTTCACCACCTGCGAGAACCCTTTAATGAACTTCCTATAATAATTAGCGAAGCCCAGAAATCGCTGCAACCCCTTCAGGTCATGAGGCTGCACCCAATCTGTAAAGGCCTGAACCTTCCCTGGATCCATGCGGAATCCCTCCCCAGATACAATTACACCCAGAAAAGATAGTTCTTGCATAAAAAATGAGCACTTCTCCAGCTTAGCATACAAATGGTTCTCCCGGAGTCTCATAAGAACCGTACGCAGATGGTGCAAGTGTGACTGACTATCCTCAGAGTAAATCAAGATGTCATCCAGGTAAATGACTATGTAACGTCCAATCAAGTCAGAAAAAACAACATTAATAAAGTTCTGAAAAACCGCAGGAGCGTTAGTGAGGCCGAAGGGCATAACCAGGTTTTCAAACAGCCCCTCAGTTGTCAGGAACGCTGTTTTCCATTCGTCCCCCTCCCGGATCCTTATAAGGTTATAAGCCCCTCGTAGATCGAGCTTAGAAAACAATTTGGCCCCCGTGAGTTGATTGCATACATCAGGAATCAACAGGAGAGGGTATGTGTTTTTAACAGTAATTTTGTTCAGTTTTCGAAAGTCGAGGCACAGTCGCAACCCACCATCTTTTTTCTTTACAAAGAAAAACCCCGCTGCCACGGGTGAGACCGAGGGCCGAATATGCCCCTTGCGAAGGCTTTCTTTAATGTACTCTTTCATAGCTTGGCCCGGACAAATTAAACAAACGAGCCTTGGGTAATTTGGCTCCAGGTACTAAATCGATAGCACAATCATATGGTCTATGTGGTGGGAGCGCCTCAGCCTCGCTTTCGGAAAACACATCTTTAAAGTCTCTCTGGTACTCCGGAATACCCTCCAGACCGACAGATGACACAGATACAGATTTTATCGGATTGACAAAAGGAACCGGGTTACAACACAGACCAATATCATTACATCCCCATCGGGTGATCTCCCCCTTCACCCAATCAATAAGAGGATTGTGGCGTTGCAACCAGGGCATTCCCAATACCTTTCCTGCAGGCAGATTATTCATAATGAAACAACTTAAATTTTCCACATGAGTGGAACCCACTTTCATAGAAAAAACTTCAGACATAAAACAAATTCCATCCCGGGTAAGAGGGGATGAATCCACAGCCACAATTTTAACAGTGTCTTTTACCTGACTGTCCCTATCTTATTAAGAGTCACAACTTGGGCATCAATCAGATTAATGGAGGAACCACAGTCGACAAAGGCAGTGGTCATAACAGGACCACCAGCAAGTTCCAATTCAACCTGGAGCACCATTTTTATACGTGAGAAAAAATGTACCTGGGAGTCTGGACAACCTCCTCGATTGTTGCCCAGACTCAGTCGTTTCTCTGATGGTTTCTCTGAAGAAGGGCAGGAGGGGCAATTCCTTTTCCAATATCCAGAGGCTCCACAGTAAAAGCATAGTAGGTTGTCTCTACGGTGCCTTCTCTCTTTCTCCTTAACCGAGACTGACCCAACCTCCATGGGCTCAGATACAGGTGCAGTGTCACACAATTTGGGGTACAAGGGAGACTCTTGTTGCATCATTCCTCTAGCACGGAGTCTCCGGTCCATACGGACCGCCTGCATCATGGCGTCCTCCAGGGTATCAGGAGGCGGATGTAATGCCAGAGCGTCCTGCAGATGGTCAGACAGGCCCCTGCGAAATAACCCTCTCAGGGCGGCTGTGTTCCAGGATACTTCGGACGTCCAACGTCTAAACTCTGAGCAGAACCATTCAGCAGAGTGCCTCCCCTGTGTCATACTCATCACCATATCCTCTGCCAGACACACTCTATCAGACTCATCATAAATGTGCCCCAGGGCCTCAAAGAACAAATTCACAGACATACGTTCAGGAGCAGAGGAAGAGAGAGAGAAAGCCCATGCCTGTGGAGCCCCCCGAAGTAGGGAAATAATGACCCCCACCCTCTGGAACTCATCCCCGGAGGAGCGGGGCCTTAGAGAAAAAAAAAGCTTGCATCCTTCTCTGAAAGACCTGAACTCCTTTTTATCCCCTGAGAAAGGGTCTGGCAATTTGACCGGAGATTCGGGACCGCTATTGACACATCTCTACCCCCAGAACTAGAAGCCCCTGCATCAACAACCCCCTGCACAGTAACCACCAACTGTTGCTGGGTATGAGCCATCGTGCGCTGTTCCACATTGAGTTTATGGAACATTTGGGTCAGGTGCTTGACCTGATCAGCCAAAGCTTGTATGGGATCCATGAGGATAACACACTTTTTTTTTTCTTCAGAGAAAAAAAAACCAAACTGAAATGGTCAGCTATAATGTCAGGAACACCGTACTACACTCGCTCACTGAGCCAGTGCGCATGTCCTGAGCACAAAAAACCGTGCTAAAAGAAACCTGTGGAGCAGGGCAGAAGTGGTGACAATGCGTGCTTCAAACTATCAGGACCTGAAGCATGTGACTGCTGGGGGCGTGGCCTAAGCTCCACAGAGCTAGGAGCTGCAGGGAAACTCCTAGAAAGGTAACTACGGGACAAGTTACCAAGGGGTATAGACAGGGGCGGAAACCAGATCAAGCCGTGGTCAATGCACGAGATAGCAGGACAGTACCAAAGGGTTAGACAGAGCGGATAGTCAGGACGTAGCAATAGATCAGAAAACCAGAACGGGCAATAGATGGTACAATAGGGGCAAACGGTAGAGGAGTAACAATAGCCAAGCCAGGAGGTCAGAACCAGAGAAGACAATAGTACCTAAAACGTGAGACGGAGTTCAGAGTGAGGGGACTGGCCGGGTCATACACGGGAATCAAACAAGCAATGCAGTACACGCACACCAGGGGGGTCGGTCAGACACACAGCCAGAATAACAGTATGGCTGACAGAGAATGCTAGTCTGGAGTGAGTATAAATACCCCTCCCAGATCCAAAGAGAGGCCAGCAAAAGTTAAACCTGTGAGAACCGGACATTAACCATGTCCTAACCAGGACAAGACCCCTGTGTTAGGGCCAATAATTGGAGAGAGTTGTCGTGCATGATCCGTGTTCCCAAAAATACCTGCTTCAGAGCCGCGAGGAACTGAGCAGTCCCCTGAACCACGGGATCATCACGCTCCCACAATGGCATAGCCCACTCTAATGCCCTGCCAGATAAAAGAGAAACAATAAACCCCACCCTAGCCCGCTCTGTAGGGAACCGTGCAGCCAGTAACTCAAGCTGGATAGAGCACTGACTCACGAATCCCCTACAGGTGGCGCTGTCACCCGAAAACTTGTCGGGGAGCGGGAGGCGAGATATTGTCTGCATAGGCGTGAGTGTGGTCACGCGTGAGACAGCCTCTGCGACTGCCTGAGCAGTGGCTACGGTAGCATACGCAGCTGAGGTGGAGCTCTCGATAGCCGCCAACCTGCTCTCCAGCTGCCGAATGTACCGCTGCAGCTGCTGCAGGTTTGCAATTACTAGCCAGACCCTAGCGCTAGTATAATGTTAGGGACTGCGGAACGCACTAAATATAAATAATAGGAAGTGCGTTCGCCGCCCGGGGTCCACCGTGCAGTAGGTGTAACAACCGCTGCTGAGTCATGGCAGACTCGCTATATGGCGGTATACTGCGCTCGGGTTAAACGTCACCCGAGGTGTGCAGAGCGGACTCTGTTAAACTCACAGAGGCGCTTTAGTACAAATAAAGCATAAACGCCGAGCCTGTTAGCTTCACAGGTCTCAGCTGGCGTGCACACATGGTATATGGTCACAAGACACGGCCCAAGGTAGAGGTCGGTGTCCGTCTTGACCTACCGTGCGTGCGGCGTCGCTACTGCGGACGCCAGTAAGTGCTGCTAACTGCAGCGCGGCGGTAACTACTGCTGCTGTACGACAGTGCCGTGAGGCATCACACTATGCTAGTGTAGCGGTGCGGTATGCACTGTGGCTTATGGCTTGCCACTGACTGGCGCTGACTATAACTCTAATTCCCTATCCACATGTGTAATAGCAGAGAGAAGGGGTTTCATAATGAGTCAGTCACCAGAATCATACATCCATCACCATTCACACATAGCAAGTATAGTCTATACTAGCGCATGGGAGAGCGGCCATTTGGGCCTTTTATAGCCAAGCGCTTCCAGGACCTTCCAGACCTCTGAGATGGGCCAATCAGATCAGGACAAGGACCTGAGCACGTGACCCCCGATCTCCACTGGGAGATCGTCTCGTGGGCATGCCCAGTAGCGCGGCGAGAGGACTTAGCCTCTGGAGTGGTTTCCTGCAAAGCAGGTTGCGCTACCATTACTGGTCCAGAGGTGGCAGCAACATCCAGACCCAGAGAGCTGGTCTGAGCAGGGCGCCTGGATCGCCGAGATTGCTGTGCAGGTCCCTGAGCGGTTGGAAAGGAATGGGAGACCGCTCGATGTATGGCTCTAGATTGCAGCTGCAGGAATCTGACGCCTAACACATGGAACTCGCTGTTGCAAGGTTGAAACAGAGATGGGCGTCCTTTATCCAATGTATTTGTTAGCATACTTGTCACAGAAGATGGGGGGTGCATATGTTTCCTATTATGACCCATCCTAGGTCTTTCCTTTGGGCATAGGGAGCATTGTGGAGTCCATTGATGTGACTTCTCACTTTATGAACCTGTAGGATATCTCTTCCCAATAGCAGTATTATGTGTGCCTGATGGCCGAGTTCTGGTATAAGGTGTGCTGTGTGTTTTAAGTGGGCATGATGGATTGCCACATCTAGTGTAGGGATTTCAGATCTGTTGTCTGGGATCTGATTACACTCGATTATTCTAGGTAGTGGTAGGCAGAATTGTCCGTCTAAGGACTCAATTTGGTAGCCAGTGGCTTTCCTACCTGCTGTTGTCACAGTACCTGCACATGTCTTTAATGAGTAAGGAGTGCTTGGTCCTTTGATGTTGAATAGGTCAAAGAATGTTGATCTAGCCAGGGATCGATTACTTTGATTATCCAAGATAGCATACAGTCTTATAGCTTTGTCTCTATGACCCTTTGGGTACACTTTTACAAGGCATATTTTTGAACAGGACCTACTTTCTATTGTCCCTTTACAGACTTCAGTATATTGTGAAGTGATCTCTGGCGTAGCTGCATCAGTGCTCCTTTCCTCCCTGCCATTCTCACTGTCAGCTGGCGTGTTTTGTGCACTACATGGAGCTGGGCCAGGGTGTAGGGCAGTGTTATGATCTGTGGTGCCACATTCTGTGCATTTTACACTGACCTTACAATCCTTGGCAAGATGAGTGGTGGATGAGCAGCACTTGTAGCAGATACCATTCTCTTTCAGGAAGCTTTTGCGATCTGGCATAGATTTTCTCCTGAAGACTCTGCATTTCAGGAGAGGACGAGGCTTCTGATGGAGCGGGCACTGCTTGTCAGGGTCCTATACCTTTGTCTCTGATTGAGAGCGGCCAGAAGACCTGTAGTAGGAACTTGGAGAAGAGACATAAGTCTTGTGCATGGTCACAGATATTCTGCGTGGGTTTGCAGCTGGTGGCAATGCGGCATATGACATTGCAAAGTCAAAGCTGGGATAATTTCTGATTGTCGCTTGCTCGTGTATAAAGTCTACAAAAACGGAGAAGGGAGGGAATTGAACACTGTGTTTGTATTTGTACGTGGAACCACGTGTGAGCCACCTCTCCTGCTGATTGTAGGGCAACTTTTGAACTATAGGGTTAACACCCTTGGCTGTGTCAAGGTATGAAAGTCCTTGTAGGTCACCATCACATTTGGCAACTAGGACCTCCTTTAGCAGGTCACCTAGCTCTCTAAGTTTTGAGAGACCTTTGTTAGATATTTTAGGAAAGTCATCGATTCTTTCGAACAAGGCTCTCTCTATTACCTCTGCTGAGCCGTAATACTCATCCAGCCTCTTCCAGATCTCTTTGAGGCCAATTTGAGGGTGATTTATGTTAATGTTTCTGATCCTTACTGTGTGTTTGACTGACTCTTCCCCCAGGTATTTGACTAAGAGGTCTATCTCTTCCCGGTGTTGTAGCCCCAAGTCTCTAGTGACATTTTGGAAGGAAGCTTTCCAATCTCTGTAACCTTCAGCGCGGTCAGTGAATTTCATGAGTCCCTTGTCACCCAGATCATGTCGTGTGAAGAACTTAGCAAATTCTGATGTGAACCGGTTGTCAGCAGAGTATACTGGTGATGTGTCACCCTGATAGTGATGTGAGGTGCGTTCATACCTGTTAGTATCCTCAGGGTGGCGCCAGCCTGTGTCATATTGCTTCGGTCTGACGTGCGGAGTGTCAGCAAGGTGATTCACGTTGGTTACCTGGCGAGGGGCAAGGTAGACATTAGCAGAGTTGTTTTGCTCCACGTTTTCCTAGAACTGAGCCTCATGATGACTCTCACTCTCTTCACTGGATGTGTTGTGATTTTGGTTATAGTTTGGATCAGGAAGTTCATTTACATACTGAGATGTGCGTTGTGGTGAATCTAGCAGTGGCAACTTCAGACTTGACGCACTGCTACGGCTATGCAGCTCAGGGTTGTGCACGGCTTCTAGTGATTCTGTTTTGGCTAGTGCTGTAGCAGCCTCTCTTTTTACTGCTAGGCTCTCTAAGGCTACTTTCACACATCAGGTTTTCGGCGTCAGGCGCGATCCGGCGTCGTGCCGGAATGCCGGATCCGGCAAATGTTTTGTAAAACCTGAAGTGCCGGATCCGGTTTTCTGCCGGATCCGTCTTGTTCTTGACAGACAAAACCGGATCCGTCTCATCCGGTTCATCCGTTTTTCTATCCGTTTTTCGACGGATTACGCCGGATCCGGTTTTTAAAATTGACCCTTGTGGCCTTCCGAACGGGATTGGCTACTGGAAAACTAGATATAGCATGTTCCTACAGCCCTTCTTTGACAGGTTGTAGAGAAGAAAGTGCAGGTTGGAGAGAAGAGCAAGTTACTGGCGAAGATGGATGTTGTCATTGGAAATATTACCACTAGAAGTTCTGTGACGGTTTCAGGGACAATTTTCCACTATACTTTATGTCACCTCAAGGCAGAGTACACTGGGATGACAGAGTGTGAAAGATTTGTGCCCTAAACTTGTGTACCTTCTGGACCAACAGTATATACCTTTGCCAACCAAAGTTGGCTATCTTGTCATGGTCTTACTATTTTTACCTTTAGGCCACAGGTGTGTACATGGTTGTGTTTTATGCAAAGTATTTCACCTTTTAACAAAAGTTGTGTACATTGTTAGGAAATCACCAACAATAAACACAACTTTTTAGGTGAAATACTTTGCTTCAAACACAACCAGGAACACAACTGTGGCAAAAAGCTAAAATTTACCCACAGTTATATACCTGGTTTTGAATACCTTTTTACCTTTGAAATACCCTGTATTTAACCTTTTTTTAAAACATAGTTCGCCGCAGAAAGAAATGACAGACAACCTGTCATGGTATGCCTAGGTTACTTTAGGCAAAAACCCCGGGACCCCTGCGATGTCCCTCAGACTAGGGGAACCCTGTCTGTCCCTCTACCCAGGGTTTACACTGAAGGTGTGCCTGCCTGAGCCTCCACCCTGTCCCTGTCTCCTGTCCAGCCCTAAGCTGAACCCACCACCCTCCACCCAGTGAGGGGACCAGACCCCACAAATACGTATGGACAGGGGTAAAAGAAACACCACACAGTTAATACACAAGGGAATACAATAATGTGCAAGGGCAACCAAATATATATATAACAGATTGGAGAAAGAACCACAAAGGGATATACTGCACCAGATATCAGACGCTCCAACACCACCACTGCTGACCGGTATTGCTAGCACTAGGCTAAAGCTATAGTCGGCGACGCCCATAGTCAGGACGAACTATTTAAAGACCAAGGGCGTGGCCCAGCCCTCAGCCAGCATGACAACCTGGTTAACCCTATCCCGACTGGAACAGAATACCCAACAGGGTATTACCGCTGTCTGCCGGACACCCTGGTGTGAACAGTGTCCGACATGACACAACCATTGTGAAACGATAATTTAACTTTTATTTAAATTTTTTTTTTTTTTGTAAAATGTTTTTAAAGTGCAAAAAACTTTTTTAATAAAGGTTTTAAACCCAATGGGCATTTTTATTACAAAAAACACACATTACAAATCTGTGTACTGTGGGGTGGAAATACTGCTGGAGGGGCTGCGGGACACTTCGACACTGGGTGTGTGGAGAGAGGACTGGGATCGTGGTGGGGAAGGAACAGTTAGAGGTGAAGGTGTGGAAAAAGCTACAGAATGGGAGGCAGAAGAGGTGGTGGGCGGTGGAGTGGAGGGTTGGGCAGGGACTGTAGGAGCAGATGATGTTGATGGAAAGTTGTATGGGGAAGGAGTTTGGTACGGGGAAGGAGTTTGGTACGGGGCAGGTTGCTGGAAGTGGGGAGATGTCTGGTACTGGGGAGGTTGCTGGTACTGGTTAGGTTGCTGGTATGTAATAGGAGGGGGAGGATGGAAAGTGGCTGGAGGGGGTGCAGATGTAATAGGAGGGGGAGGATGGAAAGTGGCTGGAGGGGGTACAGATGTAATAGGAGGGGGAGGATGGAAAGTGGCTGGAGGGGGTGCAGGTGGAGGAACTACAGTGGTGGGAGGTGGAGGTTGGGAGGTAACCTGCTGTAGAGCACCGTGGCACGAATGCATTACATGCATCTGCTGGGTAGGAGATAGTGTTGCCATGCGCTCCACAACAGACCTGAAAAAGGTGTGGTTTGGCGAAGATCTTGCTTCTGAATGCATGGTTTGCAGAAGTGTCTTCACCTCCAGAATGCTGGAGTTGATCTGCTGAAAGCCTGCGGAGATTTGCTCTGACAAGACTTTGAGACAGTTCTGGAAAGATGCATTCAGATGCAAGAACTCTTGCGCATAACTCTTTTCCTGACCCCTCTGCCGCTGCCGCCCAGTACCCGCAGGTGTACTAGAGGTGGCAGGGGCAGAAGGGTGGGGTAAAGGGAAAGCGATCTCCTCACCAGCAGCTTCATGTAATGTAGGCGGCCACGATGCTCCTGTGCTGGTGGATGGGACAGATGGGTCGAATGTGTGGGAAGGCTGGGAAGGTGCAGATGTACCGGGGCGGTCGAAGTGTCCCTCGGTGCCGGTCTCCTCAGGGATCGCCTCAGAAGGGTCCAATCGTGCAGGCTCCCGAGTGCTGCTCACCGTGCTGTGGAATAAAGAGAAAAAAAAACAATTAAAATTGCCCTGGCTGAAAAAAAAAAGTTACATCTAACATTTTTTTCACATGTGGTGTGTAATATTTACCTTCTGGTGAGCATTGTTTCCCGGAGGAACGACAGGGCTTGTGCGTACTTGTACTTGCTCCTGCGTCCTCCAGATCCACTCGGGGCCCGCATCTCTTTATTGAACTCCTTCTTGAAACGATCCCTCACAGACCGCCACCGATTCACAATTCTGTTCCCTGAAACGAGAAAGGAGTGGTTAGTATACAACATCAGTGTTTCACAAACTCCAGTCCTCATGGTCCCCAGGGGTCATGTTTTCAGGATTTCCATAGTAAATAGAAATCCTGAACACATGATCCGTGGGGACCACGAGGACTGGAGTTCGGGAAACACTGGTTTACATCAAGCAACCGGTACTGTATATACTTACGCTCTTTAATCTGGGCCCGAGCTTCGAGGTCCTCCCAGCGGCCCACAAGGAGAGAACAGATTTCCTCCCAGAGTCGTCGGGTAACGATCAGGTCAGCGTGGCGGCGGTCAGCCATATTCCAGAGCGGCTCCCTTTCTCTGACGAGATCGATGAGGCGGTCCACATCAATCCCTCCATCCTCACCGTCAGAGTCGGGAGCACGCTGTGAAGGCTGTTAAAGAAAAAGACAAAAATAACATAATTAGCCTCCACAAAAGAAATGAAATAAAAAGTGCAAAAAAACAAAGCAAAAATATTTATACTTACACGCTGGTGACCGCCGCGTTGCTGTCGCCGACGACCCCGGGAGGCACTGCGAGGACCTCTTGGCCGAGCACCAGATTGGGAAGACTAGAGAAGAAAACAAAAAATGTTATGTCTTTGGATGTAGGCATTTGTTTGCTGTGTGTGGTCTGCAGAACATTGTTTTCTATGTGTTGTGTGTAGTGTGATGTTGTGTTTCTGCGTTTGATGCAAAAAACTTACCAATTGTGAGCCCACTCCAGGTGTCTGTCCACCCCTTCCTTCTTCTTCTGGGAGCTCCTCTTCATCTTGTGATTCCTGTTTTGAAATAAAAGTCAATGAATAGACATATATTACAGAGATGATGGATTTTGGAAATAAAAACTTACCGTCAAACGCTGACGATGCGAGGGAGGGCTCCCAGAAGAAGATGTGCTGTCCTGTTGATGGCCAGACTCCATGGCTGTGGGTATTGCTGCTGCTGTTGCTGCTGCCAGTGATGCCATTTCTGCTGCTGCTGCTGCTGCATCTCTTTGGCGGCTGTTGAATAAAGAGAAACAAAGGGCCAATGAATATCTTGATATTCCATGGCCCTAGTTTGGAGGAATGGGGGATTTGATAATTACCGTCTCTCATCTGCTGCTGGACTCCCCTCCTCAGCATGTTCCATTTGCTGCTCCATTTGGGGTGGTGCTGATGGTGCTGCTGCTGCAGATGTCTGCTGCCTTCTCCTGCTCCTGGTTCTTGGCTTGGGTGGCATGTTGGGTGTGGCTGAGGGTCCCATTGTCTTGCTTTTATATATCTCCTGTGGGCAGAGCTACTGAGCATGCTCAGACCAAAAAACCGGATCCGGCCGCCGGATCCGGCTTTCGCCGGATCCGGTGCATTGCGGCGCTCATAGGCTTTCATTGTGTGAAAAAGCCGAACGCGCCGGATCCGGCGTGTCCGGCTTTTTCGCCGGAGACAAAAAACGTTACAGTAGACGTTTTTTCCAGACGCCGGATCGCGACACATTGCCGGATCCGGCGAAAACCGGATGAAACGCATGGCCATCCGGCGCGATCCGGCGCAAATGCAAGTCAATGGGGGGGAAACCGGATCCGGCATTGCATTTCGCCGGATCCGGTTTCTGTCAAAAGCGCCGGATCGCGCCTGACGGCGAAAACCTGATGTGTGAAAGAGGCCTTAGACGGCGTCCACACGTGCCTTCTCTAACTGCTTCTTTCTCTCTTGCTCATCTCTTTCTAAGCGTGACTTCTCTCTTTCTAAGCGTAACCTTCTCTTTTGATCCTCTCTCTCCATGCGTGACCTTCTCTCTTGATCTTCTAGCAGTGCTTTCTCTAATTTAAGTTGCATCTCTTTTTCAGCATAGCTTGCTCGCATTTTGGCGGCTTCCGCATTTGCGCGGGAAATGGCAATCGCGCTGCTGATGGATACAGTGTTTGAGGAGACGGATGTAGCGGATTTTGTCCTGTGTGATTTGTGGGACATGGTGTCTTGGAGGGATGCTTGGCTGTGCAGAGATTGCTGTAGCTGTATTAGGCTACTTTCACACATCAGGTTTTCGGCGTCAGGCGCGATCCGGCGTCGTGCCGGAACGCCGGATCCGGCAAATGTTTTGTAAAACCTGATGTGCCGGATCAGGTTTTCTGCCGGATCCGTCTTGTTCTTGACAGACAAAACCGGATCCGTCTCATCCGGTTCATCCGTTTTTCTATCCGTTTTTCGACGGATTACGCCGGATCCGGTTTTTTAAATTGACCCTTGTGGCCTTCCGAACGGGATTGGCTACTGGAAAACTATATATAGAGTGTTCCTACAGCCCTTCTTTGACAAGTTGTCGAGGAGAAAGTGCAGGTTGGAGAGAAGAGCAAGTTACTGGCGAAGATGGATGTTGTGATTGGAAATATTTTGAAGAATTTGGCGGATTTTATAGCGGAGGCGAATCGTTTGAGGGTGATTGTTCTGGAGAAGGAGAGAGCGAGACAGCAGCGCATCAGGCATCGTAGACGACGTTTGTGGATCCACCCCATCACAGCCAAGAGAATGACGCGTGGGGTCTATTCTACACTCTGCATGGACCTTCGACGAAACCCGGATAAATTTTTTGGATATGTTCGGATGAAAATGGAGAATTTTGATTACTTGGTGGAGCGCATTGCACACCTCATAAGAAAAGCGGACACCTGTTGCCGCTTCTCTGTTTCACCCGCAGAGCGTCTGATGGTGACTTTAAGGTAAGCCACATTTATTGGATGTGATCGCATCAGAGCACACTTTCACTGCAATCTTGTTGGTGGTAGTTTGTATCTCCAAGTGTTATAGCTGAGTTTTGGTATGTAATGCTGTGATTTAAAACTAATTGATTGTTTTTTAATTCCCCAAAGATTTCTTGCAACTGGAGAATCCCTTTCGTCACTGCATTTCCAGTACAGACTCGGGATTTCCACCATATCTGGAATAGTGAAGTACACATGCCGTGCACTGTGGGACTCCTTAGCTGAAGAGTTTTTACCAGAGCCCACAACAGAGAGGTGGATTGAAATTGCTGACAAGTTTCAACAGATATGTCAGTTTCCCAACTGCTTGGGCGCTGTGGACGGGAAACATATCCGCATTGTAAAGCCAGCCGGATCGGAATATTTCAATTACAAGAAATATTTTTCAATTGTCCTCATGGCCATCGCTGACGCGGAATACAAATTTATTGCTGTGGATATTGGGGCCTATGGCCGCTCCAATGACTCTCAAGTTTTCAAACTGTCTGCCATGGGGCGTAAACTGTATGGAAACACCTTCCAGTTCCCACCACCTAGACCGCTGCCGCAAACATCTGGTCCACCTATGCCATTTGTCTGTGTAGGGGATGAAGCCTTCCAGCTGTCAGAACACCTTTTGAAACCGTACTCTAGCAGAGGATTGACAAGACCAAAACGCATTTTTAATTACCGCCTCACAAGAGCAAGAAGAATGGTTGAATGTACCTTTGGTATTCTGACAGCCAAATGGCGGGTCCTATTGACTGCGATCAACCTCAAGACAGAAACTGTTGGCGAGGTGATCAAAGCTTGCGTGGTACTCCACAATTTTGTTATCTGCAAGGAACCCATTTCCATTGAGGACACCTCTGAAGAAACCACCTTGCAAGATTACCATGACATTACCACTAGAAGTTCTGTGACGGTTTCAGTAATGAGGGACAATTTTGCCCTATACTTTATGTCACCTCAAGGCAGAGTACACTGGCAGGATGACAGAGTGTGAAAGATTTGTGCCCTAACCAAACTTGTGTACCTTCTGTACCAACAGTATATACCTTTCCCAACCAAAGTTGGCTATCTTGTCATGGTCTCTATTTTTAGCTTTAGGCCACAGGTGTGTACCTGGTTGTGTTTTATGCAAAGTATTTCACCTTTTAACAAAAGTTGTGTACATTGTTAGGAAATCACCAACAATAAACACAACTTTTTAGGTGAAATACTTTGCTTCAAACACAACCAGGAACACAACTGTGGCAAAAAGCTAAAATTTACCCACAGTTATATACCTGGTTTTGAATACCTTTTTACCTTTTAAATACCCTTTATTTAACCTTTTTTTTAAACATATTTCGCCGCAGAAAGAAATGACAGACAACCAGTGTAAACAATAATTTAACTTTTATTTAAAATATTTTTTTGTTTGTAAACTGTTTTTAAAGTTAAAAAAACTTTTTTAATAAAGGTTTGAAAAAAAACTGGGCATTTTTATTACAAAACACACATTACAAATCTGTGTAGTGTGGGGTGGAAATACTGCTGGAGGGGCTGCGGGACACTTCGACAATGGGAGTGTGGAGAGAGGACTGGGATCGTGGGGGGGAAGGAACAGTTAGAGGTGATGGTGTGGAAAAAGCTACAGAATGGGTGGACATGTGGGAGGCAGAAGAGGTGGTGGGCGGTGGAGTGGAGGGTTGGGCAGGGACTGTAGGAGCAGATGATGTTGATGGAAAGTTGTATGGGGAAGGAGTTTGGTACGGGGAAGGAGTTTGGTACGGGGAAGGAGTTTGATACGGGGCAGGTTGCTGGAAGTGGGGAGATGTCTGGTACTGGGGAGGTTGCTGGTACTGGGGAGGTTGCTGGTACTGGGCAGGTTGCTGGTATGTAATAGGAGGGGGAGGATGGAAAGTGGCTGGAGGGGGTGCAGATGTAATAGGAGGGGGAGGATGGAAAGTGGCTGGAGGGGGTGCAGGTGGAGGAACTACAGTGGTGGGAGGTGGAGGTTGGGAGGTAACCTGCTGTAGAGCACCGTGGCACGAATGCATTACATGCATCTGCTGGGTAGGAGATAGTGTTGCCATGCGCTCCACAACAGACCTGAAAAAGGTGTGGTTTGGCGAAGATCTTGCTTCTGAATGCATGGTTTGCAGAAGTGTCTTCACCTCCAGAATGCTGGAGTTGATCTGCTGAAAGCCTGCGGAGATTTGCTCTGACAAGACTTTTAGACAGTTCTGGAAAGATGCATTCAGATGCAAGAACTCTGGCGCATAACTCTTTTCCTGACCCCTCTGCCGCTGCCGCCCAGTACCCGCAGGTGTACTAGAGGTGGCAGGGGCAGAAGGGTGGGGTAAAGGGAAAGCGATCTCCTCACCAGCAGCTTCATGTAATGTAGGCGGCCACGATGCTCCTGTGCTGGTGGATGGGACAGATGGGTCGAATGTGTGGGAAGGCTGGGAAGGTGCAGATGTACCGGGGCGGTCGAAGTGTCCCTCGGTGCCGGTCTCCTCAGGGATCGCCTCAGAAGGGTCCAATCGTGCAGGCTCCCGAGTGCTGCTCACCGTGCTGTGGAATAAAGAGAAAAAAAAACAATTAAAATAGTGACATGGTATGGCCCTGGCTGAAAAAAAAGTTACATCTAAACATTTTTTTGTCACATGTGGTGTGTAATATTTACCTTCTGGTGAGCATTGTCTCCCGGAGGAACGACAGGGCTCGTGCGTACTTGTACTTGCTTCTGCGTCCTCCAGATCCACTCGGGGCCCACATCTCTTTATTGATCTCCTTCTTGAAACGATCCCTCACAGACCGCCACCGCTTCACAATTCTCTCCCCTGAAACGAGAAAGGACAAAGTGGTTAGTATACAACATCAGTGTTTCCCAAACTCCAGTCCTCATGGTCCCCAGGGTTCATGTTTTCAGGATTTCCAAAGTAAATAGAAATCCTGAACACATGATCCGTGGGGACCAGGAGGACTGGAGTTCGGGAAACACTGGTTTAAATCAAGCAACCGGTACTGTATATACTTACGCTCTTTAATCTGGGCCCAAGCTTCGAGGTCCTCCCAGCGGTCCACAAGGAGCGAACAGATTTCCTCCCAGAGTCGTCGGGTAACGATAAGGTCAGCGTGGCGGCGGTCAGCCATATTCCAGAGCGGCTCCCTTTCTCTGACGAGATCGATGAGGCGGTCCACATCAATCCCTCCATCCTCACCGTCAGAGTCGGGAGCACGCTGTGAAGGCTGTTAAAGAAAAAGACAAAAATAACATAATTAGCCTCCACAAAAGAAATGAAATAAAAAGTGCAAAAAAAAAAACAAAGCAAAAATATTTATACTTACACGCTGGTGACCGCCGCGTTGCTGTCGCCGACGGCCCCGGGAGGCACTGCGAGGACCTCTTGGCCGAGCACCAGATTGGGAAGACTAGAGAAGAAAACAAAAAATGTTATGTCTTTGGATGTAGGCATTTGTTTGCTGTGTGTGGTCTGTAGAACATTGTTTTCTATGTGTTGTGTGTAGTGTGATGTTGTGTTTCTGCGTTTGATGCAAAAAACTTACCAATTGTGAGCCCACTCCAAGCGTCTGTCCACCCCTTCCTTCTTCTTCTGGGAGCTCCTCTTCATCTTGTGATTCCTGTTTTGAAATAAAAGGCAATGAATAGACATATATTACAGAGATGATGGATTTTGGAAATAAAAACTTACCGTCAAACGCTGACGATGCGAGGGAGGGCTCCCAGAAGAAGATGTGCTGTCTTCCTCATGTCCAGACTCTGTGGGTGGTGTTCCTGCTGCTGCCGCCATTGCTGCTGCTGCTGCTGCATCTATTGGGCGGCTGTTGAATAAAGAGAAACAAAGGGCCAATGAATACCTTGATATTCCATAGCCCTAGTTTGGAGGAATGGGGGATTTGATAATTACCGTCTCTCATCTGCTGCTGGACTCCCCTCCCGTTGTTCAGCATGCTGCTCCATTTGGGGTGGTGCTGATGGTGCTGCTGCAGATGTCTGCTGCCTTCTCCTGCTCCTGGTTCTTGGCTTGGGTGTCATGTTGGGTGTGGCTGAGGGTCCCACTGTCTTGCTTTTATATATGTCTTGTGGGCAGAGCTACTGAGCATGCTCAGACCAAAAAAAACGGATCCGGCCGCCGGATCCGGCTGTTGCCGGATCAGGCGCATTGCGGCGCTCATAGGCTTTCATTGTATGAAAAAGCTGGACACGCCGGATCCGGCGTGTCCGGCTTTTTCGCCGGAGACAAAAAACGTTACAGTAGCCGTTTTTTCCAGACACCGGATCGCGTCACATTGCCGGATCCGGCGAAAATCGGATGAAACGCATGGCCATCCGGCTCGATCCGGCTCTAATGCAAGTCAATGGGGGGGAAACCGGATCCGGCATTGCATTTCGCCGGATCCGGTTTTTGTCAAAAGCGCCGGATCGCGCCTGACGGCGAAAACCTGATGTGTGACAGAGGCCTTAGTCTCTGTGTAGCTGGTGACTTGAATCTCACTAGATAGATTTCTGCAGTTTCACTAGTTCCTGCAAGCTGGATGAAAGGCTGTCTTTTCCCTGAATTGCACTAGCTGAATGACGCTGTGTAACTGGCCTCTGCAGGACGGAAGACTCTTCTATCTCTGAGTTCTCACCAGCTGGATAGCCGCTGATTCACTGCGGTCCTGCAAGATGGAAGACTCTTCTCTCTGTATACCCACTAGCTGGAGAGCCGTTGTTTCACTGCGGTCCTGCAAGATGAAAGGCTCTTCTCTCGGTATTCCCACTAGCTGGAGAACCACTGCTTTACTATTCTGTCCTCACTAATTGAAGCAGACTTCATGTAGTTTAAACAGGCAGCTAAACCGCTATACCGGGGTCCAATAAGGAGACTGTAGGTTGAATCTGTATTTTATTGAACGTGGTGGTATATTGATGCGCGGTGAAACTACAAATTAACCCCTTCATGACCCAGCCTATTCTGACCTTAATGACCTGGCCATTTTTTGCAATTCTGACCAGTGTCACTTTATGAGGTAATAACTTAGGAACGCTTCAACGCATCCTAGCGATTCTGAGAATGTTTTTTCATGACATATTTGGCTTCATGTTAGTGGTAAATTTAGGTCGATAAGTTTTGTGTTTATTTGTGAAAAAAACGGAAATTTAGCGAAAGTGTTGAAAATTTAGCAATTTTCAAATTTAGAATTTTTATTCTGTTAAACCAGAGAGTTATGTGACACAAAATAATTAATAAATAACATTTCCCAAATGTCTACTTTACATCAGCACAATTTTGGAAACAATTTTTTTTTTTTAGGAAGTTATAAGGGTTAAAAGTTGACCAGCGATTTCTCATTTTTACAACAAAATTTGCAAAATAATTTTTTTTAGGGACCACCTCACATTTGAAGTCACTTTGAGGGGCCTATATGGCAGAAAATGCCCAAAAGTGACACCATTCTAAAAACTTCACCCCTCAAGCTACTGAAAACTACATTCAAGAAGATTATTAACCCTTCAGGTGCTTCACAGGAACTAAAGCAATGTGGAGGGAAAAAATGGACATTTTAATTTTTCCAACAACAATTTTCTTTTAGCATCAATTTTTTCATTTTCACATGGGTAACAGGATAAAGTGGATCCTAAAGTTTGTTGTGCAATTTCTCCTGAGTACACTGATACCTCATATGTGGTCATAAACCACTGTTTGGGCGCACGGCAGGGCCCGGAAGGGAATTTTCACCATTTGACTTTTTGAACGGAAAATTAGCTCCAATCGTTAGCGGACACCATGTCACGTTTGGAGAGCCCCTGTGTGCCTAAACATTGGAGCTCCCCCACAAGTGACCCCATTTTGGAAACTAGATCCCCTAAAGAACTTATCTAGATGTGTGGTGAGCACTTTGAACCCCCAAGTGCTTCACAGAAGTTTATAACGCAGAGCAGTGAAAATAAAAAATATTTTTTTTCCTCAAAAATGATGTTTTAGCCTACTATTTTTTATTTTCACAAGGTTAACAGGAGAAATTGGACCACAAAAGTTGTTGTGCAATTTGTCCTGAGTACACCGATACCCCATATGTGGGGGGGAACCACTGTTTGGGCGCATGGGAGAGCTCAGAAGGGAAGGAGCGCGATTGTGAGACTTTGGTAGTACTCCGGGAGTGGACCCGCTGGACCGTGGCAACGAACCTCCCACGGGCGAGCTGACCAGGTGGACCAACCCCTATACAGGGAGTGTTTGGGGCAGGCCCGCGGGTAACTATCACCATGGCAGCTGGTACCCAGGGAGAGGGCCTAGGAGACCCGACGGAACACAGGAGAGATCGGCAGGTAATCGCCCTAGGAGAGGAACCCGGGCAGGCGAGACCGCGGCGTGGGAGCCGCCAGGGACCGGGATGGCAGCAGCAGGGGAGCCGGAACCAGTGGGAACCGCGGCAGGGCCTGTGGCCGCGGTGTGATAGTATCCCCCCATTACGTGCCCCCCTCCGCAGACTGGAGAAAAACTTAGCCAAAATTCGAGGAGCCTGGATATTCTCCCGAGGCTCCCAGGATCTTTCCTCTGGACCAAAGCCCTTCCAATCGACCAGAAAAAAGGTCCTCCCTCGTTGCTTTTTTATAGCAAGAATGTCCTTAATCTCGAACTCATCATCAGCGGAGGCAGGCGGAGGCGACTGGGTAGCAGAGGCATGGAAGCGATTGAGGATGACCGGTTTTAGAAGGGACACTGTTGTGAGTTCATTTTCCCCTTCACTACTGAGGCCCGAGGAACTCCCTCTTCTGGTGGAGAAAGGTAGTGAGCCTGATTGTCAAACACCTGGGGCTGATTATGATGACTGGCTGAGTGGAGTTAATGACTGGATATAAGGCTGCCGACGCCCTTCTGGACTGCGGGTGATTTCTCTGTGGACTTCTAGGAAACCAGTCTGATTCCTGCTCATCTAAAGCTAAGATTTCTGTTTTGCCTTTTTTGCATTAGTGCTTTGTTTTCCTTGCTTTTCTGGATTCTGCCATTCCCTGCTGGGGTGAGCTGAATCTCCTTTTGCCTGTTGCTCTGTCTTCAGAATATTCCTGAGTACTGACATAGCTTTTTTGAAGCCTAGCGTCTTCAGGGCCTTTTTTACTGTCAGTTTGTTGGCTCTTACTTTCATAGGGTTTTTTCACGGATTGCAGACAGCAGCCTTCCTGTCCTTTCCTATCTTATCTAGCGTGGGCCCCATCTTTGCCCAGTCTATCTTTCTGTCTGTGTTTTGTTCTTTCTTCTTGCTTCACCGTCATTATATGTGGGGGGCTGCCTTTTGCTTTGGGGTCTGCTCTGGGGCAGTTTAGATTTCCCTTTCTGTCTTTAGGCTATGTAGTCCTCCGGCTGTGATCGAGGGGCCTAGGGCATCGTAGGAGCCCCCCACGGCTACTGCTAGTTGTGTTGATAGGTTCAGGGGTCTGCAATCCGATAGCTGCCAACTTCTCTGGTTTTCTGGACTTAGCTAGCATTTCTATTTTTGCCTCCTACGGTGACTCAATCATAACAGAATCACCCGCCATACCGCAGATTCTAGGGTACTCAATAGCAGGAAAGAATTGTAAAAAAAAAAGGGTGTATTTTTTCCTCTATATCTCTGAGGCCGTAGGAGGAATTTTTTTTTCTCTCAATGGAGATAAAGCAATTGTCTGATCGTGTGGAGCAGCTCGCTGCGGAAGTGCGGGGAATTTCCGCCTACCTTGCTCATTCACATGCTGCTGAACCAAAGATTCCTACACCTGATGTATTTTTTGGGGATCGGTCTAAATTTTTGAATTTCAAAAATAATTGTAAATTATTTTTTGCCTTGAAGCCTAACTCGTCAGGGAGCTCCGCGCAGCAGGTTAAAATTGTCATCTCTTTGCTGCGTGGCGATCCCCAGGATTGGGCGTTTTCTTTGAAACCAGATGATCCTATTTTGACTAATGTGAACGCATTTTTTCAGGCCTTGGGGTTGTTGTATGACGAACCTAATGCCATTGATCAGGCTGAAAAGACCCTGCTGGCATTGAACCAGGGTCGTGATTCTGCAGAATTGTACTGTCAAAAATTCCGAAAGTGGGCAGTACTTACTACCTGGAATGATAATGCCTTGGCTGCTCTCTTTCGGAAGGGGTTGTCAGAAGCCATAAAAGATACTATGGTGGGATTTCCTGTTCCCTCTGGTCTTGACGATTCTATGTCTTTAGCTATTCATGTTGATCGGCGTTTACACGAACGCAGAGCTGCACGAGAGGTGTTGCCACCTGTTGAACAGATGTCTGAACCTATGCAATGTGATAGAGTTTTTTCCAGAGAGCAGCGTCAGGAGTTCAGAAGGCGTAATAAGTTGTGTTTTTTCTGTGGAGATGCCTCACATATTATTTCTGTCTGTCCTAAACGCGAGAAACGCTTTGCACACACGTTTTCTGTTGGTGGTGTTCAACCTAAGTTTCTTCTGGCTATTACTCTGATCTGCTCCCTGTCCACATTTTCCGCCAAGGCTTTTGTGGATTCGGGAGCAGCTCTAAACCTAATGGACTTGGATTTTGCTAAACGTTGTGGATTTCCGATGACACCTCTGCAGACGCCTATCCCTTTGAGGGGGATTGATGCTACTCCTTTGGCTAAAAATAAACCTCAGTTTTGGACCCAGGTGGTAATGCGGGTCGCCCCAGACCATCAAGAAAATTGCAGGTTTTTGGTGTTACATAATCTGCATGATACTATTGTTCTGGGGTTTCCCTGGTTACAAATTCATAATCCAGTTTTGGATTGGAAATCTGTGTCTGTGGTGAGTTGGGGTTGTCGGTGTGCCTTTAGTGAGGCTCCGGTGTTTTCCACCTCTCCTCAGTCGCATGATGTTCCTGATTATTTGGCGGACTTTTATGATGTATTTAGTGAGAATGAGTCTGCGTCTCTGCCTCCTCATAGGAGTTATGACTGTGCTATTGAACTGAGCCTGGGGTGTAAATTTCCCAAGGGTCAGCTCTTCAATTTATCTGTACCCGAGCACGAGGCTATGCGATCCTATATTAAGGAGGCGTTGGAGAAGGGTCATATTAGACCATCCTCGTCACCCTTAGGTGCCGGGTTTTTTTTTGTAGCCAAAAAGGATGGATCATTAAGACCTTGTATTGATTATCGTGCTCTCAACAAAATTACTGTTAAATATCAGTATCCGTTACCCCTGATTTCTGATCTATTCTCCAGAGTTAAAGGTGCTTGCTGGTTTACCAAGCTTGACCTCAGGGGGGTGTATAATCTTATTCGCATTAAGCATGGGGATGAATGGAAGACGGCGTTTAATACTCCGGAGGGACATTTTGAGTACCTGGTGATGCCTTTTGGGCTTCCAGTGCTTCATAAACGATATTTTCCGAGATTTTGTCGATAAATTTTTGATTATCTATCTGGATGATATTTTGATCTTCTCCAAGGATTGGGATTCTCATGTGGAACATATTCGGACTGTGTTCCGGATCTTGAGGGAGAATTCCCTGTATGTCAAAGGATCTAAATGCCTTTTTGGAGTACAGAGGATTTCTTTTTTGGGATTTATTTTGTCCCCGTCAACTATTGAAATGGACCCGGCCAAGGTACAGGCCATTTACGATTGGGTTCAGCCCACTTCTTTGAAGGCCCTCCAGAAGTTTTTGGGTTTTGCTAATTTTTATCGGAAATTTATAGCAAAATTTTCTAGTATTGCCAAGCCATTGACTGATTTGACTAAGAAGGGTGCTGATGTGTTAAATTGGTCTCCGGAGGCTGTTTCTTCCTTTCAGGAGCTGAAGCGAAGATTCACCTCCGCCCCGGTTTTGTGGCAACCTGATGTCTCACTTCCGTTCCAAGTAGAGGTGGATGCTTCTGGGATTGGTGCAGGAGCTGTTTTGTCCCAAAAGGATCCTGTAACATCTAAAATGAATCCCTGTGCTTTCTTTTCACGAAAGTTCTCTCCATCTGAACGTAACTATGATGTGGGGAATCGGGAACTGTTAGCCATGAAATGGGCATTTGAGGAGTGGAGACATTGGTTGGAGGGAGCTAAGCATCAAGTCATGGTCCTCCTCACTGACCACAAGAATTTGATTTACCTAGAGTCGGCTAAGCGCTTGAACCCTAGACAGGCTAGGTGGGCCTTGTTTTTTACACGTTTTGATTTTCTGGTTTCTTTTCTTCCTGGAACAAAGAATGTCAAGGCTGACGCCCTCTCTAGGAGCTTCTTTGCTGATTCTCCTGTGCTGACCAAGCCTGCTACCATCTTAGGCGAAGGGGTAGTTCTTTCTGCCATCTCGCCCGATTTGAGAAGTGCTCTGGAAGAGTTCCAGGAGGACAAACCTGAGCGTTGTCCCAGTGGAAAGTTGTATGTTCCTGACCAGTGGAAGAAGAGAGTGATGTCTGAAGTTCATTGCTCTGCTTTGGCTGGTCATCCAGGTATTTTTGGTACTAGAGATCTGGTGAGTCGGTCTTTTTGGTGGCCCTCCTTGTCTCGTGATGTCAGGAATTTTGTGCAGTCCTGTGGGACGTGCTCCCGGTCTAAATCGTGTTCTCGCTCTAGTGGGTTGTTGATGCCTTTCCCTGTCCCCAAGAGGCCATGGACCCATATTTCAATGGATTTAATCTCTGATATGCCGGTCTCTCAAAGGATGACTGTTATTTGGGTGATTTGTGATAGGTTCTCTAAGATGGTTCATCTTGTACCACTCCCTAAGTTGCCGTCTTCCTCTGAATTGGTGCCCCTGTTTTTACAACAGGTGGTTCGCTTGCACGGGATTCCTGAGAACATTGTATCTGACAGAGGAGTCCAGTTTGTGTCTAGATTTTGGAGAACTTTCTGTTCCAAGCTGGGAATTCAGTTGTCCTTCTCCTCTGCTTTTCACCCTCAGACCAATGGGCAGACAGAGAGAACAAACCAGACCTTGGAGTCATATTTGAGATGTTTTATTTCTGCTGATCAGGATGATTGGGTTTCATTTTTGCCCTTGGCCGAATTTGCTTTAAATAATAGAGCTAGTTCTGCCACTTTGATGTCTCCTTTTTTTTGTAACTTTGGGTTTCATCCTCGATTTTCTTCAGGGCAGGTGGAGCCCTCTGCCTGCCCTGGGGTTGACACGGTGGTGGAGAGAATGCACCAGATCTGGGACCAAGTGGTGGATAAGTTATCTCTCTCCCAGGAAAAGGCCCAGCGGTTTTCCAACCGACATGGGACCATTGGTCCCCAATTTAAGGTTGGTGATATGGTGTGGTTATCATCAAAAAATATTGCTATGAAGGTGGCTTCTCCTAAGTTTAAGCCTAGATTTATTGGACCTTACAAGATTTTGGAGATTATTAATCCGGTCTCTTTTCGTTTGGCTCTTCCTGTCACATTTAAAATCCATAATGTGTTCCATAAATCTTTGTTGAAGAGGTTTGTTGTTCCGGGGGTTGCACCTCCAGACCCTGTATTGGTTGAAGGTAACATGGAATATGAGGTAGAGAAAGTACTGGATTCCCGTCTGGCTAGACGGAGACTCCAGTATTTGGTTAAGTGGAAGGGTTATGGTCAGGAGGATAATTCCTGGGTCTCTGCCTCTGATATTCATGCCAAAAGATTGGTGCGTGCCTTTCATCGGGCTCACCCTGATCGCCCTGGTGGCGTGGTTGAGGGTTCGGTGACCCCTCCTCAAGGGGGAGGTACTGTTGTGAGTTCATTTTCCCCTTCACTACTGAGGCCCGAGGAACTCCCTCTTCTGGTGAAGAAAGGTAGTGAGCCTGATTGTCAAACACCTGGGGCTGATTATGATGACTGGCTGAGTGGAGTTAATGACTGGATCTAAGGCTGCCGACGCCCTTCTGGACTGCGGGTGATTTCTCTGTGGACTTCTAGGAAACCAGTCTGATTCCTGCTCATCTAAAGCTAAGATTTCTGTTTTGCCTTTTTTGCATTAGTGTTTTGTTTTCCTTGCTTTTCTGGATTCTGCCATTCCCTGCTGGGGTGAGCTGAATCTCCTTTTGCCTGTTGCTCTGTCTTCAGAATATTCCTGAGTACTGACATAGCTTTTTTGAAGCCTAGCGTCTTCAGGGCCTTTTTTACTGTCAGTTTGTTGGCTCTTATTTTCATAGGGTTTTTTCACGGATTGCAGACAGCAGCCTTCCTGTCCTTTCCTATCTAAGCTAGCGTGGGCCCCATCTTTGCCCAGTCTATCTTTCTGTCTGTGTTTTGTTCTTTCTTCTTGCTTCACCGTCATTATATGTGGGGGGCTGCCTTTTGCTTTGGAGTCTGCTCTGGGGCAGTTTAGATTTCCCTTTCTGTCTTTAGGCTATGTATTCCTCCGGCTGTGATCGAGGGGCCTAGGGCATCGTAGGAGCCCCCCACGGCTACTGCTAGTTGTGTTGATAGGTTCAGGGGTCTGCAATCCGATAGCTGCCAACTTCTCTGGTTTTCTGGACTTAGCTAGCATTTCTATTTTTGCCTCCTACGGTGACTCACTCATAACAGGACACATGGAATGAATTTGGGATGTGAAGAGAGGCAGGGAGCCGCAGTTTATAGGATACATCATTAATACGAGTCAAAACTTCAAAAGGCCCAATGTAGCGGGGTCCCAGTTTATGTGAAGGGACCTTTAGACGAATGACCTTAGACGATAGCCAAACCCTATCTCCCAGAAGATATGGCAGAGCATCCAAGCGCCTTTTGTCAGCGTGTCTCTTTATCTTGTCACGTGCTAACTCGAGAGCGGCCTTGGTCTCCTGCCAGATCCTGGAGAAATCCCCTGACAGAATATCAGCCGCCGGTACACCCGAGGCAGGAGGAACCGGAAAAGGTACACCCGGGTGTTGCCCGTGGACGACAAAAAAAGGAGACTTGCCAGACGATTCGCTGATATGATTATTGTAGGCAAATTCAGCCCATGGGAGTAAGTCAGACCAGTCGTTCTGGTGGGCATTAGAAAAGTGCCGGAGATAGTTTACCAGATTCTGGTTAGTCCGCTCCGCTTGACCATTGGACTGTGGATAGTAAGATGAGGAGAAGTCAAGTGTGACGTCCATAGACCGGCATAGGCCTCTCCAAAATCGAGAGGTGAACTGGACTCCTCTGTCCGAAACGATATGTTGGGGCAATCCGTGAAGACGGAAGATGTGGTGAATGAAAACTTTCGCCAGATCGGGTGCAGAAGGTAACCCTGGGAGAGGGATGAAATGTGCCATCTTTGAGAATCTGTCTACCACCACAAGATGACAGTACAATCTGCAGACTTGGGTAGATCGGTAATAAAATCCATGGCAATGTGTTGCCAAGGAGCTGAGGGGACCGGAAGTGGATGAAGGAGACCGGAAGGCAGCTGCCTAGGCACCTTGTTTTTGGCACAGGACGGACAGGAGGCAACAAAATCTCGGACATCCTGGAGAAGAGTCGGCCACCAGTAGTAACGGGACACAAGGGCAAGTGACTTCTTAAGTCCGACATGACCAGTAAGTTTGGAAGTATGCCCCCAGCGCAAGACCCGTCTTCGATCCCTCTCGGGCACTAAAGTCTTACCCGGAGGTGACGACACTAAGGAGAGCAGTGCCACCGTGATGAGCCTGGATGGATCCAAGATGTGCATGGGTTCCTCCTCCATATCTGCCGAGAGAAAGGACCTGGATAGAGCGTCGGCTTTAAGATTCTTGTTGCCGGGACGAAAGTGCAGATAAAAATCAAATCGGCTGAAGAACAGGGACCACCGGGCCTGCCGAGGGTTGAGTCTGTGCTTATCGAATGTAAGCCAGGTTCTTATGGACCGTGTAAATTGTAAATGGATGGACCGCTCCCTCCAATAAATACCTCCATTCCTCCAGAGCTAACTTAATGGCGAGCAGTTCCCTCTCCCCAATGGAGTAGTTCCGTTCCGATGTAGAGAAGGTTTGTAACGTCCGTCTGCGGTTCTGGGCTGCAGCCAGACAACACCCCGAGAAACAATGATACCCTTTACGCCTATACAGGGATCTGGATTTACAACAGAGCCCAGGAGGTAGCTGTCTGAATATGAGCAGCGGCCAGAGCAGGACGGTCGTCAGAGGGAAGTACAAAAACGGCAGGCAATAGCAGAGTCAAATTCAGGCCAAGGTCAGAGTCAAAAACCAGGAGGGGGGCAGAGGTACAGAATCGTTAGGAAGTAGCAGAGTCAGAATATCCAGGCCAAGGTCACAAACCAGGAGAGTAGCAGAAGTACAAAATCATCAGGCAATAGAGGGGTCAGAAATCCAGGCTGAGGTCAGAGTCAAACAGAAATCAATCACTAAGTAGCACACAGGGGAACCAAGAATATATCCGGCGGCTTGCAAGACCAGTCCCAAGGTATTTGAGGGATCAGGTCATCCCTCACAGGTTCCTGGACTGGTGATGTCATTAGGGCCGCCCCCAGGACCAGGCTAGATGGTGATGCAGTAACCCCCTGACGACTGACAGAGGGGCGGAGCCTGCGCCCACCAGATTCCTGCGCAGGAGCCACTTCTCTGTCACCACCATAACTCACGGGCGAACCACGGCGCCTCCCAGTGGCCGAGGCAGGAACAGCCGTCCCCGAGTCTGACGGCGAAGTGGCGGTCCGGCGCCTCCTAGTGGCCGTGACCGGAACAGCAGGCCCCGAATCCAACGGTGACGTGACAGACCGGCGCCTCCTAGTGGCTAAAGCTGGGACCATAGGCCCTGAGTCTGATGGCGACGTAATAGAACCACGGCGCCTCCCGGTGGCCGAGGCAGGAACAGCCGTCCCCGAGTCTGACGGCGAAGTGGCGGTCCGGCGCCTCCTAGTGGCTGCGACCGGAACAGCAGGCCCCAAATCTGACGGAGACGTGACAAGGTTTTGGAGAAAAAAACGCACGTAACGAGCCTACCGGAGGGAGATTTCTGAGATAGAACTGCACCGGCCCCAGTCGCGGAAGCATCAACCTCGAGGATAAAAGGTTTGTTGGCCTCTGGGCGGTGGAGCACGGGTGCCGAGGCGAAGGCTTGTTTCAGAGACAAGAACGCGTTCTCAGCTTCGGAGGACCAGACATGAGGATTGGCTCCCTTATGGATCAAAGAGGAAATAGGACCAGTCAAGGCGGAAAAATGAGGAATGAACTGCCGGTAGTAATTTGCGAAACCAAGAAATCGCTGAATGGCTTTCATGCCATGAGGCCGTGGCCAGTTGAGCACGGCAGATAGTTTCTCCGGATCCATGCGCAAGCCAGCGTCGGAGATGATGTAACCTAAGAACGGAAGGGAGGTCTGTTTGAAGGCGCATTTCTCCAACTTAGCATACAGTCGATTCTCTCTCAGGTGCAACAGTACTTGTTGGACATTCCTCCTGTGGGTAGGCAGGTCAGGAGAGAAGACGAGGATATCGTCCAGATATACTACCACACAGGAGTACAAAAGATCTCGGAAAATGTCGTTTACAAATTCCTGGAATACCACGGGAGCATTGCACAAACCAAAGGGCTTGACGAGATACTCGTAGTGCCCATCCCTGGTGTTGAAAGCGGTCTTCCATTCATCTCCGGAGCGAATACGGACGAGGTTGTAGGCTCCATGGAGGTCCAGTTTGGTAAAGATTCATGCCCCTCGCAGCCGATCAAATAACTCAGGAATGAGAGGAAGTGGGTACTTGTTCTTGATAGTGATTTCATTAAGACCCCGATAGTTGATACAAGGACGAAGAGACCCATCTTTCTTCTTGACAAAAAAGAAACCTGCTCCGGCGGGTGAAGATGACTTCCGGATAAAGCCTCTGGCCAAGTTCTCCTGAACGTACTCATTCATGGCTTGATATTCAAGAGGATTCAGTGGATAGATTCGCCCCCGGGGCGGAGTTGAACCTGGGACCAGATCGATCGAGCGATCATATGGCCGGTGTGGAGGGAGAGTTTCTGCCTCCTTTTTGCTGAAGACGTCAGCGAAAGCCCAGTAAGCCGAGGGCAGACCCGTGGGGCCCGAGGCAGGCAGCGTAGTTTTGAGAGGCTGTACCGGACGAAGGCACTTAGTCTGGCAGGACTGACCCCAATGAAGAATGTCTCCGGAACGCCAATCCAGGGTAGGTTCGTGTATTCTCAGCCAAGGAAGACCTAGAAGCAAGGTGTGTGATAACGAAGGCAATACGAAGAAGGCTATCTTCTCTCGGTGCAAGATCCCAACTTGTAACTCCACCTCTTCGGTGACCAGGGTAACGGTCTCGCACAGGGGAACACCGTCGACTGAAGCTAACTGCTGGGGAGACTCCAAGGACCTGACAGGTATCTGCAATCTTTTCACCGCCTCGAGTTGGATAAAATTCCCGGCAGCGCCAGAATCAATGTAGGCTACTTCGGAAAAACGCTTAGAACCCAGAACAAACAGAAGAGAAAGGGTCAAGGGTAGAGAGGTATCACTGACACCTAGGGAGGCCTCTCTTACCTGTCCTAGGCGGAGGCGTTTCCCGGCCTCACCGGACAGGAACGCAGGAGATGGGAGGCGCTGCCACAGTAGAGACAAAGACCATGTGTAAATCTCTCCTGGCGACGCTGTTCCACTGGTCTGAGTCAGTCCACCTGCATCGGCTCCGGTGCAGACGCCGCGGAGGATGGTCGCGGACGAGGAGGGCTGCGTGTAGAGGAAGAGAAGCGAGAAGGTCTCTCCCTGGCGGCTTCGCGGGAGCGCTCCTGAAAACGCAGATCGATTCGTGTTGCCAGAGAGATTAGGTCCTCCAAAGACGTAGGTGTGTCTCTCCCAGCCAACTCGTCTTTAATCCGAGCCGACAAACCGCGCCAAAAAGCCCCTAGCAGGGCCTCGTTGTTCCATCCAAGCTCGGATGACAACGTGCGGAACTGGATGGCGTACTGTCCCACAGAGAGAGTACCCTGGCGGAGGTTGAATAAGGACTTGGTGGTTGAGACCAGGCGGCCGGGCTCATCGAAGACTTTACGAAAAGTCTTCAAGAAGGTCGCAAGCTGGGAGACTATCGGATCGTCACGTTCCCACAAGGGGTTTACCCAGGCCAGTGCCTCGCCCTCCAAATGGGATATTACAAAGGCTACTTTGGCCCGGTCGGTGGGATACTGCAGGGGCGACAATTCAAAATGCAGCTGGCATTGGTTAAGGAACCCCCGACACAGCTTGGGATCACCGCTATAACGCGGGGGTTTTGCCAACTGAGGGGACGGATGCGAAACTGCCACCCGGACTGGGGCTGCCGCTGCGGTATGAAGAGCTAGCAGGCGGTTATCCACTGAGGCCATATAATTCAAAATATGGGCCTGAGTGTCGCGCTGCTGGGCGAGCTCCTGCTGGAGACCGGTGATCTGAGAGGCAGTCCCCGGATTGGAATATTGTAAAGCGGATAGACGGGACTCCATGGATTTGAGGAACGACATGATCCTCGCCTGGTTTTCTCGAAGGAACAAATGTTCCTTTTGGGTCAGGGTCGGGGTACCAGTGGGATCCATGGCCTGGTGATTCTGTGAGACTTTGGTAGTACTCCGGGAGTGGACCCGCTGGACTGTGGCAATGAACCTCCCACGGGCGAGCTGACCAGGTGGACCACCCCCTATACAGGGAGAGTTTGGGGCAGGCCCGCGGGTAACTATCACCATGGCAGCTGGTACCCAGGGAGAGGGCCCAGGAAACCCGACGGCACACAGGAGAGATCGGCAGGTAATCACCCTAGGAGAGGAACCCGGCAGGCAGACAGATCAGGAACACGGGTGGAACGGCAGGCAGCAGTCACGGACTGGATGCACAGCTGGGAGACCAGGACGGGGCGGAACAGAGCCTTGGAACTCCGAATCCTAAGAAAGAAAACAGTGGAGAAGCACTATTAGCTGAGGACAGGTTGGGAGCAGGGGTGCGCACAGAGACAAGGGGGCCAGGATCACAAGCAGGGCTCAAGCGATCACCAGACACCGTCAGGAGGAAGAGACAGCCTGATATAGGGCATCTGATCAGGGACTTCCGGGTCACGACCCTAGCTGGTGCAGGCTGAGGAGGGTGCGCGCGCTCCAGCCTGTTTGGAGCAGAGGATACCGGGCAGGAGGGAGCGCAGGGTAAGAGTAACGGGAGAGCCGCGGTGAGGACCGGGGCAGGCGAGACCGCGGCGTGGGAGCCGCCAGGGACCGGGATGGCAGCAGCAGGGGAGCCGGAACCAGTGGGGGCCGCGGCAGGGCCTGCGGCCGCGGTGTGACAGCGATTTTGGAATGCAGACTTTGATGGAATGTTCTGCGGGCATCATGTTGCATTTGCAGAGCCCCTGATGTGACTAAACAGTAGAAACCCCCCACAAGTGACCCCATTTTGGAAACTAGACCTCCCAAGGAGCTTTTCTAGATGTGTAGTGAGCACTTTGAACACCCAAGTGCTTCACAGAAGTTTATAAACGCAGAGCCATGAAAATAAAAAACAATTTTTTTTCACCTCAAAACTGATTTTTTAGCCCGCTATTTTTTATTTTCCCAAGGGTAACAGGATAAATTGGACCCTAAAAGTTGTTGTCCAGTTTGTCCTGAGTACACTGGTACCCCATATGTGGGGGGGGAACCACTGGCTGGGCGCACAGCAGGGTTCAGAAGGAAAGGACTGTCATTTGATTTTTTTAATGGAAAATTAGCTCCAATCGTTAGCGGACTCCATGTCGTGTTTGGAGAGCCCCTGTGTGCCTTAACTTTGGAGCTCCCCCACAAGTGACCCCATTTTGGAAACTAGACCCCCTAAGGAACTTATATAGATGCATAGTGAGCACTTTGAACCTCCAGGTGCTTCACAGAAGTTTATAACGCAGATCTGTGAAAATAAAAAAAAAATTTTTTCTCAAAAAATGTTTTTTTAGCCCGCTACTTTTTATTTTCACAAGGGTAACAGGATAAATTGGACCCCAAAAGTTGTTTTCCAGTTTGTCCTGAGTACGTTGGTACCCCACATGTGGGGGGGGACCACTGTTTGGGCACACGTCAGGGCTCGGAAGGGAAGTAGTGACGTATTGAAATGCCGACTTGATGGAATGGTCTGCGGGCGTCATGTTACGTTTGCAGAGCCCCTGATGTGCCTAAACAATGGAAATCCCCCACAAGTGACCCCATTTTGGAAACTAGACCTCCCAAGGATCTAGATGTGTGGTGAGCACTTTGAACCCCCAAGTGCTTCACAGAAGTTTATAACGCAGAGCCGTGAAAATAAAAAATCATTTTTTTTCCACAAAAATAATTTTTTTAGCCCCCAATTTTTTATTTTCCCAAGGGTAACAGGAGAAATTAGACCCCCAAAGTTGTTGTGCAATTTTTCCTGAGTATGCTTATACCCCATATATGGGGGTAAACCACTGTTTGGGCTCACGTCAGGGCTCAGAATGGAGGGAGCACTGTTTGACATTTTGAACACAAAATTGGCTGGAATAAATGGTGGTGCCATGTCGCGTTTGGAGACCCTGTGATGTGCCTAAACAGTGGAAACCCCTCAATTCTAACTTCAACCCTAACCCCAACACACCCCTAACCCTAATTCAAACCCTAACCACAAGCCTAACCCTAATCCCAACCCCAACCCACCCCTAAGGCCTCTTTCACACTTCAGTTTTTTACATCAGTTCAAATCCGCCAAAAAGGCAGACAAGCGGATCCGTTCTGAACTGATGTGAACGGATGGCACAGGATCCGTTTTCAGACGGATCCTGAAAATGAGGAAATTTAAAGGAAACGCTGGCCGGGGAGAGAGAGAGAGAGAGAGAGAGAGAGAGAGAGAGAGAGATTTTTTTTTTTGGCCACCACCCAGAAAGAATGTCGGGTTAAATGAGTGTCTGGAGGATCCGCCAGAGAAAAAAACGTTGCAAGCTCCGTTTTGAAATCTTTGAGGATGGTGACGGACAGCAACTTTTGGCGGATCCTCAAAAAAAACGGATGCAATGGACAGCAATCCGTCACAATCCGCCATTAATGCAAGTCAATGGGGAAAAAAACGGATCCTCAAAAAAAAATTGAGGATCCGTTTTTTTTCAAAACTTGGCGGATTGTGACTGATTGTAAAAAACTGAAGTGTGAAAGGGGCCTAACCCTAATCTTAACCCCAATTCCACCCCTAACCATAATTTCTAATCCTAACCCTAATTTCTAACCCTAACCCTAATTTCTAACCCTATCCCTAATTTCTAACCCTAACCCTAATTTCTAACCCTGACCCTAATTTCAACCCTACCCCTAATTTCAACCCTAACCCTAATTCTAACCCAATGTCATGGGAAGCCAAGGTAACTTTAGGCTGAAACCCCGGGGCCCCTGCAGTGTCCCTCAGACTAGGGGAAACCCTGTCTGTCCCTCAACCCAGGGTTTACACTGAAGGTGTGCCTGCCTGGGCCTCCACCCTGTCCTTGTCTCCTGTCCAGCCCTAAGCTGAACCCACCACCCTCCACCCAGTGAGGAGACCAAGCACCAGACCCCACAAATAAGTATGGACAGGGATAACAGAAATGCACCACACTGCGTACACACAGGGGAATACAGTAATGTGCAAGGGCAACCAAATAATACAACACAGGGAGGCAAAATGGCAACAATGGAATATACTACACCAGCAAGCGTATGCTCCTTAGACCACCACTCCAGCCCGGTATCGCTTAGCACAAGGCAAGAGCTATAGTCGGCGACACCCATAGTTACACAGGGCAATTTAAAGACAGAGGGCGTGGCTAAGCCCTCAGCCAGAATGACAGCCTGGTTAACCCAATCCAAGCCGGATCAGAAGACCAACCAGCGCCGCTGAGAACCATGTGGTAGGATGGGGTATTACCGCTGTCTGCCGGACACCCTGGTGCGAACAGTGTCCGACATGACACCCTAATAGAAAAAAAAACATTTATTTTATTTTATTATTTGTCCCTACCTATGGGGGTGATAAACGGGGGGTTTATTTACTTTTTTTTATTTTGATCACTGTGAGAGTTTATCACAGTGATCAAAATAAATGAATGAATCTGCAGCGTTGCAGATTCGAGTAGGCCCACCATTTTCCAAGATGGCAGCGCCCATGAGCTGGGACACCGGGAGCCAGAGCGGGACCCGGAGTCACCATGGAGGTTAAGAGGGGGAGATCGGACTGCGGGGGGAGCATAGGGAAGGGGAGGGGGGAGCAGATTGTGACAGCAGAGGCCGATCGCTGCCGTCAGTCTGTGGCAGGGGTCGATCGCCCCCACCAGCCGGTGTGGGGGGGCCAGATTAGTGTCTCCAGCCATGTCCGATACTATTGCAGCATCGGCCATGGCTGGATTGTAATATTTCATCAATTTTCATTGATGAAATATTACTATCGCTCTGATTGGCTGTTTCACTTTTAACGGCCAATCAGAGCGATCGTAGCCACGTGGGGGCTAAGCCGCACCCCCTGTGATGAAGCACAAAGCCTCCTGTGTGTGCGGCTTGGGTGACCTTTTAGTGACCCCGGTCACCTGACCCACAGGAGGGTGATTTATATCATGAAGCCTACGTAGGCGTCTTGGGTCGGGAAGGGGTTAAACATATACATACACTGAGTCAATACAGGGTTCATCAGGGATACATATCATACATAATACATTAAGAATCAACATCTGCACTACTAGCTGAGGAGGGGGAAACTAACTGAGCAGGCTGATCTGAGACAGAAATTAGATATAGGAACCGTGATTACTTACCAGCGATGCTGTTGCAAGGGGGAAGAGAAATGAGATGCTTCCAGTATGCAGGCAGAAGGAAAATGGTGGACTGGAGGGAAAATGGGGGCTGAACTAACCATAATCCTTTGCAAAGGGCTCCCAGAAAGCACTGCAAAACTTACCATAATACATTGCACAGAGAGAAAGAAGACGAGCATAAAAGTGAAAGTAAAATAACACCATAACACTGTGGTTATGACTCTAGCCACTAGATGGAGCCAGAAACAATGAAAACAATAGAATTTATAGAAAACTGAACATTCTATATATTCTCAATACATCATTGGAAATATTATCAAATAGACAGTCAAAGGTTGTGAATTAGATGTCGGAGACAGAACACCTGTCGTTGCCCACAATCAAATACCAGCATCATCAAGCACGTCCTTGTCCCAGCACAGCCTTCAGTTGTCTGTTGTGAACACCTTTGACCTGGCTTCTGAGTGTGGGCTCCTTCTGGTGGTTGCTGCTGGTAATAGAGCTGGTCTGGCTACCTTCCCTCAGTTGTTGCCGGTGATTTGGTTTGCTTCCTGAGCATTTTGGAAGTCTGCTTGCCTCCTGCTCTGTCCTGCATCTTTCAGATAAGTTATTTGTCTGCTTGAATCTTTTTTGCATTTTGATTCATTTTTGCTGTTCTCTGATTTTTGCTTTGCTGGTGTGAGTTCAGCCGGTTTCCCTGTTGGGACCTGTGCTGGACTCTGTTTCATATGTCACAGCTTGTGTCAGTCTTTTCTGTATCTCTAATCCTCTGTTATACCAGTATCTTTGTTTTGCACCCAGTTCACACCAGAGTTCTGATTTAGTGGGGGAGAGGTCGTGTGGCCTCAGTATTTTTGCATATCAGAAGTGTTGGATTTTTCTTAGGGTTTTTTGCATGATTGCAGACAGTATCCTTTCCTGTCCTGTTCTATCTAGACAGTTTGGGCCCCATAATTTGCTTACTCTATTTTCCTGTTTCCTATTTTGCCTGTGTTTTGTGCCTCATCTTGTCTCACCGGTAATATATGTTCGGGGGCTATCTATTCCATTGGGGTTCTACTCCGGGGCAGCTTAGCTTTCCCATTTCTCTCTTTAGGCTTAGTTAATTCTTTGGCTGTGCCAAGGTGTCTAGGGCATCGTAGGTACGTCTCACTGCTAATTCTAGTTGTGTCGTCAGTTTAGGGGTCTGCAATCCGCTAAGCTGCCAACCTCTCTGCTCATCTGGTAACCTAGCTAATTCACCTGTTATCCTCCTCGGTTACCTAATCATAACAGAAGCACCGGCCTGACTGTAGATTCTAGGGTACTCTAAAGAAGGAAAGAAAAGTAAAAAAAAAAAGGGGTGCGTTAGAATTTTCTAATATTTTCTCCTCTTTTTCTTTGGGGGCTGTAGGAGGATTTTTTTTTTTTCTCAATTATTTTTATTGAGGTTGAACAAGAAAACAAGTCAAAACAATGACAACCATAGTTACAACCACCATATATATGAAACTAGGGGAACGAAAGGAGAAAATAAGCAGAAAGTGGGGACCGACAAATGAAAAACAGGAAAGGAAGGGGGGGGAGGGGAAGGGGTGAGGGGAGGAACAGGCATTAGTGGCATCGATAGAACTATGTGTAACAGCAAGTACACATAATAAGTCTCAGTGTTCTGCAGTACAGTAATATATTCCAAAAAGGAAAGAAAACAAACAACATCCAATATCTAATATCTTTCTTTCTGAAGAGGCAATTTGCATATTATTTTCCCAGAGGAGCATTGCACGGCGAATAAGTCTCCTTACCTTGACAAGCCACAGCTGGCATGTCACTCTCCGCAAGGAGAAACCTTACTTCTTAGACCCTAGTCCAGAGCCTCTCACCTTGCCAAATCAGATCTCATACTTTGCACTGACGAGAGCCAACAGCTCGAAACACCGTGTCTGCAAATTGAGATTCTGATTTGGCTTGTATCCTAAGTCATACTACAAGACTCGTTAAAGGGTTGATTGTGACTTGTAGGATCGCTACTACCAATAGGTGGCGCTGTAGAGTAAAAGTCCTCTTTCTTTCTGAAGAGGCAATTTGCATATTATTTTCCCAGAGGAGCATTGCACGGCGAATAAGTCTCCTTACCTTGACAAGCCACAGCTGGCATGTCACTCTCCGCAAGGAGAAACCTTACTTCTTAGACCCTAGTCCAGAGCCTCTCACCTTGCCAAATCAGATCTCATACTTTGCACTGACGAGAGCCAACAGCTCGAAACACCGTGTCTGCAAATTGAGATTCTGATTTGGCTTGTATCCTAAGTCATACTACAAGACTCGTTAAAGGGTTGATTGTGACTTGTAGGATCGCTACTACCAATAGGTGGCGCTGTAGAGTAAAAGTCCTCTTTCTTTCTGAAGAGGCAATTTGCATATTATTTTCCCAGAGGAGCATTGCACGGCGAATAAGTCTCCTTACCTTGACAAGCCACAGCTGGCATGTCACTCTCCGCAAGGAGAAACCTTACTTCTTAGACCCTAGTCCAGAGCCTCTCACCTTGCCAAATCAGATCTCATACTTTGCACTGACGAGAGCCAACAGCTCGAAACACCGTGTCTGCAAATTGAGATTCTGATTTGGCTTGTATCCTAAGTCATACTACAAGACTCGTTAAAGGGTTGATTGTGACTTGTAGGATCGCTACTACCAATAGGTGGCGCTGTAGAGTAAAAGTCCTCTTTCTTTCTGAAGAGGCAATTTGCATATCTAATATCCGGCATCTTAATTATATACGGCTAAGCAGGCTGGAGCGGGGCAACCGTGGAGTGTCTACTATGTATCCAGGGGTGCCAAATGTTCTGTCTTTTTATTATGGCGGTCATCGAGTGAGCTAGTGCTAGTTCAGGCTGGCAGTGAGTGTTAATTCTATCAATTAGTTCTGCAACCTCTGGGGGGGTGGGATCTTTCCAACTAGCCGCTGTCAACACTCTAGCAGCTATCAAAATATGTGACAGCGTACCTCTAAGAATATGAGGAATTTCGTTCAGGCCAATGTGTAAAATGAAATCCAAATTTGTCCAATAATCATCATATGGCACTTCAAAGCACGCCCCCGGAAGAAGCTAGCGGGCGAAACGTGCGTCGGGGCGCGGGGGAGCACCGCCACTATTTACACCCTGATAGTGACTTATTTGTAAGTAATATATTGAGAAATATGTGGGTTACTTTATGAATGATGCTATATGAAGCACTATTTTTTTAATTGGGCTATATATTAGTTATGTTGCACTTGAAATAATTAATACATGAAGTGATTTAGGAAGGATATATGTTATGAGATGCTTTAGGCACTGTTTATAACACGTATGGCTCCTTCTCTCTGTCATGGAACTGTATTTTAAAAGGATGCAAAAACATATTTTTTCTATATAAGCCTATAGATTTATTTGTGTGCTTTTCACAAACTAATAACTTTTGACCTATTTGTGGCGTGCGTCCCCTATTTTGGGGTACTATTGCAGTGTCAATATTGTTGTGGTTTTTTACTGACAATTTTAAAGTAATTAATAAAATTAGTTTTTTTTATATATATATGGTTCTCTTCTTTTAGTCATGGTATATGTGGCCATGCTATGTTAAATACAATGTGTAAAATGGCCTGGCTTGGGGTCAGAGTCATCTGGATACCCAAGACTTGTGAGATCATTAAATCAACACCCCTCCACCAAGGCTGGAGCACCGGACAGGACCACCAAGTATGCTCAAGAGTACCCCTCATCCCACACCCTCTCCAGCATTCACTAGACCCACCAGCTCCAAAATGTGCCGTTCGGACCGGGAACTGGTACCATCTCAGGTGCGTCTTTTTCAACTGCTCCAGATGGTTCACACATGAAGAGACCCGTACAACTTCACACAATCCTTCCTCCCAGTTAACAGGTTCGGAGAGAAAACCCAGATCCCGCTCCCACCTGATCATATAGGGCAGTTTTGTATTATACGGCGGGTCATTCAGGGCTCTATATAATAATGAGATACCTATCGGGACAGAATCAAGCAGCAGAAAATAACCGTTAACTGTGTTATTTAGTTGTGAATTGAAAAAAACCGAGTCCGGTGAATTATGCAACATATGACGTATTTGTAGGTATTGGTAAAAACACCTCCGGGTGGCCGGAAACTCAGCAGCCAGTTGGTCAAACGGGATTAACCCACCACTCCCCACTAGGTCTCCCAGACTCACAATTCCGGCAGCAACCCATGACTGAAGATTAAGGTATGGAATATGCATCTCAAGGGCCTTTAACGATATGGAGTGGCGTGATAGTTTAATAAGAGATGGGACCACTGTCCTCCAATGATGTAGCGAGGAGGATTTTTTCTTTAATGGATGCTAAGCAATTGTCTGATCGTGTTGAGCAGCTTGCTGCTGAAGTTCGGAGAATTTCTGCCTATCTCTCTCAGTTGTCTGCTGTGGAACCTAAAGTCACTATTTCTGATTTATTTTCTGGGGATCAGTCTAAATTTTTGAACTTTAATTGTCATCTCCCTGTTGCGCGGCGACCCTCAGGACTGGGCTTTTTCCCTGACACCTGGGCATCCTATTATAGCTAATGTGGATGCATTTTTTCAGGCTCTGGGGTTGTTGTAGGATGAGCTAATGTTATTGATCAAGCTCAGAAAACCTTATTGGCATTGAACCAGGGTCAGGAATTGGCAGAGTTGTATTGTCAGAAATTCTGAAAGTGGGCGGTGCTTACTAAATGGAATGATGATGCCCTAGCAGCTCTTTTTCAGAAGGGTCTGGCAGAAACCATAAAAGATGTTATGGTGGCATTTCCTGACCCCTCTGGTCTCAACAACTCTATGTCATTAGCCATTCAAACTGACAGATGTTTACGTAAACGTAAGACTATGTGAGAGGCGGTGTTGCCTTTCGAACAAACTTCTGAGCCTATGCAGTGTGATAGGGTTTTGTCTAGCGCTCAACGACAAGAATTTAGAAGGCGTAATAAGTTGTGCTTCTTTTGTGGGGACGCCTCTCATACTATTTCCGTCTGCCCTAAGGGAGAAAAACGTTTTGCTCACTCATTCGTTTTGGGCAATATACAGGATAAATTCCTTTTGTCGCTTTCCTTGATCTGCCCCTTATCTTCAATTTCTGCTTAGGCTTTTGTTGATTCACTAGCAGCCCTGAACCTGATGGATTTTGACTTTGCCAAACGTTGTGGTTTTCCCATGGTACCCCTGCGGACTCCTATTCCTTTGAGGGGTATTGATGCTACCCCTTTGGCTGAGAATAAACCCCAGTTTTTGACCCAGGTGATAATGCGGGTAGCCCCCGACCACCAAGAGAATTGTAAATTTTTGGTGTTTCATAATTTACATGACATTATTGTACTGGGTTTTCCTTGTTTGCAAACCTATAATCCTGTTGTGGATTGGAAATCTGTTGTGAGTTCATTTTCCCCTTCGTCACTGAGGTCTGGTGAACTCCCTATTCTGGTAAAGGAAGGTAATGAGCCTGATTATCAGGCACCTGAGCCTAATGAGGATGACTGGCTGAGTGGAGTCACGGACTGGATATAAGGCTGCCGACGCCCTTCTGCCTTGCGGGTGATTTCTCTGTGGACTTCTAGGACACCAGTCTGATTCCTGCTCCTCTAAAGCTAAGTTTTCTGCTTTGCCTGTTGCATTTGTGTTTTGTTTTTGTTTTCCTTGCTTTTCTGGATTCTGCCATTCCCTGCTGGGGTGAGCTGAATCTTCTTTTGTCTGTTGCTCTGTCTTCAGAATATTCCTGAGTACTGACCTAGCTTTTTTGAAGCCTAGCATCTTCAGGGCCTTTTTCACTGTCAGTCTGTTGGCTCTTATTTTCATAGGGTTTTTCACAGATTGCAGAGAGCAGCCTTCCTGTCCTAGTTAGCTTGGGCCCCGTCTTTGCTCAGTCTATCTTTCTGTCTGTGTTAGTGTTTTCATCTTGCTTCACCGTCATTATATGTGGGGGGCTGCCTATTGCTTTGGGGTCTGCTCTGGGGCAGTTTAGATTTCCCCTTTCTTTCTTTAGGCCTATTTAATTCTCCGGCTGTGATCGAGGGGTCTAGGGCATCGTAGGAACCCCCCACGGCTACTGTTAGTTGTTGTGGATAAGATCAGGGGTCTGCAATCCGATAGCTGCCAACCTCTCTGGTTTTCTGGACTTAGCTAGCATTTCTGTTTTTGCTTCCTACGGTGACTCATTCATAACAGAATCACCCGCCATACCGCAGATCCTAGGGTACTCAATAGCAGGAAAGAATTGTGTTTAAAAAAAAAAAAAAAAGTGTGTGTATATTCTTTCCTCTATATTTCTGAGGCCGTAGGGGGAATTTTTTTTTCTCTCAATGGAGATAAAACAATTGTCTGATTGTGTGGAGCAGCTCGCTGCGGAAGTGCGGGGAATTTCCGCCTACCTTGCTCATTCGCATGCTGTTGAACCAAAGATTCCTACACCTGATGTATTTTTTGGGGATCGATCTAAATTTTTGAGTTTCAAAAATAATTGTAAATTATTTTTTGCCTTGAAGCCTAACTCGTCAGGGAGCTCCGCGCAGAAGGTTAAAATTGTCATCTCTTTGCTGTGTGGCGATCCCCAGGATTGAGCGTTTTCTTTGAAACCAGATGATCCTATTCTGACTAATGTGAACGCATTCTTTCAAGCTTTGGGGTTGTTGTATGATGAACCTAATGCTATTTATCAGGCTGAAAAGACCCTGTTGGCATTGAACCAGGGTCGATATTCTGCAGAGTTGAACTGTCAAAAGTTCCGAAAGTGGGCGGTCCTTACTACCTGTAATGATAATGCCTTGGCTGCTCTCTTTCAGAAGGGTTTGTCAGAAGCCGTAAAAGATACTATGGTGGGATTTCCTGTTCCCTCTGGTCTGGACGATTCTATGTCATTAGCCATTCAGGTTGATCGGCGTTTACATGAACGCAGGATTGCACGAGAGGTGTTGCCACCGGTTGAACAGATGTCTGAACCTATGCAATGTGATAGAGTTTTGTCTAAGGCGCAACGTCAGGAGTTCAGAAGGCGTAATAAGCTGTGTTTTTCTGTGGAGATGCCTCGCATACTATTTCTGTTTGTCCTAAACGAGAGAAACGCTTTGCACACACATTTTCTGTTGGTGGTGTCCAACCTAAGTTTCTTCTTGCAATTACTCTGATCTGCTCCCTGTCCACATTTTCCGCCAAGGCTTTTGTGGATTCGGGAGCAGCGCTAAACCTAATGGACTTGGATTTTGCTAAACGTTGTGGATTTCCGATGACACCTCTGCAGACGCCTATCCCTTTGAGGGGGATTGATGCTACTCCTTTGACTAAAAATAAACCTCAGTTTTGGACCCAGGTGGTCATGCGGGTCGTCCCAGACCATCAAGAAAATTGCAGATTTTTGGTGTTGCATGGTCTGCATGATGCCGTTGTTCTGGGGTTTCCCTGGTTGCAAATTCATAATCCAGTTTTGGATTGGAAATCTGTGTCTGTGGTGAGTTGGGGTTGTCGGTGTGCCTTTAGTGAGGCTCCGTTTTTTTCCACCTCTCCTCAGTCGTATGATGTTCCTGACTATTTGGCGGACTTTTATGATGTATTTAATGAGAATGAGTCTGCGTCCTTGCCTCCTCATAGGAGTTATGACTGTGCAATTGAACTAAGTCCAGGGTGTAAATTTCCCAAGGGTCGGCTCTTCAATTTATCTGTACCCGAGCACGAGGCTATGCGGTCCTATATTAAGGAGGCATTGGAGAAGGGTCATATTAGACCATCCTCTTCACCCTTAGGTGCCAGTTTTTTTTTTGTGGCCAAAAAGGATGGTTCTTTAAGGCCTTGTATTGATTATCGTGCCCTCAATAAAATTACTATTAAATATCAGTATCCGTTACCCCTGATTTCGGATCTATTCTCTAGAGTTAGAGGTGCTTGCTGGTTTACCAAGCTTGACCTCAGGGGGGCGTATAATCTTATCCGCATTAAGCAGGGGGATGAATGGAAGACGGCGTTTAATACTCCGGAGGGACATTTTGAGTACCTGGTGATGCCTTTTGGGCTCACTAATGCCCCTTCTGTCTTCCAGTGCTTCATGAACGATATTTTCCGAGACTTTGTCGATAAATTTTTGATTATCTATCTGGATGATATTTTGATCTTCTCCAAGGATTGGGATTCTCATGTGGAACATATTCGGACTGTGTTCCGGATCTTGAGGGAGAATTCCCTGTATGTCAAAGGATCGAAATGCCTTTTTGGAGTACAGAGGATTTCATTTTTGGGATTTACTTTGTCTCCGTCAACTATTAAAATGGACCCGGCCAAGGTACAGGCCATTTATGATTGGGTCCAGCCCACTTCTTTGAAGGCCCTCCAGAAGTTTTTGGGTTTTGCTAATTTTTATCGGAAATTTATAGCAAAATTTTCTAGTATTGCCAAGCCATTGACTGATCTGACTAAGAAGGGTGCTGATGTGTTGAATTGGTCTCCGGAGGCTGTTGCTTCCTTTCAGGAGCTGAAGCGAAGATTTACCTCCGCCCCGGTTTTGCGGCAACCTGATGTCTCACTCCCGTTCCAGGTAGAGGTGAATGCTTCTGAGATGGGTGCAGGAGCTGTTTTGTCCCAAAAGGATCCTGTAACATCTAAAATGAATCCCTGTGCTTTCTTTTCCCGAAAGTTCTCTCCATCTGAACGTAACTATGATGTGGGGAATCGGGAACTGTTGGCCATGAAATGGGCATTTGAGGAGTGGAGACATTGGTTGGAGGGAGCTAAACATCAAGTTGTGGTCCTCACTGACCACAAGAATTTGATTTACCTAGAGTCGGCTAAACGCTTGAACCCTAGACAGGCTAGGTGGGCCTTGTTTTTTACACGTTTTGATTTTGTGGTCTCTTTTCTTCCTGGAACTAAGAATGTCAAGGCAGACGCCCTCTCTAGGAGTTTCTTTGCTGATTCTCCTTTGGTGACCAAGCCTGCTACCATCTTAGGCGAAGGGGTAGTTCTTTCTGCCATCTCGCCCGATTTGAGACTTGCTCTGCAAGAGTTCCAGGAGGACAAACCTGAGCATTGTCCCAGTGGAAAGTTGTATGTTCCTGACCAGTGGAAGAAGAGAGTGATGTCTGAAGTTCATTGCTCTGCATTGGCTGGTCATCCAGGTATTTTTGGTACTAGAGATCTGGTGAGTCGCTCTTTTTGGTGGCCCACCTTGTCTCATGATGTCAGGAATTTTGTGCAGTCCTGTGGGACTTGCTCCTGGTTTAAATCTTGTTCTCGCTCTAGTGGGTTGTTGATACCTTTGCCGATCCCCAGTAGGCCATGGACCCATATTTCAATGGATTTCATCTCTGATATGCCGGTCTCTCAAAGAATGACTGTTATTTGGGTGATTTGTGATAGGTTCTCTAAGATGGTTCATCTTGTACCACTCCCTAAGTTGCCATCTTCCTCTGATTTGGTGCCCCTGTTTTTGCAACAGGTGGTTCGCTTACACGGGATTCCTGAGAACATTGTATCTGACAGAGGAGTTCAGTTTGTGTCTAGATTTTGGAGGACTTTCTGTTCCAAGCTGGGAATTCAGTTGTCCTTCTCCTCTGCTTTTCACCCTCAGACCAATGGGCAGACAGAGAGAACAAACCAGACCTTGGAGTCGTATTTGAGATGTTTTATTTCCGCTGATCAGGATGATTGGGTTTCATTTTTGCCCTTGGCCGAATTTGCTTTAAATAATAGAGCTAGTTCTGCCACTTTGATGTCACCTTTTTTTGTAACTTTGGGTTTCATCCTCGATTTTCTTCAGGGCAGGTGGAGCCTTCTGCCTGCCCAGGTGTTGACACTGTCGTGGAGAGAATGCACCAGATCTGGGACCAAGTGGTGGATAAGTTATCTCTCTCCCAGGAAAAGGCCCAGCGGTTTTCCAATCGACATAGGACCATTGGTCCCCAGTTTAAGATTGGTGATATGGTGTGGTTATCATCAAAAAATATTGCTATGAAGGTGGCTTCTCCTAAGTTTAAGCCTAGATTTATTGGACCTTACAAGATTTTGGAGATTATTAATCCGGTCTCTTTTCGTTTGGCTCTTCCTGTCACATTTAAAATCCATAATGTGTTCCATAAGTCCTTGTTGAAGAGGTTTGTTGAACCAGCTGTTCCTGGGGTGGCACCTCCAGACCCTGTATTGGTTGAAGGTAACATGGAATATGAGGTAGTGAAAACACTGGATTCCCGTCTGGCTAGACAGAGACTCCAGTATTTGGTTAAGTGGAAGGGTTATGGTCAGGAGGATAATTCCTGGGTCTCTGCCTCTGATATTCATGCCAAAAGATTGGTGCGTGCCTTTCATCGGGCTCACCCTGATCGCCCTGGTGGCGTGGTTGAGGGTTCGGTGACCCCTCCTCAAGGGGGAGGTACTGTTGTGAGTTCATTTTCCCCTTCGTCACTGAGGTCTGGTGAACTCCCTATTCTGGTAAAGGAAGGTAATGAGCCTGATTATCAGGCACCTGAGCCTAATGAGGATGACTGGCTGAGTGGAGTCACGGACTGGATATATGGCTGCCGATGCCCTTCTGCCCTGCGGGTGATTTCTCTGTGGACTTCTAGGACACCAGTCTGATTCCTGCTCCTCTAAAGCTAAGTTTTCTGCTTTGCCTGTTGCATTTGTGTTTTGTTTTTGTTTTCCTTGCTTTTCTGGATTCTGCCATTCCCTGCTGGGGTGAGCTGAATCTTCTTTTACCTGTTGCTCTGTCTTCAGAATATTCCTGAGTACTGACCTAGCTTTTTTGAAGCCTAGCGTCTTCAGGGCCTTTTTCACTGTCAGTCTGTTGGCTCTTATTTTCATAGGGTTTTTCACGGATTGCAGACAGCAGCCTTCCTGTCCTTTCCTATCTAGTTAGCTTGGGCCCCGTCTTTGCTCAGTCTATCTTTCTGTCTGTGTTAGTGTTTTCATCTTGCTTCACCGTCATTATATGTGGGGGGCTGCCTATTGCTTTGGGGTCTGCTCTGGGGCAGTTTAGATTTCCCCTTTCTTTCTTTAGGCCTATTTAATTCTCCGGCTGTGATCGAGGAGTCTAAGGCATCGTAGGAACCCCCCACGGCTACTGTTAGTTGTTGTGGATAGGATCAGGGGTTTGCAATCCTATAGCTGCCAACCTCTCTGGTTTTCTGGACTTAGCTAGCATTTCTGTTTTTGCCTCCTACGGTGACTCATTCATAACAGAAATCTGTGTCTGTGGTTAGTTGGGGTTGTCAATGTGTTCTTAGTGACACTCCTGTTTTTTCAACCTCTCCCCAGACTCATGATGTCCCTGACTACTTGGCTGAATTCTCTGATGTGTTTAGTGAGAGTAAGTCTGCCTCCTTGCCTCCTCATAGGAGTTATGATTGCGCTATCGAGTTAGTGCCCGGTTGTAAATTTCCCAAGGGTCGGCTCTTCAACTTATCTGTACCTGAACATGATACTATGCGATCTTATATTAAAGAGTCATTGGAGAAAGGTCATATCAGACCATCCTCTTCACCTTTATGTGCCGGCTTTTTCTTTGTAGCAAAAAAAGATGGTTCATTGAGGACATGTATTGACTATCGTCTCCTTAATAAAATCACGGTTAAATATCAGTATCCGTTACCCCTGATTTCCAATTTTTTCTCTAGAGTGAAAGGTGCTAGTTGATTTACCAAGCTTGAACTTAGGGGGGCATATAATCTTATTCGCATCAAACAGGGTGATGAATGGAAGACAGCGTTTAATACTCCTGAGGGGCATTTTGAGTACCTAGTGATGCCTTTTGGGCTCACTAATGCCCCTTCCATCTTCCAATCTTTCATGAAGGATATTTTCCGGGATTTTGTGGACAAGTTTTTGATCGTTTATTTGGACGATATTTTGATTTTTTTCAATGATTGGGATTCTCATGTGGAACATGTTCGGACTGTATTCCGGATTTTGAGAAAAAATGCTCTGCATGTTAAGGGATCGAAATGTCTCTTTGGCATGCAAAAAATTTCATTTTTGGGATTCATTTTGTCCCCGTCCGCTATTGAAATGGACCCGCTCAAGGTCCAGGCCATTTATGATTGGGTTCAGCCCACTTCTCTGAAGGCTCTCCAGAAATTTTTGGGTTTTGCTAATTTCTACCGTAAATTCAGTAATTTTTCTGGTATTATTAAACCACTGATGGATTTGACCAAAAAGGGCGCTGATGTGTTGAATTGGTCTCCAGAAGCAGTCTCGGCTTTTCAGAAGCTTAAACGGAGATTCACTTCTGCTCCTGTTCTACGGCAACCTGATGTCTCTCTCCCATTTCAAGTGGAGATAGATGCTTCTCAGATTGATGCAGGAGCTGTTTTGTCTCAAAGAGATCCGGTAACCTCTAAGATGAATCCTTGTGCCTTCTTTTCTAGAACATTTTCCCCATCTGAACGTATGATGTGGGGAATCGAGAATTGTTGGCTATGAAGTGGGCGTTTGAAGAGTGGAGACATTGGTTGGAGGGGACCAGACATCAAGTTGTGGTCCTCACCGACCCCAAGAGCTTGATCTATCTCGAATCAGCCAAGCGATTGAATCCTAGACAGGCTAGGTGGGCCTTGTTTTTCACGCGTTTTAATTTTGTGGTCTCCTTTCTTCCTGGCACTAAGAATATTAAGGCGGATGGCCTCTCTAGGAGTTTCTTTGCGGATTCTCTTGATGTGACTGAGCCTACTACCATTCTAAATGAGGGTGTGGTTCTTTCCGCTATTTCACCCGATTTGAGACTTGCCCTGGAGGAATTTCAGGAGGACAAACCTGAACGATGCCCTATGGGGAAATTGTATGTCCCCGACCAGAAGAGGAGACGAGTAATGTTTGAAATTGCTCCGCGTTAGTTGTGCATCTTGGTATTTTTGGTACCAGGGATTTGGTGAGTCGGTCTTTTTGGTGGCCTGCTTTGTCTCATGATGTCAGGAATTTTGTGCAGTCCTGTGGGACTTGTTCTCGGTCCAAACCCTGTTCTCGTTCTAGTGGATTGTTAGTGTCACTGCCGGTACCCACGAGGCCATGGACCCATATTTCAATGGATTTTATTTCCGACCTCCCTGTCTCAGAGAATGACTGTTATTTGGGTGATCTGTGATAGATTTTCCAAGATGGTCCATCTTGTACCACTGCCGAAGTTGTCATCCTCTTCTGAGTTGGTGCCCTTGGTTTTACAGCAGGTGGTTCGTTTACACGGTATTCCAGAGAACATTGTGTCTGACAGAGAAGTCCAGTTTGTTTCCAGATTTTAGAGAGCTTTTTGTTCTAAACTGGGAATTTAGCTGTCCTTCTCCTCTGCGTTTCACCCTCAGACTAATGGGCAGACTAAGAGAGCAAACCAGACTTTGGAAACCTATTTGAGATGTTTTGTGTCTGCTGATAAAGATGACTGGGTCTCTTTTCTGCCCTTGGCTGAATTTGCTCTTAATAATAGGGCTAGTTCTGCCACTTTGATGTCTCCTTTTTTCTGCAACTTTGGGTTTCATCCTCGGTTTTCTTCAGGTGGAGGCTTCGGCCTGTCCAGGTGTTGATTCTTTGTTAGAGAGAATGCAGCAGATTTGGGATCAAGTAGTGGATAAGTTGTCTCACTCTCAGGAGTAATGGTTTGCCAACCAGCATAGGACTATTGGTCCCCGGTTTAAAGTGGGTGACATGGTTTGGTTGTCCTCAAAAAATATTCCAATGAAAGTTGCTTCTCCAAAATTTAAGCCAAGGTTCATTGGACCTTATAAGATTTTGGAAATCCTTAATCCCATTTCTTTCCATTTGGCTCTTTAAGGAACATTCAAGATTCACAATGTCTTTCATAAATCTTTGTTTAAAAGGTTTGTGGAGCCAGTAGTTCCCATAGCTGCGCCCCTTGATTCTGTATTGGTTAAGGGTAATCTGGGGTATGAAGTAGAGAAGGTATTGGATTCTCGTCTGGCTAGACGGAGACTCCAGTACTTGGTCAAGTGGAAAGGTTATGGTCAGGAGGATAATTCTTTGGTGTTTGCTTCTGACATTCATGCCGAGAGATTGGTTCGTGCCTTTCACCGTGCCCATCCTGATCGGCCTGGTGGCGTGGGTAAGTGTTCAGTGACCCCTCCTCAAGGGGGGGTACTGTTGTGAACACCTTTGACCTGGCTTCAGAGTGTGGGCTCCCTCTGGTGGTTGCTGCTGGTAATAGAGCTGATCTGGCTGACAGAAGTCAATCACCTGAGGATGATGATTGGAGGTCAGGTGTTACAGAAGGGAGAGATTTAAGTGAGCAACCTTCCCTCAGTTGTTGCCGGTGATTTGGGTTGCTTCCTGAGCATTTTGGAAGTCTATTTGTCTGCTTGAATCTTTTTTGCATTTTGATTCATTTTTGCTGTTCTCTGATTTTTGCTCTGCTGGTGTGAGTTCAGCCGGATTCCCTGTTGGGACCTGTGCTGGATTCTGCTTCATAGGCCACAGCTTGTGTCAGTCTTTTCTGCATCTCTAATCCTCTGTTATATCAGTATCTTTGTTTTTACGCCCAGTTCACACTAGAGTTCTGATTTAGTGGGGGAGAGGTCGTGTGGCCTCAGTATTTTTGCATATCAGACGTGTTGGAGTTTTCTTAGGGTTTTTTGCGTGATTGCAGACAGTATCCTTTTCTGTCCTGTTCTATCTAGACAGTTTGGGCCCCATCATTTGCTTGCTCTATTTTTGGCCTGTGTTTTGTGCCTCATCTTGTCTCACCGGCAATATATGTTCGGGGGCTATCTATTCCTTTGGGGTTCTATTCTGGGGCAGTTTAGCTTTCCCATTTCTCTCTTTAGGCTTAGTTAATTCTTTGGCTGTGCCGAGGCGTCTAGGGCATCGTAGGTACGTCCCACGGCTAATTCTAGTTGTGTCATCAGTTTAGGAGTCTGCAATCCGCTAAGCTACCAACCTCTCTGGTTATCTGGTAACCTAGCCAATTCACCTGCTATTCTCCTCAGTTACCTAATCATAACAGTTGTCCATACCTGTTATGAATGAGTCACCGTAGGAGGCAAAAACAGAAATACTAGCTAAGTCCAGAAAACAAGAGAAGTTGGCAGCTATCGGATTGAAGACCCCTGAACCTATCAACAACAACTAGCAGTAGCCGTGGGGGGTTCCTACGGTGCTCTAGACCCCTCGATCACAGCCGGAGAACTAAATAGCCTAAAGACAGAAAGGGAAATCTAAAGTGCCCCAGAGCAGACCCCAAAGCAATAGGCAGCCCCCAACATATAATGACGGTGAAGCAAGATGAAAAAACACTCACACAGATAGAAAGATAGGCTGAGCAAATGATGGGGCCCAAGCTAACTAAATAGGAAAGGACAGAAAATCTGCTGTCTGCAATCCGCCAAAACCCTATCAAAACAAGAGCCAACAGACTGATAGGGAAAAAAGCCCTGAAGACGCTAGGCTTCAAAAAGACTATATCAGTACTCAGGTATTTTCTGAAGACAGAGCAAAAAAGGAATTCAGCTCACCCCAGCAGGGAATGACAGAAATCCAGAAAAACAAGGCAAAACAAAACCAAAACACAAATGCAAAAAGCAGCGCAGAAAACTTAGCTTTTGAGGAGCAGGAATCAGACTGGTCTCCTAGAATCCCTCAGAGAGATCACCAGCAAGGCAGAAGGGCGTCGGCTGCCTTATATCCAGTCAGCAATTCCAGTCACCCAGTCATCATCATCCTGCTCAGGTGCATGGTAATCAGCCTCACTACCTTCCTTCACCAGAAGAGGGAGTTCATCAGACCTCAATGGTGAAGGGGAAAATGAACTCACAACAGTACCTCCCCCTTGAGGAGGGGTCACCGAACCCTCATCCACGCCACCAGGGCGATCAGGGTGAGCCCGATGAAAAGCACGCACCAATCTTTTGGCATGAATATCAGAGGCAGAGACCCAGGAATTAACCTCCTGACCATAACCCTTCCACTTAACCAAATACTGGAGTCTCCGTCTAGCCAGACGGGAATCCAGAATCTTCTCTACCTCATATTCCATGTTACCTTCAACCAATACAGGGTCCGGAGGTGCCACCCCAGGAACAACTGGTTCAACAAACCTCTTCAACAAGGACTTATGAAACACATTATGGATTTTAAATGTGACAGGAAGAGGCAAACGAAAAGAGACCGGATTAATAATCTCCAAAATCTTGTAAGGTCCAATAAATCTAGGCTTAAACTTAGGAGAAGCCACCTTCATAGCGATATTTTTTGATGATAACCAAACCATATCACCAACCTTAAACTGGGGACCAATGGTCCAATGTCGGTTGGAAAACCGCTGGGCCTTTTCCTGGGAGAGAGATAACTTATCCACCACTTGGTCCCAGATCTGGTGCATTCTCTCCACCACAGTGTCAACACCTGGGCAGGCCGAAGGCTCCACCTGCCTTGAAGAAAATCAAGGATGAAACCCAAAGTTACAAAAAAAAGGTGACATCAAAGTGGCAGAACTAGCTCTATTATTTAAAGCAAATTCGGCCAAGGGCAAAAATGAAACTCAGTCATCCTGATCAGCGGAAATAAAACATCTCAAATACGACTCCAAGGTCTGGTTTGTTCTCTCCGTCTGCCCATAGGTCTGAGGGTGAAAAACAGAGGAGAAGGACAACTGAATTCCCAGCTTGGAACAGAAAGTCCTCCAAAATCTAGACACAAACTGAACTCCTCTGTCAGATACAATGTTCTCAGGAATCCCATGCAAGCGAACCACCTGTTGCAAAAACAGGGGCACCAACTAAGAGGAAGATGGCAACTTAGGGAGTGGTACAAGATGAACCAACTTAGAGAACCTATCACAAATCACCCAAATAACAGTCATTCTCTGAGAGACAGGCATATCAGAGATGAAATCCATTGAAATATGGGTCCATGGCCTCCTGGGGACCGGCAAAGGCATCAACAACCCACTAGAGCGAGAACAAGGTTTAGACCGGGAGCAAGTCCCACAGGACTGCACAAAATTCCTGACATCACGAGACAAGGCGGGCCACCAAAAAGACCGACTCACCAGATCTCTAGTACCAAAATACCTGGATGACCAGCCAATGCATAGCAATGAACTTCAGACATCACTCTCTTCTTCCACTGGTCAGGAACATACAACTTTCCACTGGGACAACGCTCAGGTTTGTCCTCCTGGAACTTTTCCAGAGCACGTCTCAAATCGGGCGAGATGGCAGAAAGAACTACCCCTTCGCCTAAGATGGTAGCAGGCTTGGTCACCACAGGAGAATCAGCAAAGAAGCTCCTAGAGAGAGCGTCAGCCTTGACATTCTTAGTGCCAGGAAGAAAAGAGGCGACAAAATCAAAACGTGTAAAAAACAAGGCCCACCTAGCCTGTCTAGGGTTCAAGCGTTTGGCCGACTCCAGGTAAATCAAATTCTTGTGGTCAGTGAGGACCACGACTTGATGTTTAGCTCCCTCCAACCAATGTCTCCACTCCTCAAATGCCCATTTCAAGGCTAACAGTTCCCGATTCCCCACATCATAGTTACGTTCAGATGGAGAGAACTTTCGGGAAAAGAAAGCACAGGGATTCATTTTAGATGTTACAGGATCCTTTTGGGACAAAACAGCTCCTGCACCAATCTCAGAAACGTCCACCTCTACCTGGAATGGGAGTGAGACATCAGGTTGCCGCAAAACCGGGGCAGAAGTGAATCTTCGCTTCAGCTCCTGAAAGGAAGAAACAGCCTCCGGAGACCAATTCAACACATCAGCACCCTTCTTAGTCAGATCAGTCAATGGCTTGGCAATACTAGAAAATTTTGCTATAAATTTCCGATAAAAATTAGCAAAACCCAAAAACTTCTGGAGGGCCTTCAAAGAAGTGGGCTGAACCCAATCATAAATGGCCTGTACCTTGGCCGGGTCCATTTCAATAGTTGACGGAGACAAAATAAACCCCAAAAATGAAATCCTCTGTACTCCAAAAAGGCATTTTGATCCTTTGACATACAGGGAATTCTCCCTCAAGATCCGGAACACAGTCCGAACATGTTCCACATGAGAATCCCAATCCTTGGAGAAGATCAAAATATTATCCAGATAAATAATTAAAAATTTATCCACAAAGTCTCGGAAAATGTTGTTCATGAAGCACTGGAAGACAGAAGGGGCATTAGTGAGCCCAAAACGCATCACCAGGTACTCAAAATGTCCCTCCAAAGTATTAAACGCCGTCTTTCATTCATCCCCATGCTTAATGCGGATAAGATTATACACCCCCTGAGGTCAAGCTTGGTAAACCAGCAAGCACCTTTAACTCTGGAGAATAGATCCGAAATCAGGGGTAACGGATACTGATATTTAATAGTAATTTTGTTGAGGGCACGATAATCAATACAAGGCCTTAATGAACCATCCTTTTTGGCCACGAAAGAAAAACCGGCACCAAAGGGTGAAGAGGATGGTCTAATATGACCCTTCTCCAACGCCTCCTTAATATAGGATCGCATAGCCTCGTGCTCGGGTACAGATAAATTGAAGAGCCGACCCTTGGGAAATTTACACCCCGGGCTCAGTTCAATTGCACAGTCATAACTCCTATGAGGAGGCAAAGACACAGACTCATTCTCACTAAATACATCATAAAAGTCTGCCAAATAGTCAGGAACATCAAGCGACTGAGGAGAGGTGGAAAAAAACGGAGCCTCACTAAGGGCACACCAACAACCCCAACTCACCACAGACACAGAATTCCAATCCAAAACTGGATTATGAATTTGCAACCAGGGAAACCCCAGAACAATGGTATCATGCAAATTATGCAACACCAAAAAGCTACAATTTTCTTGATGTTCTGGGGCGACCCGCATTACCACCTGGGTCCAAAACTGAGGTTTATTTTTCGCCAAAGGAGTAGCATCAATCCCCCTCAACGGGATAGGCGTCCGCAGAGGTGTCATCGGAAATCCACAACGTTTAGCAAAATCCAAGTCCATTAGGTTCAGGGTTGCTCCCGAATCCACAAAAGCCTTGGCGGAAAATGTGGACAGGGAGCAGATCAGAGTAACTGCCAGAAGAAACTTAGGTTGAACACCACCCAGAGAAAACGTGTGTGCAAAACGTTTCTCTCGTTTAGTACAGACAGAAATAATATGCGAGGCATCTCCACAAAAAAAACACAGCTTATTACTCCTTCTGAACTCCTGACTTTGCTCCCTGGACAAAACTCTATCACATTGCATAGGTTCAGACACTTGTTCAACAGGTGGCAACACCTCTCGTGCAGTCCTGCGTTCACGTAAACGCCGATCAACCTGAATGGCTAATGACATAGAATCGTCAAGACCAGAGGGAACAGGAAATCCCACCATAGTATCTTTTACGGCTTCTGACAAACCCTTCTGAAAGAGAGCTGCCAAGGCATTATCATTCCAGATAGTAAGGACCGCCCACTTTCGGAATTTTTGACAGTACAATTCTGCAGAATCTCGACCCTGGCTCAATGCCAACAGGGTCTTTTCAGCCTGATCAATAGCATTAGGTTCATCATACAACAACCCCAAGGCTTGAAAAAATGTGTTCACATTAGTCAGAATAGGATCATCTGGTTTCAAAGAAAACGCCCATACCTGGGGATCGCCACGCAGCAAAGAGATGACAATTTTAACCTGCTGCGCTGAGCTCCCTGATGAGTTAGGCTTCAAGGCAAAAAATAATTTACAATTATTTTGGAAATTCAAAAATTTAGACCGATCCCCAGAAAACACATCAGGAGTAGGGATCTTTGGTTCAGCAGCATGTGAATGAGCAAGGTAGGCAGAAATTCCCTGCACTTCTGCAGCGAGCTGCTCCACACAATCAGACAATTGCTTTATCTCCATTGAGAGAAAAAAAAATTCCCCCTACGGCCTCAGAGATATAGAGGAAAGAATATACACACACCTTTTTTTTTTTTTTTTTTACAATTCTTTCCTGCTATTGAGTAACCTAGGATCTGCGGTATGGCTGGTGATTCTGTTATGAATGAGTCACCGTAGGAGGCAAAAACAGAAATACTAGCTAAGTCCAGAAAACCAGAGAAGTTGGCAGCTATCGGATTGCTGACCCCTGAACCTATCAACAACAACTAGCAGTAGCCGTGGGGGGTTACTACGGTGCCCTAGACCCCTCGATCACAGCCGGAGAACTAAATAGCCTAAAGACAGAAAGGGAAATCTAAAGTGCCCCAGAGCAGACCCCAAAGCAATAGGCAGCCCCCAACATATAATGACGGTGAAGCAAGATGAAAAAACACTCACACAGATAGAAAGATAGGCTGAGCAAATGATGGGGCCCAAGCTAACTAAATAGGAAAGGACAGAAAAGCTGCTGTCTGCAATCCACCAAAACCCTATCAAAACAAGAGCCAACAGACTGATAGGGGAAAAAGCCCTGAAGACGCTAGGCTTCAAAAAGACTATATCAGTACTCAGGTATTTTCTGAAGACAGAGCAAAAAGGAATTCAGCTCACCCCAGCAGGGAATGGCAGAAATCCAGAAAAACAAGGCAAAACAAAACCAAAACACAAATGCAAAAAGCAGCGCAGAAAACTTAGCTTTTGAGGAGCAGGAATCAGACTGGTCTCCTAGAATCCCTCAGAGAGATCACCAGCAAGGTAGAAGGGCGTCGGCTGCCTTATATCCAGTCAGCAATTCCAGTCACCCAGTCATCATCACCCTGCTCAGGTGCTTGGTAATCAGCCTCACTACCTTCCTTCACCAGAAGAGGGAGTTCATCAGACCTCAATGGTGAAGGGGAAAATGAACTCACAACACATACCCCAGTCATTGGAACGTAAGCATAAGGCCAGGTTCACTTAGCGTTAATGCAGTCTGTTCAACACATAGTGTTGGCGGATTGCCTTAATGCTACTCCCCTAATGTGATCGCGTTATACGATCGCGCTAGCTCCATCTGTGCTAGCAGTGAGGGACCCATGGACACTGAAGACCACGTTCGAGGCTCCATCACAGAATAACGGCACATCGCAAACGCATGCCGAATATGACATGCATTAGCGATGCGCTCTTCTATAGCAGTCTATGTGTGTGTTAACGCATCCCTTACATAGCGTTAATGCCGCTATGTAACGGATGCGTTAAACGCACCCCCTTAACGCTATGTAAACCCAGCCTAAATACGCAGCCAACACCCCACAGGCTACAGTACTCAATTCTCATATTTCTTGTCTGCTTGCGGTCGAAATGTTGCCTTTTAGGCTCATGGAGATGGAAGCTTTCTGCAACCTGATGGCGGCAGCCATCCCAAGGTACTCGGTCCCCAGCTGCCACTATTTCTCCTGCTGTGCCGTCCTGGCATTACACAAGCACGTGTCCCACAACACTACCCACACAACACAAAATGAGAACAATGGGGATAGGGGAAAATATGTGTAGGTGGGTTAAGAGCTGGCTCAGGGATAGGAAACAAAGGGTGGTTATTAATGGAGCACACTCGGACTGGGCACAGTTAGCAGTGGGGTACCACAGGGGTCAGTTTTGGGCCCGCTTCTTTTTAACATATTTATTAATGACCTTGTAGGGGGCATAGAGAGTAGAATTTCAATATTTGCAGATGACACTAAACTCTGCAGGGTAATCAATACAGAGGAGGACAATTTTATATTACAGGAGGATTTATGTAAACTAGAAGCTTGGGCTGATAAATGGCAAATGAGCTTTAACCCCTTCCTGCCATCCGACGTACTATCCCGTCCACGGTACCCGGGCCCGTATGACCGGGGACGGGATAGTACGTCGGCGCGATCAGCGGCGCCCACGTGGTGAGCGCCGCTGATCGCGGCCGGGTGTCAGCTGATTATCACAGCTGACACCCGGCACAATGTGTCAGGGGCGGTCACGGACCGCCCCCGACACGTTAACCCCTTGCACACCGCGATCAAACACGATCGCGGTGTACCGGGGGTTAAAGGGAAGCATCGGCAGGGAGGGGGCTCCCTCCGTGCTTCCCTGAGCCCCCCACGGCAGCGCAATGTGCAGCGCTGCTGCGGGGGACTCCCTTCCTCCAGGCCCCCGAATCCAAGATGGCGACGGGGGCCTGCTGAAGCTGGCTTCCTCAGTGCCTGCAAAGCGCAGGCATGAGGAAGCCTTCTGCAGTGCCTGTGTCAGATCGCTGATCTGTCACAGTGATCTGTGATGTGACAGATCAGCGATCTGTCACAGGACAGTGATGTCCCACCTGGGACTATTTAATAAAGTAAAAAAAAAAATAAAAAAAAGTGTAAAAATAATTTTAAAAAAATCGCCAAATAAATTAGAAGAAAAAAAAAAATATTCCCCCAATAAATCCATTTTTTGGAAATAATAAAAAAAAAACCAATAAAAGTACACATATTAGGTATCGCCGCGTCCATAACGACCCGCCCTATAAAACTTTCCCATTAGTTAACCCCTTTAGCGAACCCCTTAAAAAATAAAAATAAAAAACGAAGCAAAAAATAATGATTTATTATCATACTGCCAAACAAAAAGTGTAATAACGCGCGATCAAAAAGACGCATATAAATAGCCATGGTACCACTGAAAACGTCATCTTGTCCCGCAAAAAACGAGCCGCCACACAGCATCATCAGCGAAAAAATAAAAAAGTTATAGCTCGCTGAATAAAGCGATGCAAAAATAATTATTTTTTATATAAAATAGTTTTCATTGCATAAAACCGACAAAAACATAAAAAACGACCTAAATGAGGTATCGCTGTAACCGTACTGACCCGAAGAATAAAACCGCTTTATCAATTTTACCGCACGCGGAACGGTGTAAACGCACCCCCCCCAAAAGAAATTCATGAAATGCTGGTTTTTGTTCATTCTGCGTCCCAAAAATCGGAATAAAAAGCGATCAAAAAATTTCACGTGCCCGAAAATGGTACCAATAAAAATGTCAACTTGTCCCGCAAAAAATAAGACCTCACATGACTCGGTGGGTCAAAATACAGAAAAATTATTGCTCTCAATATGTGGTGATGCAAAAACTATTTTTACAATAAAAAGCGTCTTTTAGCGTGCGACAGCCGCCAAACATAAAAACCGCCATAAATAGTAAATCAAACCCCCCGTTATCACCCCCTTAGTTAGGGAAAAATAATAAAATTAAAAAAATGTATTTATTTCCATTTTTCCATTAGGGTTAGGGCTAGGGTTAGGGCTAGGGGTGTGTTGGGGTAGGGTTAGGGTTAGGGTAGGGTTAGGGCTAGGGCTAGGGTTAGGGCTAGGGTTAGGGCTAGGGTTAGGGCTAGGGTTAGGGCTGAGATTAGGGTTAGGGGCGTGTTGGGGTTCGGGTTGGAGTTAGAATTGGGGGTTTCCACTGTTTGGGCACATCAGGGGCTCTCCAAATGCAACATGGCGTCTGATCTCAATTCCAGCCAATTCTGAGTTGAAAAAGTCAAATGGTGCTCCTTCCCTTCCAAGCTCTGCTATGCGCCCAAACAGTGTTTTACCCCCACATGTAGGGTATCAGCCTACTCAGGACAAATTGCAAAACAATTTTTGGGGTCCAATTTCTCCTGTTACCCTTAGGAAAATAAAAAATTGGGGGCAAAAATATCATTTTTGTGGAAAAAAATGATTTTTTTATTTTCACGTCCGAGTGTTATAAACTTCTGTGAAGCACTTGGGGGTTCAAAGTGCTCACCACACATCTAGATAAGTTCCGTGGGGGGTCTAGTGTCCAAAATGGGGTCACTTGTGGGGAGTTTCAATAGTTTAGGTACATCGGGGCTCTCCAAACGCACGACACCCGCAGACCATTCCATCAAAGTCTGCATTCCAAAACGTCACTGCTTCCCTTCCGAGCCCCGACGTGTGTCCATACAGTAGTTTTCTCCCACATATGGGGTGTCAGCGTACTCAGGACAAATTGGACAACAACTTTTGGGGTCCAATTTCTCCTGTTACCCTTGGGAAAATGAAAAAATTGGGGACTAATTGAACATGTTTGTGGAAAAAATACGATTTTTTTATTTTCATGCCCTGGCATTATAAACTTCTGTGAAGCCCTTGGGGGTTCAAAGTGCTCACCTCACATCTAGATACGTTCCTTAGTGGGTCTAGTTTTCAAAATGGGGTCATTTGTGGGGGGTTTCCACTGTTTAGGTACATTAGGGGCTCTCCAAAGGCAACATGACACCCGCAGACCATTCCATCAAAGTCTGCATTCCAAAACGTCACTACTTCCCTTCCGAGCCCCGACGTGTGCCCATACAGTAGTTTTCTCCCACATATGGGGTATCAGCATACTCAGGACAAATTGGACAACAACTTTTGGGGTCCAATTTCTCCTGGTACCCTTGGAAAATAAAAAAATGGTGACTAAAAGATCATGTTTGTGGAAAAAATACGAATTTTTTATTTTCACGCCCGGGCGTTGTAAACTTCTGTGAAGCACTGGGGGGTTCAAAGTGCTCACCACACATCTAGATAAGTTCCTTGGGGGGTCTAGTATACAAAATGGTGTCATTTGTGGGGAGTTTCCACTGTTTAGGTACATTAGGGGCTCTCCAAAGGCAACATGACACCCGCAGACCATTCCATCAAAGTCTGCATTCCAAAACGTCACTACTTCCCTTCCGAGCCCCGACGTGTGCCCATACAGTAGTTTTCTCCCACATATGGGGTATCAGCATACTCAGGACAAATTGGACAACAACTTTTGGGGTCCAATTTCTCCTGGTACCCTTGGAAAATAAAAAAATGGTGACTAAAAGATCATGTTTGTGGAAAAAATACGAATTTTTTTATTTTCACGCCCGGGCGTTGTAAACTTCTGTGAAGCACTGGGGGGTTCAAAGTGCTCACCACACATCTAGATAAGTTCCTTGGGGGGTCTAGTATACAAAATGGTGTCATTTGTGGGGGGTTTCCACTGTTTAGGTACATTAGGGGCTCTCCAAAGGCAACATGACACCCGCAGACCATTCCATCAAAGTCTGCATTCCAAAACGTCACTACTTCCCTTCCGAGCCCCAACGTGTGCCCATACAGTAGTTTTCTCCCACATATGGGGTATCAGCATACTCAGGACAAATTGGACAACAACTTTTGGGGTCCAATTTCTCCTGGTACCCTTGGGAAAATAAAAAAATGGTGATTAAAAATCATGTTTGTGGAAAAAATACGAATTTTTATTTTCACGCCCGGGTGTTATAAACTTCTGTGAAGCACTGGGGGGGTCAAAGTGCTCACCACACATCTAGATAAGTTCCTTAGGGGGTCTAGTTTCCAAAATGGTGTCATTTGTGGGGGGGTTCCACTGTTTTGGTACATCAGGAGTTTTCCAAATGCGACATGGTGTCCGATCTCAATTCCAGCCCAAAACGTCAAATGGCGCTGCTTCCCTTCCGAGCTCTGCCATGCGCCCAAATAGTGGTTTACACCCACATGTGGGGTATCAGCATACTCAAGACAAATTGCACAATAACTTTTAGGGTCCTGTTACCCTTGGAAAAATAAGAATTGAGGGTGAAAAGATCATTTTTGTGGAAAAAATATGATTTTTTAATTGTATGGCTTTATGTTATAAACTTCTGTGAAGCCCATGGGGGTTCAAAGTTCTCACCACACATCTAGATAAGTTCCTTAGGGGGTCTAGTTTCCAAAATGGTGTCATTTGTGGGGGGTTTCCACTGTTTTGGTACATCAGGGATTTTCCAAACGCGACATGGTGTCCGATCTCAATTCCAGCCCAAAACGTCAAATGGCGCTGCTTCCCTTCCGAGCTCTGCCATGCGCCCAAATAGTGGTTTACCCCCACATGTGGGGTATCAGCGTACTCAGGACAAATTGCACAATAACTTTTAGGGTCCTGTTACCCTTGGAAAAATAAGAATTGAGGGTGAAAAGATCATTTTTGTGGAAAAAATATGATTTTTTAATTGTATGGCTTTATGTTATAAACTTCTGTGAAGCCCATGGGGGTTCAAAGTTCTCACCACACATCTAGATAAGTTCCTTAGGGGGTCTAGTTTCCAAAATGGTGTCATTTGTGGGGGGTTTCCACTGTTTTGGTACATCAGGGGTTTTCCAAACGCGACATCGTGTCCGATCTCAATTCCAGCCAAAAACGTCAAATGGCGCTGCTTCCCTTCCGAGCTCTGCCATGCGCCCAAATAGTGGTTTACCCCCACATGTGGGGTATCAGCGTACTCAGGACAAATTGCACAATAACTTTTAGGGTCCTGTTACCCTTGGGAAAATAAAAATTGGGGTGAAAAGATCATTTTTGTGGAAAAAATATGATTTTTTAATTGTACCGCTGTACGTTATAAACTTCTGTAAAGCCCTTGTGGGTTCAAAGTTCTCACCACATATCTAGATAAGTTCCCCCCCACATATCAGGTATCTGCGTACTCAGGACAAATTGCACAATAACTTTTGCAGTTCAATTTCTCCTGTTACCCTTGGTAAAATAAAAAAAATTGAACCTGAAGTATTTTTTTTATGAAAAAAAGTTAGATGTTCATTTTTTTTTAAATATTCAAAAAAATTCCTGTGATGCACCTAAAGGGTTAATAAACTTCTTGAATGTGGTTTTGAGCACCTTAAGGGGTGCAGTTTTTAGAATGGTGTCACTTTTGGGTATTTTCTATCATATAGACCCCTCAAAGTGGCTTCAAAGTGATGTGGTCCTAAAAATAAAATGGTGTTGTAAAAATGAGAAATCGCTGGTCAAATTTTAACCCTTATAGCTTCCTAACAAAAAAAAATTTTGGTTCCAAAATTGTGCTGATGTAAAGTAAACATGTGGGAAATGTTAGTTATCAAGTTTTTTGTGTGCTGTATCTCTGTGATTTAAGGGCATAAAAATTCAAAGTTGGAAAATCGCGAAATTTTCAAAATTTTCGCCAAATTTCCGTTTTTCTCACAAATAAACGCAAGTTATTTGAATGAAATTTTACCACTAACATGAAGTACAATATGTCACGAGAAAACAATGTCAGAATCACCGGGATCCATGGAAGCGTTCCAGAGTTATGACCTCATAAAGGTACAGTGGTCAGAATTGTAAAAATTGGCCCGTCATGAACGTGCAAACCACCCTTGGGGGTGAAGGGGTTAATGGGGATAAATGTAAGGTCATGCACTTGGGTAGAACGAACAAGATGTATAATTATGTGCTTAATTGTAAAACACTGGGCAAAACAGTCACTGAAAAAGACCTGGGTGTATGGGTGGACGACAAACTCACATTTAGTGGCCAGTGTCAGGCAGCTGCTGCAAAGGCAAATAAAATAATGGGATGCATTAAATGAGGCATAGATGCTCATGAGGAGAACATAATTTTACCTCTATATAAGTCACTAGTGCGACCACACTTAGAATACTGTGTACAGTTCTGGTCTCCGGTGTTTAAGAAAGACATAGCTGAACTAGAGCGGGTGCAGAGAAGAGCGACCAAGATTATTAGGGAACTAGGGGGTCTGCAATACCAAGACAGGTTATTACACTTGGGGTTATTTAGTTTGGAAAATCGAAGGCTTAGGGGTGATCTTATTACAATGAATAAATATATGCGGGGACAATACCAAGACCTTTCTAATGATCTTTTTACTCTTAAGGCCCTTTTGCATTTAGCGATGCACCAGCGATCCGACCCGGTCAGGATCGCTGGTGCATCGCTAAATGATAGCTAGTGAGCTTCCACACATGAAGATCTCACAGCGATGCAGCAGCAACGCAGCGGACGATACTTACCTTTCACACACAGCGATCCAGACGTCCTCCCGCCCGCGTCCAGCGTCGCTCGTCTCACACAGCAGGAAGCCCAACAGGAAGCAGACGACAAGAAATGGAGCCGCCCGATCTCGCGTGATGAGCGACAGACAGCGGGGGGAGCCGGTCGGAGGTAAGTATCACACATAGCGATATCGCTAGCAATATCACTATAACGTCAAAAAATCAGTGACGTTTTAGCGATATTGCTAGCGATATCGCTATGTGTAAAACCCCCTTTAGACCTGTGACAGGGACAAGGGGGCATCCTCTACGTCTGGAGGAAAGAAGGTTTAAGCATACTCACAGACGCGGATTCTTTACTGTAAGAGCAGTGAGACTATGGAACTCTCTGCCATATGATGTTGTAATGAGTGATTCCCTGCTAAAATTTAAGAAGGGACTGGATGCCTTTCTTGAAAAGTATAATATTACAGGGTATATACACTAGTTCCTTAATATTGCGTTGATCCAGGGAGCTAGTCTGATTGCCGTATGTGGAGTTGGGAAGGAATTTTTTTCCCCAATGTGAAGCTTACTGTTTGCCACATGGGTTTTTTTTGCCTTCCTCTGGATCAACATGTTAGGGCAAATTAGGATAGGATATGGGTTGAACAAGATGGACTTAAAGTCTCCCTTCAACCTTAATAACTATGTTACTATGTTACCCGTGCCCTCAACGATGCAGTTACTGGGAAAGTACACCTAACCACAGACACATGGACAAGTGCTTGTGGCCAGGGATATTGCATTTCTCTGACGGCACACTGGGTTGACATAGTGAAAGCCGGGACCCAGTCAGACCTTGGGATGGAACACGTTCTCCCGACGTCAAGGATTGCGGGCCCTACGTCAATCAGGGTTGCCCTCACTGTGTACAGCTCCTGCACCTCCTCGTCTTCAGCATCCATGTCCGAAAGGAGCACATCTGTCATGCTCACGCCCTGACTGGTGGGCGTGAGCCAGGGGGTTGTGGCCCCACTGTGCCACAAACCAGACTACCCTGGAAGGGGCGTGACTAAGACACCTGTAATATCCACACGTTATGAAGAATTCAAGGTATTAAACTTTAGATATGTTTTATTCTTCGTCCTCCAGCACACAGCATAACACTTGAATTCCCATGCTACCAGAAGTGAAACTGAAACTTCCCTTCTCATCCCTCTTGTCTCCACCCTCCAAGTCCCATAAGTCTGGCTTGCTTAAAGAGACAGATCTAATTATTATACATTACATCATCCCCTTTTTTTTTTTTTTTTTTTTTTTATAAATAATCTATATTACTGATAAATGCAACAACATGAAAACGTCCAAAGAAATCATATGTCCGTTTTGTCTTATTTGTTCAATTCTAAAACCAGAGAAACAAACAACAAAAAAAAACAAAACAAACAAAACTGTAGTTACACTTCTTCAATAAGCCTCGATGGAGCTCTTCTCTCTCGTGTAGGATAACGTCTGGGCTCATTGAGAGAGTCCATTGTTGATGGACCAGCTACCTCTTGTTGGTCCTCTCCACCATCGGATACCAAATCTTCCACCAAAGAGAGTTCATTGTCATCATTCTGCGGTATGACTTTAAAATATGAAGAATTTCGCGTTATGGAGTGTCCATCTCGTTCAGCTGTGATCATGCTGCCTTTCCTTTTGGTAACATAATATTTTGCAGGACCATAAACAGGTGAGGTCTTGTTGGTTGGTCTTTGACGTACCACCACGACATCCCCTCTTTCGATGGCACTTGACTGTGTCCTTTGCCTTCTGTCTGCATAACGTTTCATGGCTTGTTTGTTGGAGAAATCTGTGGATCTCACTGAGGAGTCACTCGGTCGGGGATGGCTGGTCACATCAGGGAGACGTATACGCAGGGTTCTGCTGAACATTAAATGAGCTGGAGCAGCATTAGTAGTGGAGTGTGGCGTATTGCGGTAATTACGCATGAATTTGTATAATGACTGTTTCAGTGGGATGTGCTCCAGACTCGCTGCCTTGATACGTTTCCCCAGAGTGCGCATAAAACGTTCCACAATTCCATTGGCTTGTGGCCAGCAAGGTGTGATTTTCCTGTGATTGAATCCTAAGTATTCAGAAAATTGTGTAAACACATGTCCATTGAATGGAGGTCCATTGTCTGTTTTGACCACTTTTGGAATACCATATGCCGAGAAAATGTCGTCCAGCTCTGGTATGACATTATTAGCAGATGTTGAAGAGATAAATGAAATGACAGGGTATCGAGAATATTCATCAATTGTTACGAGAATGTATTGGCCATTTGGCAATGGTCCATATATATCGACTGCCACTTCCTCCCAGACAGCAGTGGGTAACGGAGACATTTGTAATGGCTCTAAGTTTGATGATGGAGTGATTAATTGACAAGTAGAACAGCGTCTAATCTTTTCTTCCACCAAGTGATCCATATTTGGGAACCACACTTTTTCTCTGAGAAACTTCTTTGTGCCAACAATTCCTAAATGACCTTCATGTGCTATCTGTATGACTAAGTTACGCAAAGTCTTAGGTACGACTAGTTTGGTACCTCGAAGAATGAGGTGTTCTTCAGTGACTGATAATTCCTCACGTACGTTTGAGAATAGTTTTAACTCTTTCAGATCAATCTCAGAATCAGGAAATTTTTCTTTTTGAATTTCATGCCACCTTCGATTTTGGATGATTTGTATTAGGGCACAGAGTGTCTTGTCTTTTGTTGCTTCATTTATAAATTGATCAAGAGAAAGTGCTTTTGGCACGGCATGATCTGTAACAAAACGTAGGTATTCTTCAATGGAGGAATGCACAGGTATATCATCATTAGTAGGATGTCTTGAAAGATAATCAGCCGGATTGCTGTATTTTCCAGGTTTGTGAATAATTTTATAGTTGTAGTCCTGTAGACGTAGGCCCCATTGTTCAATTCGTGCAGGCATTTTAGCTCTGGGATTTCCAAAAATTGTAAGAAGTGCTTGATGATCTGTGACAATGGTGAAGGGAGCTCCATAGAGAAATAAGTGAAAGTGTTCACATCCCCAGACAACTGCCAAGCTTTCTTTTTCAGGTTGAGAATATTTTCTTTCAGTGTTTGTTAAGCTCTTACTTGCATAAGAAATGATGTGAGGATTTTGATTGTTATCCTTGTATTGCGCTAGAATAGCACCCAGTCCCACGGGACTGGCGTCCACAATCAGTTCAGTTCGAAGAGCTGGATCAAAATAAGCCATAGTGGTTGTCGAGCAGAGTTCATTTTTAATTGTTTCAAAAGAGGCCTGACAGCCTTGAGACCATTGAAAAATACAACTTTGTTTTGTAAGTTCCCGTAGTGGATTGCTGATTGTTGAAAAATTCGGAATATATCTAGCACAGTAACTTGCCATTCCAAGGAAAGAACGCACTTCACTAGCATCCTGTGGAATTGAGGCTGTTCTGATAGCTTCCACTTTCTTGGGGTCTGGTTGTACTCCTTTTGCCGAGAAGATGTGACCATAGAATTCTAATGAACCCTTGTCAAACTCGCACTTCTCTTTGTTTAAAGTGAGTCCAGCAGAAAGCAGGCATTCGAAGATAGCATATAGAGCACGATTATGCTCAGCTTGAGTTTTACCAAAAACCAATATGTCATCACTGTAATTAAAGGCATTTGGGATGTGTTGAATGACACTCCTTATTGCATCCTGAAAAATTTCTGCTGCTGAGCAGACTCCAAAAGTCAATCTTTTGTATCTTCTGAGGCCCACATGGGTGGAAAATGTGGTCAAATATCGGGACTCTGGACTCAGTTCTAATTGATGATATCCCTTATTGAGGTCGAGCTTTGAAAAGACGGTGGCTCCATTTAATAAATGAATAATGTCATCAATCGTAGGTGAGATATGTCTTTCCCTCTGGATAGCGGTTTTGGGCAGGCGCATGTCAACACACAGTCTCACTTGATCAGGAGTCTTTGGTTTTGGAACTACCACAAGTGGAGAGACCCACGGAGTGGGACCAGTAACAGTTTCAATAACGTCCTCATCCATGAGCAATTGGAGTTCCTTTTCTACCTTCTGTCTCAGATAAAATGGAATACGCCTGTGAGGCTGGGCTACTGGACGAACATTATCATCCACATGAAGGTGTACTTGAGAGTCCTTTAGTTTTCCCAAACCACTAAATAGGGAGGGAAAGCTGTTCACCATAGTTTGTACATCCATATCCGCAGGGTCAGTTATGGTATGAATAATCTGGATGAGCCCTAGCTCCAAGGCAGTGTGATAGCTGAGAAGACATCCTCCCGATCCTTGTAATGTGTGGAAAGTGGTTTTCTGCCTGTTTTCTTTATATCTAATTTCAGCATCAAATTGTCCCATTATAGCTAGAGGTGTTTTAGATCCATAAGGAAAGATTTTAGTCTGCACTTGTTGTAAGACTGGCCTTGTTTTCAATTGTTCATATGTAGTGCCAACTATGATATCCACTGAAGCTCCTGTATCTATTGTAAAGGTAATGTCAGTGTTGCAGATTGAGAGTGTAACACAGGGAGACTGTACTGAACCAGTGACAGAGGTAGTGAACACATAGTTCTCAGTCGCAGACATTTCTTCTGTGTCCTGATTTATCACTTTTACATCTGCAGATTTTGTCATAGGCAGCGGAGGCTTGTAGTGCGCTGATTTGCAAACAGCTGCAAAATGATTCCCTTTTCCACATTTACTGCAGGTTTGTCCCATAGCTGGACATTTGTTCTGGGTGTGAGGGAAATCCTGTCCACATCTATAACATTTCTTTTGTTTCTGGGCTTGTTTGTCTGGTAAATTTTTCTGTTTGAGATTATGCACATGTAATTTATCCCCATTCTCCATTACGGTAGCCTGATGATCTGCTATTTCTATAGCACGGGCCATTTTGAGCAAATCATGTAGAGAGATATCCTGCTGCAGAGCCTTACGCCTTAGGTTATTAGACGAGCAGGTGACAATTATTTGAGTTAGGATTTCATAATCTACATCTGTAAAGGCACATCCATGTGCTAACTCTTTTAGCCGTGTGACATAAGTGTCTATGGACTCTTCTGGAAGCTGCTTGGCAATCCTGAATTTATATCTTTCATATCTGATATTCTGTTTGGGGTTGAAATAGCCAGTGAGAGCTTTAGTGCAGTTGTTTTTTGTGTCTGTTTCTGCTGCAGGTAACGTACTGTATATGTCATAGACTCCTGTGCCTGCACAATGCAGGAACAAAGCTCTCTTTCTTTTCTCCTCCTTTATGTCCATGGCTTCTAGGAAATTCTCAAATCTGTTTAGCCATTTTCTCCAGTTATGGGAGAGATTAATGACATCAGTCACATCAAATTGTGAGAATGTGTGCAAGTAGTCAGCCATGATAGAGTCTCTCAGTGGTGCTGGCGTGTGAAGCGGTAAAATAGAGTCCGTACTCACAGCAGTAGGTGATTATATCCCATCCTCGTCGCCAGTTGTAATATCCACACGTTATGAAGAATTCAAGGTATTAAACTTTAGATATGTTTTATTCTTCGTCCTCCAGCACACAGCATAACACTTGCATTCCCATGCTACCAGAAGTGAAACTGAAACTTCCCTTCTCATCCCTCTTGTCTCCACCCTCCAAGTCCCATAAGTCCGGCTTGCTTAAAGAGACAGATCTAATTATTATACATTACAGATGCGTGAAAGGAGACCAGCCACTGTGGAGGAAGCTGCAGCTCTAGCTGATGAGGCTCTCACCATCAAGCCTCAGTGGAAAAAAATACTACTAAGTGAGAAAAAAACTACCAGCCCCCCAACGCTGGTGGCCCCTGGTCCTTCGGCCTCCAATATTCACCATCCCACTAGACCATCAACTCATGGTGACCTTCATGTGACTGTGCATCGCATTACTCCAGCTCCACCTTCGGGACTACGATGTGGAGGAAGAATCCCAGAGCGCAGATGTTATAGATGTGGGCAGCCAGGGCTTCTGCAATTCCAATGTCCAGGTGTTCGGAGGCAAGACAGCTACAGACCGCCTTTGCCTGTTCATTATCTACAGACCCCCTCACCAGGAGAAGAGCTGGATTCAGTCCCTGCAGACGTTCTTCTAGGAAATGATGTGGGAAATCTTCATTGCCACTTTGTCGGTGCGGTAACCAGAAGTCAAGCCAAGAGAGCAGCAAATGTGGACGTGTACAACCCATCCATGGAAATGAGGCCACCAGAACTGCCGTCACAGCCGGTGAGAGATTCTTCTTGTGGGGACAATGTGAGTGTTACTTGGGACAAAGTTCAGTTTAGACAAGAGGTAGATACTGACCCCACCCTAGCTAGTTTTAGAGCTCGAGCTGAGATAGGGCAGTTGGGGGAGAACGGGGAAAGAATTATCAGTGAAAATGGACTTCTGTATCGGGTTACCAATGCTGACTCCCTAGATAAGCCCTGGACTTGTAGCAAACAGCTGATTGTTCCTCAGAAATACAGAATTCCCCTATTACACCTTGCTCATGACATTCCTACTGCTGGCCATCAAGGCAAAACCCGCACTGAGAGACGATTGACTCAATCTTTCTATTGGCCTGGGATTTCCCAAGCCGTAGCGCATTTCTGCCGAACTTGCGACATATGTCAGCGTAGAGGGCGACCCGGAGATCACCCAAAGGCACCCCTGCAACCGCTCCCTATAATAAAAGAACCCTTTCAAAGAGTAGCTGTCGATATCATTGGACCTCTGGCTAAACCAAGTAAATCTGGAAAACAGTACATTCTCACTGCTGTGGACTATGCCACCCGATATCCAGAAGCTGTGGCCTTGTCAAGTATTTCTGCAGCCAAGGTGGCCGAGGCCCTGGTTACCATTTTCACCAGAGTAGGATTCCCCAGTGAGATCTTGTCAGACCAAGGCTCCCAGTTCATGTCGGAGCTGGTCCAGTGTCTGTGGCGCACCTGTGGAGTACGAGCGATCCGGGCGACCCCGTATGATCCCCAAACAAATGGACTTTGTGAACGAGTCAATGGCACCCCATCTCTTGTTTGCCTATCGGGAAGTTCCCCAGGAGTCCACCGGGTTTTCCCCCTTTGAACTACTCTATGGAAGAAAGGTCCGAGGACCCTTAACCATGCTAAAAGAATATTGGGAGGGACAAGTTGAAGATACAGGCGCCCCTGTTGTCCCTTATGTCCTAAAGCTGCGAGAAACCCTGGCTCAACTCGCTAGTTTAGCCCAGAGTCATGTGCGTATGGCTCAAACCAGACAGAAGGCATGGTATGACCGTAAAGCACGCTATCGGGAGTTTGTAGAAGGACAACAGGTCTTAATGATTGTTCCCCATCGGCAGAATAAACTGCAGACAACATGGGAGGGTCCCTTCCGGGTTCTCAGAAAACTAAATGATACCAATTATCTTCTTGCTTTAGATGATCAGGGGCTAAGACAAAAGACTGTCCATGTGAATATGATTGAGTACCATGACCGGAACCTTCCAATGATAGCAAGCTGTCGGCTAGCTTCAGAAGACGGTCAAGAGGATGAGGACTCCCTACCTGATCTCGTGGAAGCAGCGAGAGCCCCATCCACTGTGGAACAGGTTCCTCTGGGAGATCACCTGGATTCCTTGCAGAAAAACCAGATGCTGGGAGTGCTTCAACAGAGACGGGCTGCTTTCTCATCCCAACCAGGTCGAACCACCGTCACCCAACATCATGTGGACACTCAGGGTATCAGTCCCATACAACAGGCTCCTTACCGGGTACCTGAATCTGTTTGAAACACCATGCAGCACGAACTGGAGATGTTACAGCTTGGGGTAATCCAGGCCTCCCATAGCCCTTGGGCCTCTCCTGTGGTGTTAGTACCCAAGAAGGATGGGAGTACTCGATTTTGTGTGGACTATCGACGACTAAATGACCATACCGTCAGCGATCCTTACCCAATTCCCCGTATTGACGAACTTCTAGACCGACTAGCTGGGTCCCGATATGTCACTACCTTGGATCTCAGTAAGGGATACTGGCAAATCCCTTTCACGGAGGAAGGGAGAGAACGGTCCGCTTTTATAACCCCCTTTGGTCTGTATGAATTTCTAAGCATGTCTTTTGGAATGAAGAATGCCCCGGCAACCTTCCAGAGAATGGTGGACCAGATCCTCCGGGGATGTGGTGACTTTGCTTGTGCCTACTTGGATGATATCGCCATCTTCAGCCAGACGTGGGAGGAACATCTGAATCAAGTAGCCATTATTCTTGACCTGATTCTTGCAGCCGGCCTAACCATTCGACCCGATAAATGCCAATTGGGGATGGGTGAAGTCCAGTACCTATGGCATAGAGTAGGAGGAGGGAAGCTCCGTCCTGAACCTGCCAAAATCCAGGCTATTAGAGACTGGCCTGTACCCCAAACTAAGAAACAAGTTATGGCTTTTTTGGGCACTGCCAGTTATTACCGAAAATTTGTTTCTCATTTCAGCACTGTGGCCAAGCCTCTTACCGACCTGACCAAGAAAACGATGCCCCGGCTGGTGATCCGGACTCCAGCCTGTAATGAGGCTTTTAACCGGCTGAAGGACGCCCTGGTCTGCGACCCTGTTCTGGCTGCTCCAGATTACAAGAGGAGATTCATTGTGCAGACGGACGCCTCTGCTTATGGACTGGGAGCTGTCCTCAGCCAGGTGAATGCAGCTGGGGACAAACACCCCATCACCTACCTTAGCAGGAAACTGCTGGACTGAGAAGTGGCCTATGCAACTGTCGAAAAAGAATGTCTGACTGTAGTGTGGGCCCTTAGGAAACTAAGGCCGTATCTGTATGGACGAGAATTCACTGTCATTACTGATCACAATCCCCTCACCTGGCTGAACCGAGTCTCTGGGGACAATGGACGCTTACTACGATGGAGCCTGGCTCTGCAGCCCTATAACTTTACCATACAGTATAGAAGAGGCAGCCAACACCAAACTGCAGATGGACTGTCCAGGCAGGAGGAGCCCTGAGTCCTGTCAGCCATGCCTGTGTGTACTTAACAAGCGACCTGTAGTGGTCCCTAGTACGTACACAAATTGGGAGGGGAAGGGATTGTCATGATTTGTAGTTTTTCCCTGTCCTGTATTTTGTATAATATGTCATTTAACTTTTCTCTGGCTGTATTTGCTGTAAATTAACCATGTCTCCTTTCCCCAATACTTTGCAATGTCTTGTGATGTACCTGGACCATAATCTAATTTAGGCTTGTGTCAACAGCTAGTGGAACCTACAATACACATCCTGTAGACTCAGTGGAGCCCTTACATTTCTAGAATCTTCTGATGGACCAAACCATTGAATAGTAGGTGTGACCTCTACCCCCCTTCAGATGGGCTGATCCCAGGAGCCCTGACAATACATTCTTCTTTTAAGATCAGTTGTGATTTGAGTGCGGATGTCGAAGGTGTCACGAACTGAGTTGAGGCCAGCTCGTGACGTCCGTGGGATTGTGTGGAATCCTGTGGACTATTGCAAGGATTATTGATATCGTATCTGGCAAAAGGACTATAGTGAGGTGCCCGGATTTGTTTCCATTGTGTGGACTTATTGTGGACTTCTCATGGACTCCAAGGACATTATGGATATTTGATGTTGTATGCTCCCTGCCTTAATAAATCTCGTTGGATCGTCCCTCGGCCTGTTGTCCCTTCTTGCTCTGTCGTATACCCCGTCACACCGGGCACTTGTGGGGTTAACACTCACAGGGTCCGGGCATGCGCTGTGTAAAAAGCCGTTCCGGCACTGCAAAAAAGTGTTGCAGGGAACGTTTTTTGCTGACGCCGGACGGCTCATGTTTGCCGTATCCGGCAAAAAAATGAAGCGCCGCATGTCCACCGGCACGATGCGGCGATCATTACATTCAATGTGACAAAACCGGATCCGATTCCGGATCCGGTTTTCACACTTTTCGCCGCATCGTGCCGGATTAAAAAAGACTGATGTGTGAAAGTAACCTAATGGGGATGACTGACAGATATTTGCATATAGCTGTAGGGTGGGCCCCTAGAGTCCATTCCCCTGGTGGGCCCTAGATACCCCAGTCTGACCCTGCATACAGTCCTTATTATGTATAACACTATCCATTATAACATAGTGTCCTCCCTTATGTATTGTCCATCATTAAATACAGTCCATATTATGTAAAGCACTATCCATTATTACATAGTGTCCTCCCTTATCTACTGTGGTGTCCATTATTGCACAGTCTTTACTATGTATAGCTGTATCCATTATTACAGTGTCCGCCCTTATGTACTGTGGTTCCCATTATTACATACAGTCCTTATATATAGCACTATCCATTATTACATTGTGTCCTCCCTTATGTCTTGTGGTGCCCATTATTACATACAGTCCTTATTATATATAGCACTATCCATTATAACATAGTGTCCTCCCTTATCTACTGTGGTGTCCATTATTGCACAGTCTTTACTATGTATAGCTGTATCCATTATTACAGTGTCCGCCCTTATGTCTTGTGGTACCCATTATTACATACAGTCCTTATTATATATAGCACTATCCATTATAACATAGTGTCCTCCCTTATGTACAGTATTGTCCATCATTACATACAGTCCTTATATCTAGCACTATCCATTATTACATCGTGTCCTCCCTTATGTACTGTGGAGTCCATTATCGCATGCAGTCCTTATTATGTATGGCAGTCTCCATTATTACATAGTGTCCTACCTTATGTTTCACACTACTTTATTAGAGTGTCCTTGAACAGGTAAGATAATAAATGAACGAGTGCTTTGGGTCCGGCTGCTGGTGGCTTCAGCAATCCCAAATTCTCTGTATGAATGTAGCAGCAGGATGCCTGCCTAATCATTGCTTGGGACACTTAGGAGGCCTAGTGGTAGGACGCTAAGCAATCATACATTTAGTTGGAAACCCTATCATTTTAGAGATGGAGTCCACTGAAATGAAGAGGGCTGGCCAGTCAGGAGACCATTGTGGGTCTCGCCAATTCCCATTTGTCACCTGACCTTGTCCCGTCTGCTTAGACGTCAGGGCAGTGTTATGTGAAACAGCGTCCCTCATCGGTCATAACTAAGAGCCAGTCGCTGACCTGCCCCAAATAATTACACATATACAGACGCACAGCATTTCCGTCACTAAGCAACCGAACCCACGTATGGGAACGGTGCGCAGGTCCTGCTCCCCCTTGTGGTCAGCAGTAACCCTAGCACGTGACTAGATGTCCGACTGGCGCAATCAGAGCCCGGGATGATCGAGCGCATCACATGGATGGTCGCGACGCCACGAGGATTAGTGAGGTGTTACATTGCTTTCACTTGTAGTCCACAACGGAGGACTGCGGTAGCCATTTTGTCGTAGTCTGTCATTTCAATAGGTTTTAATGTATTTAAAAGACTACAGCTCCCAGAATCCTTCTGCCCTCTTTTCTCTTTTTCCTGCTATAGGGTCTTAATTGCCCGAGCTGTGAGGCTGAGCTGTCTCCTCAGGGAGGTAATTATCATTGTCCTGTGGTTGCTGTGGCTATGTATGCATATATTTATGGGATTGGTGCATTATTCTATAGATGTCCACCACATATTGGTATGATTGCATGTATGTCTGTATACAATCCATATGTATCCATCCACTGGGCATCACCCTATTACAGCCGGGGCTCGCTGGTGACGTCGGTCACATGACCGCTGTAGTCTGTCGGAATATGGCACAACTTTTGCCCCTAAAAGGAAACGTCAAACTAATGACATGCATGCACAGGCGCTTTCATGCTTGTTTCATACCTTGATTCAGAGAAATCGAGCTTTTAAATACTATGCAAATGAGCTGCAAGTGCTTCAGGGTGGGACATTGCACTTGCAGCTCTCCTCCCTTCCTATTCTCCGCCTGCCTCCTGGGTCTTTCAGACAGGTCACTCCAGTTTTAGGGACCTTCTCCCCTGACTGTCAGTCAGACACAGCACACAGGCGGGAGAGCTGCAAGTGCAATGTCCCATCCCAAAACACTTGCAGCTCATTTGCATATTATTTCAATGCTGCATTTTTTTAGAAATGGGAAAACAAATTTCTACAATCAAGGTATGGATTTCTTCAGCATGGAAGCGCCCGTAAATATATGTCATTAGTTTGAATTATAAAATCCTCATGACAGCTTCACTTTAAGAAACAGAGAAGTCCCTTCAAAATGGAGATGTTTTAGGGATAGAGTTGAGCGACTTTGGTTGGATCGGGTTTCGTGAAACCCGACTGAAACAAAATTTGAGTCGGATGAAACTGGTCCAACTAGGTCAAAAAAAGTCGGAACTTCGTCCGAAACCCGACCCCAATGCAAGTCTATGGGAAATAAAAGCCGGCATTGAGCGGATGACTTGCTTTGGGGTCGGGTTTCGGACGAAACTCTGACTTTTTTTGCCCTAGTCGGACTAGTTTCACCCGATCTGACCAAAGTCGCTCAACTCTACTTAGGGGCTTTTGAAAAGCAACCCCCCACTTATAAAAAGGCCTGGGATAATGGTGGGAGAAGCCAAATTCTTGCAACAACACTGTAACAGCAAAGCGATTGTGACGACTCCTGGAGTGGACCCTCTGGGTCGTGGCACCAACCCGCCCAGGGCGAGCTGACCTAGTGAGGACCACCCCCTATACAGGGAGTGTCAGGGGCAAGCCCCAGGGGGGTAAGGTACCACGACTGGTGGCACCAGGTGGCCGGCTCACATGAGACACGAGTGTACGGAGGCACGTAGTGTACTGGAGAACACAAGGCGTGTAAACGGGAGTGCGTATGGTGCGAATTGACTAGCACGCCTGGGTGCGAGCAAAGCAGGATGCGTGCAAAGGAGCACGCCAGAATACAGAGCTAGACAGCAGGTGTGCCAGGAGGCACAACAGAGGACTGGAACGGAGTACAGGATAGAGTGCCAGGAGGCACAACAGAGTACCAGGCAGAGTGCAGGATCAGAGCGTGTGCCAGGAGGCACAACGGAGTACAAAGCAGAGTGCAGGATCAGCGCGTGTGCCAGGAGGCACAGCAGAGTACAGGATAAGAGCATGTACCAAGAGGCACAATAAAGTACAAGACAGAGTGCAGGTTCAGAGCGTGTGCCAGGAGGCACAGCAGAGTAGAAGGCAGAGTGCAGGTTCAGAGCGTGTGCCAAGAGGCACAATAGAGTATAAGGCAGAGGACCCGAATACAGCGCACAGCCAGGCAGGGACACGGCAGACCAAGCCAGGAAGTACAACAATAATCAGGCACCTCCCATAGGAAGAGGTAGCCTGATATAGCACCTGAGTCCTAGAACTTCCTTGTCAAGTCCTCCAGTATCATAGAGAGGACAAGACCAAAGACAGAGCTGGGCAGAGCGCGCGTGCACACTGGAACATAGCGCAACCACGGAGCTAGGAGCGAGAGGTGCGCACCCGACGGGACCCTCGAAGCGGCCGCGGCATCGGAAGTGGTGACGACGAACCCCGGGTCCCGCCCCCAGGTGGGGGCGGCGTGACAGGCGGCGTGACAGCAATACAGGGGGAAGGATGAAGTGGTTCAGCTGGGACACCGTATTCATTAGTGCGGCTTTCTTCTTATGATTCTGCGCCTGTCATTTTTTTCCTATTTTGTCCCATATGTATTGAAACAATATATTTTGTAATCACAATGCCAAGTCTAATAGTGCGTGGCGTCCGAAACGCGTCAGGCTCCTAATAATATGGAGCCAGCATACCTGGTTTGATCATATGATGTGAATGCACGAGGTGGGAGCAGAGCAGAGCAGTACGACTGGCAGTGTGTGGCCTGTGCACATGGTGACTAGTTCAGTTCACACGATAAGTTTATCACGTTGCAGATTTTCACTGCGCTTACAGTTCCTACAAACTAGATGGGATTTCTAGAAATCTCCTGCCCGCGATGGTTTGTCTTTTACTCAGTGTAAACTGACATTTGAAAGTCACAACATGTCAATTCCTGTGAGTAAAACAACAAACCCAAAAAAGCTGATAATCCACCGATCAAGCAATCAATTAACATCAAAAGTAATATTTGCTGGTTTGGGACAAATAACAGCCGGGCATTTAGTTAACCATTAACAATTCAACATTCATCAGCTTTTCGATAGATTCCCTCTAATTCCAAGTTCACTCAACCTTGTGAGGGCCTCGCTATAGGGTTCAGTAATGTTTCTCCTTGGAATTACACGCTGTTCATTATTTTCTATGGGATGTGCAGTCATTAGACGTTTCCACCTGCAAGACATTTTTATACGTCAATGTACATTGCTATTTGCTTCTCTTTTAAGCCTGTTTCACACATCCTGATATTTCTGGAACCAGAAAAACCAGTACTGGAGATGTCAGTGTCCGGGTGTGTAACACTTGTGACATATGTGTGGCAACTGTGTGCCATATCAGTACCACACGTACCGCCACCAGGGAAGCAGTGGTACAATTAGTGCTGTTCCCCGGCGCTGAGTGCTGAAGACAGCTCTCATCATTTTTCCCTGCTCGGCCGGTGATCAGCACGAACAGGAGAGAGATATATTCAACTGATAAGAGCAAGAGCAGGTGGCGGCTGATGAGAGTATTCATCAGCCGCCTGCACTATAAATAAATGAAAAATCTGGCGTGAATTTCCCTGTGTTTTTGATAACCAGCCAGGCAAAACTGAGGGCTGTGGGCTGCAACCATCAGCTTCAGCATGGCTGGTTATCAAGAATAGAGGAGTCCCCATGCGTTGTTTTTTTTTTATTTAAATAATTTTGAAGACGGTGTGGGGTCCCCCCATTTTTGACAACCAGCCTTGCTAAAGCAGACAGCTGGGGGCTGGTATTTTCATTCTACTAGATGCGCCAATTCTGTCCCTTTGCCCAGCTCTTCCCACTCACCCTATGATGCTGGCATGAGTGGTAATATTTGTGGGATTGATGTCACCTTTTGTATTGTCTGGTGATATCAAATCCACGGCTTAGTAATGGAGAGGCATAGACACCTATCCATTACTAATCCTATAGTTCTATGGTAAATAAAGACACATCAAGTATAAAGTCTTTTATTTGAAATAAAAAAACACACTTTTCTATTTTTATTTAAAAATAACAAACACAGTTATACTCCCCTAACACCCATTCCATTGAAGCCAATGTCTCCTGTAATAAAACAAAAATAAAAAAAACAACCATGTACCTCACTTGTTTGTCGTTCTGTCCCACGCCGTAATCTATGTCGGGATAAATAGTTTTCAACCTGGACAGTGCCAAGATGCTACCGTCCAGGCTGAGAACCACTGATGAATGAGTTGCTGTGAGCACAGCATTAGTGACCAACAGTGACATCATTGAGGTTAGTGCAGGTCACTGAGGCAGCTGGGCAGAACTGCGGTGACCTCAGCACCTTGGGAAAAAAATTTTCACGGTGATTTGTGGTGAACTCACTGAGCTGAACTGTGAACGCAGTGATTTTTTTTCTCACGGTGCTGAGGTCACCACAATTCAACCCTGATGGGAGCGCATCCTCAGTAACTTGTGGTAACCTCGATGATGTCACCACTGGTCACTGATGCTACGCTTGCAGCAGCTCATTCATTAATGGTTCTCAGCCCCTCGCATCTTGGCACCGTCCATAGTAAATCTAAAATAAATAAAACTATTTATTCCCCCGACATCGATTACGGAGTGGGACAGAACGACTGACAAGTGAGGGATATTGTTGTTTTTTTTTATTTTTGGCTTATTACAGGAGAGGAGGGATTCAATGGAATGGGCATTAGGTGAGTGTAACTGTGCTTGTTATTTTTAAATAAAAATGGAAAAGTTTGTTTTGTTTTTATTTCAAATAAAAGACTTTACTCTGGCTGTGTCTTTATTTACCATACAACTATAGGATTAGTAATGCTAGGTGTCTTATAGACAATCCATGGGCTTGTTGTCACCAGACAATACAAAGGTGACATCGATCCTACAAATATTACCCCACTTGCCACCGCTACAGGGCAAGTGGGAAGAGCTGGGCAAAATGCCAGAAATGGTGCATCTAATAGATGTGCCTTTTCTAGGAGGTTATTTTTTAGGTAAGAAGGTCAATATCCCTGGCCCCTTACCAGCTTGAGAATACCAGCCCCCAAATGTCTGCTTTAGCAAGGCTGGTTGTCAAAAATGAGGGGGGCCCACTCCATTTTTTAAAATTATTTATTTAAATAAATAAAAAAATATGTGGGGATGCCTCTATTCTTGATAACCACACTTGCTGAAGCTGACTGCTGAGGGTTGCAGCCACAGCGGATTTTTCATTTATTTATTTATTTATAGCGCAGCCGGTGGCTGATGAATACCCCCATCAGCCGCCACCTGCTGTCGCTGTTATCATTTGAATATACGTAACTCTCAACATTCTCCCCTGCTAGTGTTGATCTCAGCGCGAGCAGGGGAGAATGATAAGAGCGGTCTTCAGCACCCGGCGCCGGGGATCAGTGCTAACAGTACCGCAGCTTCCCAGGCGCCGGTACGTGTCACACTGATGACACACGGATGTCAGTGTGCACGTGTGTGGCACGTTTTGCGGCCACTGCTGCTGTTAAAAAATGGACAAGTCAGCATATTTTGTCCGTGGAAACACACTGACAAGTGCACAAACCCATTCAGTTGAATGGGTCTACGTGTGTAAGTCTCTGGTACGTGTGAAAACTGTCACCACACGTACCAGACAAACTGACTTCTGAAAGAACCTTTAGACAGTATTTGAGCAATTGGGTGCCATTCGTCATCTTCTAGAAGTATTTGTGGCAGGATGTATATTAGGATGTGGTGATTCAACAAACACATTTCATAGTAGTTACATAGTTTGAAATAAGATCTAGGTCAATCAAGTTCAACCTTTCTCCACCAATTTTGTCGCTAAATTATCTATAACCCACAATTTTATGCGTAGTGAGGAAATCGTTCAGCCCTTTTTTAAAAGCTGTCATAGTGTCTGCCATTACTACCTCTTGTGGTCGGCATTCCACAGCCTGACGGCTCTAATTGTAAAGAACCCTTTTGTCAGCACCGCTCCCCGTTCCGCTGCTCCCGCTCCCGCTGCCATACTCACCGCCTCCGCTTCTGGTCCGACTCGCTCCCCTGACGCGTCCTGGACGCGCGCCCCCAATCTCCTCGCTTTCCGGCGGCCGGCGTCCCGACGCACTCCTACACTTCCCTCGGCCGCGCGCACTGTGCCTCTGCGCACGCGTCGGAGGGTTAGGCCTCGCGCCTCTGCCGTCAGTCACCTGCCTGGCGTGACCTGACCCGGACCAGCCCCCTAACCTATCAGAGCCCACCACCAGATATTTCAGGCCGCCCTCCCTTAGTGGAGGCGCCTGACTATAGAGTTACTTCTCTGATGTCTAGGCCGCTCTCTCTGCTGCTAGTTCCTTGCTTGCAACCTTGCGCGCTGGTTAACCCCTTGAGTCTTGTACCTCTTCTTCCTGATAATCCCTGTGTCTCCCGCATGTGTCTCCTGTGTTCCCTCTGAGACTCCTGCCTGTGCCTCCTGGTAACCCCTGTGTCTCCTTCCCTTTTCAGTTTACCTCCTCCTGGTTCCCGCCATCCTTCTCCGTCCTTCTCCTCCTCCCTCAGCCTCTGGACCCTGGTCATCCTGGTTCCTCTCCGGATCTTCCTCTGTTCCTCTCCATCTGCTCACCCTCCTGAGCCGACCCCTGGTCCTGGCTGCCGTGGCGCTTGAACTTCCCGAGTCTGTTCCCTAACGGTCCCTGTATAGGGGTCGGTCCACTTGGTGCGCTTGCTCAGGGAGGGTTCGGCGTCACGGCCCAGAGGGTCCACTCTCGCCACCGTCATCCGCAGCGTAACACCTTTCCTATTTAGCTGCCTGAATCGCCTTTCTTCCACCTGTAGTGAGTGATCTCTGGTCCTTAGAATGGTCTTTGGAAGGAGTAAGTCATGCGCCAGTCCTTTGTACTGACCACACATATATTTATACATGTAAATAAGATCTCCCCTGAGACTTCTTTTTTCTAAGCGAAACAGTTTTCTACAAATATATTGAATATACTGTATAAATACTGTATGAATGCAGGTATTTTTTATTGGTTATTTTCTAGTATTAAATTTATATTTTTCTAACACTTTGAAAGCCGGTACAGCGATTTCAAAATATATTTTTCAATGACGTGCTTGGGTATTGCACTTTGCTAGCGCTCTCATTTGTGATACTATTAGTGCAGATGTGTCTCCCATTATTTGCAGACATTTATTATATTAAGACAAGACTCCTTTCTTATGAACAGGGAAGATGTCAGAGTTTGGGTCTCTCTGAAACTAAGACCTTTTTGACACAAAGGTTACATTTTAGTGAATTTCTAATAACAGTAAAATGTAGTAGTTCTTAGGTTATGTGCCTACATTGCAGAAATGCTGTGGAAATGTCCGCAGCATTTCCGCAACTCCTCGCCGCGGGTAAAACGCATGCGGAATTCGCATGCGTTTTCCCGCAAAGCACAAGCATTTTGCAAGCGTTTTTAGCTTGCAGAATGCTAGTGCTTTCCAAGCATAGTGCTTGACAACTGTGACCAACTTTTTACTATTGATGCAGAATCAGTAGTAAAAGATAGAATGTTAAAAATAATAAAAAAAAATACAGATATACTTACCCTGTGTCGGCCCCCGGTACTCATCGGTGCTGGCGGCAACTTCCGTTCCCAGGGATGCCTTGCGACAATGACCTCTGATGACGTAGCTTCACGCGAGACCGCTACGTCATAAGAGGTCATTCGCGAAATGCATCCCTGGGAACGGAAGATGCTGGCAGCATGGCTGAGAGGTGGGATCGCTCCGGGGGCCATCTGAAGGTGAGTATATCACTATTTTTTATTTTAATTCTATTTTTTACAGGAATATGGTACCCAGGGCATGGAGGAGAGTCTCCTCTCACCAGACCCTGGGTCCTATCCGCACATGAAGCGCTCACTTTACGCATGGTCGGCATAGCCACATGCATAAAGTGAGCGTTTCAATGCAATCCTATGGCGGCGGAATCGCCGCGATTCCGAAGAGTTAATGGACATGTTGCGGATTTTACCGCTATGTGATTCCGCAGCGGAAAAATCCGCAGCATTGGCACAGCAACTGCGGAATCCCATAGGATTGCATGGGGATGCGTTTTATTAACGTTTTTTAAGCGTTTCCGTTGCGGCGGAAATGCTTAAAAAACGCAACGTGGGGCACATAGCCTTACTGATATTTTCTCTGTTCTCCCTATTTTCCTGTAATTACACATATTTTAAGAATAGCTCCGATCCTTCTCCCACAAACATCAGCTCCACGTAACCCTTAGATGAGATCATGATAATTTTGCGAAAAATTTCAAAATGAGAATAAACTGTCATTCTCATAATTTTTTGTTTACCTTCTCAGTAATGGCAAGTTGTGCTGCGGAGAGTGCAAATATTTGGGAGAATGACTGTAGCAATAAGGATAACCTGCAGCCATAATCAGTCATCATTTTTTGTTCACTTTGATAAAATTGACAAGATTGTAAGTTAAAGGGGACCTGTCAGATCCCAAACACTTTAAAACTACCCTCATAACCTTTAGTCCTATATTTAGGTATTCCAGTAGTGATTTTATTGTTTTATACAGCTGCATTTATATAATTAATAATGAACCATCATCCAGTGTGATGTTTTACTCACTGGGACTAGTCCTGGTTTAGTAGCTGCAACCAGGCCCCCTGGCATGATTGACAGTCCCAGCACTGCCGGTGTCTTTACACATTGCACTCCTCCCAGCATCTGGCTCCCTTGTCAGAGGCTGGGTAACAGAGGTAACAGAAGGACCGGAAACTGTGCAGATGCCGGCAGTGCGGGGACTGTCAGTCATGGTCAGTGGGAGCATGACACCAGTACATACTCAGTAAGTAAACACCTCACCGGACTAGTCCTGGTTCATTACCATACCGCGAGGTGATATATAGAAGTTCATATCACTCAAATATATGCATTTGTATAAAGCAATAAAAACATTACTTAAATTCCTAACTACCTGACTAAAAGGTCAAGCGTGCAGTTTAAAAATGTTGGGAAGCCTGATAGGTTCCCTTTACTATAATGCCAGTGTTTCAGTGCTAGTAAGTTAGGGGCCTCTATGAGAATACAAACAATTTTATTAGCAAAATTGTTCTGAGCTTTATTATCAAATTCTGTAAAAATTACATGTTATTACTGTCAACTCGACCAAATCTGTGCCGCTAACTATAGACCTGTCTCTAATCTTCCCTTCATTTCTAAACTCCTGGAACGCCTGGTCCACTCCGTCTGATCCGCTATCTCTCTGATAACTCTCTCCTCGACCCTCTCCAATCCGGTTTCCGCTCTTAACACTCTACTGAAACTGCTCTCACTAAAGTCTCTAATGATCTATTAACAGCTAAATCTAATGGTCAGTATTCCATGCTAATTATCTTGGATCTCTCTGCATCATTCGAGTCGGTGGATCATCAGCTCCTCCTCACTATGCTCCGCTCCATCGGCATCAAGGACACTGTTCTCTCCTGGTTTTCCTCCTATCTCTCTGACCGCTCCTTTACTGTATCTTTTGCTGGTTCCTCCTCCTCTCATCTTCCGCTTACTGTTGGGGTTCCTCAAGGATCGGTTCTAGGTCCCGTCCTCTTCTCTTTGTACACTGCCCCTATTGGTCAAACAATCAGTAGATTTGGTTTCCAGTACCATCTCTATGCTGATGACACCCAATTATATGCTTCTTCTCCTGACATCACGCCTGCCTTTCTAGAAAAGACCAGCGATTGTCTAAGCGCTGTGTCTAACATCATGTCCTCACTATATCTGAAACTGAACCTGTCAAAGACTAAACTCCTTGTGTTTCCTCCCTCTACTAATGTACCTATACCCGACACTGCCATTTCTGTGTGTGGTTCCAGTATTACTCCCCAGCAACATGCCCGCTGTCTTGGGGTCATACTTGATTCCGAGCTTTCCTTTGCCCCCCACATCCGATCACTGGCTTGCTCTTGTTATCTGCATCTCAAAAACATTTCTAGAATTCGACCTTTTCTTACCTTTGATTCCGCAAAAACTCTTACTGTTTCTCTTATTCATTCTCGTCTCGACTATTGTAACTCTCTTATAATCGGTCTCCCTCTTACCAAACTCTCCCCTCTCCAATCTGTCTTGAATGCTGCAGCCAGGATCATATTCCTCACCAATCGTTATACTGATGCCTCTACCTTGTGCCAGTCCTTACACTGGCTACCCATCCACTCCAGAATCCAGTACAAACTTATTACCCTCACCCACAAAGCCCTCCATGGCTCAGCACCACCCTACATCTCCTCCCTCGTCTCAGTCTACCACCCTACCCCTGCACTCCGTTCTGCTGATGAGCTGAGGTTAGCATCCTCAATAATCAGAACCTCCCACTCCCGTCTCCAAGACTTTACACGTGCTGCGCCAATTCTTTAGAATGCACTTCCCAGGTCAATACGATTAGTCCCCAATCCCTACAATTTTAGGCGTGCCTTGAAAACTCATTTATTCAGATTGGCCTACCGCATCAACACATTAACTATCCATGTGTGGCACAGCCAAAAGTTGTACCATAACCAGGTTCCCCGCATCATGTTCCCACATGCTTTATGCATCCATTAGCCCTATGTGTCTGTAATGTTACACACTTAACATTATGGCTGGTCCATACAATCAGGGAAATTGTTACCACCCACCTTTTGTGTCTACCTTTTTCCTCATAGATTGTAAGCTTATGAGCAGGGCCCTCATTCCTCTTGGTATCTGTTATGATCTATGTGATTATTGTTATGCTGTAATGTCTATTGTCTGTACAAGTCCCCTCTGAAATGTAAAGTGCTGCGGAATATGTCGGTGCTATAGAAATAAAATTTATTATTATTATTAACTGCTAATAAAAAGAATATTAAAAAAATCATATTTGAAGCCACATAGATCGCACATCAGCTCTGTGATCTCTAACGAGTACAGTTTCATGTATGGTTTACTATAAAACAGCAATATGGATTTCTACAAGATAGGTAAGGATTTACTCAGCTTTAAAGCTCTTTTCTATACATGCCATTAGTTTGGGATTTAGAATCCTTACAACAGGTCCTCTCTAACATTTCCCTGTACAGTCATGGCCAAAAGTTTTGAGAATGACACAAATATTAATTTTTACAAAGTCTACTGCTTCATTTTTTCTAATGGCAATTTGCATATACTCCAGAATGTTATAAAGAGTGATCAGCTTAACAGCAATTACTTGCAAAGTCAATATTTGCCTAGAAAATTAACTTTATCCCCCAAAACACATTTCAACATCATTGCAGCCCTGCCTTAAAAGGACCAGCTAACATCGTTTCAGTGATTGCTCCATTAACACAGGTGTGGGTGTTGATGAGGACAGGGCTGGAGATCAATCTGTCATGATTAAGTAAGAATGACACCACTGGACACTTTAATAGGAGGCTGGTGCTTGGCATCATTGTTTCTCTTCTGTTAACCATGGTTATCTCTAAAGAAACACGTGCAGTCATCATTGCACTGCACAAAAAATGGCCTAACAGGGAAGAGTATCGCAGCTAGAAAGATTGCACCTCAGTCAACAATCTATCGCATCATCAAGAACTTCAAGGAGAGAGGTTCCCTTGTTGCCAAAAAGGCTCCAGGGCGCCCAAGAAAGACCAGCAAGCGCCAGGACCGTATCTTAAAAGTGTTTCAGCTGCGGGATCGGGCTACCAGCAGTTCAGAGCTTGCTCAGGAATGGCAGCAGGCAGGTGTGAGTGCATCTGCACGCGCTGTGAGGCGAAGACTCTTGGAGCAAGGCCTGGTCTCAAGGAGGGCAGCAAAGAAGCCACTTCTCTCCAGAAAAAACATCATGGACAGACTGATATTCTGCAAGAGGTACAGGGAGTGGACTGCTGAGGACTGGGGTAAAGTCATTTTCTCTGATGAATCCCCTTTTCGATTGTTTGGTACATCTGGAAAACGGCTTATTCGGAGAAGACCAGGTGAGCGCTACCACCAGTCTTGTCTCATGCCAACTGTCAAGCATCCTGAAACCATTCATGTGTGGGGTGGCTTCTCAACCAAGGGAATGGGCTCTCTCTCAGTTTTGCCTAAAAACACAGCCATGATTAAAGAATGGTACCAGAATGTCCTCCAAGAGCAACTTCTCCCAACCGTCCAAGAGCAGTTTGGCGATCAACAATGCCTTTTTCAACATGATGGAGCAACTTGCCATAAAGCAAAGGTGATAACTAAATGGATCAGGGAACAAAACATAGAGATTTTGGGACCATGGCCTGGAAACTCCCCAGATCTTAATCCCATAGAGAACTTGTGGTCAATCATCAAGAGACGGGTGGACAAACAAAAACCTTCAAATTCAGACAAAATAAAAGCATTGATTTTGCAAGAATGGACTGCTATCAGTCAGGATTTGATCCAGAAGTTGATTGAGAGCATGCCAGGGAGAATTGCTGAGGTCCTGAAGAAGGAGGGTCAACACTGCAAATATTGACTTGCTGCATTAACTCATTCTAACTGTCAATATAACCTTTTGTTACTCATAATAAGATTGCAATTATATTTCTGTATGTGATAAAAACATCTGACAAACACACATAAAAACCAGAGGGCAGCAGATCATGTGAAAATATAATATTTGTGTCATTCTCAAAACTTTTGGCCATGACTGTACTTCCATGCCAGAGTTTTACTTTCAAGGCAATCATGTTCATTGATTAATTATTTGCAATCTTCCTCATCTAAGCACTGTGGAGTTAAAGAGGTTGTCCACTACTTTATCATTGATGGCCTTTCCTTAGTATAGGTCATCAATGTCTGATTCTCCGGGGTCCAGAATTCCTGTGGATCAGCTGTTATCGGTGTCCGCAGTGGCCGCTGGCCAGAAATACTTTCTTGTGAAGCTTGCGGTCTACTTGTAGTTGCTGCCGCAGGGTACTACACATTCGCATCCTATTGATTTGAATGGGAGGTGGATGTGTAGCACCCTGCGGCAGCAACTACAGGTAGATGGCCAGCTCAGCAAGTAAGTTCTTCCTCCCGGTGGACGCTGCCGACACTGATGACAGCTGATTAGCGGGGGTACCAGGTGCCGGACCCCAGCTGATCAGACATTGATGACCTATCCTAAGGATGTGAAAGTAATGGACAATCTCTTTAAGGACTTCCTAATCTAATTCCACTTGACATTACCAACCAAAACATGTTGGCACAAGCTTCTCACCAGTGCTGAAAATCCAAGTCAAAACTTTAAAAAAATCCTAATTTAATTTATTTTTCTCATATTAGAAATAGCCTGAAATGTGTCAATGATGTTTGTAAACACTTGTGAATTTGTTCTACATTAGGTGGTCACTTTCGGCCCCTGTGATCAAACTCCAACCTGACGTGAACAAATTGCAAGAGATGGACAGAGACAAGAAAGAAACAACGGAGAAGATATTAAGCCTCACCCTTGAGATTCTCTACCTGCTGACTGGTGAGGTGAGACATTCTGAGAATTATTGCACTTTGTTTCTTTCTTACCAATTTTTTAACCTGCTGATATTTTGTATTTGTCTATTTATGCTTCTTGTGTATAGGACTATATGGTTGTGAAGAAGATATCTGGGGAGCTGCTGACAACCAGCAGTGCCTGTGTGTCAGGGGGACTGCGCAGGATCCAGTACCCTATAATGAAGTCCTCACCATTGATAACAAAAAGAAGTAATGAGCAGAAGATTCTAGAACTCACCAACAAGATCATTGAGCTGCTGAACAGAGAGGGGAGTGATGTTTGAGCTCACAGTCAGGGTGCTTTCATACTGCGTTCAGGTACATGTTCAGTGGCCCCATCGGGGCTTACGTCCAAATCCCCCCCGCAAATCAGGATTCGGACTTATGCGCCAATGGGGTCATAGACTACAATGGTGCTGGCATAGTGGACATTCGCTCTGACGTGCATCATTTTCAGGCCTTTTTGACTACTGGAGCCGGACACCCAGATGCAGTCTACTACGTCTGAGTGTCCACACTTTAACCACAAGGGTTATTGGATGGTTATGTATGAATGTGTCTTTGTCTGTCTCCAGAGAGCAGGAGAGACCTGCAAAGTTTGTCACCAGTATACCTCACATTACATTGATATCTGAAGGACAAGCAAGATTTAACATGTTACTTATGGCACTTGGCATGGCTTCTTATTTAATATTTTCATCATGTAGGTTTTCCATATAAGTGGAAATTGCCTTACGAATTAGTCTTGTCATTATATTGTGATCTTCATATTATACTTGTCACCAAGTATCCGCCTTTATCAATGTTTCTTCTGTTGGAATTAGAAGTTACCTAGAGCAGGATATTTTTTGCTCAGACTAAGTCAGCTATAACGCATTCATGGAGTATTTTATAAGTGTTTTAGTGTTTTTGGTAACCTTGTTGCTAGTTGTAGTATTGTCCCCATTTAGGCTCTGATCTGCACCAAAAAAGTGGAAACGTACTCATAAGTCAAGTCAGTGATGGCCGTCAGCTGAACCATGCTTTGGCCTATTGTTCAGCTGGCAGATATCTTGGCTGGCTTTCCCATACACACGAGTTCTCATTCAGCCAAGTGCTCCTGTGTTTTCTATGAGAAAGCTGAAGGCTGACACATCTGGCAACGGCTTATCTCCTGTAGAGCAAAGTGATCGACAGTCTGAAGTCAGACATACCTGATCGACATCTCCCCTGACTATCAGTTTTCTGGGGCCCCCCATACATATTAGAATGTTGGCAAAACCCATCGATATCAACACTTTCATTAGTCTAATGTCTAAAGACCCCGTCACACACAGTGATCTCGCTAGCGAGATCGCTGATTTTGTGACGCCACAGCGATCTCGCCAGCGAGATCGCTGTGTGTGACGGGGATCAGCGACCGGCCCCCATGCCGGTTATCGCTGATCGTGCTCGATCGGCCTGGGTCGTTTTTTGATCGCTGGTCTCCCGCGAGCCAGCACGCATCGCTGCGTGTGGCAGCGAGAGATCAGCGACGCTGGACGCTGGTTTCTAATGTAAACAGCGGGTATCCAGGAGTCACGCGGCTCTTAGATACCCGATTTTTACCTTGGAAACCAGCGTGTACACCAGTTTCCAAGGTAAACAGCTGGTATCCAGGAGCTGCGGCTCCTGGATACCCGATGTTTACATTAGAAACCAGCGTCCAGCTTCGCTGGTCCTGATCGCTGGAGGGACTTTCTATGTGACAGCTCACCAGCGATCAGCCTAATGATGTCCCAGCGATCCCATCATGTCGGATCATTGGTGGGATCACTGGGACATTGTTATATGTAACGGAGCCTTTACTTATCTAAGATGTCTAGTTGAATCTGCCATTGCTTTCAATATAGTATATGATCTTTATGCAGAGACATCTGTTGACCAACACTACACTTTACACCATCATTTCTGAATAAAGCCACTTGTTTAAATCTGTCTTCAAGTATAATATTGGTGGTGGATGGTTCTTTTTCTGCATGTAGGACTTTGAAGACGATAAAGACATGAACAAAGAAGCGATGAGGAAAAATATACGGAGCTTCAGATCACCGGGTGAGGGAAGCCTTTCATTGACTGTTAAGGACAGAATAGTTTGGAGAGTCATGTAGATTAACCTATAATTTGAAAATCACATCTAAGTAATTAGTCAGTTTTTGTGTTTTACATACAGTTGGATCCAGTGATCGGAATACACCAGAGAAAGGTCTGCGTTCCCTGTGCTCCCAGGACGGCCTGGAAAAAAGCCACAATGTTCCGCAAAACAAGCAGGTATAACATGCTGTGTGAACATACATTTATGTTACCATTGTTTCACCGTGCACGTCTGTGACACAGGTTATTACTAAGCATGTTTGTATTTTTCTATTGACTGACCTCTTTCAAAATGCAACCACAAGCGTGGTGTTGCAATAAATGTCATAGAAATCACACGCATGATAAAAAAAATAAGGAAAAATTAATCTAAGGGTCCAGTTAAACTTATCTTCATGATATTAAATATTGCAACAAAAACAAATTGTATAGCTACAGGGAAATATGTACTTTTCTACCTTGTTTAGCGTCTGCAAACCGTTATGTCACTTTCTTATAGGGGTATTCCAGTTAGCATATGTTAATGCCTGTCCACAGATCAGTGGCGGTCTGACTGCTAAGACCCCACCGAATGGCAGAATTGGGGACTCGTGTCCCCATTTTGAATAAAGCGGTGGTCAGGAGGTGGAAATCTGCCAATCAGTGATGGTCTCAGCAGTAGGATTTCAACAATGTAATTGTTATTCCTTATCCTGTAGCTAGATAACTGGAATGTCCCTGTAAAAATCACTGAAAAGGTAGTAACAATGCCTAAACAATGGATTAATGGCTTAACTGCACTATGATATTCATTAATGCATCATTTGATTGAAAGAATTCTTTTTGTACGCTTGCTGAAGATGGGGTATAAGTGTTTTTATGACTGTTTAGGGTGATGACTTCTTTGTGGTTAAAGTAGAAGATGTATGTGAAGATGAAGACATGTATGGAAAAGATGTTCAACTGTGCAAGGACGAGTTTTCTACAGGTATTAGCCAAGGTGAGTAATTGTAACTGTAGAAAGAAAATAGTGTGTGGTGTTCCTCATGTAGCATGTCTGTGAGGAAGGCTGGATACAATGTTTCAATAGTTTCTTACATATTGGCAAGAGAAATAGTGGTTTTTATTTTTTCATGCCCTTATCGACAACATTTTTTTGAGGGTGATCGTTGTGGGTCCTGACTCTTCCGCAATGTTTTTTGATGTCACTGTATTCAAGGAGTGTATTTCTATAGATTACACACTACTCCAAACAGCATAAAAAATAATACAATTTCTCACTTATAAAACAACACCTCATCTGGTCTGTAAAACAAAATTATGGCTGCTGAAATGCAGAAAGTTGAGAAAGTTGTCTTTAAAGAGAGTGAAACCGGGCTTTTATGATTTATGGCAACTAAAATTAATAAAAGTCAACTGACAAAGTGATATAGTGTTGAAGAGAGAGGAGCGATCCAGCTTCCAATCGTGATAATCATAAAAAAAAAACTTTTATTGTGATTCCTTAACATACATACAAGTTAAAAACATATATGTGTGTTTAATGATGCTGGAGGGGGTGGTGGTATCCGAGTCTCGTGAGATTCTGTCTGTTTTTTCTCACTTCTACCAGGACCTGTACCCAACTCGGGCTGATTTGCCGGAGTAATCTCCATAGAAATATCTGGACACTAGAAGTCTCACAATCCTCACACAGGAGAGTGCTATGGCACTAGAGACTCCTGAAGAAGAGATAATGGAAGCTGCCAGAGATATGGTACTAGGGAATTCTTCTGGTCCAGATAGACTCCTTCTGGAAGTCTATCTAAGATATTTAGACATACTGGTCCCTCATCTTCTAAAAGTATGTACTTTCTCACTGGAACAATGCTTTCTACCCAAATTTTTCTACAACGTCAATATCGTGGTAATACTAAAACTAGATAGGCCTCCCAAAGATTGTGCATTATATAGACCCATATTCTTATTAAATTTGGATTATAAAATATTGACCAAAATTCTAGCGAATAGACTAAATAAAATAATTCACAAAAATATTCACCCAGACCAGTGCAGATTTATTCCGGGTCAGTCTACCATATAGGAGATTAGGAAAAAATAATGAAGCAAAAAATGTGGTCAATTCTATACTTACTATACCCTATTCCTGGTATATATGGTCCCCTCATCTCCATCCTGATACACATGACCCTTTCATCCCTATTCTGGCATGCATGACTCCCTCATCCCTATCCTGGTAGGCATGTCCCCTTTATCTCTAGCCTTGTAGGCATGGTTCCCCCTCATCCCTATCCCGGTAGGAATGATCCCTCTCATCGCTATCCTGGTATGCATGGCCCCCTTTTTGTCCTAGTATGCATGGCCCCATTCCCATCCTGGTATATCCTGGTATGCATAACCCCATCAGAAAACATTAAAAAAACAAACCATTATACTTACCCTCCCGGTGCTCCCTCACAGTGTCCTGCTCCATTTCCATCAGCTTCTTTATGCTTGTAAGCAGAGCATGGCAGGGACGTCATGCGCTGCATGCAAGCCAAAGGGCAGCTGCCGGAATACTCACTGTTCTTCACGCCGTGATTGTGTGCTCTGAGAGTAGTGAGTATTCATTGCTCTTCAGTAGCACGCACAATGTCAGCCACCGGCTTCCTGCAGCTGCTGGCGGGCGGTCACATGTGCCGCTACTTAAGAGAATTAAATATTCACCACATTCCACACCCATGGGGTTCCTGCTTGGGGTTATATATGGATGATTTAATCCTGTTTATTGCCAGTCCAAGAGTTGCACTTCCTTTGGTAATGGATCTGATTGATGAATTAGGCCGTTCACCAGTCTAAAAATAAACTGGCAGAAATCCATGTTGTTACCTCTATGCACCATAGGATGGAAAGTAGGGGATGAATTCTGCAGGCTACAAATAGTATTCAACTTTAAATATCTAGGTATACACATAGCAAGAAATCACATGCAACTCTGTGATTTAAATATATTCTCTCTTTTGTTAGACTTGTGGGAGAAAATTAGAATATGGAGAGCCCTCACTCTATCAGTAGCTGGGAGAATCAATGTCATTATATAATAGTCCTCCCTAAATTCCTATATGTTCTGGATATTCAGCCTCTATAGTCCCACAAAAGGTCTTTGCCATGATCACTCCCATTTGTCATGGTTAGAACATGGTTAATGTCCTGTTCACTCAGGGTTAATTTTACTGGCCTCCCTTTGGATCTGGGAGGGGTATTTATACTCACTCCAGACTAGGATTCCCTGTCAGCTATACTGTTCTGACTGTGTGTCTGATCCCCTGGTGTGTGTGTATACTGTATTGCTTGATTGCCTCCTGTGTATGACCTGGTCTGCTCACTCTGTTCTCCATCTCACGTTTTGGTACTATTGTCTTCTTCGGTTCTGACCTCCTGGCTTGGCTATTGTTACTCCGTTACAGTTTGTCCCTATTGTACCATGATGTCCTGGTTATGATCTTAGCTTGCTTGAGTACTCTCCTGTGTTTATCGTCTCCACTGCACCCCGGCATCTGGCTCCTCCCCGACCACCTCCTCCTCTCTGTCACATGGTTCAGGTCCTAGTTGTTACCTGGTTAGTTACCCGCCGCGCTGCTCTCAGCTCCCTGGCTGCTGTATGCAGCTCTCCCCGCAGCAGTAATACCCTGGAGTTGTGACAAGATAGCTGATCATACAGTCTTTCCTTGGTGGTGGGTGTTAGTATGCTATGGATCCGGTACAGGCTCGCAAGATGCAGGTTAATGACCTCTCCCAGCTTATGCAGAAGCTGTCCCTGGAGCAGCAAGCCCTGGTCCACTCGCACCAACAGGTGCAGAGAGATGTGACAGGTGCTTTACAGGGGTCTGCTCCCTTGGGGTTCCAGAAGGGGGCCCCACTGATGTATCCCTAGAGGACCCAGAGCCACCGGTAAAGTAAACGGACAATTTTTCCGGAGATAAAAAATTGTTTAGGGTCTTCTAGGAGGGATGCAAGCTGTTTTTCGAATTGCGTCCCCGGGCCTCTGGAAATGAAAGGCAGAGGGTGGGGATCGTAAAGTCCTTGTAAAGGGGGTCCCCAGAGGCATGGTCTTTCTCTCTCTCTTCTTCTGCTTCTGAACTTATGTCTGTGAACCTGTTCTTTGAGGCTCTGGGGCACATTTATGATGAGCCTGATAGAGTCCATCTGGCAGAGGATATGGTGATTAGTTTGACACAGGGGAGGCACTCCGCTGAATGGTTCTGCTCAGAATTTAGACGTTGGGCAGCCAAAGTATCATGGAACGATGCCTCCCTGAGGGGTTTGTTCCGCAAGGGCCTGTCTGACCATCTAAAGGACGCTCTGGCAGTTCATCCTCCTCCTGATACCCTGGCGGTCCCCATGACACAGGCAGTCCGGATGGACCGGAGACTCCGCATTAGAGGAGTGATGCAACAAGAGTCTCCCTTGTACTCCAAATTGTGTGACACTGCACCTGTATCTGAGCCCATGGAGATTGGGTCAGTCTTGGTTAAGGAGAAAGAGAGAAGGCACTGTAGAGACAACCTACTATGCTTTTACTGTCGAGCCTCTGGTCATTGGAAAAGGAACTGCCCCTCCTGCCCTTCTTCAGTGAAACTGTCAGAGAAACGACTGATTCTGGGCAACAATCGAGAAGGTTGTCCAAACTCCCAGGTACATTTTTTCCGCAAAAATTGTGCTCCAGGTGGTATTGGAACTTGCTTGTGGTCCTGTGGTGACCACTGCCTTTGTTGACTGCGGTTCTTCCATTAATTTGATTGATGCCCAAGTTGTGACTCATAATAAGGTAGGGGTTTTTGGTGGCCCTCTATGGGTACTGATATCAAAAGGTTTGTAAATTCTTGTGGGGTGTGCGCGCTCTCTAAAAGCTCTCAGGTCCATCCGGCTGGGGAATTGGTGCCTTTGCCAATTCCGGATAAACCATGGACACACCTATCCATGGACTTTATCACTAATCTTCCAGGGCAACTCAGTGGTATGGGTAGTGGTTGATAGATTTTCCAAGCAAGCTCACTTTGTGCCATTACCTGCGTTACCATCTGCGGAAACCTTGTCCCGCTTGTTTATACAGCACATTGTTCGATTGCATGGAGTGCCCGTGAACGTGGTGTCGGACAGGGGTGTGCAATTTGTAGCCAGGTTTTGGAGAGCGTTTTGTATGAAGTTGGGGGTCACGTTGTCATTCTCCTCTGCCTATCACCCGGAATCCAATGGACAGACTGAACGCACCAACCAGTCGTTGGAGCAGATTCTGAGATGCCTGGCCTCCTCCAGACAGGAAGACTGGTGTGAGGTATTGCCCATGGCAGAATTTGCATTCAACTGTCGTATTAATCAGTCTACCGGAAAGTCTCCCTTTCAGGTCAATTATGGGTTCGTTCCGCAGTTTGGGGAATTTTCCCGTATGGATTCGGATTGCCCTGGTGCCGAGGGGATGGTACAACAGTTAAAAACCCTCTGGAGGGAGGTGCAGGGGAACATCTGCAAAGCCCAGAAGAAGTATAAACATTTTGCGGACAGGAGGAGGGGGTTGGGTCCTGCGTTAACAGTGGGGGGAAAAGTCTGGTTGTTCACCCGTAACATCAAACTTAAAATACCCTCTACAAAGTTGGGCCCAAAATTTATTGGCCCATACAAGATTGTAGAGGTGATCAACTCGGTGGCATACAGATTACAGTTGCCCACCTCCTTCAAAATATCTAACGTCTTCCACAGGTCCCTATTAAAACCAGTGGGTACAGTTAGAGAAGATCTCTCATCTGTGGCTCCACAAGTGTTGGTAGAGGGTCAACTGGAGTACGAGGTAGGGCGCTTCATTGATTCACGGTGGGTGCGCCGGAGACTTCAGTACCTTATTCATTGGAAGGGATATTCCGTGGAGGATCGGTCATGGGTTCCGACCAGTTTGGTGCACGCTGATCTACTGGTGCGGGCTTTTCATGCCAGATACCCTGAGAAACCTGGGGGTCCAGTGGCCCCCCATTAAGAGGGGGTACTGTCATGTTGAGGACATGATTAATGTCCTGTTCTCACAGGTTAACTTGCCGGCCTCTCTTTGGATTTGGGAGGGGTATTTATACTCACTCCAGACTAGCATGCTCTGTCAGCTATACTGTTTATTCTGGCTGTGTGTCTGACCGACCCCCCTGGTGTGCGTGTATTCTGCATTGCTTGTTTGATTCCCGTGTATGACCTGGCCTGTTCCCTCACTCTGTACTCCTCCGTCTCTCGTTTTGGTACTATTGTCTTCTCCGGTTCTGACCTCCTGGCTTGGCTATTGTTACTCCGTTGCAGTTTGTCCCTATTGTACCGTTCATTGCCCGTTCTGGTTTTCTGATCTATTACTATGTCCTGACTATTCGCTCTGTCTAGCCCTTTGGTACTGTCCTGCTATCTCGTGCTTTGACCCGGCTTGATCTGGTTTCTGTCTCTGTCTATGCCCCTTGGTAACATTGTCCTGTAGTTACCTTTCTAGGAGTTTCCCTGCAGCTCCTAGCTCTGTGGAGCTTAGGCCACGCCCCCAGCAGTCACGTGCTTCAGGTTCTGGAGCATGCATCGTCACCGCTGCTGCCCACTCCACAGGTATCTTTGAGCACTGTTTTTGTACTCAGGACACGCGCACCGGCTCAGTGAGCAAGTGCAGTGCGGTGTTCCTGACAGGGATATGTGTTTCTTATTGTGATGTTATTAAGTTCCCGAAAGTCAAGGCATGGTTGAAGACCACTGTCTCTTTTTTTTTACAAAAAGAACCCTGCAGCAACAGGAGACACAGAAGGGCGACTATGTCATTTGCAGAGGCTCTCAAATATATATTCCTTCATGGCGACACGCTCAGGACCAGAAAGGTTGAACAATTGAGCCTTAGGCAATTTTGCCCCTGGGCCCAGATCAATGGCACAATCAAAAGGACGGTGCGGTGGCAACCCCACAGCCTGACTTTCGGAGAACACATCCTCAAAATCCTTTAGGTACTCCAGAATACCCTCCAGACCGACGGACGACACAGATGCAGAAATCAGACATTTATTTTCACAATTCGGACCCCATTTAACAATTTTTTGAGCCTCCCAATCAATGACTGGGTTATGACATTGCAACCAAGGGAACCCCAAAACCAACCCAGAAGGGTGGTTGTCCAGAACAAAACAAGCTATATGCTCCAAATGAACAGGGCCCACCTTAAGGACGAATCCTTTAGTGACCATGTAGATCCCATCCTTGGTGAAAGGAGTAGAGTCAATGGCCACCACTTTCATGGATTCACCTAACCTGACTGTCCCTATCTCACAATGGGCCACAAATTTCGAGTCATTCAAGTTTACTGAGGATCCACAATCCACAAAACCAGAAGAGGGAAAAAAACAATTGTTCACACCCACCTCCACTTTTAGCAACAATTTGAAATTTGAAGAAAAAGTGGGTAACCTCCTCGGCAGCTACCCAGACCTAGGCATTTCCCGAGACCTTGGAATCTGGCGTGCAAGAGGGACAAGTTCTTTCTCCAATGGCCCGGAGCTCCACAATAGAAGCAGAGATTGTTCTTACTTCAATGTCTCCTTTCTCTTTCTTTCGAGGAGACTGCCCCCACCTCCATGAGTTCAACCGTTGAAGGAGGTTTAGATTTAACTGGCAATAACGAAGCTTCACGTTACACCACTCCTCTTTTGCAGAGCCAACGCATCCTTTAAATGCTCGGACAGACCCCTTCGAAAAGCCCTCTGAGTGCAGAGTAATCCCAAGACACTTCTGATGCCCATCGCTTAAACTCCGAACAGTACCACAATACCACTCAGCAGAGCGTTTTCCCTGGGTGAGACCCATAATCGTGTCCTCTGCCAAACTCACTCGATCGGGTTCATCGTAAATCAGACAAAACCGATCCACAGACAGTCTCTCAGGAGAGGTGGGAGATAGGGAGAAAGGCCAAGCCTGCGGCCCCTCTCGTAACAGAGATATCCCTATTCCCACCCTTTGACTCTCATCACCCAAGCACCGAGGGTGCAGGGAAAATAATAATTTGCAACTTTCTCTAAATACCCGGAACCTTTTTTTATCCCCAGAAAAAGTGTCCGGAAGTTTGACAGAGGGTTCAAGAGAAGACAAAGAGTCATCTGACACCACACCACCCACATTGCCCGATGGGGAAGGGGCACCCCGAATAGAGTTAACAGTATCAGCTAACTCCCTTTGCACCTGCTGGTGGGAAGTGACCAACGCTCTTTGCTCAACCGACAGGTTCTGCATAATTTTGGTCAGGTTATCCACCCGATCTGACAGAGCACGAAGTGGGGCCATGGCATACAGTGAATCCCAAAGCCCCCGATAAAATGTGAGGTCGGTGATAATGTAGTGACACAGGGACAGTGTCACTGGGGTTAAGCTTGGGGGTACTAACAGGGGAGGTGCACCACTAGAAACAGTGTGCGGAGACTGAGGAGTGAAGTGCACACAGGACCTGAGCTTAGTCAGTCATGTGATCACAGGGGGCAGAGTTAACCGGTCACGTGACCGCAGAGGGCGGAGCTACCCCATGGGAGGACAGGGAGCTGGCCGAGGGCTGTTGTGAGTTCATTTTCCCCTTCATTACTGAGGCCCGAGGAACTCCCTCTTCTGGTAAAGAAAGGTAGTGAGCCTGATTATCAAACACCTGAGGCTGATGATGATGACTGGCTGAGTGGAGTTACTGACTGGATATAAGGCTGCCGACGCCCTTCTGCCCTGCGGGTGATTTCTCTGTGGGATCCTTGGAGACCAGTCTGAATTCCTGCTCCTCTAAAGCTAAGTTTGCTGCTCAGCCTTTTGCATTTGTGCTTTGACTTTGTTTTGCTTTGTTTTTCTGGATTTCTGCCATTCCCTGCTGGGGTGTGCTGAATTCCTTTAGCTCTGTCTTCTGAAAATACCTGAGTGCTGATTTAGTTTTTGAAGCCTAGCTGCTTCAGGGCCTTTTTCATATCAGCTTGTTGGCTTATGTCTTTGATAGGGTTTTGGCAGATTGCAGACAGCAGCCTTCCTGTCCTTTCCTATCTAGGTAGTTTTGGGCCCCGTCTTTGCTCAGTCTATCTTTCTGTCTGTGTTAGTGTTTTCATCTTGCTTCACCGTCATTATATGTTGGGGGCTGCCTATTGCTTTTGGGTCTGCTCTGGGGCAGTTTAGATTTCCCCTTTCTTTCTTTAGGCCTAGTTAATTCTCTGGCTGTGATCGAGGGGTCTAGGGCATCGTAGGAACCCCCCACGGCTACTGCTAGTTGTGTTGATAGGTTCAGGGGTCTGCAATCTGATAGTTGCCAACTTCTCTGGTTTTCTGGACTTAGCTTGTATTTCTGCTTTTGCCTCCTACGGTGACTCATTCATAACAGAATCACCCGCCATACCGCAGATCCTAGGGTACTCAATAGCAGGAAAGAATTGTAAAAAAAAAAAAAAAAAATGTGTATTTTTTCCTCTATATCTCTGAGGCCGTAGGGGGAATTTTTTTTTCTCTCAATGGAGATAAAGCAATTGTCTGATCGTGTGGAGCAGCTCGCTGTGGAAATGCGGGGAATTTCTGCCTACCTTGCTCATTCACATGCTGCTGAACCAAAGATTCCTACACCTGATGTATTTTTTGGGGATCGGTCTAAATTTTTGAATTTCAAAAATAATTGTAAATTATTTTTTGCCTTGAAGCCTAACTCGTCAGGGAGCTCCGCGCAGCAGGTTAAAATAGTCATCTCTTTGCTACGTGGCGATCCCCAGGATTGGGCGTTTTCTTTGAAACCAGATGATCCTATTCTGACTAATGTGAACGCATTTTTTCAGGCCTTGGGGTTGTTGTATGACGAACCTAATGCCATTGATCAGGCTGAAAAGACCCTGCTGGCATTGAACCAGGGTCGTGATTCTGCAGAATTGTACTGTCAAAAATTCCGAAAGTGGGCAGTACTTACTACCTGGAATGATAATGCCTTGGCTGCTCTCTTTCGGAAGGGGTTGTCAGAAGCCGTAAAAGATACTATGGTGGGATTTCCTGTTCCCTCTGGTCTTGACGATTCTATGTCATTAGCCATTCAGGTTGATCGGCGTTTGCGCGAACGCAAAGCTGCACGAGAGGTGTTGCCACCTGTTGATCAAATGTCTGAACCTATGCAATGTGATAGAGTTTTTTCCAGAGAGCAGCGTCAGGAGTTCAGAAGGCGTAATAAGTTGTGTTTTTTCTGTGGAGATGCCTCGCATATTATTTCTGTCTGTCCTAAACGAGAGAAACGCTTTGCACACACGTTTTCTGTTGGGGGTGTTCAACCTAAGTTTCTTCTGGCTATTACTCTGATCTGCTCCCTGTCCACATTTTCCGCCAAGGCTTTTGTGGATTCGGGAGCAGCCCTAAACCTAATGGACTTGGATTTTGCTAAACGTTGTGGATTTCCGATGACACCTCTGCAGACGCCTATCCCTTTGAGGGGGATTGATGCTACTCCTTTGGCTAAAAATAAACCACAGTTTTGGACCCAGGTGGTAATGCGGGTCGCCCCAGACCATCAAGAAAATTGCAGATTTTTGGTGTTGCATAATCTGCATGATACTATTGTTCTGGGGTTTCCCTGCTTACAAATTCATAATCCAGTTTTGGATTGGAAATCTTTGTCTGTGGTGAGTTGGGGTTGTCGGTGTGCCTTTATTGAGGCTCCGGTGTTTTCCACCTCTCCTCAGTCGCATGATGTTCCTGATTATTTGGCGGACTTTTATGATGTATTTAGTGAGAATGAGTCCGCGTCTCTGCCTCCTCATAGGAGTTATGACTGTGCAATTGAACTGAGCCCGGGGTGTAAATTTCCCAAGGGTCGGCTCTTCAATTTATCTGTACCCGAGCACGAGGCTATGCGATCCTATATTAAGGAGGCGTTGGAGAAGGGTCATATTAGACCATCCTCGTCACCCTTAGGTGCCGGGTTTTTTTTTGTAGCCAAAAAGGATGGATCATTAAGACCTTGTATTGATTATCGTGCCCTCAACAAAATTACTGTTAAATATCAGTATCCGTTACCCCTGATTTCTGATCTATTCTCCAGAGTTAAAGGTGCTTGCTGGTTTACCAAGCTTGACCTCAGGGGGGCGTATAATCTTATTCGCATTAAGCATGGGGACGAATGGAAGACGGCGTTTAATACTCCGGAGGGACATTTTGAGTACCTGGTGATGCCTTTTGGGCTCACTAATGCTCCTTCTGTCTTCCAGTGCTTCATGAACGATATTTTCCGAGATTTTGTCGATAAATTTTTGATTATCTATCTGGATGATATTTTGATCTTCTCCAAGGATTGGGATTCTCATGTGGAACATATTCGGACTGTGTTCCGGATCTTGAGGGAGAATTCCCTGTATGTCAAAGGATCTAAATGCCTTTTTGGAGTACAGAGGATTTCTTTTTTGGGATTTATTTTGTCCCCGTCAACTATTGAAATGGACCCGGCTAAGGTACAGGCCATTTACGATTGGGTTCAGCCCACTTCTTTGAAGGCCCTCCATAAGTTTTTGGGTTTTGCTAATTTTTATCGAAAATTTATAGCAAAATTTTCTAGTATTGCCAAGCCATTGACTGATTTGACTAAGAAGGGTGCTGATGTGTTAAATTGGTCTCCGGAGGCTGTTTCTTCCTTTCAGGAGCTGAAGCAAAGATTCACCTCCGCCCCGGTTTAGCGGCAACCTGATGTCTCACTTCCATTCCAGGTAGAGGTGGATGCTTCTGAGATTGGTGCAGGAGCTGTTTTGTCCCAAAAGGATCCTGTAACATCTAAAATGAATCCCTGTGCTTTCTTTTCCCGAAAGTTCTCTCCATCTGAACGTAACTATGATGTGGGGAATAGGGAACTGTTGGCCATGAAATGGGCATTTGAGGAGTGGAGACATTGGTTGGAGGGAGATAAGCATCAAGTCGTGGTCCTCACTGACCACAAGAATTTGATTTACCTAGAGTCGGCTAAGCGCTTGAACCCTAGACAGGCTAGGTGGGCCTTGTTTTTTACAAGTTTTGATTTTGTGGTTTCTTTTCTTCCTGGAACGAAGAATGTCAAGGCAGACGCCCTCTCTAGGAGCTTCTTTGCTGATTCTCCTGTGGTGACCAAGCCTGCTACCATCTTAGGCGAAGGGGTAGTTCTTTCTGCCATCTCGCCCGATTTGAGACGTGCTCTGGAAGAGTTCCAGGAGGACAAACCTGAGCGTTGTCCCAGTGGAAAGTTGTATGTTCCTGACCAGTGGAAGAAGAGAGTGATGTCTGAAGTTCATTGCTCTGCTTTGGCTGGTCATCCAGGTATTTTTGGTACTAGAGAGCTGGTGAGTCGGTTTTTTTGGTGGCCCTCCTTGTTTCGTGATGTCAGGAATTTTGTGCAGTCCTGTGGGACGTGCTCCCGGTCTAAATCGTGTTCTCGCTCTAGTGGGTTGTTGATGCCTTTGCCTGTCCCCACGAGGCCATGGACCCATATTTCAATGGATTTCATCTCTGATATGCCTGTCTCTCAAAGGATGACTGTTATTTGGGTGATTTGTGATAGGTTCTCTAAGATGGTTCATCTTGTACCACTCCCTAAGTTGCCGTCTTCCTCTGAGTTGGTGCCCCTGTTTTTACAACAGGTGGTTCGTTTGCATGGGACTCCTGAGAACATTGTATCTGACAGAGGAGTCCAGTTTGTGTCTAGATTTTGGAGAACTTTCTGTTCCAGGCTGGGAATTCAGTTGTCCTTCTCCTCTGCTTTTCACCCTCAGACCAATGGGCAGACAGAGAGAACAAACCAGACCTTGGAGTCATATTTGAGATGTTTTATTTCTGCTGATCAGGATGATTGGGTTTCAGTTTTGCCTTTGGCCGAATTTGCTTTAAATAATAGAGCTAGTTCTGCCACTTTGATGTCACCTTTTTTTTGTAACTTTGGGTTTCATCCTCGATTTTCTTCAGGGCAGGTGGAGCCCTCTGCCTGCCCAGGTGTTGACACTGTGGTGGAGAGAATGCACCAGATCTGGGACCAAGTGGTGGATAAGTTATCTCTCTTCCAGGGAAAGGCCCAGCGGTTTTCCAACAGACATAGGACCATTGGTCCCCAGTTTAAGGTTGGTGATATGGTGTGGTTATCATCAAAAAATATTGCTATGAAGGTGGCTTCTCCTAAGTTTAAGCCTAGATTTATTGGACCTTACAAGATTGTGGAGATTATTAATCCGGTCTCTTTTCGTTTGGCTCTTCCTGTCACATTTAAAATCCATAATGTGTTCCATAAATCTTTGTTGAAGAGGTTTGTTGAACCTGTTGTTCCGGGGGTGGCACCTCCAGACCCTGTATTGGTTGAAGGTAACATGGAATATGAGGTAGAGAAAGTACTGGATTCCCGTCTGGCTAGACGGAGACTCCAGTATTTGGTTAAGTGGAAGGGTTATGGTCAGGAGGATAATTCCTGGGTCTCTGCCTCTGATATTCATGCCAAAAGATTGGTGCGTGCCTTTCATCGGGCTCACCCTGATCGCCCTGGTGGCGTAGTTGAGGGTTCGGTGACCCCTCCTCAAGGGGGAGGTACTGTTGTGAGTTCATTTTCCCCTTCATTACTGAGGCCCGAGGAACTCCCTCTTCTGGTAAAGAAAGGTAGTTAGCCTGATTATCAAACACCTGAGGCTGATGATGATGACTGGCTGAGTGGAGTTACTGACTGGATATAAGGCTGCCGACGCCCTTCTGCCCTGCGGGTGATTTCTCTGTGGGATCCTTGGAGACCAGTCTGAATTCCTGCTCCTCTAAAGCTAAGTTTGCTGTTCGGCCTTTTGCATTTGTGCTTTGACTTTGTTTTGCTTTGTTTTTCTGGATTTCTGCCATTCCCTGCTGGGGTGTGCTGAATTCCTTTAGCTCTGTCTTCTGAAAATACCTGAGTGCTGATTTAGTTTTTGAAGCCTAGCTGCTTCAGGGCCTTTTTCATATCAGCTTGTTGGCTTATGTCTTTGATAGGGTTTTGGCAGATTGCAGACAGCAGCCTTCCTGTCCTTTCCTATCTAGGTAGTTTTGGGCCCCGTCTTTGCACAGTCTATCTTTCTGTCTGTGTTAGTGTTTTCATCTTGCTTCACCGTCATTATATGTTGGGGGCTGCCTATTGCTTTGGGGTCTGCTCTGGGACAGTTTAGATTTCCCCTTTCTTTCTTTAGGCCTAGTTAATTCTCTGGCTGTGATCAAGGGGTCTAGGGCATCGTAGGAACCCCCACGGCTACTGCTAGTTGTGTTGATAGGTTCAGGGGTCTGCAATCTGATAGTTGCCAACTTCTCTGGTTTTCTGGACTTAGCTTGTATTTCTGCTTTTGCCTCCTATGGTGACTCATTCATAACAAAGGGCACAGAATACAAAGGACAAAACCAATAATGTAGTCAGAGAGCAAAGCCGAGGGGTCAGAAGCCAGACGGGAACGAAGTAACCGGGGACAAGACAGACGAGTAACCAGAGGCAATCCAAGGGGTCAGATAACCAGGAGAGACGAGTCAGTACCCAGCAGAAAGACAGAGACAATAGCCAGGGGGCAAACGGGTCATACGGACAGACTTGGAAAAAATGAAAGCGGTCTCAATGGAGCGCTGGCGTGAGCCACACCGGTGGGGAGGACGGTAGATGACAAGCTCAAGGCAGCACCAGCCGCAGACCCTCGTTGAGGGACAGTAACTGTAGAGCAATGAACCGCGGTCAAGAGGGCGCCAAGGACCAGAGGGAAATCTAAAGACATCATACGGACAGACTTAACCTTGACCTGACCAGGACGGAGCCAGCACTATCTCATTCTGAGTCTTGACAGTTGTTTGTTCTTTTGTTCTATGATGTAACCTTATAGTGTTTTATAATCTTCAATAAAATTAGTTAAAAAAATATATGCGTATAAGTGTAGGGAGAGGATATCATATAAAGCTAACTATGTTTCGAACACAAGCCGCTTTCTTAAACTTGGTCGACCAAGTTTAAAAACATGGCTTGCGTTTAAAACACTTTTGGTTTTATATGATGTCCTCTCCACACGCATATATGTTTTTAACGTGTATGCATTTTCAGGAATTACCATTAAAGGAGTTTTTATGATTATCACGATTGGAAGCTAGATTGTTCGTTTGCCTTCAGCATACTATTTGTGATGAGTGGCGAGAGTGGACCCTCTGGGTCACGGCACCGAAGCTCCCAGTGGCTAGCTGACCAGGTGGTACCGACCCCTATACATGGACCGTTAGGAGCAGGCCAGAGGGAGTCGAATACCGCGACAGCTGATACCAAGAGGGACGGCTCCGTGTGAATGAGATTGCCTAACCGGGCATGGGGAAATGAGGCTAGCAAGGCGGAGGCTAAGACAGGCTGTAAGGAATACGGATGTGGAGGTGCAGGGAACTAAGCTGGAGGTCACACCAAGCAGGGATCAGGGGTAACTGGAGTCAGGAGTGACCAGAGTCAGAGTGATCGGAGTCAGGAGCGACTGGAGTCAGGAGCGACCGGAGTCAGGATGACAGAAGTCAGAGAGCGTCAGGACGGCGCCAGAGTACCGTACAGGATGCACACGATAATCAGGCGCCTCCATGAGGGAGGAGCCACCTGATATACCCTGTGCTGGAGCTTGATTGGAGATCGCTCCACCTGGATGGTGCAGAAGGAGTTAAGGGGAGAGAGGAGCGCGCGCCCGCGGCCTAAGGCGCATGCCCAGGACAGGAGCAAGACAGGGAGGAGGATTAGCATGCTGGATCCCCCGGGCTGCTGGATGGAAGGCTGAGGACGCAGCGCGGCGGCAAGAGCGGTGAGCGGGGAGACAGGAGGAGATCCTGGGAGCAGCAGCAGGGGGAGCGGGGCCCGGCATGACAATGCGGGCCGGTACTGACCTGACAGCCGGCGCCGGCAAGACAGGCGGCGCCGGAATGACAGTACCCCCCTTTACGTCTCCCCCTCCGGAGACTGGCCAAGAACCTGTCTATGATGCGTGGAGCATCATCAACATTCTCTCGAGGTTCCCAAGACCTCTCCTCAGGACCGAACCCCTTCCAATCGATGAGGAAGAAGGTCTTTCCCCTAACCTTTTTCATGGTCAAAATATCTTTCACTTCAAAGATGTCAACTGCTCCTACTGGCTAAGGAGCACTGGGGGGAGCAGGGCAAAACTGGTTGAGGATGACTGGTTATCTGGAGCGAGACATGGAAGGCGATAGGGACCCGGAGTGAAGCAGGCAGCCTCAATTTATAGACCACGTTGTTAATGCGTCCCAGAATCTCAAAGGGGCCGATGTACCGGGGACCCAGCTTGTAGGAAGGGATTTTCAAGTGGATTTGTTTGGTCGACAGCCAGACTTTGTCTCCAGGATGGTATGGTGGAAGATCCCTTCGCCTCTTGTTGGCATGTCTCTTCATCCGGAGTGCGGCCTGTACGAGAGCCTCCTTGGTCTTCCTCCAAATTTGGGCAAATTCTTGGGAGAGTGCATCGGCAGCAGGAACGCCAGAGGATGAAGATATAGGAAGAGGTACACCTGGGTTCTGACCATAGACCACAAAAAACGGGGATCGGGTGGTAGATTCATTAGAATGGTTATTATGGGCGAACTCTGCCCAGGGAAGGAGATCTACCCAATTATCTTGATGTGCGTTAGCGAACTTGCGTAGGTAGGAGGTCAAAACTTGGTTGACTCGTTCGACTTGCCCGTTGGTCTGTGGGTGATGTCGGAGAAGGTATTTCTATGTCTCCTCGGGTATAGCTCAGGAGGAGCTTTTGCCTAGGTACCTAGGATTGGGAGAAATAAAACGAGAGACACAGGTTGCTTGTCTGTCAAGTAAATCTCATCCTTTATTAAGGTGGGGACTTGATCTTTTATAGCAAACCAGAAGAGGAAATGAACAAATATGGACAATTCCGTAACATTGTGTAACAATTGACAAAAATGGAGGAGAGCTTACACAATAATTGGCAAGAATGATAGTTATATAACGATATGTCAACTATATCATGAGTTATGAGATATTATTTAATTGAAGGTGACGAGAACACATGTGGGGGGGTTTTGGCATTTCCCTTATGTCAATTTAACAATTCGTGGAACCATATCCTGTTAGTACATTTTGGCCAGATAGATATTTGGCCTTGACATATTTAGACATTATTCAAGGAAGAAAAGGGGAATTTGGAACTGACCACTGTCAGGATTATCCAACCACGTAGACAGATGATAACAATTAAAATGATGCCATGGGTTACCATTTGTTTTTCAGTTATTTTTCTAGACTTTAGAGAACTAAGATTAACCATTTCTTTGACAACTCCCCTCTTTTTATTATCTGTCTACCTACCTCTATCAATCTCTATCTGCCCTTGCCTTTCTCCGAGGCCTGCAAGATAACCCTGCTTCACAAAATACACGGCTTATCCTATGTATATCATGGGATACCAGCTTTGCTGTGCATCCATTCAGATTATACTTGTGAATCAGACCTCCTTTCCCTGTTTCACTTCTACTGATTTGCTCTATCTCAGAGGAGTGCAGATTTTATTAAGGGAGTAATGTCTGTCTTGTGTGCAATATGTTAATTAGATATAGTAAATTTAGTAAATTCATAATTACTGTAATACATTGTAACATATATTTTGATATATTAGTATATATGTATTTTTATATTTTTATTCATTAGTAAGTGTTAATCATTTAAAGTCCATAATGCATGTAAATCTTCATTGTTGTAGTTCTTTGTAAAGTTCTTGTCTTTGGCTTTGTTCAAACCAGTGGTTTTCCACAAAGCCAGGTCCACTGAAGTTTGCTTGTTGCAGAATATACATTCACGCTGAACAGTGCTTATGAAGTTAGTCATCACTTGAGTTTGCTTGATCTCTGAATCGGTATCAATTTTAGCACTACGTTTACCTGGAAAACATTTACAATTAGAGCCAAGAATTTTCTTTATGAGTAAAACAAATATTCTTATCATTACTGCAATAACCAATATCACAAAAACTGCTTGAATTAGGAAATGAATTACACCCAATATTCATCCACCTATTCCTTTAAACAAATTCAAAGGAATTAACCATGCGAGCCATTCCGGGAGGGGCAGGTCATCTAGTGAATTCTGTATTCCTTCATCAGTCTAGCTTGTTCTTATGTCATGAGTGACTCTCATCAGGCCGGACGGATTTATATAGTGGCAGCAGGCAGGTCCCACTACCTGACAGAATCCCCCTTGAGATGCTGTAAGATAGTCAAGCACCATAGAGTGTTGGTTAGTTATAACAATGAGCTGTCTCATATAAGCAGATTCTACATTGATGCCGTCAAATAAATACTCTGTCACATTATCAAAGATATCACCCAATTCTTCTATCATCTGAGCTTTTCTTAGAGTTCCGAACATAAGTCCCAGAGGTCCAGTGAGGACCATCCCAGTTTTAAGATACCATGGAGTGTGCATTAAATGTCTGGGTGACTATGGAGAGGGTGCACTATGTTTTGCTATCATGTGGCTAGGGAAATTTTTATAAGGAAAGTCATTCTCATTCCATACTCAGGTGGCTGGCTCTAACCTAGCCAGTGTACATGCACCTTCAGCTCATTTAGGAATCCACCTATATGCATTGCTCCCACATACTATGTTTATAAACTGAAATTCATTAAGAACAGCTATTGTTATTGAAACTAACCGGGTAGTGGCAGTGTAAAGACACCATGAGTCATCTAAATCTGTAGTGACTGCCCTATAATATCGTAATGACTGACATTCTGTGTCAGTATTTATACTTGTAGACATCTCAGCAGCTCCATCTCCATACTGACCTTCTCTGGTTTCTTCATCTATATGAACTGGCTCTCTCTCTGTCAGTGGAGTTACAAAATATTGCATAGTTTTTGCAGCAATTGGGGCATGTGAACAAATCCAACAATTGGATAGATTTCTGACCTGGGCAATATAGTTATGGTACTGGACAAATTTATTAGCCCACTATTTTGACACATCACTATCCCATGGTTCAAATACATCATTATTTTTTTTCATTGAATAAATACAATCACAGTGAGAAGCAAGAATGGATAGTACTTCCCAAGTTCCATTCTCCTTTAGTTCTTGTGAAATTTCTTGCAGTGAGATCCGTGAATCCAGGCAGACTTTCCTTCTATCTTAACAGATGTGGGCGTGATCAGCTGGACTTGGTAGGGTCCTTCAAAGTGAGGATATAGACTTTTCCAAAGGTGCTTTCGCGTCACCACCCAGTCTCCAGGCTTAAGGTCATGCGAGCCTGATAAGGAGGACGGATCTGATCTGGAAGGGAACTGAAAAAATGCGTATGAATTTGCTGCAATACCTGTTGCAATGCACCCACATAGGCCGTCATATTTGAATGAGAGGCCTGCATCTGTTGAGGAAAGTACAATCCTGTCTTGGGAGGGCTCCCAAACAATACCTCATATGGGCTCAAACTTGTCTTTTTGTTGGGAGTTACCCTAACAGTGTACAATGCAATGGGAAGACACTCAGTCCATGGTTTACCTGTTTCTGCCATTGTTTTTTGAATTTTCAATTTCAGTGTACCGTTTAACCCTTCCACCCTGCCACTGCTCTGAGGATGATAAGGAGTGTGAAATGATTGCTCCATCCCTAAGGCTCGGGTGATTCCTTGGTACACCTGTGAAGTGAAATGACTACATCGGTCACTTTCAATTACCTCTGGCGCTCCAAACCTGCAATCAACTTCTGACATTAGCTTTTTAACCACAGTTCGTGCATTTGCATGAGCACAGGGCCATGCCTCTGGCCAATTGGAGAAAAGATCCACACATAACAGCGCACATTCATAGTTGCCTACTCTTGGAAGCTGAATGAAATCAATCTGCAGTCGCTGAAAAGGGTAAAATGGCTTGGGGGTGCACTTTGGTGGCACCTTCATCGTTTTTCCTACATTATGGCATGCGCAGATTATACATCCCTGTACAAATTTTGCAGCAGCATAATGGCACCCTGGTGCGACCCAACTTGCTTTTACCTGGCTTACCATTCCATCCTTAGATTGGTGTGTTAGTCCGTGGGAGAGGGAGCATACCATAGGGAACAATGCCCTAGGCAAGCAATACTTACCGTCCGCTCTCCACAATCCATCTTCTTCCTTCGCACCTGTGTGCCTTTGCCATTCTTCCTTTTCTGGTGCAGAGGCCTGTTCTTGCAGGCTCTGGAGTAATTGAATATCCACCTCCCCCGACACCTGTACAGTGTATGTTCCTGCGGGAAGAGGGAACAAAGCAGCAGCCTTGGCTGCAATATCAGCTCAGTTGTTACTTTCGGCTTCCTTAGTGCGCTCTTTAGTGTGATTTCACTATAGCAACTTTTTTTAGGCAGCTCCAATGCTCTGAGAAGCTGGGCCACCAATTCTGCTTTTTTAATGGGCTTACCAGAGGAATCAACATGGCAGATGCAAAATGCATAGCGGCTATCTCTAAAAGTATTTTTCTGTGAAATGTTCAGTGATTACACACACCTCAGCGAGTGCTTTCAATTCAGCTTCTCAAGTAGACATCCTAGAAGGCAAAGCTTTACTTTGTACCACCTTATGTTGATCAACTATTGAATAAATAACCTGTATAAGGTACTTCATTTTGGTAAACCTGTGACACATCTACATAAAACTCTTGATCTACATTAGGGATTGGTGTCTCTTGCACATTGGGAAGTAGCCATATTAAAAATACAGTATACCCTTAGCATGTCCCCCATTCATGACAGTACAAATGGAAGGGGAGGTCATAATTTGGGATTCCTAGAGCCAAGGCTGAGAGCATGGCTTCCTTCAGGTTCTTGAACCCTTCTTTTGCTTCCAGGGTCAGTTGGTATGGCTGTCCCTTGTTGTACCACAATGACAACACATCAAAGAGAGGCTGTATCGTTTGTGATGCAGAGGGAATCCATTCTCTACAGTAGCTGGTCAGCCCCAGGAATATACTGTACTCAGTGGCACATGGAAGTGAGCTCCATTGCTTGGCTTATGGCTTTTTCTTTTTTCTGCTGGTGTTATGTGTTTCAGCTGAGGTGAAATTCATTGACCTAAGAAAACAACCTTTTCCTTTGCTATTAGCAGTTACCTCTTTAAACCTTACATACTTCATGGTACAAAATTATTAACAAGGAAGCTGTTTCCATTAGACATACAGTACCTGTTTGATCTCTCTACTCAGGGGATATCATCTAATACGCACCGGTACAGTTCCTGGCTTCAATCTGATGAATACTGGTACTATCCTAAACCAACATCTGTCTTATCCTTTACCCATACTGCAGGTGGTACCTGATCGAACATTTGCCAAATGTCCTCATCTTGGTCAGTTGCAGTTTTTCTCGCCATCTAGCTAAATTAGCAACATCATTGTGAGAGGGTTGCTTCAGACAACGGGCCTGTAACAGTAATGCCTTTCTTCCAAACTTAATTAAAAAAACTGCATTCATAGCACTCAGGATATCAGCACCTATCAAGACTATAGGACATTTATCTGAGACCAGCAATTGGGTACACAAGTATGTGGTACGTGCTGTTCACGCATTCATGGGTTCTGTTTCATACAAAGGATGAACTATTCCACCTGCTTTTAATCCCTGTACCATTTTCACTGTCATGAATCGTTGTGGCATATCCTTTTTCTTTTATATTATAGTACGGCTCACCCCCTTTCAATCAGGCATTTTAATTGTTTCCCAGAAGGAAGATTTAATTATGTGATTAGTGATTGGACCATCCTGTGGGGGAACCGCTATTCTTGTTTACACTTCTCTGGGTCTGTTATCTCATCTTTCCTTCTCTCCCCCTGTTCCCCTGTGATGTATACCTGCCGCCTGCACCACAGTTTTCACAGCATTATTAAATGCATCCGGAGGTATATTCACTATAACAGGAGTTGCCTTCTGCTGCTTCTTTACTTTCCTATTGGTAATCTGGTCCTCTATCCCCTAAACATAGGAAGGGATTGTATATACATTCTGGCCGCACTCTCATCACTTCTGTTCTCAGATCTTCCGTCATTCCTATCAGTAACATATTTTTACAAATCTAGCTTCTCTGAGGTTTTTCAAATCATAGTTATGAGGTGTAAGGGTTGTCTGCAAGTGTAATGTAAAATGTTTCCTCATTTCTCCCCTCTGTAGGAATTGCTTGGGGCTGTTCCTTACCGGAGTGGAGAAACTGTCTGTGAACCCCTGTGGCAACCCAAGGGTAATAAGTATAGAGGAGAAGCATCATATACAAGTCAGCTAGTTTGCATCTGCGGCGCCATGGGGATTAGTCCTCCCCCCGTGTTTGGCACCTCTGGGACCCCTGGCTGATGGTATATCACCAGGGTCTACCAGAGATGGGGTGGAGATGATGCTACACGAACCAGGCAAGTATAGAATTATACAGATGTTAAGGCTGCAGACACAGAAGAAATCTCCTGTCAGCACATAACTTCGCTCTTTGGGCTGCTTAAGGGGGGGCCGGTCTCATCCCCTCCGCTACTACAGGGGCGGAGGGAGCTGTGGAAACACAGACTGATCTTGTGAAGGGGGAGCAGCCTGTGTGTGGAGACGCTGCAGATTGCCTGACATACATTCCCTCATTCTAACTTCATCACACTTAGTATTAACTTCATCATTCTTAGTATTAAAGCAGACCATATCATTCAGAAGTTCTGATCCACGCTGCAACGTGCACACCCTAGTCATATTTTCCAATCCGTACAGAATGCTCCTTACCTAAACACTTATCGTATCTCTCAGCATCCAAACATCCATTCCAGGTCCTTTATCTTATATCTCGGATCCGTAGTCTGTTCTGACCTGGTGTGCCTAGCACCCATAACAGCTGTCAAGGGTAGCGACCCCTGTCTTCAGCCCTGTTATGTAATAGTGGGATCCCACTGGTCTAAATACAATAGCCAGCAATCCTATTATCAAAGCAATAACCTGAACCGCAGCTCTCTGTTCTGTCCTAATGCTGATACATACTCTCCCAAACAATTAGACAGATTACTGTCAACAGCACAGTTCCAAACACAAGACCTATATACAGTCATGGCCAAAAGTTTAGAGAATGACACAAATATTATATTTTCACATGATCTGCTGGCCTCTGGTTTTTAAGTGTGTTTGTCAGATGTTTTTATCACATACAGAAATATAATTGCAATCATATTATGAGTAGCTAAAGGTTATATTGACAGTTAGAATGAGTTAATGCAGCAAGTCAATATTTGCAGTGTTGACCCTTCTTCAGGACCTCAGCAATTCTCCCTGGCATGCTCTCAATCAACTTCTGGATCAAATCCTGACTGATAGCAGTCCATTCTTTTTTTTTTTTTTCCCAATAGTTTTTATTATTTTCAAAGATAAAATCCAGACAATATCGCAGTTACATACTTTTTGGGGTCGATACACGAAAATTTTGATACTGTACAGCCTTTCAAGTCCTGGCCCCTTATCTGAATAGATTTATATACATAAAACATATCCATACATCAAAATACTTTAAAAAAAAAAAAAGAAAAAAACTCCCCCCCCCCCCCCCCCTCCAAGCTATTAATTTTTCTACTTTGTCACAAGTATGCAGAGTTTATATTTCGAGTACACCATCCCTGCCGCTACCTTTCTTCATCCATTGCGTTATGTGTAACTATCTGTTGGCGGACCACCGGCACCTTCAGTTTCCCAAGTGAGCCGTTTATATCCTCTAAGAGATACCACTCAGTGTATGTAAATGGCTTCATGTAGTTCACTATTTCCTGGTCTGTGTGATAGCCCAACAAGAATGCTTTCCATTTTTCTATAAACGGCTTTATTCCCTTCTCTTTATTTCGTTCTGCCTCCATCCAGTCTAAGTTAATCATAGACTTGAGTTGAGTTACAATCGCGCCCACCCCCGGAATCGAGTCATTCAACCAATACCTCAAGATATTTCTTTTGACCATGACACATATGGAATGGAACAAAATCGGTACTGCCCTTTTTCCCTCTAAACGACTCTCCTCTCTCTCTCTCCTACATAGTGGAATAGATATAACATGGGATTCAGGGGTAGATCCCTTTTCCATAAGTTATTCATCATCCTTCTCACGCTGTCCCAGACTTTCCTTACTGACGCGCACTCCCATAACCCGTGAAATAAGTCTGTGTCTCTCCGCTTACATTTCGGGCAGTGTATTTTCCTATCCCTCATAGCAGCCGAGATCGGTATATTAAAAGCTATGATTGCTCTGTGCATAATGCGGAAGTGTGAATCTCTCCACACCTCGCTCAATACACTCTTCCTCAAGGTCTTCCACCCATCAAGTATCTTCTCTCCTGTGTCCTCGTCTGCAATTCCCAATTGCCTTACCCATCCACCAAAAATTAGATTAGGTTCTTTCTGAATAAACACCTCCCTGTACTCTTTGTAAAGTGATGTAATCGTTGGTTTATCTATTGATTGGAATAGGAATCTATCCATTCTATTGCTTCTTGTCTCTTCCTCCACTCGCACCAATAGCGACATTATTGACTCTTTGATTTGCCCATATTGTAATGTTTGTTCGCTTTTCAATCCATGTCTTTCTATTATCTCTTCCCTCTTCAACCACCTATGCTCCTCAGTGTGCAGCAGGTGCGCCACCCTATGAATCCCCTTACGTTTCCATTCAAGTAGTAGGCTATTATCCCCGATATTTGGAAAGGCTGGGTTTTGCCATAACGGCAGATATTTAGAAACTCTCCATGATAAACTTAGTTTCTTCCTTAGTTCCTTCCAGGTCGCGATTGTGTCCCTGAATACCACTGTATTTTTGATCTTAATTGGAAGTAGACCCTGTGGGGTATGCAGTGATGATATTATGTCCCACGGATGAGCGTATGCTTTTTCTATCCCTATATCTGAGTACCAACTGGTATTTTTTATCCAATCTATAATATGCCTTGCTATACACATCAGGTCGTATTCCCGTACATCTGGCATGTTCATGCCCCCCCACTCTCTGTCCATCATAAGTGTCTGTAATTTTATGTGAGGGCGTCGTCCCTTCCAAATAAATTTTCTCATAGCCGCATTGACTCTTTTAACGTCCGTGTGCTTTAGCAGCATTGGGATTGTTTGCAACGGATAAAGCAGCTTAGAAAAACTCATCATTTTCAATAAATGGATTCTACCCAGAAAACTTAAGGGTAGATTCTGCCACCTTTCCAATTCTGACACTATTTTTGTTATGACCTGTGGGAAATTCAAGCTATATACCAAGTCTATTCTTCTCCCTAGTCTGATACCTAGGTATTTTATGCTTGTCTTAGCTATTGGGATCTCGTTCAAGTTATCCCCTCCACGGCTCTGTCTGTCTCTGGCCCTAAGGAAGAGAATTTCACATTTAGTTTTGTTCAAAGTAAACCCCAAGAATTCCCCAAACTCTTCAAAAATTCCCAGTACCTTGGGTAAATCTCGTTCCACTTCCCCCATGTACAGAATAATGTCGTCAGCAAAGTATGCAGCTTTTAGGCTTTTATGTCCAAGTTTTACCCCATCAAAACACTTCTGTTGCTCCAGGTATCGAGCCAGTGGCTCCAGCGCCAAGTCAAAGAGCAATGGTGATAATGGGCACCCCTGGCGTGTCCCCTTTTGCAGTGAGAAGGCACCCGACAAGTGACCCGGAATTTGTATTCTTGCCGTAGGTTCAGTGTAAATCATTCTTATGTAGTTTCTAAACTCACCTCTCAATTCCACCTTGTCCAACACCTGGTCCAACCACCTCCATTTAACATTGTCGAACGCCTTCTCCGCATCCAGGGTCACAAGTGCCGGTCTGCCACCCCCACTCACATCCTTGACCACAGCATCTATTGCCAGTAGCGTTCTCCTGATATTTATGACTGCACTCCTGCCCTTAATAAATCCTACCTGCACTGGGGTAATTATTGTTGGTAATACCTCCGCCAAACGATTAGCCATAAGTTTCGAGATTATCTTGATGTCTTAATTTATTAGAGATATTGGTCTAAAAGACGCTGGGTCTTCGAGGTCTTTCCCTTCCTTTGGTATTAAATTAATATAAGCTAAGTTGGAACCTTCTAAAAGTGTATTCCCCTGTAACAATTTGTTAAACCATCTTGTCAGAGTGGGTGTTATCTGTTGAGCCATTGCTTTATAGAAGTCCCCTGTGTATCCATCTGGCCCCGGTGACTTGCCTGCAGGTAGAGATTTTATGATTGCCTGTACCTCCTGTTCCGTGACATTCCCATTTAAAAGATCTAGTTGAGCTGTCGTTAAAGTCGGGATATTTACTTTCTCCAGAAAATGTGTGCCCCCTTCTGTCCCTGAGCTCTTTTCTCTATACAGCTCTGTATAAAATTGTTGTAATTCTGCGACTATCTCTACAGGTTTAGTGACCACTGACCCATCCTTCTTCTTTATTTTTTGAATGTTGTTCCTGTGTCTCTTCCCTCTTGCAAGGTTTGCAAGCAATTTGCCCGCCTTGTCACCAAATCGCCTCAAGTCTATGTCCCATTGTGATTTTCTCATGAGCTCTCTCTTTTCCATCCAGTGATTGAACTCCCTTTTTGCCTGCTTCCAGTCCTCCCTTTGCTGGTTAGAAGGGTCTCTCAAAAAACTACTATAAGTGTCACGCAATCTGTTACTTGCCTTGTCAAACTTTTCCTTCACCTGTTTCTTAAGACCCTATACTCGTCCCATTAGATGACCTCTCATGACCGCCTTTCCTGCCTCCCAGTATAGCTGTGGATTCATTCCCTCCGCTTTATTATGATATTCGTAATCTCCCCACCATTCTTGCATCACCTTCGCAAACTGTTGGTACCTAAGCAAAAAACCTGGAAATCTCCATATATAATCAGTCCCTCTGGGGAAATTGTCGGCCATATCCAGAGCAATTGGCGCATGGTCAGAGATTACTATGTCCTCTATCTTGGCCTCCCTACATCTATCCAATAAGTCACTACTTGCCAGTAGATAATAAATTCTGGACCAAGTTTGGTGAGCATGTGAGTAAAAAGAGAATTCTCTCTCATTCGGATACTCCCTTCTCCACACATCTGTCAAGTCTGAGTCCATCAGTAGTTCTGACAACAACGTTGGCTTACCCTCTCGTCTCCTGATCCCCTCTCCTATTTCTTTCCTATCTTCCGTCATGGACTGAACCATATTGAAGTCTCCTCCTACTATTGTTTTTTGGGTCTCCCTCCCTACAAATTTGTCCCGTAATTTAGTATAAAAGGCCTTCTGCTCAGTATTCGGGGCGTATATGTTATGAATGATCAATGTATCTACCGCCCCCACCAGCGTGATCTCTACCCATCTACCCTCTCAGTCTTTGTCCACTTTTTGGATTTTGTAAGCTAAATTTCTGCGTGTTAGTATAAGTATCCCTGCCTTTCTTCCCTCCGATGGTGAGCCTACTACTTCGTCCACCCATAGCTTTTTCATTCTAAAAAAATCTTCCTCTTTCAAATGGGTCTCTTGTAATAGGGCCACATCCGCTTTCAATTTTTTAAGGTGTCTCAGAACCATCATCCTTTTTGTTGGTGCTCTCAACCCCTTAACATTCCACGAAATAACCCTCATGTTATTTTACCAGTATCCCTTGGTTTCCTTGTGACAAGTTGCCTCTTAGTGTTGTGTCTCTCTCTCTGCATTCTCGTGTGTTAACAATCAAACCCATCCCTCGACCCCCCCCCCATAACAACTAATCTTAACCATAGGGTACCGTCTACCCTTACCCAAATCCTAACTAACTAAACAATCTACACTTAATTATGTCACTTCCCTTTTTCTGGCTTCTTTGCTCTTACCCCAACATGCTCCTCCCCCCGATCGTTTGAAAATTAAGCCACAAAAAAAAAAAAAAACGAAACAAGATTATTCCCCTCTTTTTCCCTTCTTTCTATGTGAGTATACTAAAATTGAGCACCCCCTCTCACTTGTCCTTTCAAACGAGTTTGATCTCCATTAGCTCCCCTCCTCCCTGTTGCAAAGAACCTCATCTTGGTGATGTGGATCCTCACCCACAACTGTCCTTCTGATTTTGATCACAGCCGCTGTTGCTTTGGCGACCCGCCTTGGGGGGTCTTTGTCTTTGCTCCTGTGGTGAACGACGGGAGTCCACGCCGTCCTCACCCCCCAAGACCGACTCCTTCCCTCTGGGCTGGGCTGGGGATAGTCGTCCTCTTTCAGTAGGTGACCGCTGGCGTTCGCTTCCTGCTTTTTCCAGTAATGTTGAGATATAATCCTCCGCTGCTTTGTGATCCTGAAAGTCTCTAGTAACACCATCCGGGCCCTTTATCTTCAAGATCGCTGGGTAGATTAGCTGGAACTGGATTTGATTCCAATAAAGTTTGGTACAGCTCTCGCTGAACAACCTTCTTCTCTTGGTCACTTCCGCAGAAAAGTCATTGAATAGGACAATCTTGTGGCCCTGGAATGTTAATGGTTCCTTCCGCCTCTTGAACGCCCTCAGAATATCCTCTTTGTCGTTGAAATCGAGATATTTAGCTATGGCTTGTCTCGGCCTGTTCGGACCCCCTGCTGTTATTTTTCTGGGTGGGCCAACCCTGTGGGCTCTTTCCACTCTCCTTTTGGGTTCTAGACCCAGGGCTGCAGGGAGTTCATCCTCAAAGATCTTCTGTAGCTTACTTTGTTGCGTTGTTTCCGGGAGCCCCACTAAGCGAAGATTATTCCTGCGGGATCTGTTCTCTAGGTCCTCCAAGCGGTCTAAAAGGACATAGACATTCTTTTCTAGGAGCTCAACATCACTGCATCGCCGCTCAGCATCATCTTCCACCCTGCTGACTCTACATTCTAGTTCATCAAGTCTGGCTCCTTGCTGAGCAACATCATCCTTTAACCCCTTCAAAGCACTTTGTATTGCCTTAGATATGAAAGTGGTCATTTCAGGAGCTAAGTATTTAACCATTTCCTGTGCCAGGATTGTATAGTCTATGTCATGAAGTCCCTTACAGTGGGATTTTATGGGGGTTTTTGTTTGTTTAGCCTCCAAGCCTGCACGCTCCTCTCCACTTTCACTTTCAAAGCCCCCAGCGTTTTGACTGTCTGCTGTGCCCTGTACACTTTCTTGGGGGTGTTTCTGCTTCTCCTCCTCCTCCTCTCCCCTCTCTAGCACCTCCTGGCAATCTGGGGCTTCCACACAGGGATCTTCCATACCTCCTTCTACTTGTAGCTCCTCGGCCTTTTCCTGCCCTCCATGCTGTACACTTCCTCCTTGCTCTCTCTGCTTCTCCTCTTGCAATGCAGCCGGTCCTCTCCTGCTGACAGGTACTTTCACTTGAGCCTTGCGATCACTGCTTGGAGCTGGGCTTGTTCCCACCTTCCCGCTTAAGTCCGCCATCTTGGAGGCCTCCTTTGCAGCCCTCTCCTCAACATTCTTTGCAGTCCCATCGCCGCTCCGGAGCAGGTATCGTTCCATGGCTCGGTGAGTCTCCTGGTGTCCAATTCCAGCGTCCGCTCCCGTCATCCACGGTGTTGAACGGCTTCTGGGGGGTGCGTTCTGACCGGGGGCCTGTGGAGCTCACCGCAATCACTCCTCTCTAGCCAGCGCCGGAACCGGAAGTCAACAGTCCATTCTTGCAAAATCAATGCTTTTATTTTGTCTGAATTTGAAGGTTTTTGTTTGTCCACCCGTCTCTTGATGATTGACCACAAGTTCTCAATGGGATTAAGATCTGGGCAGTTTCCAGGCCATGGTCCCAAAATCTCTATGGTTTGTTCCCTGAGCCATTTAGTTATAACCTTTGCTTTATGACAAGGTGCTCCATCATGTTGAAAAAGGCATTGTTGATCGCCAAACTGCTCTTGGACGGTTGGGAGAAGTTGCTCTTGGAGGACATTCTGGTACCATTCTTTATTCATGGCTGTGTTTTTAGGCAAGACTGAGAGAGAGCCCATTCCCTTGGCTGAGAAGCAACCCCACACATGAATGGTTTCAGGATGCTTGACAGTTGGCATGAGACAAGACTGGTGGTAGAGCTCACCTGGTCTTCTCCGAATAAGCCGTTTTCCAGATATCCCAAACAATCGAAAAGGGGATTCATCAGAGAAAATTACTTTACCCCAGTCCTCAGCAGTCCACTCCCTGTACCCCTTGCAGAATATCAGTCTGTCCATGATGTTTTTCCTGGAGAGAAGTGGCTTCTTTGCTGCCCTCCTTGAGACCAGGCCTTGCTCCAAGAGTCTCCGCCTCACAGTGCGTGCAGATGCACTCACACCTGCCTGCTGCCATTCCTGAGCAAGCTCTGCACTGCTGGGAGCCCGATCCCGCAGCTGAAACACTTTTAAGAGACGGGTCCTGGCGCTTGCTGGTCTTTCTTGGGCGCCCTGGAGCCTTTTTGGCAACAAGGGAACCTCTCTCCTTGAAGTTCTTGATGATGCGATAGATTGTTGACTGAGGTGCAATCTTTCTAGCTGCGATACTCTTCCCTGTTAGGCCATTTTTGTGCAGTGCAATGATGACTGCACGTGTTTCTTTAGAGATAACTATGGTTAACAGAAGAGAAACAATGATGCCAAGCACCAGCCTCCTTTTAAAGTGTCCAGTGGTGTCATTCTTACTTAATCATGACAGATTGATCTCCAGCCCTGTCCTCATCAACACCCACATCTGTGTTAATGGAGCAATCACTGAAACGATGTTAGCTGGTCCTTTTAAGGCAGGGCTGCAATGATGTTGAAATGTGTTTTGGGGGATAAAGTTCATTTTCTAGGCAAATATTGACTTTGCAAGTAATTGCTGTTAAGCTGATCACTCTTTATAACATTCTGGAGTATATGCAAATTGCCATTAGAAAAAATGAAGCAGTAGACTTTGTAAAAATTAATATTTGTGTCATTCTCAAAACTTTTGGCCATGACTGTACTCCTCATACCTGGATCTGAGCCCTTACTAGACTCTGAATATGCAAGGTCTATTCCTGAATCCACTCCGGGTTCAATAAGATAATATTCGTGCGTGATATTATCTTGCCACCTTGGCATATACCATCTAGAGTCCAATACATCTACCCAGCTTTTGAACAATGCATATGACAAGAATATACTCTGCGCCTATACTGGTGAACTGAACACAGACTCTTTTCACACAGCATATGGTACACACATGGTAAGCATCTGTCTGACATTTCAATCACATCCATATCCGCAGTACTTCTGTACTCTCTTGCTCCCCGCATCTTATCACAAATGCTCTAGTGCCAATGGTCAAAAACATAAATCACATCTATTTATAGAAACTCTTGCTTGGTTCACTATATCCTCTAATTAGCGTCCTATCTGAGTACCGGGTTGCATACAAAAAAAACATTTACAGTACATTCCCATAGATTGTCTTCATGTGAGTTTCCCTCTTCACTACAAACTCCCACCCGGGACCTTCCTCTAAATTTTTTTCAAGTAGCAACTAACTGGAGAGTTTTATCTTACTCACTGCTTTGAGTAAAAAACTATTTTATACACTGAGCACACGTCATTTAGGGTACCGTTACACTTAGCGATACACCAGCGATCCCGACAACGATATGGATCGCTGGTGCATCGCTAAGTGGTCGCCAGAGAGCTGCCACACAGGCAGATCTCACCAGCGACATCGGGGTCGGGGGTCGCTACTTACCTGTCAGACGCGGTGATCCAGACGTCCTCCGCCCGTTTCCACGCGTCGCTCGTCGGCGCCACAGGAAGCCCAGCAGGAAGCGCCCGACGAGAAATGATCCAGGAGCTTCTCGCGCGATCAGCGATGAGCAGCGGGGAGCCGGTCGGAGGTAAGTATCATATGTAGCGATATCGCTAGCAATATCGCTATAACGTCACAAAATCGGTGATGTTACAGCGATATTGCTAGCGATATCGCTATGTGTAACGGGGGCTTTAGTCTCCATACATCAACAGCGCAGCTTAGTACCCCACAACACAGATATAGCAATATCAGGACCGTAGTATAATCAGAACAGTTCTGCACAGCAGTATCAGTACTACTTATCAATTAACATCTGACAAGGCATCAACAAACAAAAGAAGAATAAAAGTTAGAACAAACATAAACCAAGTATAGCAAAGCAGGATCAAGACAATTTGATTGCAATATTTTCAATATTAACAAACACTGACATCATTACATAGAGACAGGAACCTTTGTTATAGAAACAGACAAAAAAATGGGAAATCATCGCACTTCATCCTGAAACAAAACAATTGTTAACAGCACTTAAACAAACAGACAATCAAGCAAGAGATAACAAATAATATATACCTTTTTTACCCGAGGGCTTTTCCTGTTAGAAATCCCCACAGACTGACTCCAGAAAGCCTCTTTTCCCGGAGAGAAAACAGTGTGAGTAACAAATCTACTCACTTACCCGGGATCTGGTTTTCTGTTCAGGATAGAGGCGGTCAATTGTTCAGTCTGAGATGAAAGTCGAAGGGGAATATTATATCCCGCTGAAGGCCTCCACAAGTTGTCAGAGAAGGGATTTCTATGTCTCCTCGGGTATAGCTCAGGAGGAGCTTTTGCCTAGGTACAGTGGGGAAAAAAAGTATTTAGTCACTCAGCAATAGTGCAAGTTCCACCACTTAAAAAGATGAGAGGCGTCTGTAATTTACATCATAGGTAGACCTCAACTATGGGAGACAAACTGAGAAAAAAAAATCCAGAAAATCACATTGTCTGTTTTTTTTTCATTTTATTTGCATATTATGGTGGAAAATAAGTATTTGGTCAGAAACAAGCAATCAAGATTTCTGGCTCTCACAGACCTGTAACTTCTTCTTTAAGAGTCTCCTCTTTCCTCCACTCATTACCTGTAGTAATGGCACCTGTTTAAACTTGTTATCAGTATAAAAAGACTCCTGTGCACACCCTCAAACAGTCTGACTCCAAACTCCACTATGGTGAAGACCAAAGAGCTGTCAAAGGACACCAGAAACAAAATTGTAGCCCTGCACCAGGCTGGGAAGACTGAATCTGCAATAGCCAACCAGCTTGGAGTAAAGAAATCAACTGTGGGAGCAATAATTAGAAAATGGAAGACATACAAGACCACTGATAATCTCCCTCGATCTGGTGCGCCACGCAAAATCTCACCCCGTGGGGTCAGAATGATCACAAGAACGGTGAGCAAAAATCCCAGAACCACGCGGGGGGACCTAGTGAATGAACTGCAGAGAGCTGGGACCAATGTAACAAGGCCTACCATAAGTAACACACTACGCCACCATGGACTCAGATCCTGCAGTGCCAGACGTGTCCCACTGCTTAAGCCTGTACATGTCCGGGCCCGTCTGAAGTTTGCTAGAGAGCATTTGGATGATCCAGAGGAGTTTTGGGAGAATGTCCTATGGTCTGATGAAACCAAACTGGAACTGTTTGGTAGAAACACAACTTGTCGTGTTTGGAGGAAAAAGAATACTGAGTTGCATTCATCAAACACCATACCTACTGAAAAGCATGGTGGTGGAAATATCATGCTTTGGGGCTGTTTCTCTGCAAAGGGGCCAGGACGACTGATCCGGGTACATGAAAGAATGAATGGGGCCATGTATCGTGAGATTTTGAGTGCAAACCTCCTTCCATCAGCAAGGGCATTGAAGATGAAACGTGGCTGGGTCTTTCAACATGACAATGATCCAAAGCACACCGCCAGGGCAACGAAGGAGTGGCTTCGTAAGAAGCATTTCAAGGTCCTGGAGTGGCCTAGCCAGTCTCCAGATCTCAACCCTATAGAAAACCTTTGGAGGGAGTTGAAAGTCCGTGTTGCCAAGCGAAAAGCCAAAAACATCACTGCTCTAGAGGAGATCTGCATGGAGGAATGGGCCAACATACCAACAACAGTGTGTGGCAACCTTGTGAAGACTTACAGAAAACGTTTGACCTCTGTCATTGCCAACAAAGGATATATCACAAAGTATTGAGATGAAATTTTGTTTCTGACCAAATACTTATTTTCCACCATGATATGCAAATAAAATGAAAAAAAACCAGACAATGTGATTTTCTGGATTTTTTTTTCTCAGTTTGTCTCCCATAGTTGAGGTCTACCTATGATGTAAATTACAGACGCCTCTCATCTTTTTAAGTGGTGGAACTTGCACTATTGCTAACTGACTAAATACTTTTTTTCCCCACTGTACTTAGGCTTTGGAGAAATAAAACGAGAGACACAGGTTGCTTGTCTATCAAGTAAATCTCATCCTTTATTAAGGTGGGGGCTTGATCTTTTATAGCAAACCAGAAGAGGAAATGAACAAATATAGACAATTCCGTAACATTGTGTAACAATTGACAAAAATGGAGGAGGGCTTACACAATAATTGGCAAGAATGATAGTTATATAACGATATGTCAACTATATCATGAGTTATGAGATATTATTTAATTGAAGGTGACGAGAACACATGTGGGGGGTTTTGGCATTTCCCTTATGTCAATTTAACAATTCGTGGAATCATATCCTATTAGTACATTTTGGCTAGATAGATATTTGGCCTTGGCATAGTTAGACATTATTCAAGGAAGAAAAGGGGAATTTGGAACTGACCACTGGCAGAATTATCCAACCACGTAGACAGATAACAATTAAAATGATGTCATGGGTTACCAGTTGTTTTTCAGTTATTTTTCTAGACTTTAGAGAACTAAGATTAACCATTTCTTTGACAGTGATATGTCGAAGAGAAATCCAGAGATATGCCCAAGAGTTTACAGAGTGCTCTCCAGAAGCGGGAGGTAAACTGTACCCCTCGATCAGACACAATCCGTTTAGGGAGCCCATTCAGTCTGAAAATTTGATGAATGAAGATCTTGGCCAATTCAGGGGCCGTGGGTAAGCCACGCAATGGAACGAAATGAGCCATCTTGGAAAATCAATCTACTACCACCAAAATAGTTGTGCATTCGGAGGAGCGACGTAGATCAGTAACAAAATCCATGGCGATATGTTGCCACGGAGCTTCGGGGACAGGCAACGGATGTAGGAGGCCGGAGGGCAACCTTCTGGGAACCTTGTTTCTTGCACAGGTCGGACAGGAGGCTACAAAGTCCAACACATCTTGACGGAGGGAAGGCCACCAGTAATAGCGGGAAAGAAGAGTGAGAGTCCTCTTGGTGCCAACATGTCCTGCAATCTTGGAGGAGTTACCCCAGCGCAGCACTTCTACTCTTTTTTCTTGCGGGACAATGGTTTTGCCCAGCGGGACAGGGTGAAGACTCACGGGGTCTACCGTGATAACTTTGGCAGGATCGATGACATAAGACGAAGCTTCCTCTACTTCGGAAGACTGCAGGGACCGGGACAGCGTATCAGCCTTAGTATTTTTGCCACCAGGTCGGAAATGGAGCTCGAAGTTGAAACGAGAGAAGAACAATGACCACCTGGCTTGTCTGGAGTTATGTTTTTGAGCCGACTGAAGGTAGGCTAAGTTTTTGTGGTCAGTAAATATCAAAAAGGGATGGACAGCTCCTTCCAAGAGATAGCGCCACTCCTCCAACGCCATCTTGATGGCTAGCAGTTCTCGATCTCCAATCGTGTAATTGCATTCTGCGGGGGAGAACGACATGGAGAAGAACCCGCAAGAAGCCAAGCGTCCAGTGGGCATCCTCTGGGAGAGGATCGCCCCAGCCCCCGTGGAGGAGGCGTCCACCTCCAGAACGAAGGGCCTGCTGACCACTGGTCGATGCAAAACTGGAGCTGTGGTGAAGGCCTGCTTCAGGGCGAGAAAGGCGTCCTCAGCTTCCGATGGCCAGATGTTGGGTCTTGCTCCCTTCCGGGTAAGGGCAGCAATAGGCTTGGTTAAAGAGGAGAAGCAAGGGACGAATTGCCTATAATAATTTGCGAAACCCAAGAATCGCTGGATGGCTTTCACCCCGACAGGACGCGGCCATTTGAGCACAGTGGACAATTTCTCTGGATCCATCCGCAGCCCAGAATCCGTGATGATATACCCCAGGAAGGGTAAAGAAGTCTGCTCAAACAGGTATTTCTCTATTTTGGCACAGAGTCGATTCTCCCATAGGCGTTGCAAGACTAGGCGTACACTCCTTCTGTGGGAAGGCAGGTCGGGCGAAAAGATGAGAATGTCATCTAGGTATACCACGAGACATGAGTAGAGAAGATCCCTGAAGACTTCATTAACAAATTCTTGGAAGACTGCCGGGGCGTTACAAAGTCCAAAGGGCATAACCAAATATTCATAATGGCCATCTCGCGTGTTGAAGGCGGTCTTCCACTAGTCTCCGGCACGTATTTGGACCAAATTGTAGGTCCCCGGAGATCCAGCTTAGTGAAGATCCGGGCCCCACGCAGGCAGTCAAAAAGCTCGGGAATGAGTGGTAGAGGATACCTGTTCTTGACCGTGATGAAAAACCCCGCACCTGCTGGGGAAGATGATTTCCGGATGAAGCCCTTGGCCAAGTTCTCCCGGATGTACTCTGACATGGCTGAAGTTTCTGCCGGGGGCAGGGGATAGGTTCTCCCCCTGGGAGGGGTGGCTCCAAGAACCAGCTCGATGGGGCAGTCGTAGGCCCGTTGAGGAGTAAGGGTCTCGGCCTCCTTCTTGTCGAAGACATCCGCAAAGGAATGATATGCCTTGGGAAGCCCTGGTAGATCCACGGGTGCTTGATGCAGACTAGAGCGGATGACTGGCAGCAGACAGCGTTCGTGGCAAGAGTGACCCCAGCGAAGGACTTCCCCCGAGCGCCAATCCAGGACTGGCTCATGCAGCCTGAGCCAGGGCAAACCCAGGAGCAGGGCGTGGGACAGATTGGGCTAAACATAAAAGCAATTTTCTCCTAGTGCAGGGTTCCGATCTGCATCTCCAACTCAAGAGTAACCGTGGTAATGGATGCAGGTAATGGTTTGCCATCCACAGAGATCATACGCGGTTCTTCAAGGGTGACAACTGCGTCCGGAACTTGTCAACTTCTTCCAACTGAATGAAGTTGCCAGCCGCACCCGAGTCCACATACGCCTCCACAGATCTACGCTTCCGACATAGGATAATTAATGCTGAGACAGTAAGGGGTGGAGAGGAAACAGATTTACCTAGGGAGGCCTCTCTTACCTGGCCTAGGCGGAGGAGTTTCCCGGTCTCTCCGGACAGGAACATAGAAAGTGATTGGCTCCACCACAATACAGGCATAACCCTTGCGCAATTCTCTCCCTGCGCCGCAGCTCAGACAACTTCATGCGGTCCACCTGCATGGGCTTCGGGGCAGCAATAGTGGGAGGCTTGGTGGGACGTGGACTAAAAACCAGATTAAACCTACAGGGCCCTCTCTCCCTGACCGACTCGCGAGAGCACTCCTGGAACCGTAGGTCAGTACGTGTGGCCAGGGATATAAGGTCCTCTAATGCAGTGGGGGTGTCCCTAGAAGCAAGCTCGTCTTTGATTTTACTCGAAAGACCCCTCCAAAAGGCCCCTACCAAAGCCTCATTATTCCGTTCTGAAACGAATGGCATACTGTCCCACTGTATGAGCTCCCTGACGGAGGTTAAAAAGGGACTCAGTGGTGGAAACCAAGCGCTCTGGTTCATCAAAAACCCGGCAGAAGGTGTCCATGAAGTTTTGTATGCTGGACACAACTGGGTCATCCCACTCCCATAGGGGATTCACCCACGCCAAGGCCTCCCCCTCGAGATGGGACACGATAAATGCCACCTTGGCGCGATCAGACTGGTACTGCTGGGGCAAAAGCTCAAAATGTAAGCGGCATTGGTTGAGGCACCCCTGACACAATTTAGGATCCCCGTTATACCTAGGAGTATTACCCAAACGTGGCAGCGGGTGAGCGACTGAGACACGAGACGGGGCAGAGGCCCCGGCAGAGTACTGAAGGGAAAGTAAACGATCATCAACAGAAGCCATATAACTAAAGTTATGGGACTGAGTATCAAGCTGCTGCGCGAGCTCCTGCTGGAGTCCCGCCAGCAGGGGGGCACTCCCGGGATCGGAGGTTTCCATGGCGGACAACCGGGTGTCCGTGGATTTCATAAAGGCTGTAATCCGGGTTTGGTTTTCCCGCAAAAAGAGTAATTCTTTTTGGGTCGCGGCCGGGGCACCAGCGGGGTCCATGGCCTGATTATACTGTGATGAGTGGCGAGAGTGGACCCTCTGGGTCACGGCACCGAAGCTCCCAGGGGCGAGCTGACCAGGTGGTGCCGAACCCTATACAGGGACCGTTAGGAGCAGGCCAGAGGGAGTCGAATACCGCAACAGCTGATACCAAGAGGGACGGCTCCGTGTGAACGAGATTGCCTAACCGGGCCTGGGGAAATGAGGCTAGTGAGGCGGAGGCTAAGACAGGTTGAAAGGAATACGGATGTGGAGGTGCAGGGAACTAAGCTGGAGGTCACACCAAGCAGGGATCAGGGGCAACCGGAGGCAGGGCGACCGGAGTCAGGAGTGACCAGAGTCAGAGTGACCAGAGTCAGAGCGACTGGAGTCAGAATGACAGAAGTCAGAGAGCGTCAGGACGGAGCCAGAGTACCATACAGGATGCACACGATAATCAGGCACCTCCATGAGGGAGGAGCCGCCTGATATACCCTGTGCTGGAGCTTGATTGGAGATCGCTCCACCGGGATGGTGCAGAAGGAGTTAAGGGGAGAGAGGAGCGCGCGCCCGCGGCCTAAGGCGCATGCCCAGGACAGGGGCAAGACAGGGAGGAGGATTAGCATGCTGGATCCCCCGGGCTGCTGGACGGAAGGCTGAGGACGCAGTGCGGCGGCAGGAGGGGGGAGACGGGAGGAGATCCTGGGAGCAGCAGCAGGGGGAGCGGGGCCCGGCATGACAGTGCGTGCCGGTACCGACCTGACAGCCGGCGCCAGCATGACACTACTTGTACTCTATGCACTAGTGTGATCGTTGGCTTCCTCTGGGTTTGGATGAATCTACAAGGGTGAGCTCGTTATTTTTTCTCTTTTTGTCCAGAGTGATATAATACTTTATCATAATCTCCTGGAAGTGATGGCGAAAGAGAACCTTATCTGTGTGCATAGAGTATTGCTAAACTGCAAAAGGCCTAACATTAAATGATTGTGGATAGAATGTGTGGATAGAATCTCATGTTATATGCAGCACATCACCTGTTTACATGGGAAATGTGCTGCCGATAACTATATTTTTTATGGTGACATAAAAATCATCGCGCCAGACGAATTAACATTTTCATTGCCATTCTGGCTAGGATAGTCGGGAACGTTCGCCAATTATTCACATGTCTAAATGGGCCAGTAAAGCTGACAAATACACTATCACATATAGATAGCGGTGACAAAACTTCCAATAACATATTTTAATGTGCGCATCGTTTTGTGCCTGAGCCAGGGGTTTGGAACCTTTTTTCTGCCATGGGCCTTTTGGATATTTATATCATCATTCAGGGGCAGTAAAAAAAAATATTATCTTGAAAATTATCCTGTTATATTTGTTCAAACAATTAATTAACTCACCCGTAATGCGATGACTGGAGGTGCTTCTCTTTGATGAGACTGTGATGTTAGGTGGTAGTGATGATGTTGCTACTCAACTGCTTTTCCACATTTGTGTCTGAGCGCAGACGACTCTTATGATGATAAGTTTTGAAAAGAACTCGCAGCAGTAAGGTGTGCTAAACACACTTTCATATTACACTTCATGTCTCCTCACAAATTTATCACTGGTCACGGTACATTTAAAGCACTCAAGCAATGGGAGGCCTGCTGTATACATAGGATACACTGAGACTGGTGCATTTACATCACATACAAGACACTGGGGCTGCAGCATATACATCACTTTAGAGACATTGGGACGGGAGCATATACATCATATATGAGTCTCAGGGGCTGCATCATATACATCACATAGGAGACACTGGGGCTGCAACATATGCATCAAATAGGAGACACAGGGTATGAAGCATATACAGTTAGGTCCAGAAATATTTGAACAGCAACCAAACCTTCGTGATTTGGGCTCTTCATGCCACTATTTTGTTATTTAAAATGAAACAACTAAGATTCAATTGAAGTGTAAACTTTCAAGTTTAATTAAACGAGTTGAACAAAATTATCCTGTGCAACGTTTAGAAATTACAACCATTTTTACATAAAACCTCCTCATATCAGGGGCTCAAAAATAATTTGACAAATTAACTTTACCATACAGAAAATTTTCATTTGTAATTCTTTGTATAGAATTCTTTACAGGCTAATGACTGCCTGAAGTCTGTAAGCCACGGACATCACCAAACGCTGGGTTTTCTCCTTTGTGATGCTTTATGAGGCTTTTACTGCAGCTGACTTCAGTTGTTGCTTGTTTGTGGATCTTTCTGCTTTAAATTTTGTTTTAAGACTATGAAATGCATGCTCAATGGGATTGAGATCTGATGATTGACCTAGCCATTGCAGAATATTTCACTATTTTGCCTTAAAAACTCGCAATATGTTTTACGTCATTGTCCATCTGTACTTTGAAGCGCCTTCCAAATAACTTTGCTGCTTTTCATAGAATCATAGAATGTTAGAGTTGGAAGGGACCTCCATGGACATCATGTCCAACCCCTCCTCAACGCAGGATTCACTAACTCAGATGTCTGTCCAGCCTTTGTTTGAAAACTTCCATAGAAGGAGAACTCGTCACTTCTCGTGGCAGCCTGATCCACTCATTGATCACCCACACTGTCAAAAAGTTTTTTACTGATATCTAATCTGTATCTTCTCCTTTTCAGTTTCATTCCATTGCTTTTCGTGTTTCCATGTGCCATTGTGAATAAGGATGATCCCTCTACACTGTGACATTCCTTCAGATATTTGTAGACAGTTATTAAGTCTCCTCTTAGCCTTCTTTTTTGGAAGATAAACATTCCCAGATCCTTTAATTGTTCCACATAGAACATACTTTGCAGTCTGCTTACCATCCTGTTAGCTCTTCTCTGAACTTTCTACAGTTATTCAATGTCTTTTTTTAAAATGTGGTGCCCAGAACTGCACACAGTATTCCAGATGTGGCCTGACCAAGGAGGAGTAAAGGGGGATAATTACTTAACGTAAACTCTATGCTTCTCTTAATACATCTTAGAACTGTGTTTGTTTTTTTTGCTGCTGCTGCATCACATTGTTGACTCATGTGCAGTCATATACCCAAGTCATTTTATGCATGATATTGCTTAGTTCTATTCCTCTCACTCTGTTTTTACGCATGCTGTTGCTTAGTTGTATTCCCCTCACTCTCTTTTTCTTGCCCAGATGTAGAATCTTGCACTTATCTCTGTTAAATACTATTCTACTAGTCACTGCCCATTGTTCAAGCTTATCTAGATCTTTCTGAATCCTTTCTCTGTATTCTCTAGTGTTATATAACCATCCTAGCTTTGCATCGTCTGCAAATTTGATCAGTTTACCTTCTGGTTGAATCTGAGCAGAAAGTATAGCCCAGTACACTTCAGAATTCATCCAGCTGCTTCTGTCTTCAGTCACATCATCAATAAACACTAGTGTCCCAGTGCCATTGGAAGCCATGTATGCCCAAGCCATCACACTGCCTCCACCATATTTTATAGAGGATGTGGTGTGCTGTGGATATAAGCTATTCCAAGCTTTCTCCCTACTTTCTTCTTTCCATCATTCTGGTACAGGTTGATCTTAGTTACTTACATCTGTCCAATGAATTCTTTTCCAGAACTGGGCTGGCGTCATTAGATGTTTTTTTCACAAAGTCTAATCTGGTCTTTCTATTTTAAGACTGATTGTTTGCACTTTGTGGACCTTCTGCATTTGTTGTCATGCAGTCTTTTCTTATAGTAGAATTAAATACTGAAACACAGTATGCTTCCTGGAGAGTGTTCTTCACTTGGGTAGATTTTATGATAAGGTTTTTCTTCACAGAAAGGATTCTGCGATCATCCACCAGTGTTGTCTTCTGTGGATGTCAAGGTCTTTTTATGTTCCCAAGCTCACCATCGCTTTATATTTTTTGCAGAATATTTCAAACAGTTGACTTGGCCACTCCTACCATTTCTGCTATCTCTCTGATGGATTATATCTTTTGTTTCATCCTAATGATGGTGTGTTTCTCTGCCATTGAGAGCTCCTTTGACCACATATTGTGAGTTCACAGCTTCCAAATGCAAATGCCACACCTGGAAGCATCTACAGACCTTTTACCTACTTAATTTATGATGGATTAATGAGGGAATAGACTATGTAGCCCATAAAATAGCTTATGAGATAATTGTCCAATTACTTTATGTCCTTTTAAAAAGAGGCAGCTACATATTAAAGAGCTGTAATTCCTAATCCCTTACTCCAAGTAGGATGTGAATACCCTCAAATAAATTAAAGCTGACTGTCTGCACTTAAGGCCCATTTATATTATATAACTGTACTTTGAATTTGGTTTGATAAACAACTAAAATTACAAAACGTGTGTCAATGTCCAATATTACTGGACCTAGCTGTACAGCACATAGGATACACTGGGGCTGGAGCAAAGACATCACATACTGTAGCAGACACAGGATGAAGTAAATACAATAGGAGACATTGGGACTGCAGCACATACATCACATGAGATTTCAGAGGCTGCCACTGCAGTCTTCATTTGTGGGACTTGAGCGCATTGCGTGATAACTCAGCCCACAAAGTACATCCTGACTCTAACACTGGTCAGCGGCAGGACGTAAATCTTCATTGGATGCACTGCAGCGTTCAGTAGTGTCCGCTTTGTAAATGTACTTCCAGTGCAAGTAGGAATTAAAGGGCCAGCGGCTGGCAAAACGGTGCTGCTGGCTCGAGCATTGTGATCTCAAGGAACTTGCCTATGGGTCGGATAAAAGGTCAGGAGTGAATAGGAGAAAAGGTTTCCCTCACCTGGTCTAGGCACTTAAAGGAGCACTCCCAGCAAATGTTTTATGCTCTTAATATATTGCAATTATCATATTATATTACACTGTATACTTACAATTGCTCATTTTGCCCTTCTACCTAATTAATTCTTCTCTTTTGTCATTAGGTTTATTACATCACTTCATTAAAAACTGACTAGTTGAATCCTTCTAAGCTCTATTTAGAAACAGGAGGTCAATTTTCGCTGTGTGAGTCATCAGTCACTGCAAAATCCTTGGCAGGAGTAGCAGAAGAGAAGCTGAGTCAGGAGTTGAAAATAGGAATAATAAATGCAGGGACAAGAGCCTCCTGTTTCTACATAGAGCAGAGAAAAGAGAAGAATTATATGGGTAGAAAGGCAAAATGAGCAATTCTAAGTACACACTGCTGTATAATATGATGACTGCAATATATTAAGAGGATAAAAAGTTTGATGGGAGGAGTACTTCTTTAAAACGACTCTCCACCTCCACGTTGAATGCGACTAAACGTTTGTATAGTCACTGTATAATATTCTTCTTCCCCATAATGGCCACCTCAGAGGTATGAGTAGTCATGTGGAAATTCGGAACTTTCCATTTTTTCCACAAAACTTGCGAAGCCTCTGCAGTAGCCGTTGTTGGGAAGAAGAAAACAGGTGTTGATCTGATAGATGAAAGCAGCAACAGCAGAACGAGGACATTAGATACGATAACTATACATTAAATGACTATTCACATTTAATGTTGTGATAGAAAGGGTTGTTTTAATCTTTTACTAACAATTATATTCATAAACATGTCAACGGTAAAGAAAACTTTTTATTTTTCATTAAAAGGACACAGCAGCAGAAACGCCTCATTCAGACGTCTGGTTATATCTCAACATTGCACTACAGAAGACACCACCACCGGAGATTCTTTGGAAGAAAGTGACCCAAATATTCACTCAGTGCATCAAGGTGGAGAACTGTCATCAGATCCTGCTATGTATGGAGAATGGCTTCCAGATAACTTAAACATTGTTGCACACAGTACATTTCACAGAAGTGACAAAATATTTCCCTGTTTTCTTTGTGATAAGTGTTTTACTCGGAAGTCCAGCTTAGTAAGACACCAAAGAATCCATACAGGCGAAAAGCCGTATTCATGTTCCCAGTGTCACAAAAGCTTCACACGCAAAACAACCCTTGTGGAACACCAGAAAATTCACAGAGGTGAACAACACCTGTCCAGCACTGATCAAAAAAAAAGTCTCGGAGAAAAACCTGATCGTGTGATATATCAGCCTGAGCTAACTGAGGACCAACAATTTCCCTGTTTAGATTGTGAAAAGGTCTTCACACTCAAGTCCCATCTCCTAAAACACCAGAGAATTCATAGTGGTGAAAAGCCTTTCTCATGTTTAGAGTGTGGGAAAACATTTATTCAGAGGTCTGTTCTTCTCTTGCACCAGAGAAGCCACACAGGGGAGAAACCCTATTCATGCTCAGATTGCGGAAAATGTTTCACCCAGAAATCAGATCTTGTGGTCCATCAAAGAATCCACACAGGGGAGAAACCGTTTTCATGTTCTGAATGTGGCAAAAGATTCACCCAAAAATCCACATTGGTCATACATCAGAGGATCCATAGAGGGGAGAAACCATTTGCATGTTCAGAGTGTGGGAGGTGTTTTACACAAAAGTCCACTCTTGTTACACACCAAAAAGTCCATACACCCTTAAAATTGTTGTTTGCCTTGCAACAGTCATGAGTTGTATTTCCCTAAATTGGACATTTGAATTTTGCCATGATTTGTTCTTAACGTGACATGTTGCATGTTTTCTGTGTCTTTATGTTGTAGCTTATTATCTTAATTTTAAAAATCTAATGTGAACTGAATAGAACCATCTGATTTTTTTTAAAGATCTGTTAACAGCTTATTATGTTCAGTGGTGGATCGGTATTATGCTTAGTACAGAAAGTTGTTGAGTGAAACATAATATATGACCATAGTTTTCTGTATATGTGCTACACAGAGAACCCTGATTGTAGCATCTGGTATTGAGTGTGCATATTTAAGATTCGCGTATTCTCCATTCCTAGGTAGTGAGCTAGTTTTCACCTTTTAGGTAAGCACTATTTATGTGCAGGTATATCAAATATACATTCTGCACAATAATGGCTTGACTTTTGTAGGATGAGATATGGGTACAGGCACTTTGCAGCATCAAATCAAAAGTACAAACAAATGTAAAAAACACAAAAACTTTGTAATATAGCTTTTTAGAGAAATATGCTTTTTTCTCCACTAAAGAGTCACTTCTTGTCCTTTTGCCTTCTACACTCATCATTCACTCTGAAAAAAAAAAAATCAGTTCGTCAAAATAAGAATTTGCCAATTGAAGAGGAGAAGAAGGAAGGAGCAGACTGAAGGAACAGGCAAAGATTCACACACAGACCCATACTGCGTCTCTTTAGGAAGCTTTTTTTTTTTAATCTTACCCTACAGCTGCATTTACATCTACACTCAGAACTGGTGTAAAATCATTCATGCTGCTGATGCATCTGTGTGTGCGCTACAATGAGACAGGAGAGCTATACTTGAGTCCACTGTGTATGGGAGATGTCATAATAAGCAGTCTCCACCCACTAGCTCAGAAACAACTGGAAATTCAAGATGAACATGCAGAGGGAGAAAATACAAGTCATATAATGACCAGAAATTGTGTTATGGCTAGTATACCTACTGTATAAGGTTTCCACCTTAATGTTACATACAAATTACTATTTTTGTGGTATAGATCCTATTGGAACACATACTAAAAATTAAGTAATTTGAATGTAGCAATAAACAATCCCGAGTTCATTCATGCTGTAAGTGAAGTCTTCTGATAAACTGTTAAGTAATACAAAGGAATTTAACATTTTTTCCACTATTTTCAGATTAAAGGGGTTGGCCACTCCTTTTTTTATTGGCTGTTACTGTTACTGCTGGAACACAGCAGCTCCATCAAAACTATAGTGGCTGCAGCCAGGTACTATAGATCCACTCCCTATTTATTTGAATAGGGGATGTATCTGCTGTTCCTGACCATGGCCACTATGGAAATGATAAAGCTGCTGTGTTTATTACCATGACTAACGAGCTTATCCACATTATAAGTGATAACCAAATCTAATGTTCCAGAATGTGCGCATTTTATGGCTGTATGTTTGACGTAAACGTGTTAAAATGTGTCACAAAAGATAAATTAACTATTTCTATATTACCTTTATTTCAACTTTAGTCTTTGGCTGGAAGAACTTTTATCAATTCGCAATCCATTCTCCATTTTCATATAAAGAGACCGACTTAAAACATGTTTATCTTAAAATCCTTAATCTTTTAAGGGGTCACTATGACTGCAGACTTCTGAATCCTGACAATGTGCACCAGGGAGGTCAGTCATGTGACCGCAAGTATGTGTTTTGCAAACATGCGGTCGTGTCTCGACTAGACATGCCCGGCTACTCTCAATCCAGGCACGTCAAGTTGGAATGTGACCAGAACTATGCAAATTGTATACTTGCAGTCACGTGACCCCATAATCTTTTCGGCAATACCGGTGAATCCTGAGAGCTTGTGCATCGCATACTGTCAAGATTCAGAAGTCTGCAGTCACATAGATGATAGGAGACTTTTATCAAACGTCCTTACAACCACTTTAAATCTCTGGAGCTATTGTTACAATTGCTTAATGTAAAGGGAACCTGTCACCAAGTTTGGTCGATGTGAGGTAAGGCCACCACCTTTCAGACCAGATATACAACGTTCTATAATGCTGTATACGTGCCCCAACCCGACCTGTAAAAGAAGAAAAAGAGCTCTTATTATACTCATCTGTGGGGCGGTCCCGTCCGAGAGGCGTCACTGGTCTTGGTCCGGTGCCTCCCATCTTCTTATGATCGCCACCCTCCTTCTTTCTTTGTGTGGATGAGGCTTACACAGCACAGTACAAAAAGAGGACTTGAAAATCCTCCAATAATGGAAAACAGCAAGAGAACAACAAGGTTTACCCGTACAGGCCTCCAAACAAATGCACTATCAGGATGCAGTGGACCCATATAATAAAGATGGCAACACAGGTGCAAGAATACCAATCAAGCAACTGCTCGCAGCCTACCAATACATGGAGGGGGCGGTTGCCTGGTATGTTGATGCACAAAACAACTTGTATGCGGCGCTGTTCACACTAAGGCCATGCACAGCATCCAGGCCAGCCTAGTACCAACACCCTTCTATTAGCTCAGACGGGCTGCCCGGCGCTAACAAAATGCATGCCGTGTGAACAGACACCGCAATTTACAAGACCAAATGGGCCCAGCTGCACCACGAATAAAAAGTGCAAAAAACACATTTAAAAAAATGTGGAGTATTAGCTGATATTTTGGCCAAAAATGTGTTTTTTGCACTTTTTATTCGGGGTGCAGCTGGGCCCATTTGGTCTTGTAAATTGCGGTGTCTGTTCACACGGCATGCATTTTGTTAGCGCCGGGCAGCCCGTCAGGGAGCCCCGGCGCACTGCAGGAATTTGCTCTGCCCTCAACAGGACAGAGAAGTACACCTGTGCAGGAGCGCGATGCCGGTGAGACTGTGTGAATGACATAGGGACGCGTCATCCACACGAAGTAAGAAGGAGAGCAGCGATCGTAAGAAGGGAGACTGGGATGCAGTTACTGATAGCTCAGCCGTTCAATCTGGTGCAGGGTCATGCTGTTTGCTCGACAACTTGGCCAGCCAGTCTGGGGCTGTAAGGTTGTAGACTGCATTCAGGTGTTCCAAGTCCCAAGTGATTGCACAGCTACTAAGTCCCATATCTCTGCCAGACGTACAAGCAGTTCTCTTTGCTTTGTCCCTCTGCATCTTGATAAAGGAAAAAATGAGCCTGTTTGCTGAATCGGTCAACCACCACTCAGATAGCAGTTTTCCCACCAGACAGAGGCAAATCTGTTATGAAATCCAAGGACAGATGAGACTATAGTCTTTCTAGAATTGGCTCCATTGCCCAATTAGTTGAGTGCACTCTTGAGTCTTCTTTTTAATCTGCTCCCAAATTCATCCTCTGTGTATCGGTTAAGGGGAATGTCAGCGTTGGCCCGTTCAGTACTTTGTGGTTCCTACTGCGAGGGTGTTTCTTGAGCCTCCAGATGTTCAACAACCTGGTTCAGCAGGCTGTCTTCTGGCCTATCTTCCAACCCCTTCGAGGGTGATGTCATCTTTTGCAGCCTCATAGGCACAGTCAACCATTCTTCCTCGTCGTCAACAGCCCTTCCTTGAGTGGCATCATGTGGTTTTTACAGGGGCCTTGCTCCTTTGGCCCCTTTCATTTCAGAGGAGCATTGATTGAGCATATTTCGATGCAACACTCAAATCAGAGTCTCTTTGTCTCACTCGGGCCGGACCTCATAAACTGGGATGTCCGTGTGGACTCTCCTCATTACTCGGGCACTGCCTCCTAGCAATAGTTGATTTTGTTCTTGGGCCATTTGTCCCGTACTAGCACATGGTCTCCAGGCTGGAGCGGTTCTTCCTGCATCGGGGACCTATCTAGTGTTCCACTTCTCAAAACTTCTGCTCTACCAGTCGATGTCTATGTTCCCGGACCCCAGTATTCAGGCTACTCTTGATAGTTGTGCTCCGGATCCATTTTCAACCATGCAATCTCTCAACCACCCCCACCGAATAACAATGTATTTTGTGTATCCCATAGTTGAGTGGACTCTACTATTGTACACCCACACCAACTTGAAGGTGCTAGGAGCCACGCCAGGGCACAAGGAAGGGCTGCGTGCTAGGAGCCACGCCAGGGCACAAGGAAGGGCTGCGTGCTAGGAGCCACGCAGGGGGCACGCCACACTGGCCAGTGCACACGGCTGTACACAAACACGTGGCACTTACCACGGCACAGGAGACGGCCAAGGGGAGCCCACGCCGGGGTTCAATGCAAGGACAAGGCAGGGAACAAGGCAAGGAACAAGCAGAAGCAGAGCCAGGTCAGAGCGAGGACAGAGTCTAGCAGCGGAGCGCAGGCAGAAGCCCAGAGCCGGGCCAAGGGAAGACCTTGGGACTAGACATAGAAACGAGCACTAAGGAGAGGAGAAATGGTGTATGTCCCAGGGAGCACTACAGAGCACCATAGGAGAGAGCGAGGCAGAGCAAGCAAAGACTGAGACCATAGGGAGGAACACAAAGCAAGGAATAGCAAGGCAGAGAACACAGGGAGGACTACAAGTCAAAAGCATAGCAAAAGCAAGACATGGCAAAACAGGCGAGGCAGAGAACACAGGAAGGACTACAAGTCAAAGCATAGCAAAAGCAAGACATGGCAAAACAGGCAAGGCAGAGAACACAGGAAGGACTACAAGTCAAAGCATAACTAAGGCGAGACATAGCAAAACAGACTAAGACAGAGAACAGCAGAAGGACTACAAGGCAAAGCAAGGCAAAGACAAACATGGCACGAGAGACAACACAAGACATGGCACAAGACAAGAGGCGGAATACGAGCACGGAGCGTGTGCAGAGACGCACTACAGAGCAAAGTGCAAGGGCACAGAATAGAGGGAGCAACCCCACAGACCCAGAGCCTTGCAGGGAAGCAACACAATAATCAGGCCCTGAGCATAGGAAGAGGCGGCCTGATATAGGGCATAGCACCTCCTCCTCCAGGTCAGGACCAGGGGAGCACTTCCGGTATTCTAGACATGACGAGATGATAGCAGAACCAGACAGTGCAGGATCTTAGGAAACGTCACATGATCAGGGTTTCAGACATGACGAGATGATCACCGAACCAACCAGTGCAGGATCCTAGGAAGAACACATGATCCGGGATTCTAGACATGACGAGATGATTGCAGAACCAGACAGTGCAGGATCTTAAGAAATGTCACATGATCAAGGACTCCAGACATGATGAGAAGATCACAGAAGGCAGAGCAGAAACGCAGGCATCCTGTAGCTCAGACATGAGGTGAGTGTGCACACTGCAAGAGACTGGCAAAAGGCAGAGCGTGTAGGTAGTTGGGCTTCTACCTGCCTATGAGTGCTTAGGACCCTTACAAAAAATAGTCCCAGATAACCTCTGTAATAATTTGCTTATATACAGTGCTCTCAGTTTACCTTATTACATAGTGCCACGAAGGGCCGGGACAAAGTCTTCTGGTGCCCTAGGCAGATGTAGCTAATGGTTCCCACCTCCCCTGCCCTCAATGAGCCCTCAGCCCCCAAACAATTAGTTCACAGATTTAGATAATAGGACCCCTAGCACATGTCTTCCTCCAGTGGGTCAAGTAACAAGCTTTGGTGACCACTTCCACTAGATTTATTACCTTTTTCACAAAAAACAATAAGAGCAAAAGTAAAAAAGAGGTATACTTTAGGAATGAGGTCCAACAGGGGGTGCAATTTCACAAATATAGAATAATTCTGTTAGGGCTGGCGGAACGCACCAAATTATAAAATAATAGTAGGTGAGTTTGCAGCCCAGGGTCCACCGTGCAGAGGTGGTACACTGCTGCTAAGTAATGGCGGAAGAATTACGCGGTGTGAAACCAGTCACATGTGGATTACGCCACCCAATGTGAACAGGTGCGAACTCTGTTAAAGCACAGAGCCGCACAACCGCTGAACGTAGATGCCGGAGCCTGTTAAGCTCACAGATCGCACAGTGTACGGCCACAGAACTCTACCCCAAGGACACGGGGTTAGAGTCCTTCTAGGCCCACTGAACGCGCGGCGCCGCTGCCGCGAACGCCGCTATAGACGCTGGCTATGGAGCACGTGCACTGAGGCATGCCGAGTCTCTGGTGAGGACTGATGCCTGACTCAACCTCTGTCCTACCTACGCCTAAGCCTGGGCGCTAGCAGGCTAGGCTGCACAACACATGCGTACCAAGGGTAGGGGTTTCTTAAGGAGTCATTCACCAGAGACATTCATGCATGCAAACATCACTCACTCCACATAGTATGTAAATACAGTCTTATCCTAGCGCATGGCCGAGCAGCCATGCGAACCTTTTATAGCCGCGAGCGTCCGGGACCCTCCTGGCTTCTCAGATGGGCCAATCCGAACAGGAGCAGGACCTGAGCACGTGACCGTTGATCTCTAATGGGAGATCACTCCACGGGCATGCTCAGTGGCCCAACATGGGGACTTAGTCCCTGGAGAACCTCACTGCTGAGCAGCATGTATTGACATAGCTGTGCCAGAGGTGGCAGCAGCAAGCAAACCCATGGAGCTGTTCTTGGACTGACGAGTTTGCTGAGCAACCTCCTCTGCGGCTGGAGAGGAATGGGAGACCGCTGGAAGTAAGGCTCAGGATTCTCGCTGTGCAGCGACAGAAATCCGACGCCTAACATTACCCCCCCTCCCCTCTGAGCCTCGCTGCGCTCAAACTCCGCAATGAGAAGAGGAGCGTGGATGTTCTCCACCGGCTCCCAGGTCCGAGCCTCAGGACCATGACCCTTCCAATTCACCAAGTAAAACTTTCTGCCCCGCATCACCTTGCATCCCACGATGGCATTGACCTCAAACTCGTCAGACGACAGGTCTGATGTCCCGGCAGATGGCTCAGAAAGCGTGGTGTGGTGGAAGGGCCAGACGGTAGACCACAGGGTTAATCTGCTCGAGGACCTTAAAAGGGCCAATATAGCGTGGTGCGAACTGAGCGGATTCTGCCCGCAGCCTGATGTTTTGAGTGGAGAGCCACACTAAGTCACCATTGCCGAAGGTCAGAGCAGGGAGCCGGCGAGTATCAGCGGAGGACCTCATTCTCTCCTTGGAGGCCCGGATAGCATCGTGCGTGCGATCCTAAATGTCACGTGCCTCCACCACCCAGTCTGCCACCCTAGAGTTGGTGGACGACACGGACATGGGCACGGGGATGCGCGGATGCTGACCGTAATTTAGGAGGAATGGGGTCAGACCGGTGGAGTCGGCCACAGCGTTGTTCAAGGCGAACTCCGCCCACGGCAGCAAAGATGCCCAATCATCCTGCCTGGCCGAGACAAAATGTCGCAGGTATGTCACCAGGGTCTGGTTGGCTCTCTCAACCAACCCATTTGTCTCGGGATGATAGGCCGAGGAGAGATTTAGCTCAATTCTGAGCAGAGAACAGAGCTCTCTCCAGAACCGAGACGCAAACTGAGGACCCCGGTCGCTGACAATCTTATTCGGCATAAACAGCGCTGCCAGGCCCCGTGCCGAAGGTAGCCGAGAGAGTGGTACCAGATGTACCATCTTGGAGAAATGATTAAGCCCTTTCAGGGTGAAACGCGTAGGAAATTGCTCCCCTCCATACGCCTCTTTATGTCGTTTTTACCTGATGGTGTGAAGATTTTATATTCTCAATAAAGCAATTATTATTCTATCTCCTGGAGACGCTGGAAAAATCCTTCTTTATGTTGTGCATGCACTATACACCCGGGTCAGGGTGTTTCCGTGCGTCGGAGGTGTGATCAGGAGTGAAGAGGGGTGAGCTGAATACTTCTTGTTTGAGTAATTTATGAACCCCATAAAGCGCTGCACTGCTTTGAGAGAATGGGGCTCCTGCCAATCCATCACTGCCTGTAGTTTGGCAGGATCCATGGCCAACCCCTGGGCCGAGATGATATAGCCCAGGATAGGCAAGGACTCCTGCTCAAACACACATTTCTCCAACTTGGCGTACAGGGACTTTGCCCGCAGGAGATCGAAAACTTTGCGAACATCTCTCTGGTGGGAGTCAATATCTGGAGAGTAAATGAGAATATCGTCCAGACAGACTACTACCGAGGTGGTAAGCATATCCCGGAAGATATCATTCACAAAGTGTTGGAAGACGGCTGGCGCATTACATAACCCGAAGGGCATCACCAGGTATTCATAGTGCCCATCTCTGGTGTTAAATGCCGTCTTCCATTCGTCCCCCTCACGGATGACAATCAGGTTATAGGCTCCTCGCAGATCAAGCTTAGTAAACACTCTCGCGTTAAGACGCCTGTAATCGATGCACGGACGTAATTTTGGACAACGAAGAATCTCGCTCGCGCCAGAGACACCGACTTCCTAATGAATCCTCTTGCCAGATTCTCCCTGATATACTGAGACATGGCTTCTGTCTCTGGGAGAGATAGGGGGTAGACTCGACCCCAGGGAGGCTCAGCACCGGGCAAGAGGTCAATAGGACAGTCGTAAGGGCAGTGCGGCGGAAGGGTCTCCGCCGCCTTCTAGAAGACACAGCATCTCCTGATGGGAAGGAGACAGTGAGAGTCTCAGTGGAGCCATCTGGTGGGTGATTTGGGATGGGAGTGTCGCACCATTCACCACTCTGATAGTGACTGGCTGAGGTAGCAGGACCAGGGGGATTGCGTGTTGTAGAGCGAAGGCAGATGACATGAAATTGCCCTCCGCTCCAGAGTCCACACAAACCTCCACCACCAGAGTGGAAGAATTAAATTCTAACGCCCCTTTAAACAGGAGCTTGGACGAGAAAGTCGCTGTGTCTAGTAGGCCCCCTCCGATCACCAGTAGACGGGAGCGTTTCCCAGGCGCTGTGGGCACTGGTTAGCTAGGTGCCCAGTCTGCCGACAATGGAAGCAAACTGAAGGTACCCGCGTGGACCGAGCCCTGGACCCCGTGCGAGACACCTCCATGGCCTCTGGAGGCTCAGGCGGCTGACTGTGGGGTTCCAGCTGCCTAACAAAGTTTGGAGCCAATCTATATTGTTTGCGGAATTTGGAGCGCTCCAGCCCTCGCTCAGTGAAGCGAATATTAATCAGGGTGGAGACCATAATGAGCTCCTCCAAGGTGGTGGGCACTTCCCTGGTGGCCAGGGCGTCTTTGACATGATCAGCCAGGCCTCTCCCGAAAATGGGTATAAGAACCTTATCCGGCCACTCAAGCTCTGAGGCCAGAGTTCTGAAGAGGATGCCATACTGACTGACCAGAGACGATCCCTGGGTTAGGGCCAGCAACTACAGTGCGGTGTCGTGCGTGACCCGAGGCCCCAGGAACACCTGATTCAAAATGACCAGAAAATGGGTGGCACTCTGTACCAGGGGATCCCCATGCTCCCACAGCGGGATGGCTCACTCCAAGGCCCTGCCCGACAGAAGGGAGATGATAAATCCCACCTTGGCCCACTCGGAGGGAAATAGTGTGGCCAGCACTATCACCCGCAAACTTTTCGGGCAGCGGGAGGCGAGACAAGGTCGGGGCAGGACTAGCCGTGGAGACACGGGCGACAGCCTCTGTAGCTACTTGAACAGCAACCGAAATTACATCCGCAGCTGAGGTGAAACGCTCTAGCGCTGCCAAACTACCCTCCAGCTGCTGGATGAATCTATGCAGTCGTTGTTCGTCCACCATTATTAGCCAGACCCTGGCGCTAGGATAATGTTAGGGCTGGCGGAACGCACCATATTATAAAATAATAGTAGGTGCGTTCGCAGCCCGGGGTCCACCGTGCAGAGGTGGTACACTGCTGCTAAGTAATGGCGGAAGAATTACGCGGTGTGAAACCAGTCACACGTGGGTTACGTCACCCAATGTGAACAGGTGCAAACTCTGTTATAGCACAGAGCCGCACAACCGCTGAACGTAGATGCCGGAGCCTGTTACGCTCACAGAGCCCGGCCAAAAGAGCGCACAGTGTACGGCCACAGAACTCTACCCCAAGGACACGGGGTTAGAGTCCTTCTAGGCCCACTGAACGCGCGGCGTCGCTGCCGCGAACGCAGCTATAGACGCTGGCTATGGAGCACGTGCACTGAGGCGTGCTGAGTCCCTGGTGAGGACTGATGCCTGACTCAACCTCTGTCCTACCTACGGCTAAGCCTGGGTGCTAGCAGGCTAGGCTGCACAACACATGCATACCAAGGGTAGGGGTTTCTTAATGAGTCATTCACCAGAGACATTCATGCGTGCATACATCACTCACTCCACATAGTCTGTAAATGCAGTCTTATCCTAGCGCATGGCCGAGCGGCCATGCGAACCTTTTATAGCCGCGAGCGTCCGGGACCATCCTGGCTTCTCGGATGGGCCAATCCGAACAGGAGCAGGACCTGAGCACGTGACCTTTGATCTCTAATGGGAGATCACTCCACGGGCATGCTCAGTGGCCCAACATGGGGACTTAGTCCCTGGAGAACCTCACTGCTGAGCAGCATGTATTGACATAGCTGTGCCAGAGGTGGCAGCAGCAAGCAAACCCATGGAGCTGTTCTTGGACTGACGAGTTTGCTGAGCAACCTCCTCTGCGGCTGGAGAGGAATGGGAGACCGCTGGAAGTAAGGCTCAGGATTCTCGCTGTGCAGCGACAGAAATCCGACGCCTAACATTACCCCCCCCTCCCCTCTGAGCCTCGCTGCGCTCAAACTCCGCAATGAGAAGAGGAGCGTGGATGTTCTCCACCGGCTCCCAGGTTCGAGCCTCAGGACCATGACCCCTCCAATCCACCAAGTAAAACTTTCTGCCCCGCATCACCTTGCATCCCACGATGGCATTGACCTCAAACTCGTCAGACGACAGGTCTGATGTCCCGGCAGATGGCTCAGAAAGCGTGGTGTGGTGGAAGGGCCAGACGGTAGACCACAGGGTTAATCTGCTCAAGGACCTTAAAAGGGCCAATATAGCGTGGTGCGAACTGAGCGGATTCTGCCCGCAGCCTGATGTTTTGAGTGGAGAGCCACACTAAGTCACCATTGCCGAAGGTCAGAGCAGGGAGCCGGCGAGTATCAGCGGAGGACCTCATTCTCTCCTTGGAGGCCCGGATAGCATCGTGCGTGCGATCCCAAATGTCACGTGCCTCCACCACCCAGTCTGCCACCCTAGAGCTGGTGGACGACACGGACATGGGCACGGGGATGCGCGGATGCTGACCGTAATTTAGGAGGAATGGGGTCAGACCGGTGGAGTCGGCCACAGCGTTGTTCAAGGCGAACTCCGCCCACGGCCCACTGAGGCGTGCTGAGTCCCTGGTGAGGACTGATGCCTGACTCAACCTCTGTCCTACCTACAGCTAAGCCTGGGTGCTAGCAGGCTAGGCTGCACAACACATGCATACCAAGGGTAGGGGTTTCTTAATGAGTCATTCACCAGAGACATTCATGCGTGCATACATCACTCAATCCACATAGTCTGTAAATGCAGTCTTATCCTAGCGCATGGCCGAGCGGCCATGCGAACCTTTTATAGCCGCGAGCGTCCGGGACCATCCTGGCTTCTCGGATGGGCCAATCCGAACAGGAGCAGGACCTGAGCACGTGACCTTTGATCTCCAATGGGAGATCACTCCACGGGCATGCTCAGTGGTCCGACATGGGGACTTAGTCCCTGGAGAATCTCGCTGCTGAGCAGCATGTATTGACATAGCTGTGCCAGAGGTGGCAGCAGCAAGCAAACCCACGGAGCTGGTCTGGGCAGAGCGCCTGGACCGATGAGTTTGCTGAGCAACCTCCTCTGTGGCTGGAGAGGAATGGGAGACAGCTAGAAGTAAGGCTTGGGATTCTCGCTGTGCAGCAACAGAAATCTGACGCCTAACAAATTCATTGTTTGTGGACCATTTACATAGTGCAAAGGACAAAGAGTGAAATACATCCTATGTTTTAAATTTCACAACCAAGGACTGTCATGGAAAGTAATATATCTATATTATATAACTATATAAGGTGTCCAGCATTTGGCTTATACCCAAGTGGAAACTAAACAGACCCTCATTATAGATAAAGGGGTATGTATGATTGTTTTTCCGTCAGTCATGCAACAAATACAGTTTGCAACAAAATTAATGGTGGTTCTGGTCACATATTCATGTACTGATGGTGGTACCGGTGACATATATAGTGTATTCATCACCAGAACCATCTAATGATGGTATTTGAATATGAAAACAAAATCCCCATTAATAGATAAATAGAACACTAGATCCATCAATAGTACATAAATACGCAACAGAACCATCATCAGTAAATAAACTAGTCACTAAAACCACTATCAGTACATTAATACCTCAGCAGAAGCACCATCAGTACATGAATACGGCACCAATATAACCATCAGTACATAAATGCATCACCAGATCCATCATCAGTACATGACTACATCACCAAGTGTAACAACCCTGCTGGCATAGCTGCATGGCCTCCCATCCCCCACACACCAACTTACTCACTGCTCCAGGGCATGCTGTGATTTCTGTCTGCTGCCAGCTCCATGCTCTCTGCCGCTTGTCTCCTATCTGCTCTGTGCATGTTTTCTGGCTGTGTGCATAGGGGGATGGCGCCAAAACTCTCTGGTACATATGGAGTCAGGGTGCACCTGTCTAATGTGTGGAGGCCATTATACTGTTTGGAGTGCTAGTGGATGGTCATTATACAGTGTGGTGAGGAATGGGACCATTATACTGTATGTGGGTCCATTATACTGCATGGAAGGCTGTGTGGGGAATCGTACTGTGTTGGGGTCACCATACTTTGCCAGGGGAGTTGAGGTGGGATATAGTATGGTCATCATACTGTGCATGTGGAGGTATCATACACTGTTTGTGTGACACTTTTGTAAGTATAATACTTTATGGGTGCTATGAAAGGGGAATCTAGGGCTTCAGTAGGAGAAATATTATTTTGTAAAGGCTGCAAATTTGTGAGATATGCTCTTCTGTTACCCCGCCAAATATTCATTTTTTGTTGGAGGAAGGGGCCCAATTAGAACTTCTGCTATGGGACCCATGATTTCAATGTATGTTCCTGGTCTGCCTCTTCTTAATTGCTTTATATACAGCACTAAAGAAGTGCTATGTACACAGTAATAGGAAGTGCTAACAGCACAACATCCTTTAAACACAATGGTCATGTGATCGCTGTGTATAGTGAGGGAACAGGAACTGCTGGGTCCTTGGAGACCCAGACAGCTGAGCTCTGTTATGCAGGCAGCATTTCCCTTTTAACTGGGGCTATATAACTGGGGGATATACCAGCCCCAGTTACAAGGGTTATAAAATGAAAATACTAATATTTAAACATTACAGTTCCCCTCCTATCAAAAAAACAAGGTCTTTTATGACACCCAAGGCACATACCACAATGTTTAAATTACATGAAACATAAAATGAATAAATAAATAAAAAACAGCAGGTAATAAAATAAATAAAAATGTCACGGTCAATCCAAATCTTTGTTACAAGTCTAGCCCCTGTATATAAAAAAATATATTTGCTGTGTTCGATATATAAATATACCGTATTTTTCGGATTATAAAGCGCACTTTTTCCTCCCCAAATTTGGGTGGAAAATTGGGGTGCGTCTTATAATGCGTATATACTTTACCAGTACCTTTGCTGCAGGATGCAGGCTGGGGTGAGGGGGTGTCCGGCGGTGCTGTGAGTGCCCGGCGGTGTTACGGGGGTGTCTGGCGGTGCTGTCAGGTGATGCTGCTGGTGTCTCCGCTGCTGCGGGGGCTCTGCCGACATTTTGTGAAAGGCCAGAGCCCCCCGAAGTTCCATGGTTTCCTCATGTGTGGTGGATTCCGGGAAAATGGCCGCCGGGGGCAGTGCAGATGGAGATCTCGGCACCAAGATGTCGGGAGATGAGATCTCAGCGCTGTTGGCCTCAAATTACATGATGTTACACCAGTTATTCAAACTAAGAAGCAAGAACAAGATGCTGAAAAGGAAAACACTGTAGTGTGGATAAGTTCTGAAGCCACCAAGGAAGACACATACGAATCAAGTCAACCTCTAGTCAGGAGATCAGAAAAGCCAAACAAAGGTATCCCAGCTAGACGCCTTTCTTATATGGTCAGAACACTTCCTGAAATAGAGCCACAGTGGACTGGCAAGAGATGCCTGTCCACGAGTTTGCTTATTGCGAGTCTGACATGATTATAGCTCATGGTATGACAAAACCATTATCAAGAGTCAAGTTTGTGGACTTCAGAACTGCAATGGGACTAACAGGATGAGTAGTTGTTGAGTGGTGGTGTTGGAATATGTTTGGTGCAACAACTCCATCCCTGTCTATGAGTGTTTTCTTGCTAGATTTGTATTCTGTTTATAAAGTTAGAACAAAAAAACTCCCAGAGGCTCACACAGGGAGAGCATGTGACTGTATTTCCTGTTTTTCCTGTGTCTGTTGGGTTGTAGTGACCACTGTGTCCACTAGGGGGCGCTGTGTGGGTGTCCCAGGACGAACGGATAGCCTTGCCCACAGTGGTAACAGGAGCAGGGTGCTAAAGGATCGTTATGTATCTCAAGGTCGGTGGCCTTGGGATGGAGTCTTTCTTATGTGCTGATCAGCAGAGCTGATCTTTCATTCCAATGTGTCAGGGAGAAGTCTCCAGGTAGCTGGTGAAACGGGCTAGACCAGTTACCTACAAACCCACCCAGGGGGTGTGTTTAAGAACGCTATTGTAAAGTGTGTATGAGTGGTTGAAGGACCTGTGATGAGGTCATAGCCATGTGACCCGGTGGGCATGGCTACGGACCATATAAGGTGGCCAGGTTAAGTGACATGGAGTAAATGATGGGACTTGGTTGGTCCGTTTTGGAAGGTCCCGTCTGAAAGAGATGGGTGTTATGATTGGGTCACCGAGGAGGAAAGCAAGACCAAGCTAAGCCACAGAAAACCAGAGAGGTTGGTAACTAAGCGGATTTCAGACCCCTGATCCTATCCACACAACTAGCAGTAGCCATAGAGCGTGCCTATGATGATCCTAGATGCCTCAACACAGCCGGAGAACTAATTAAGCCTAAAGCAAGAAAGGGGAAATCTAAATTGCCCCAGAGCAGACCCCAAAGGAATAGATATCCCCCAAACATATATTGTCGGTGAGACAAGATGAAAACACAAACGCAGATAGGAAAATACACTGAGCAAGCGATGGGGCTCACACTAACTAGACAGGGCAGGAAAGGAAAGACTGTCTGCAATCACGCAAAAATCCCTGCAAAAAAAGCCCAACACGTCTAATAGAAAAATACTGAAGTCACTAGACTTCGCCCACTATATCAGCACTCTGGTATATTCTGAAAGCAGAGCAAAAAGAGGCCAATCTAATAAGGGACAAAAACAAACTGGCACAAGCAGTATCATAAGGATGGAAATTCAGCACAGAACAATAGCAAAAGAACACTTAGCTGAACATGCAGGGACTGAGCTGAAAACTAAGACTTCAGGGGGCAGGAAAAAATCACCAGCAGGGATAGAGGGAGTCAGCTGTCTTAAATCCAGTCAGAAACTCCAGATCTCATGTCATCCTCCTCATTATCAGGTGGCAGGCCTCTGTTAATTAGATCAGCTCCATTACCTCCAGTAACCACCAGAGGGAGCCCGGAAAGAGAACTCGCAACCCCTCTGTCAATATAACCAGCTCCACTACCTTCACCAGTAACCAGAGATAGGCCAGAAAGCGAATTCACAACAGATGGGGCTGTTTTCCTGACAGCAAGTGAACACTGTGTTTAATAACTGCACGTGCCTGATAGTCCCTGAAGGGAATGGACGTCTGCAGTGAGCTGAAGCAGCCACGAGGGAACCCTGACAAGTGAGATAACTGTGAGGCTGAAGAGCCTGCGTATGGAACATTGCACAACCTGTGTGACCACAGGCTGGACAGAGTGAAGCTCTGTCATGGACGCTATGCTGTTTTCTATTGCATTGATGGTTTATGATGCATGAATAAACCACATGGACTGAGATTGTTTTATGGAAAACCCGTGCCAGATCTGATTATTTGGCTGCCAAGCGAGTGTCCCCTACCCGATTGACAGCGCTACCTTACAATTGGTGGAGAACGCTATGGGCAGTGTTGTAGCCTTGTTGCTAGGAGCAACGGAAGAGGACTGCAAAATTCAGTTGCTAAGGGCAACGGTTTCCAAAGCACATGGTGCAGTGCTGGCAACGCTGAGCCAGGAGGGTTCACGGTTGTGAAAGCCGTGTGATATACTGACAGTAGGTCAGTGGAAGAGACTTATAGGACACCTCTGCGGTAGAGGGGTCCAAGAACCCGCGTGGCCAGCAGGTGACGGTCGTGAAAGCCGTGTTGTACTGACCGGGGTCAGAGAAAGAGACTGTGGATTGCTGTAGAGTGCCTCTGTGGATATGAGGTACCCGAGGACCTGTGTGGCCGACACAGGTAACGACATCTGTTTGTGTTGTACTGACCTGGATCAGTGGGAAAGATTGTGTACCTGGAGGATTCAGTGAGCAAGGTCCTGGAGGGTCAGTGTTGGGAGGTTCTGGGAGAAGAATCCCTGGAGCACGTGGTATGACCTTGGACCTGGTGAGGCGTGAGTGTTGGGCAGTCTCAGGAGTAGATGGATGTCCTGAAGAGCACCCGGTGAGCCCCTGGACCTGGTGAGGCCGGTGTGTTGGGAAACCCTGGGAGGACGGTCGGCTCTCTGAATAGCACCTATGCGCCCTGTGTGTTGGATGGTCTCAGGCGGAGTCGGAACGTCCTGAATAGCACACAGACAGGACACGTGAGTTTTGTGTGGTGTGTTTTTTTTTCTCTTTTTTCAACTCAGCTTGCGGTGGCTCAGGGGAGTCAAGACGGTGACAAGCGGCTTGCTGTAACTCAGCGGGGTTACGAAGGGGACAAGCGGCTTCCTGTAACTCGGCGGGGTTATGAAGGTGACACCAGCAGCCGTGTGTGAACGGCAGCCTGAGGTGTCGGAGATCGGTGACAGCAGGAGCTGTGGTGGTGCCAGCAAGGACTTGTGTGGTATCGTAAAAGAGACATAAACTGTGTTGTGTGACCTGTGGTCTGAGAAGACCTGAAGAACGGACATGGGAGATCCTGAAATGGGGCGGTGGCCCAAATCGGGGTGTAGCCCAAAAGGGGGTGGAGTCCCAGAAGAGGGCGGTGACCCAAATCGGGGTGGTAGCCCAAAAGGGGGTGGAGTCCCAGAGGGAGGCGGTGGCCCAAATTGGGATGGTGGTCCAGAAAGGGGCCGAGTTTGCAAAAGGGGCAGCACTGGGTACCTCAGTGGACATGTCTGGGGAACCGCAGTGTATGTCTTTTGAGGAGTGCGGCTTGTATTTTCCAGATAACGACGGGCCACAGGTGTGTACTGTGATGCTGCACTGGGAAGGAGTCTTTGGTAGGCTGGACTCAAAGAGTCAGGTGACACTGACAGGAACTCCGCTCATCTTATCTCTGACCGAGAAAAACGTCAAGGTTCGCTGCGACTACGGGGTCATTGTGAATTATACGGTGGACAGAGTCCTGATTGAGATGACAAAGGGGGAGTGCCAAGGTGGTAGTATGCCATCCAACTTAGTGCATACCTTTGAGAGGGGTCGGGACTTTGTCTTGTTTGATGATATATGGCAGGAGGATGGAGACGTTCCTACTGTTGGCTTAGCAGACATTGTGACGGTGACGCCTGCTAAGCTGGACAGGTCAGTTGTAAAAGTGACCGGAAGAAGGGGTACGTCTGCCCAACTTACGGACCTGACGTCTCGTGACATGACGGATGGTGGGCTGGGAGATGAGACGACTGGAGTGGACACACGGTCAGAGGGTAACTGGAGAGTTCTCTTGGATGATCGGCGTGGCTCAGACTCTAGGGCTGACTGTGGCTCTGAGAGAGAGAGGGAGCACAGACTAGATGAGCTAGAGAAAGAAGTCTTCGAGCTCAACGGTCACCTGGCATCGTGGCAAGGTCTGAATAAGTCCCTCAGAGAAGAAGTAGGAATGCTAACAGAAACTGTAAGAGGTCTTCTGCAGGAGAAGAAGTGGGACGAAGACTTCCAGTGGCCAGGCCCGAGTGATAGAGTGAAGACAAGAAAAAACTGGAGAGTATGGAAGCAGAGATGATCCATATGCAAGAGAAGCTTGCTGCTGCAGAGCGTGCTAAAAGGCAAGCACAGCAGGAAAGAGATGAACTGGCTGATGTGATTGCCAACAACAGTGGTAAAGATGCTCTGGCTTTGGAAAAAAAAAGGCGGTTAGAGTCTCGCATTGTTCAGCTGGAAGAAGAAGTGGTGGAAGAACACGGCAACGTTGAATTAGCCAATGACAGGCTAAGGCTACTTTCACACATCAGGTTTTCGGCGTCAGGCGCGATCCGGCGTCGTGCCGGAATGCCGGATCCGGCAAATGTTTTGTAAAACCTGAAGTGCCGATCCGGTTTTCTGCCGGATCCGTCTTGTTCTTGACAGACAAAACCGGATCCGTCTCATCCGGTTCATCCGTTTTTCTATCCGTTTTTCTATCCGTTTTTCGACGGATTACGCCGGATCCGGTTTTTAAAATTGACCCTTGTGGCCTTCCGAACGGGATTGGCTACTGGAAAACTAGATATAGCATGTTCCTACAGCCCTTCTTTGACAGGTTGTAGAGAAGAAAGTGCAGGTTGGAGAGAAGAGCAAGTTACTGGCGAAGATGGATGTTGTCATTGGAAATATTACCACTAGAAGTTCTGTGACGGTTTCAGGGACAATTTTCCACTATACTTTATGTCACCTCAAGGCAGAGTACACTGGGATGACAGAGTGTGAAAGATTTGTGCCCTAAACTTGTGTACCTTCTGGACCAACAGTATATACCTTTGCCAACCAAAGTTGGCTATCTTGTCATGGTCTTACTATTTTTACCTTTAGGCCACAGGTGTGTACCTGGTTGTGTTTTATGCAAAGTATTTCACCTTTTAACAAAAGTTGTGTACATTGGTAGGAAATCACCAACAATAAACACAACTTTTTAGGTGAAATACTTTGCTTCAAACACAACCAGGAACACAACTGTGGCAAAAAGCTAAAATTTACCCACAGTTATATACCTGGTTTTGAATACCTTTTTACCTTTGAAATACCCTGTATTTAACCTTTTTTTAAAACATAGTTCGCCGCAGAAAGAAATGACAGACAACCATTGTGAAACGATAATTTAACTTTTATTTAAATTTTTTTTTTTTTTTGTAAAATGTTTTTAAAGTGCAAAAAACTTTTTTAATAAAGGTTTTAAACCCAATGGGCATTTTTATTACAAAAAACACACATTACAAATCTGTGTACTGTGGGGTGGAAATACTGCTGGAGGGGCTGCGGGACACTTCGACACTGGGTGTGTGGAGAGAGGACTGGGATCGTGGTGGGGAAGGAACAGTTAGAGGTGAAGGTGTGGAAAAAACTACAGAATGGGTGGACATGTGGGAGGCAGAAGAGGTGGTGGGCGGTGGAGTGGAGGGTTGGGCAGGGACTGTAGGAGCAGATGATGTTGATGGAAAGTTGTATGGGGAAGGAGTTTGGTACGGGGAAGGAGTTTGGTACGGGGCAGGTTGCTGGAAGTGGGGAGATGTCTGGTACTGGGGAGGTTGCTGGTACTGGTGAGGTTGCTGGTATGTAATAGGAGGGGGAGGATGGAAAGTGGCTGGAGGGGGTGCAGATGTAATAGGAGGGGGAGGATGGAAAGTGGCTGGAGGGGGTGCAGATGTAATAGGAGGGGGAGGATGGAAAGTGGCTGGAGGGGGTGCAGGTGGAGGAACTACAGTGGTGGGAGGTGGAGGTTGGGAGGTAACCTGCTGTAGAGCACCGTGGCACGAATGCATTACATGCATCTGCTGGGTAGGAGATAGTGTTGCCATGCGCTCCACAACAGACCTGAAAAAGGTGTGGTTTGGCGAAGATCTTGCTTCTGAATGCATGGTTTGCAGAAGTGTCTTCACCTCCAGAATGCTGGAGTTGATCTGCTGAAAGCCTGCGGAGATTTGCTCTGACAAGACTTTGAGACAGTTCTGGAAAGATGCATTCAGATGCAAGAACTCTTGCGCATAACTCTTTTCCTGACCCCTCTGCCGCTGCCGCCCAGTACCCGCAGGTGTACTAGAGGTGGCAGGGGCAGAAGGGTGGGGTAAAGGGAAAGCGATCTCCTCACCAGCAGCTTCATGTAATGTAGGCGGCCACGATGCTCCTGTGCTGGTGGATGGGACAGATGGGTCGAATGTGTGGGAAGGCTGGGAAGGTGCAGATGTACCGGGGCGGTCGAAGTGTCCCTCGGTGCCGGTCTCCTCAGGGATCGCCTCAGAAGGGTCCAATCGTGCAGGCTCCCGAGTGCTGCTCACCGTGCTGTGTAATAAAGAGAAAAAAAAACAATTAAAATACTGACATGGTATGGCCCTGGCTGAAAAAAAAAAGTTACATCTAACATTTTTTTCACATGTGGTGTGTAATATTTACCTTCTGGTGAGCATTGTTTCCCGGAGGAACGACAGGGCTTGTGCGTACTTGTACTTGCTCCTGCGTCCTCCAGATCCACTCGGGGCCCGCATCTCTTTATTGAACTCCTTCTTGAAACGATCCCTCACAGACCGCCACCGATTCACAATTCTGTTCCCTGAAACGAGAAAGGAGTGGTTAGTATACAACATCAGTGTTTCACAAACTCCAGTCCTCATGGTCCCCAGGGGTCATGTTTTCAGGATTTCCATAGTAAATAGAAATCCTGAACACATGATCCGTGGGGACCACGAGGACTGGAGTTTGGGAAACACTGGTTTACATCAAGCAACCGGTACTGTATATACTTACGCTCTTTAATCTGGGCCCGAGCTTCGAGGTCCTCCCAGCGGCCCACAAGGAGAGAACAGATTTCCTCCCAGAGTCGTCGGGTAACGATCAGGTCAGCGTGGCGGCGGTCAGCCATATTCCAGAGCGGCTCCCTTTCTCTGACGAGATCGATGAGGCGGTCCACATCAATCCCTCCATCCTCACCGTCAGAGTCGGGAGCACGCTGTGAAGGCTGTTAAAGAAAAAGACAAAAATAACATAATTAGCCTCCACAAAAGAAATGAAATAAAAAGTGCAAAAAAACAAAGCAAAAATATTTATACTTACACGCTGGTGACCGCCGCGTTGCTGTCGCCGACGACCCTGGGAGGCACTGCGAGGACCTCTTGGCCGAGCACCAGATTGGGTAGACTAGAGAAGAAAACAAAAAATGTTATGTCTTTGGATGTAGGCATTTGTTTGCTGTGTGTGGTCTGCAGAACATTGTTTTCTATGTGTTGTGTGTAGTGTGATGTTGTGTTTCTGCGTTTGATGCAAAAAACTTACCAATTGTGAGCCCACTCCAGGTGTCTGTCCACCCCTTCCTTCTTCTTCTGGGAGCTCCTCTTCATCTTGTGATTCCTGTTTTGAAATAAAAGTCAATGAATAGACATATATTACAGAGATGATGGATTTTGGAAATAAAAACTTACCGTCAAACGCTGACGATGCGAGGGAGGGCTCCCAGAAGAAGATGTGCTGTCCTGTTGATGGCCAGACTCCATGGCTGTGGGTATTGCTGCTGCTGTTGCTGCTGCCAGTGATGCCATTTCTGCTGCTGCTGCTGCTGCTGCTGCATCTCTTTGGCGGCTGTTGAATAAAGAGAAACAAAGGGCCAATGAATATCTTGATATTCCATGGCCCTAGTTTGGAGGAATGGGGGATTTGATAATTACCGTCTCTCATCTGCTGCTGGACTCCCCTCCTCAGCATGTTCCATTTGCTGCTCCATTTGGGGTGGTGCTGATGGTGCTGCTGCTGCAGATGTCTGCTGCCTTCTCCTGCTCCTGGTTCTTGGCTTGGGTGGCATGTTGGGTGTGGCTGAGGGTCCCATTGTCTTGCTTTTATATATCTCCTGTGGGCAGAGCTACTGAGCATGCTCAGACCAAAAAACCGGATCCGGCGCATTGCGGCGCTCATAGGCTTTCATTGTGTGAAAAAGCCGGACGCGCCGGATCCGGCGTGTCCGGCTTTTTCGCCGGAGACAAAAAACGTTACAGTAGACGTTTTTTCCAGACGCCGGATCGCGACACATTGCCGGATCCGGCGAAAACCGGATGAAACGCATGGCCATCCGGCGCGATCCGGCGCAAATGCAAGTCAATGGGGGGGAAACCGGATCCGGCATTGCATTTCGCCGGATCCGGTTTCTGTCAAAAGCGCCGGATCGCGCCTGACGGCGAAAACCTGATGTGTGAAAGAGGCCTAAGAAAGGCCACACTTCAGGTTGACCAGATGAATGCTGATCTGAAGATAGAACGTAGTAATGCTCAGAAGAATGAGAGTGCCCGTCAGCAATTAGTTCACCAGAATAAGAAGTTAGAAGCCAAGGTTGCACTACTGGAGGAACAGCTTGATGCGGAAATTAAAGTCCGACAATTGGCCCGCAAACAAGTACATCGTACGGAGAAAAAAATGAAGGTTGTACTAAGGCAAATGGATGATGAGAGGCGTAGTTCTGAGCAGTACGAAGACCTGGCGGAGGGAAATGATGTGCGTCTGAAACAGCTGAAACGCCAGGTGGAAGAAGCAGAGAAAGAGGCTCAACGTGCCAATAAGTTGCACCGTAGATTACAGTGTGAACTGGAGGATGTTACAGAGACAGCAGGTGCAATGAACCGTGAGGTTAATGCACTGAAAAGCAAACTTAGACATGGTGGGGTACCATTTGTTACAAGACGCTTAGATAGAGAAAGGATGGTGACTAAACAGTGTCTGACGACACAGACAGACCGCGACTGGAGCGTCAAAGACAACAACCGATATTCTGACCGCTGGGGGTGGGGGAGACCTAATGTAGGGATGAGGCCGTATGACAGATGGAGACGGTTCTCTCGACCTGTGGGGCAGGGTGTAATGAGTGCCCGGTCTCGAGATCCTGGTGTAACATTGTGTGTTCAACCCCACAAGTTTGAACAGACGGGGGAGGTATGTGGTGTAGTGACCACTGTGTCCGCTAGGGGAAGCTGTGTGGGTGTCCCAGGACGAACAGATAGCCTTGTCCAGAGTGGTAACAGGAGCAGGGTGCTAAAGGATTGTTATGTATCTCAAGGTGGGTGCCCTTGGGATGGAGGCTTGCTTATGTGCTGATCAGCAGAGCTGATCTTTTTTTCCAATGTGTCATGGAGAAGTCTCCAGGTAGCTGGTGAGACGGGCGTAGCCATGTGACCCAGTGGGCATGGCTACGGACCATATAAGGTGGCCAGGGTAGGTCACATGGAGTGAATGCTGGGACCTGGTTGTCCATTTTGGAAGGTCCCATCTGAGAGAGATGGGGCTGTTTTCCTGACAGCAAGTGAATGCTGTGTTTAATGGCTGCACGTGCCTGATAGATCCCTGGAGGGAATGGACGTGCATGCATAAACCATCAAAGCAATAGAAAACAGCATAGCGTCCATGACAGAGCTTCACTCTGTCCAGCTTGTGGTCACACAGGTTATGCAATGTTCCATACACAGGCTCTTCAGCCTCACAGTTATCTCACCCATCAGAGTTCCCTCATGGCTGCTTCAGCTCACTGCAGACGTCCATTCACTCTAGGGAACTATCAGGCACGTGCAGCCATTAAACACAGCGGACCAACCAGGCCCCAGCATTCACTCTATGTGACCTACCCTGGCCACTTTATATGGTCTGTAGCCACGCCCACCGGGTCACATGGCTATGACCTCATCACAGGTCCTTCAACCACTCAAACACACTTTACAATAGCGTTCTTAAGCACACCCCCTTGGTGGGTTTGTAGGTAACTGGTCTAGTCCGTCTTACCAGCTACCTGGAGACTTCTCCCTGACACATTGGAATGAAAGATCAGCTCTGCTGATCAGCACATAAGCAAGCCTCCATCCCAAGGCCACCCACCTTGAGATACATAGCGATCCTTTAGCACCCTGCTCCTGTTACCACTCTGGACAAGGCTATTCGTTCGTCCTGGGACACCCACAGAGCGCCCCCTAGCGGACACAGTGGTCACTACACCACACTGTGTATGAGAGAAGCAGCCTGCTGTAGATGATGCACAGATAGAGACACACAAATGATTTATTCCTGGCCTATTAAGCTTATCATATATGGTTCCTGTTTGTTCCTGAATTAAGAAGCTCTGTTGTCACACGCTTGGCGAGTATCCTGAATAATCCGTTGCCAACATTTCCACAACCAGTGTTGGTTTGGGGAGCCATGTCATCTGCTGGTGTAGGTCCACTGTGTTTTATCAAGCCAAAGTCAGTGCAGCCTCTACCAGTAAATTTTAGGGCACTTCATGCTTCTCTCTGCCAACAAGCTTTTTGGAGATGGAAATTTCATTCTGCAGCAGGACTTGGCACCTGTCCACACTTCCAAAAGTACCAATTCCTGGTTTAAAACCAACAGTATCACAGTACTTGATTGGCCAGCAAACTAGCCTGACCATAACCCCTTAGAGAATCTATGGGGTATTGTCAAGAGGAAGATGAGAGACACCAGACACAACAATGAAGACGAGCTGAAGGCTGCTATCAAATCATAACATCTCAGCAGTGCCACAGGCTGATCGCCTCCATGCCACACCGCATTGATGCAGTAATTGATGCAAAAGGAGCCCCAGCCAAGTATTGAGTGCATTTACTGAACATACGTTTCAGGTGTCCAACATTTCAGATTTTAAAATCATTTTTCAAGCTGGTGTTATAAAGTATTCTAATTTACTGAGATAATGACTTTTAGGTTTTCGTTGGCTGTAATCCATAATCATCAGCATTAGCAGAAATAAATACATGAAATAGATCTGTCACGCCGTGCCGACATACTCACCCGGCCTCCGCTCCCACGCCGTCTCTGCATACTCACCCGGCCATCGGACACGTGCCGCAGCCCCTCGCCGCCCGATGGCCACGGTGGTCACCTCTGACAGGCGCGCGGACGACGGCGTCTCTGCATGCAATGCGCATGCGCCTTAGGCCGCGGTCACGCCTCCCTTCTGCTCCTTGTGCTCCGGCTATGCCCTGACCCGGAAGCACCCCCTGACCAATGGTAGACCAGACGGGCATATCAGGCCACTTCCCCCTGAGGGAGGCGCCTGATTATTGTGTTTCCTAGCACACTGGGCCTCGCTTCTTCGTATGCTCTTTGCAGTTTCACTGTCCCGTTCTCGTGTGCTCCCTGCCGCAGCCTCGCAGTCCGGCAATCCGTGTCCCCTGCCCTACTCCAGTCCTGCCTCCGGTGTTCCTGTTCCATCCTGCTCCAGTCCTGCCGTCCTACTCCAGTCATGCCTCCGGTGTTCCTGTTCCGTCCTACTCCAGTCCTGCCTCCGGTGTCCCAGTTCTATCCTGCTCCAGTCATTCCATCCTCCTCTAATCCTGTCTCCTGTGTTCCTGCTCCAGCCATCCCTCCACGTTCCAGTCTACTGTCTTAGTCCATTCCTGTCTCCTGTGTTCCAGCTCTGTCCTGTCATCTACACTTCAGTCCCTCCACGTCCCAGTCTACAGTCTTACTCCACTCCTGTCTCCTGTGTTCCAGCTCTGTTCTGTCATCTACACTTCAGTCCCACACTCCTACTCCAGTCCATCCTGAGCCGCCCCTCTCGGTACCGGCTACCGTGGTACTCGAACCCCTGGGCCTGCTCCTAACGGTCCCTGTATAGGGGTCAGTTCCACCTGGCAGCTCGCCCGGGGCCCCTCGGTGCCACGGACCAGAGGGTCCACTCCTGGAGATTCCGGCTCCAGACCAGCCACGCTAACAGTACGATCAGGCCATGGACTCCGCCTGTACTACTGCTGCTACCCAGAAAGAGGTACTCTTCCTGTGGCAGAATCAGGCACGCATTATGTCTGTAATGAAGTCTATGACACCCGTGTGTTGGCCCTGCAGGTGGCCGATCCTGGAACTGCCAATCTACTGGCCAGTCTTCAACAGGAGCTGGGCCAGCAACAAGATACTCAAGCCCATATTTTGTCTTACATGGCTTCCTTTGATAGCAGCTTGTCGGTCCTCCAGTCTGCGGCCGCATCTCCGACTCCTCCCTCCGCTCCTACAGCTCTTCCGAAGCCCCGCCTCGCCAAACCGCCTCGCTTCACTGGGGATCCCAAGCTCTGCAGGGGGTTCTTAAATCAGTGTAGTCTCCACTTTGAATGGTTGCTACAGCAATATCCCTCTGACCGGGCCAAAGTAGCCTTTATTATGTCCCATCTACTGTAGAGGGAGAGGCCCTGTCCTGGTTGAATCCTCTCTGGGAACGTGACGATCCCGTTGTCTCAAGTCTTCCGGTTTTCTTGGATACTTTTCGCAGGGTCTTCGATGAGCCGGGTTGGTTAGCCGCTCTCACCGAATGACTTTTTAATTTACATCAGGGTTCTCGGACAGTATGCTATCCGCTTTCACACTATCTCCTCCGAGCTCGGCTGGAATAACACGACTTTGGTAGGGGCGCTCTGGCGCAGTCTTTCAGGCAGAATAAAAGATGAACTCGCAGGTCGAGATACCCCAACCACCTTAGAAGACCTTATCTCGCTGGCTACCCGCATTGACCTACGCTTCCAGGAGCGCGCTCGGGAGTCAGCGAGGGACAGGAGGCCCACCAGGCCAACTCCCCTTCTCACCCGTTCTGCTAGTCCTCGTTCGGCCGGGTCCCCTTCTTCCCCCTCGGTCGAGTCCATGCAGATAGACCGCCTCAAGTTGACCGAGTTGGGTCAGCAAGAGAGGCAGGCACAAGGTCTGTGTCTTTATTGCGAAGGTTCATCACACTATATCCGCACCTGTCCTAAGAGACAGGGAAACTCCTCCGCCTAGGTCAGGTAAGAGAGGCCTCCCTAGGTGATGATGATCCCTCTCAACCTCTTACTATTTCTGTTCTTTTGCTTTCAGGGGAGAGACGTGGGTCCAAGGTGGCCTACGTGGATTCGGGCTCGGCAGGTAACTTCATTCGGCCTGAAGAAGTGGACAAATACCAAATTCCCGTGGTTGCTCTATCTAACCCTCTCCAGGTTGGCGCGGTGGATGGCAAACCGCTACAGGTGACCGTCACCTTGGTCACTGAAGAAGTGGAGTTGCAAGTCCGTGCCTTACATCGAGAGAAGATAGCCTTTTACGTTTTGGCTAAGCTCTCCCACGCCATATCTACTCGGTCTCCCATAGTTAAGGACTCATCAGCCTGTTCTCGACTGGTCTGGGGAGATACTCTGCTGGGGGCACCCGTGCCAAGCTCGCTGTCTGACTCCTGTCTGCCTGGCGGCCGCTCCTCGACCACCCCCAGTCCTTCCGGGTCTCTCTCCAGCCTACAGTTCCTACGTCGATGTCTTTGATAAGAAGGAAGCGGAGGTCCTTCCTCCTCACCGGCCTTTTGACTGCCCAATTGAACTTGTTCCCGGTTCAACTCCCCCAAGGGGCAGAATCTACCCCCTGTCTCCCACTGAGACCACAGCCATGTCCGAATACGTCCGGGAGAACCTCACCAAAGGCTTTATACGGAAATCCTCTTTGTCCGCGAGAGCCGGGTTTTTATTCATCAAAAAGAAGGACGGAACTCTACGGCCGTGCATTGACTATAGGGGCTTGAATGAGATTACCATCAAGAACACGTACCCTCTTCCACTCATTCCAGAGTTGTTTGAACGTCTCAGAGAGGCCCGGGTCTTCTCCAAGCTGGACCTCAGAGGAGCCTATAATCTGGTCCGTATCCACGCTGGAGATGAGTGGAAGATGGCTTTCAACACTCGTGACAGCCATTACGAGTACCTGGTCATGCCCTTTGGTCTCTGCAATGCTCCTGCGGTGTTTCAAAAGTTTGTCTACGAGATCTTCCGGGACCTCTTGTACTCCTGTGTGGTCGTATACTTGGACGACATCCTCGTCTTCTCGCCGGATCTCTCGTCCCATAGAAAGAGTGTCCGCTTGGTGTTACAGTATCTTCGGGAGAACCGCCTGTATGCGAAGATAGAGAAATGTCTCTTCGAACAGACCTCTCTGCCATTTCTGGGATACATTATCTCCGACGCTGGACTGAGGATGGACCCCGAAAAGTTGTCTGCCATTCTCAAATGGCCTCGCCCCGTCGGAGTAAGGGCTATACAACGATTTCTCGGATTCGCCAATTATTACCGGCAATTCATCTCTCACTTTTCCGCAATTGCAAGACCTATTTCTGCTCTCACCCGTAAAGGAACTACTACCAAAGATTGGCCTCCGGAGGCTGAAGAGGCCTTTCTGACCCTAAAACGGGCTTTCTCCACGGCTCCGGTCCTGCATCACCTGGAGAGCAACCGACCTTTTGTACTCGAGGTGGACGCTTCCTCGACAGGTGCCGGGGCAGTATTGTCCCAGAGATCCGCCTCCAGTCGTCTGCACCCTTGTGGCTTCTTCTCGAAGGCCTTTTCTCCATCCGAGTGTAACTACTCGATCGGCGACCGGGAGCTTCTGGCCATCAAGTTGGCCTTGGAGGAATGGCGTCACCTCCTGGAGGGAGTTGTAGGAGCAAAACCGTTGGCACAACCCTGAGAATTGTAGGTGGTGCCCAAGTAGGATCCCAATCCGTGAACTAAATATATATAGACTTGGCACACACCAAAGGTTTCTGATGCAGAAAGGTGATTTTAATATAACAGTACATACATACACAAACGTTTCGGTCTAGGACCTTCATCAATGTACGATATATTGTACTTTGAGGTTCTTAGTGACTGGACTTAGTGAGATAGACCAATCCTGTGAGGAGGCACATGAAGCCGTCCCACTGCGTAGTGGTATGTGGAGTGTGGACGCGGTATCCACGCTTGGGATAGCTGGACTGCGAGGGAGCACACGAGAACGGGACTGTGAGACTGCAGAGAGCATACGAAGAAGTGAGGCCCAGTGTGCTAGGAAACACAACGATCAGGCGCCTCCCTCAGGGGGGCTGATATGCCCCTGGCTGATCTGCCATTGGTCAGGGGGTGCTTCCGGGTCAGAGAATAGCAGGAGCACAAGGAGCAGAAGGGAGGCGCGGCCTTTGGCACATGCGCATTGCATGCAGAGACGCCGTCGGCCGCACACTTGTCAGAGGTGACTGCCATGGCCATCGGGCGGTGAGGGGCTGCGGCTTGGGAGCGATGGCCGGGTGAGTATGCAGAGACGGCGTGGGAGCGGAGGCCGGGTGAGTATGTCGGCACGGCGTGACAGTACCCCCTCCCCGGAGATTAGCAAGAAATCTCTTGAGGATATGGGGAGCATTTATATTTTCCCAAGGTTCCCAGGATCTCTCCTCAGGACCAAAGCCCTTCCAGTCAACAAGAAAAAATGTCCTACTTCTAACCTTTTTCATGGCGATAATGTCCTCCACTTCAAAGACATCATCGGCACCCACCGGCTGAGGAGCGGAATCAGGCAAGGAATGGAAGCAATTCAGCACCACAGGTTTCAGGAGAGAGACGTGGAAGGTGTTTGGAACCCGGAGCCACATTCAGCTTAGAGAGAGGGTCACGAGCCACATTCAGCACTGAGATAGGGTCACGAGCCACATCCAGTCCCACCCCCTTAAAAGTAGTGTCAACCAAAGCCCCCATTACATGTATAATGATAACCAAAGCTTTTCCACAGAAATCACTCCAAAGCAGTACACTGAGATCCAGGGGTTCCCACAATAACCCCAATCAGTATTCTCCCATCACCCACGCCCAACACACTGTGACATCCAGCTTTGAGCACCTCCACTAACAGGTAGTACGATCCTCCAGCGTATCATACCTAAAACATCTCTAAACCCCTAAGACCAGTAAATATGCATCCAGATCTGCACTTCTGTGCAGGGCTACTCACAAAATTCACCATTTTGAGATGTACTCTTCACAGTTGTTTGCTAGACCTGGACCTAATGCACCAAGCTGGAAGACAGTCACGAGCCACAATTCATGGGATCTTGAGCCACATGTGGCTCCCGAGCTACAGGTTGGGGACCCCTGCTATATAACATATGAGTTTCACTTTTTGTATTGAAGAACTGAAATAAATTAACTTTTTGGTGATATTCTAATTTTGTGAGATGCACCTGTATATGCACTATATAAGTGAGTAATTATATATATATATATATATTGTGAGAATCATGTGGGAATAGTGGATGAGGGCAGGTATATCTCGCCCAGATTCCTTTCCTATGTGGCCTAGTCTGGTCAGTATCGCACCTGCTTGCTAATGAATAATGGGAGGTGGATATAAAAGGATGCCAGGTGGTTGTGTGAGTGTCTCAGCCTGGGAACACAGAGAGCCTGTCTGTGTGAGAGACACACGTGAGTGAAAGCAGTGCCCACTGCAACTGTGGTTTGGCAGGACGGGAGAAGCCCGCCAGTTGGTAGTTAGGTTGTCCATTGTTTAGTTAGTGCCGGACAGGCAAGGATTTGTTTTATGTTTTATTTCCTTTTGCATTGCTTTTACCTTTAATAAACCTGACCCAGTGTCAGTTATACCCGACTCCCAGCTCTGCGCCTGAGTTTCCCGCTGAACGCACGTGACCTTTGACCCCAGCAAAGGCGATCCCGGAGTGTTTTATCACAATATATACACACACAGTATATATATGCACTATATAAGTGAGTAATTTTATATACAGTGGGGAAAAAAAGTATTTAGTCAGTCAGCAATAGTGCAAGTTCCACCACTTAAAAAGATGAGAGGCGTCTGTAATTTACATCATAGGTAGACCTCAACTATGGGAGACAAACTGAGAAAAAAAAATCCAGAAAATCACAGTCTGTTTTTTTTTTCATTTTATTTGCATATTATGGTGGAAAATAAGTATTTGGTCAGAAACAAAATTTCATCTCAATACTTTGTGATATATCCTTTGTTGGCAATGACAGAGGTCAAACGTTTTCTGTAAGTCTTCACAAGGTTGCCACACACTGTTGTTGGTATGTTGGCCCATTCCTCCATGCAGATCTCCTCTAGAGCAGTGATGTTTTTGGCTTTTCGCTTGGCAACACGGACTTTCAACTCCCTCCAAAGGTTTTCTATAGGGTTGAGATCTGGAGACTGGCTAGGCCACTCCAGGACCTTGAAATGCTTCTTACGAAGCCACTCCTTCGTTGCCCTGGCGGTGTGCTTTGGATCATTGTCATGTTGAAAGACCCAGCCACGTTTCATCTTCAATGCCCTTGCTGATGGAAGGAGGTTTGCACTCAAAATCTCACGATACATGGCCCCATTCATTCTTTCATGTACCCGGATCAGTCGTCCTGGCCCCTTTGCAGAGAAACAGCCCCAAAGCATGATGTTTCCACCACCATGCTTTACAGTAGGTATGGTGTTTGATGGATGCAACTCAGTATTCTTTTTCCTCCAAACACGACAAGTTGTGTTTCTACCAAACAGTTCCAGTTTGGTTTCATCAGACCATAGGACATTCTCCCAAAACTCCTCTGGATCATCCAAATGCTCTCTAGCAAACTTCAGACGGGCCCGGACATGTACAGGCTTAAGCAGTGGGACACGTCTGGCACTGCAGGATCTGAGTCCATGGTGGCGTAGTGTGTTACTTATGGTAGGCCTTGTTACATTGGTCCCAGCTCTCTGCAGTTCATTCACTAGGTCCCCCCGCGTGGTTCTGGGATTTTTGCTCACCGTTCTTGTGATCATTCTGACCACACGGGGTGGGATTTTGCGTGGAGCACCAGATCGAGGGAGATTATCAGTGGTCTTGTATGTCTTCCATTTTCTAATTATTGCTCCCACAGTTGATTTCTTCATTCCAAGCTGGTTGGCTATTGCAGATTCAGTCTTCCCAGCCTGGTGCAGGGCTACAATTTTGTTTCTGGTGTCCTTTGACAGCTCTTTGGTCTTCACCATAGTGGAGTTTGGAGTCAGACTGTTTGAGGGTGTGCACAGGTGTCTTTTTATACTGATAACAAGTTTAAACAGGTGCCATTACTACAGGTAATGAGTGGAGGAAAGAGGAGACTCTTAAAGAAGAAGTTACAGGTCTGTGAGAGCCAGAAATCTTGATTGCTTGTTTCTGACCAAATACTTATTTTCCACCATAATATGCAAATAAAATGAAAAAAAAACAGACAATGTGATTTTCTGGATTTTTTTTTCTCAGTTTGTCTCCCATAGTTGAGGTCTACCTATGATGTAAATTACAGACGCCTCTCATCTTTTTAAGTGGTGGAACTTGCACTATTGCTGACTGACTAAATACTTTTTTTCCCCACTGTATATATTTATATATATATATATACACACTATATAAGTGAGTAATTATATTTAGAATATATATGCACTATATAGGTAATTATATATACAGTTGTGGCCAAAAGTATTCACACCCCTGCAATTCTGTCAGATAATACTCAGTTTCTTCCTGAAAATGATTGCAAACACAAATTCTTTGGTATTATTATCTTCATTTAATTTGTCTTAAATGAAAAAACACAAAAAGAATTGTCCTAAAGCCAAATTGGATATAATTCCACACCAAACATAAAAAAGAGGGTGGACAAAAGTATTGGCACTGTTCGAAAAATCATGTGATGCTTCTCTAATTTGTGTAATTAACAGCACCTGTAACTTACCTGTGGCACCTAACAGGTGTTGGCAATAACTAAATAACACTTGCAGCCAGTTGACATGGATTAAAGTTGACTCAACCTCTGTCCTGTGTCCTTGTGTGTACCACATTGAGCATGGAGAAAAGAAAGACCAAAGAACTGTCTGAGGACTTGAGAAACCAAATTGTGAGGAAGCATGAGCAATCTCAAGGCTACAAGTCCGTCTCCAAAGACCAGAATGTTCCTGTGTCTACTGTGCGTAGTGTCATCAAGAAGTTTAAAGCCCATGGCACTGTGGCTAACCTCCCTAGATGTGGACGGAAAAGAAAAATTGACAAGAGATTTCAACGCAAGATTGTGCAGATGTTGGATAAAGAACCTCGACTAACATCCAAACAAGTTCAAGCTGCCCTGCAGTCCGAGGGTACAACAGTGTCAACCCGTACTATCCGTCGGCGTCTGAATGAAAAGGGACTGTATGGTAGGAGACCCAGGAAGACCCCACTTCTTACTCCGAGACATAAAAAAGCCAGGCTGGAGTTTGCCAAAACTTACCAGAAAAAGCCTAAAACGTTTTGGAAGAATGTTCTCTGGTCAGATGAGACAAAAGTAGAGCTTTTTGGGCAAAGGCATCAACATAGAGTTTACAGGAGAAAAAAAAGAGGCATTCAAAGAAAAGAACACGGTCCCTACAGTCAAACATGGCGGATGTTTTGGGGTTGCTTTGCTGCCTCTGGCACTGGACTGCTTGACCGTGTGCATGGCATAATGAAGTCTGAAGACTACCAACAAATTTTGCAGCATAATGTAGGGCCCAGTGTGAGAAAGCTGGGTCTCCCTCAGAGATCATGGGTCTTCCAGCAGGACAATGACCCAAAACACACTTCAAAAAGCACTAGAAAATGGTTTGAGAGAAAGCACTGGAGACTTCTAAGGTGGCCAGCAATGAGTCCAGACCTGAATCCCATAGAACACCTGTGGAGAGATCTAAAAATGGCAGTTTGGCGAAGGCACCCTTCAAATATCAGGGACCTGGAGCAGTTTGCCAAAGAAGAATGGTCTAAAATTCCAGCAGAGCATTGTAAGAAACTCATTGATGGTTACCGGAAGCGGTTGGTCACAGTTATTTTTGCTAAAGGTTGTGCAACCAAGTATTAGGCTGAGGGTGCAAATACTTTTGTCTGGCCCATTTTGGGGGTTTTGTGTGAAATGATCAATGTTTTGCTTTTTGCTTCATTCTCTTTTGTGTTTTTTCACTTAAGACAAATTAAATGAAGATAATAATACCAAAGAATTTGTGTTTGCAATCATTTTCAGGAAGAAACTGAGTATTATCTGACAGAATTGCAGGGGTGTCAATACTTTTGGCCACAACTGTAAAATATAATAAATATCTAATCTAATATGTACAGTATATATAATAAATATCTAATATATCTTTTTCATAGGCACATCTTCTTGACCACAATAGGTTACCCTGCCTGCGTTGCCCATAGCAACCAATCACTAAGCATCTTTCATTTCACCAGAGCTGTTTCAAATATGAAAGCTGAGCTGTGATTGGTTGCTATGAGCAACAGTTTTCCCGCTCCACAACACCTCAGTAGATACTGGCCAGGTGGGAGAAATCTAGCATCCCCGGGAACATAAGCTCCCAGTCATTGTCTGCCCCCCAGAAAGGAGCAGAGAGCACATGACAGAAATTAATCAACCCCTACTTTATTACTGCCAGGTTCTATTGTTATGGCGCAGAAAATCGCATCATCAGCGGCCGCACACAGAGCCACACTGCCAGGTTACATAACAGCACATCTCCAGGAACTTCCTGCTCAGCGCCACCCGGCTTGGGACTTTGGGATGGAGAATGTGTGAGGGGTATATGGGCACTAGACTATGGGATGGAGGATATGTATGATGGGTATATGGGCACAGGACTATGGGATGGAGGATATGTATGACGGGTATATGGGCACGGGACTATGGGATGGAGGATATGTATGATGGGGATATGGGCATGGGACTATGGGAAGCAGGATGTGTGATGGGTATATGGGCACTGGACTATGGGATGGAGGATATGTATGAAGGGTATATGGACACGGGACTATTGGATGGAGGATATGTATGATGGGTATATGGGCATGGGACTATGGGATGGAGGATATGAGTGATGGGTATATGGGCACTGGACTATGGAATGGAGGATAATTATTATAGTTTGTTATAACTAACCACAGTTAGTTACTATGCCCGGGCAACGCCGGGCTCTTCAGCTAGTGCACTATATAAGTGAGTAATTATATATATAATATATATATGCACCATGTAAGTGAGTAATTATATATATATACTGTGGTATGGGGACTGGTCAAGTGGTTAATGAGCGGTATGTATCACAGAGGTGGGTGGCCCTGTGATGGAAGCCTGAGCTTGTTTTCTCAGCAGATCTACTGCTGAGGGTTTACTATACCTTGGGAAGGCTTCCAGGTGACTCAGAGAGATGGATGGGTCCAGTCACCTACATACCCCACCCCAGGGGGTGTGTCTCAACACCCAAGATGGAGCCTGTGTGTTTGTGCACGGGCGGCACTGCTGGCTAGTCTGTGCTGAAGTGAGGAGTGTTTAGAGGATGCCTCTGAGGATAAGAGGTATCCAGGACACTAATCCGTATTAGGTACACCAGGCCTCAGCGAGGACTGTAGGTTTTATAAAGCCGAATGGTTGCTGGATGGTGCACGGTGTGCTGTATGTTACCAAGGTCCTGAAGAGAGGTTTATGCTGTGTAATATTAAACCAAATGGACTTTTTAATCCTGAGTGTCCTGGGATATTCCTCAATGACCAGCCAAGTGGGAACTCCCCGTCTACAGATAGTGGAGACTCGTCACAATACATAAAGGGAACTCTTAAACAACACAATGTAGCTCCAAGTCAATCACACTTCATGGAATATTAATTTTACTTTACAATAATCATTTTTATGTTTTATTGCTCTCAATGCATTACATGTGTAATGAATAAAGATTTGCAACTGACATTTGACATTCAGTGATATTTAGGATGTGTTCCCTTTATTTTTTTGAGCAGTATCTATATATATGTGAGTAATTATATATATATATATATATATATATATATATATATATACATACTAGATTATGGCCCGATGCTATCGCATCGGGAGGATGCAATAGCATCACACCTCTTGCCATGTTAACCCTCAACACACACACACACACACTCCTCTCACCTTTCACCATCTCCACTCACTCTTTCACTCCACATACGACCCCTTCTCTCACTCCGTCTCTCATACTCACGCCGTCATCGCCGCTGCTCCACGATCCCCGACATCTTCTTCCGCCGGCGCCATCCTGGATCCAGACGTTGTCCATGCCGGCGACATGTTCTTGCGGCGACGCCATCTTGAGTATTGTGAAATCCCGCGATAGTCAAGATGGCGTCGCCGGAAGAACATGTCGCCGGCGTGGATGCCGTCGGGATCCAAAATTGCGTCGGCGAAATCTCGCGAGATTTCGCCGACGCCATTTTGGATCCCGACGTCCTCCACGCCGGCGACATGTTCTTGCGGCGATGCCATCTTGACTATCGCGGGATTTCGCCAATCCAAAATGGCGTCGCCGCAAGAACATGTCGCCGGCGTGGAGGCCGTCTGGATCCATGATGGCGCCGGCGGAAGATGTCGGGGATCGTGGATCAGCGGCAATGACGGCGTGAGTATGAGAGACAGAGTGAGAGAAAGGGTCGTATGTGGAGTGAAAGAGTGAGTGGACGTGAGTGGAGATGGTGAAAGGTGAGAGGAGTGTGTGTGTTGAGGAGTGTGTGTTGAGGGTTAACATGGAAAGAGGTGTGCGGTGATGTCACCGGTTACAACTGGACGGAAGTTGTTACAACCGGAAGCTGCTTAGGGCATTTATTATTATAGATGCACTATATGCATTATATAAGTGAGTAATTATATATATGCACTATATAAGTAATTATATATATACATATATACACATATATATATATGAACTATATAAATGCGTAATTATATAAATACTAGATTATGGCCCGATGCTATCGCATCGGGAGGATGCGATAGCATCACACCTCTTGCCATGTTAACCCTCAACACACACACTCCTCTCACCTTTCACCATCTCCACTCACTCTTTCACTCCACATACGACCCCTTCTCTCACTCCGTCTCTCATACTCACGCCGTCATCGCCGCTACTCCACGATCCCTGACATCTTCTTCCGCCGGCGCCATCCTGGATCCAGACGTTGTCCACGCCGGCGACATGTTCTTGCGGCGACGCCATCTTGATTGTCGTGAAATCCCGCGATAGTCAAGATGGCGTCGCTGGAAGAACATGTCGCCGGCGCTTACAACGTCGGGATCCAAAATGGCGTCGGCGAAATCTCGCGAGTTTTCGCCGACGCCATTTTGGATCCCGACGTCGTCCTCGCCGGCGACATGTTCTTGCGGCGACGCCATCTTGACTATTGCGGGATTTCGCCGATCCAAAATGGCGTTGCCGCAAGAACATGTCGCCGGCGTGGACGACGTCGGGATCCAAAATGGCGTCGGCGAAATCTCGCGAGTTTTCGCCGACGCCATTTTGGATCCCGACGTCGTCCTCGCCGGCGACATGTTCTTGCGGCGACGCCATCTTGACTATCGCGGGATTTCGCCGATCCAAAATGGCGTCGCCGCAAGAACATGTCGCCGGCGTGGAGGACGTCTGGATCCAGGATGGCGCCGGCGGAAGAAGATGTCGGGGATCGTGGATCAGCGGCGATGACGGCGTGAGTATGAGAGACGGAGTGAGAGAAAGGGTCGTATGTGGAGTGAAAGAGTGAGTGGACGTGAGTGGAGATGGTGAAAGGTGAGTGGAGTGTGTGTGTTGAGGGTTAACATGGAAAGAGGTGTGCGGTGACGTCACCGGTTACAACTGGACGGAAGTTGTTACAACCGGAAGTTGCTTAGGGCATTTATTATTATAGATATGCACTATAGAAGTGAGTTATTATATACATAATATGTACTGTATACGTGAGTATATATATATGCACTATATAAGTAATTATATATATATATATTATGAGTAATTATATATATATATATGCACTACATAAGTGAGTAACTATATATGTAATATACACTCACTGGCCACTTTATTAGGTACACCATGCTAGTAACGGGTTGGACCCCCTTTTGCCTTCAGAACTGCCTCAATTCTTCGTGGCAGAGATTCAACAAGGTGCTGGAAGCATTCCTCAGAGATTTTGGACCATATTGACATGATGGCATCACACAGTTGGCGCAGATTTGTCGGCTGCACATCCCTGATGCGAATCTCCCGTTCCACCACATCCCAAAGATGCTCTATTGGATTGAGATCTGGTGACTGAGGAGGCCATTTGAGTACAGTGAACTCATTGTCATGTTCAAGAAACCAATCTGAGATGATTCGAGCTTTATGACATGGCGCATTATCCTGCTGAAAGTAGCCATCAGATGTTGGGTACATTGTGGTCATAAAGGGATGGACATGGTCAGCAACAATACTCAGGTAGGCTGTGACGTTGCAACGATGCTCAATTGGTACCAAGGGGCCCAAAGAGTGCCAAGAAAAAATTCCCCACACCATGACACCACCACCACCAGCCTGAACCGTTGATACAAGGCTGGATGGATCCATGCTTTCATGTTGTTTACGCCAAATTCTGACCCTACCATCCGAATGTCGCAGCAGAAATCGAGACTCATCAGACCAGGCAACGTTTTTCCAATCTTCTACTGTCCAATTTCGATGAGCTTGTGCAAATTGTAGCCTCAGTTTCCTGTTCTTAGCTGAGAGGAGTGGTACCCAGTGTGGTCTTCTGCTGCTGTAGCCCATCTGCCTCAAAGTTCGACGCACTGTGCGTTCAGAGATGCTCTTCTGCCTACCTTGGTTGTAACGGGTGGCAATTTGAGTCACTGTTGCCTTTCTATCAGCTCGAACCAGTCTGCCCATTCTCCTCTGACCTCTGGCATCAACAAGGCATTTCCGCCCACAGAACTGCCGCTCACTGGATTTTTTTTCTTTTTCGGACCATTCTCTGTAAACCCTAGAGATGGTTGTGCGTGAAAATCCCAGTAGATCAGCAGTTTCTGAAATACTCAGACCAGCCCTTCTGGCACCAACAATCATGCCACGTTCAAAGGCACTCAAATCACCTTTCTTCCCCATACTGATGCTCGGTTTGAACTGCAGGAGATTGTCTTGACCATGTCTACATGCCTAAATGCACTGAGTTGCCGCCATGTGATTGGCTGATTAGAAATTAAGTCTTAACACACAGTTGGACAGGTGTACCTAATAAAGTGGCCAGTGAGTGTATATGCACTATATAAGTGAGTAATCTAATATTTAAAGCTCAAGTGTGTGTATGTATGTATGTATGTATGCATGTATGTCCGGGATTGGCATCTGCACCGTCGCAGCTACAGCCACAAAATTTGGCACAGTCACACGTCTGGACCCCAAGAGTGTCCTAGGCTATGTTGTGAGGCGAAATTTTAACCCCACGAGTTCCAATTCACCAAACAATTTTGCTCCTATCTACATAATGGGGAAAAATTGTGTGTATCAAGCCCCTCCCCTCATTATGATGTCATAATGGTTGCCATGGCGACGCTGATGTCATCATAGGTTGCAAGCCCCGCCGCTCATTATGATGTCATAATGGTTGACTATGGGATGGAGGATGTGTGATGGGTATATGGGCACTGGACTATGGGATGGAGGATATGTATGACGGGTATATGGGCACGGGACTATGGGATGGAGGATGTGTGATGGGTATATGGGCACTGGACTATGGGATGGAGGATATGTATGACGGGTATATTGGCACGGGACTATAGGATGGCGGATTTGTATGATGCGTATATGGGCATGGGACTATGAGATGAAGGATGTGTGATGGGTATATGGGCACTCGACTATTGGATAGCGAATATGTATGATGGGTATATGGGCATGGGACTATGGGATGGAGGATGTGTGATGGTATATGGGTATGGGACTATGGGATGGAGGATATGTATGATGGGTATATGGACATGGGCCTATGGGATCGTGGATATGTATGATGGGTATATGGGCATGGGACTATGGGATGGAGGATAATTATAATTTGCTATAACTAACCACAGTTAGTTACTATGCCCGGGCAGCGCCAGGCTCTTCAGCTAGTTATATATATAGTGAGACAGTGACCGGCGTTATTGTGAATGGCCGATATGTGTCGCAGAGGCGGAGGTCCTCTGCGATATAAGCCTGGAATGTTTTTCTAGGACCTGTAGTTCCACAAGCCTTGCTTAGTTTATGTGGGCTGGGCTTGCAGGTTACCCGGAGAGCTGGGCGTAACCACCTACCTCCCATCAATGGGTGTGTCTCATGGGATATAATGAGACTGTTGTTTGGTCTCTGTGATGGAAGGTCCTGGAAGAGGACAGACTTCCTGGAGAGCACATGAAGGAGGACATGTGCCTGCAGAGTCAGTGAGGCTATGTAAGTTGGGGAAACTACCGTCCTTCTGAGGATCTGGAACTGACGGGTTGGAGCTTGTCGAGCAAGTCAGTGTGGCTCAATAATTCCAGTAAGCCAGGACTGACAAGTCAGCGTGTGGAGCAGAGCTCCTGGAAGGTTCTGTTGATGTAATGAAATGGACTATACTTTATGCATTTTATGCTGTGTAAATAAACCGAATAGTCTGTTTAAGTGGAAAACCATTCCTGTGTGACTTAATCCCGCTACCAAGTGAATGTTCCCCAACACATTCAGTGATCACTATCTCACATATGGTGCTAGGCTGTGGGCATCGGACCAGGAAGCGCCTGTGAGGATTGCAGTAGCAGTTTGCGGTGGATCGGTGGGTCCACGAAGATTAAAGTGATTTGCTGTGGATCAGCGGGTCCACGAATTCCGAGCAGCTTCCTGTGGATCGGTGGGTCTATGAACTCCGTGTGGAGTCGTGCAGAACCTTGCAGAGTGGTGCGGAGCCTCGTCGTGCAGAGCCGTGTAGAGCCGTGCAGAGCCTCACTGTGGAAAGCCAGTGCGACGCCCACCAGGGCAGTGGGATACTCAGTCCGAGTCAGATAATTTCCCCAGGAAGTTGTCACAGCAGCAGGGACCCGGTCCGTGGCCCTGGGCGTGCAATTAAATGCTGAGGGGGAAGTTTATAGGGAATTTAACGTGATGCCACCTGTGGTGTTCGGCAATGGATGGCCAACACTGCTTAAGGACTTCTCTGGGGCCAATGGTGACGCAGCTGAGATGGTTCTGCTCCCCACTGGTGGAGCAGAGCCCCAGGGCTATCGGTATTGCTCTTATAAGGGATCGTGGACGTTGGGGTGTAGGACTGAGGGAGTGAGGAATGACTCAAGACTCAGGGGTTGTGGTGTCCTGTACCTTTACTTGATGGTTCGAGGTGCAGACCAGAGCACTGATAAGAGATGGTAATGGAGATCCAGGCAGCCTGGAAGCAATTTAGGGCCTGCTAAGCCAGATGGGTTTGGAGGCCTTGCTCTTGCGCTGTCCTCTGAGGTCTTTGCTGCCTAAAGCTCTGCTCGGTCCTCTGTTCCCTCCTATCCTTAAGTCCTTGCCGATATGGCAGGCAGCTTGAGCCTACTACAGGTGTCGCTCCTTCGTGGCGGCTCCGGGCCCTGGTGTGCTGCTGTGCCGACGGGTGTTTGATGGGGCCAGGAGACCTGCAGTCCCCTGCCCTTCGGATTTAGCTGCTGGGACTTCTGTACTCGCACAGCCATGGACTCCAATGTAAAGTTTCTGGCACTCAGCTCTGGGGTGAGCTTGGTTACACCTCCACTCCCCAAGTTCTCCTCATCTTCCCCCTCACTGCTCTCTCTCTCACTCTCTCTCTCAGACTCCTCACCCCACCTCCAGGCCAGATCTTATAGGGAAGCTACCCTGAAACCAGGCGTTAGAGCTTCCCCTTCTGGTTTGGAGTCAAGAAAAGCGTTGGATGCTGGTGTTACCTGGTAAGGGGACCCCTCCTTGCTTCCAGGTATGTCATCACCCCTGTGAGGGAGGCAATACCACTGTGGCAACCGGACTACTGGCGTGCCATATTAGCGGCTAAAGGAAGAGCTGTGGCAGCACCAGCAGGAGCTGGTGGGGTGTTGCAAGAGGATATTGGTGGACCAGGTTGTATGAACTCTTAAAGGGCCAGAGCAAGCCAAGAGAGATATCAGTGTACTGTCCAACTGGGGCCTGAGAGTGCCGTGGGGAGTCCACAACGTGTACCCCAGAGAGGGGTGGTGTCCATAAAAGGGTTGGAGTCCCAAAAAAGGGTGGTTGCCAGAAAAGGGGTGGAGTCCCAAAAGGGGGCAGTGACCCAAAAAGGGATGGTTGCCCAAAAGGGGGTGAAGTCCAAAAAGGGGCGAAGTGTCCCAAGGAAAAATGGGCGACAGTTGTGCCATTGGACTGTAGCTGAGAACAACGAGGTTCATGCTATGCAGGTCCACTTTGATGGCTCGGCCAATAAGGCGTCACGACTGTGTACCATCTGGCTGGATGGAGAACGTGTGATGGGACTGAGAGACCCGAGGAGAGTCCTTACTAAGGGCCCCTCCTGAACTCTCTATGTCACCTGGGACAAAGACGAAAGTAAGTAGCATATGGGAGGACGTTATAGGACTTCTGCTAGCCTCCCTTTACATTGTTGTGGCAGAGGTTTCCACGTACCACGAGGTGGGGGTAGTTCCGGACTTGTGGTATCCTGTGGTAATAGGTCGGGACTTGGAAGTACTGTGGGACTGGTGCATAAAGGGAGAGGTGTTTGTAGATTTAATGTGTATGAGAGGTAACAATGAGGAGAATGCGCCCCCCTAGAGTTGACAGACCTAAGTTAGGCATGGCAAAGGAAAATGGTGGGTGGGCAAAACTTAGTGACATGATGGTGAAAGCAATACCAGAAAGTAAGACCGTTAGAAGTGGGGCAGCTCAAGAGAAGGGGTCTGACACTAGGTTGAGTGACAGTGACTCCCATATGGGCTGTCTCTCTCTCTGAGAGTGGAGAGACATTGCAGCGATGGGGATCTGAGTAAGGAGGGCAAATCCTCCCATCGCCGGAAAAGTAGGAGGCGCAAAGAGGTTGAACAAGTTGCACCCTTTGAAAATATGAATAAAGAAGACGTAGTGTCTTGTGCTTTTGTTTAAAATATGGATTCTCTTCCAGACTCTGAATATACAAGGAAGGTGGATGAATCCACGTCACTGGTAGCAACCGCTAGGTTGGAGTCTGATGATCGGTCGGTAGAGGGCACTAGAGGAGAAGGAATCCTGGAGAGCGCTGGTGGAGCAAGAATACATGAAGAACACAGAGAACAGACCTGTACTGACCCACATCTGCAGTGACAGAAAAGGGTGAGATGGCTGAATGTCGTAAAGGCTCCAGAGAACCTGATGCTGAGGAGCTGGAGTGTGTGGAGTACTCTGATGTTCCAGAGAATCGAGAGGCAGCTAAGGGTGACATGGCATGGCCTCGAGAGAGTCAAAGTTGTCTCTGTAGAGCCACAAGAGGAGGCCAAAGGCAGAGAGGTGGTGGAAGCCGCTGAAGAGGTGACCTTGGTATCAGATGACTCATCAGAGGATGCAAGTTCAACTGATTCTGAGTATGGTGGAGCAGAGAGAATTCAGAAGGGTCAGGAAGAAGGGGGTCAAGACAACCCAAGTGAAAATCTAATTAAGATGATGAAGTTGGTCAAGGAGACCATGATGGATCAACAGAAGCAAGAAGCACTCCAGAGACAAGCGGCTGAAAGCAGAATAGGTGAGTAGGTGAGCTGGAGAAAGAGGTGTCTAAGCTCAGAGGTCATCTGGCAGAGTGCCAGTTAATGAATAAGGCAGCCTTGGAGAAGATGGAGCGACAGGTGACTATCCTGGCCAAACATGTGGAAGCAGGTGACATTCGGAGAAAGATGGGTCTGAGAGCTGAACAAGATTGTTGTCTAATGACAGCAGGAGAGAAAGAGACTTCTCTGTTTAAATGCCTGATAGACTTACCTGAGACCAGAGAGAGGCGTGTGCCAGGGAGTCTGTGCATGAAGAATTTAAGAAGGCTGTGGGGGAGTGTAAGGTGTACTGGACCCCAGAAATTAAACAGTTAGTGATACTGTCCTCAACTGATGTCACAGCGAAGAGAGTAGCTGTCGTTAGTGACATGCACTGGAGACGTGTGTGGACAAAGTGGATGATCAGATTGAAGAATGAATATGCTGCTAGGTGGCTGGTGCCTATTCCTATGGTGAGGAAAGTCATTGGAAGAAAGGGTCAAGCCATGCAAGAGATGGTGGATAAGTCTGGAGTGGTGAGACTAAGAATTCCAGGTGACCATGAAGATCAGATATCCAGGGAAAAACGTATGGTTCCATTCTTCGTTGTGGGTACAGTGGAGACTCTTAGAGATATACGGACTCTGCTGGAGAATCACGTGGCATATCTAAGAGAGATAGAGCAGTTAAGGCTTGAAAGACTGCGCCTTACAGGACTGCTTTGCCAAATCGGTGGAAGATAGTGGCTGCCTTCAGCCCAAGGTACAGGGAAAAGAAGGGGCCCTTCAAATAATGGAATTAACACAACGGAGGCTAGGGAAAAAGGAAAAAGAGAGAATTGACGTGACTGTTCTCTAATTAGGATAGGCAATAGAGAAGTTCGCCAGCAGAGTGACAGCCAAGGACATCAAGCAAGAAAAGGTCTTGGTAGTTCAGCAAGGCAAGGATGCCGAGAATCTAAAAATTGCGAATCTACCATCAGTACAAGGCTGAGGGACCTAGGCAGTAGCCCCTGTAGCGTTCTAGATAGATCAGAGTCAGATCAGACAGTAGACTCAACTGTAAGTGAGTCTTACTGCCTCACAAACCATTGGAAGCGGACATGGAGAGAGGTCTGTAAAGAGGTGTACTTGAGAGGTATGGTGACATCGACAGACTGTGACTCAAGGGCTGAAGCTCAAGGCCAGATAGTAGTTATGGGTGCAGGGAAATTGTGCCTGCATACTGACCGCTGGGGGCTGGGGAGGCCTAACAAAGTTATGACTCTGAAACGGGAGGTGACAAAGTCCGATAGTGCATTGTTCACAGAGAGTAATTCAGTGACAGTGATGGACTGTGTTTCAGGAGCTGACACTAAAAAATGACTGAGAAGGCCCTTTCATCTAGAAGGGCAAGGAAACATGGATGCCCTGTCTCGGGGCCCCTGGTTTACGACAGGTATTCAACCCCACAAGATTGAACAGAGGGGGGAATATGTGAGACAGTGACTAGCGTTATTGTGAGTGGCTGGTATGTGTCACAGAGGCAGAGGTCCTCTTCGCTGTAAGCCGGGAATGTTGCTCTGGGACCTGTAGTTCCACGAGCCTTGCTTAGTTTATGTGGGCTGGGCTTGCAGGTTACCAGGAGAGCTGAGTGGGTGTGTCTCATGGGATATAATGAGACTGTTGTTTGGTCACATGGTCTCTGTATTGGAAGGTCATAGTAGAGGACAGGTTTCCTGGAGAGCACATGGAGGAGGACACATGCCTGCAGAGTCCGTGGTGGCTGTCTGAGTTGGGGAAACTACCATCCTTCTGATGGTCTGGAACTGATGGATTGGAGCTTGTCGAGCAAGTCAGTATGCGGCTCAGTGATCCCAGTAAAGCAGTTCCCCTGGAAGCCAGGACTGATAAGAAGTCAGCGTGTGGAGCGGAGCTCCTGGAAGGTTCTGTTGATGTACTGAAATGGACTATACTTTATGTGGTTTATGCTGTGTAAATAAACCAAATAGACTGTATAAGTGGAAAACCGTTCCTGTGTGACTTAATGCCGCTACCAAGTGAGTGTTCCCCAACACATTCAGTGAGCACTATCTTACAATATGCACTATATAAGTGAGCAAATATATTATATATATAGCTGAGTGTATGTGTGTATATGTATGTATCAAGCCACGTCCACGCCACACCACATAGCCCCACCCACTGGTGGCTGGAGAGCGGGGTTGCAGAAGGAAAGTGTGGGATGTAGGTGGAGAGCGGAGCTGTGAGGGAGAGAGGACATGGATGGAGAGCGGGGCTGCGGGGGATAGAGCAGGACAGCGCATGGAGAGCAGGGCTGTGGAGGGGGAGAGCGGGGCTGTGGAGGGAGAGAGCGGGGCTGTGGAGGGAGAGAGCGGGGCTGTGGAGGGAGAGCAGAGCACGGATGGAGAGTGGGGCTGCGGAGGGATAGAGCGGGACAGCGAGTGGAGAGCGGGGCTGTGGAAGGAGAGTGGGACATGGATGAAGATAGCGAGGCTGCGGAGGGATAGAGCGGGACGGCGCGTGGAGAGCGGCTGTGGAGGGAGAGAGCGGGGCTGTGGAAGGAGAGTGGGACATGGATGGAGAGCGGGGCTGCGGAGGGACAGAGCGGGACGGCGCATGGAGCGCGAGGCTGCAGAGAGATAGAACGCCGGGTGGAGAGTGGGGCTGCGGAAGGAGAGCACGTGATGGTGGGTGGAGAGTGGGGCTGTTAATTACTATGCCCTGGCATATATATATACTAGCTGAAGAGCCCGGCGCTGCCCGGGCATAGTAACTAACTATGGTTAGTTATAGCAAATTATAATTATCCTCCATCCCATAGTCCCGTGCCCATATACCCATCATACATATCCGGAAAAACGCGCAGGGGCCAAAATTTCGCCTCACAACATAGCTTAGGACGCTCTCGGGGTCCAGGCGTGTGACTGTGCCAAATTTTGTGGCTGTAGCTGCGACGGTGCGGATGCCAATCCCGGACATACACACACACATACATACATACACACACTCACTTGAGCTTTATATATTAGATTTATACACATTAGATGGTGGCCCGATTGTAACGCATCGGGTCCACAGCAGTTTTTGCTGCGGTGTACAGTACCATTATTCCCTATGGGAATAAAAAACCGCTGTGCAGACGGTGCGGAATTTTCCGCGCGGATTTGCTGCGGTTTCAAATCTAATGTATTTAAAACCTGAACATCTGAACAGTGTCTAAAATGAACAAAAGAGCTGTCTTGCACCACAAGCCAATACTAAGAAGCGCCTGTCCGAATCCTGTTCATTTTAGACACTGTTCAGATGTTCAGGTTTTAAATACATTAGATAGGGACTGCTTCGATACAGGTTACCTTGACGCGGTAAAGCAGCTTGGTATACATTTTTATGCAAAATAAGTATCGACTAAATACCCTGTATTTGTTATCCAGCACTTGCTGATTACTGTCATATATTTTACTGCATTTTTGCAAATCTGTTTTCTTGTTGTGTCTCAGTTAGTGGGTGGTGTGAACGTTGTCTTACCGACTTGTTCATATTTGTGCATGTCACATGTGTTTTTAATCCGTTTCTTTTATAAAACTGTGCAGTGGTCTCTTAATTTTTGCCAGAGCTGTATATCATCTGTACTGATGTCCTTCCTCCACAATGCATTACGCATACGTTTAACATGTAGCAAGAAAGCCAAGAAGATATCTGAAGTTGGCCTACACATTGCTGTATAGGGAATCTCCAACAACACATTTTTCATATTGCATCATGCCCAAAACAATGAGCCATTGATCGCTCACGCTCAAAATTGCACTGTCCCAAAAAAAATATATATATATTTTTGTCCCCGGCCATCTGTTGTACTCCAAGCTGATGTTGTTTAGATAGGAGTCAACAGGGTGTTTAGGGAGAGCCGCCGAGGAGCGGGGGCGCCATTTGCGTATCAAGAGGGTGCCAACCTCCGCTGTCAGGTAGGAGAGAGATATAGAGCCCTATAGGGACAAATAGGTTTGTGACCCTCTACCTGACATTGGAACGACTCTCTAGTGTTTGTGGCTGGATTTTGAAAATCAGCAATAAGCCTATTTTTGTTTGCCTGTTTTTTGAAGTTTTGAAAACTTTTTAATGATTGGTCAATAAAGTATCTTTTAAGGATTGATTTTTTTGTTTACTAAGCTTGACCTCAAGGGGGCGTATAATCTTATTCGCATCAAGCACGGGGATGAATGGAAGACGGCGTTTAATACTCCGGAGGGACATTTTGAGTACCTGGTGATGCCTTTTGGGCTCACTAATGCCCCTTCTGTCTTCCAGTCCTTTATGAATGATATTTTCCGTGACTTTGTGGATAAGTTTTTGATCATCTACCTGGATGATATTTTTATCTTTTCTAGTGATTGGGATTCTCATGTGGAACACGTCCGGACTGTGTTCCGGATTTTGAGGGAGAATTCCCTGTTTGTTAAGGGATCGAAATGCCATTTTGGTATACAGAGGATTTCATTTTTGGGATTTATCTTATCTCCATCGACTATTGAAATGGACCCGGCCAAGGTACAGGCCATTTATGATTGGGTTCAGCCTACTTCTTTGAAGGCTCTCCAGAAGTTTTTGGGTTTTGCTAATTTCTATCGTAAATTTATAGGTAATTTTTCTGGTATTGTCAAACCACTGACTGATCTGACCAAGAAGGGCGCTGATGTGCTGAATTGGTCTCCTGAGGCTATCTCAGCATTTCAGGAGCTTAAGCAGAGATTTACTTCAGCTCCAGTTTTACGGCAACCTGATGTCTCACTTCCATTTCAGGTGGAGGTAGATGCTTCTGAGATTGGTGCAGGAGCTGTTTTGTCCCAAAAAGACCCTGTGACTTCTAAGATGAATCCCTGTGCCTTCTTTTCTCGAAAGTTCTCCCCATCTGAATGCAACTATGACGTGGGGAATCGGGAATTGTTGGCCATGAAGTGGGCATTTGAGGAGTGGAGACATTGGTTGGAGGGAGCTAGACATCAAGTTGTGGTCCTCACCGATCACAAGAATTTGATTTATCTGGAGTCGGCCAAACACTTGAATCCTAGACAGGCTAGATGGGCCTTGTTTTTCACGCGTTTTAATTTTGTTGTCTCTTTTCTTCCGGGCACTAAGAATGTTAAGGCAGATGCCCTTTCTAGGAGTTTCTTTGCCGATTCTCTTAGTGTGACCGAGCCTACTACCATCCTAGGTGAAAGGGTAGTTCTTTCTGCCATTTCGCCCGATTTGAGACGCGCCCTGGAGGAATTTCAGGAGGATAAACCTGAGCGTTGCCCTATGGGAAAATTGTATGTTCCTGACCAGTGGAGAAAGAGAGTGATGTCTGAAATTCATTGCTCCGCATTGGCTGGTCATCCAGGTATTTTTGGTACCAGAGATTTGGTGAGTCGGTCCTTTTGGTGGCCTGCCTTATCTCGTGACGTCAGGAATTTTGTACAGTCCTGTGGGACTTGTTCTCGGTCTAAACCATGTTCTCGTTCTAGTGGGTTGCTGATGCCCTTGCCGGTGCCCAAGAGGCCATGGACCCATAATTCAATGGATTTTATTTCTGATCTTCCTGTCTCTCAGAGAATGACTGTTATCTGGGTGATTTGTGATAGATTTTCGAAGATGGTCCATCTTGTACCACTCCCAAAATTGCCATCTTCCACTGAGTTGGTGCCCTTGTTTTTACAACAGGTGGTTCGGTTACATGGGATTGCTGAGAACATTGTGTCCGACAGAGGAGTCCAGTTTGTTTCCAGATTCTGGGAAGCCTTTTGTTCCAATCTGGGAATTCAGTTATCCTTCTCCTCCGCGTTTCATCCCCAGACCAATGGACAGACTGAGAGAACAAACCAGACCTTGGAGTCTTATTTGAGATGTTTTATATCTGCTAATCAGGATGATTGGGTCTCATTTTTGCCCTTGGCCGAATTCGCACTGAACAATAGAGCTAGTTCTGCCACTTTGATGTCACCCTTTTTCTGTAATTTTGGGTTTCATCCTCGATTCTCTTCAGGGCAAGTGGAATCTTCGTCCTGCCCAGGTGTGGACACTGTGGTTAAGAGAATGCATCAGATATGGGACCATGTGGTGGATAAGTTGTCACTCTCTCAGGAAAAGGCCCAGCGATTTTCCAACCGGCATAGGACCATTGGTCCCCGGTTTAAAGTGGGTGATATGGTTTGGTTGTCGTCTAAGAATATTCCTATGAAGGTTGCATCTCCTAAATTTAAGCCAAGATTTATTGGTCCTTATAAGATTTTGGAAATTCTTAATCCTGTTTCGTTTCGATTGGCTCTTCCAGTTTCGTTCAAGATCAATAACGTATTTCACAAATCTCTGTTGAAGAGGTTTGTTGAGCCAGTGGTTCCTATAGCAGCACCTCCTGACCCTGTGTTGGTCGAAGGCAATCTGAATCCTCAGGCTATGTGCACACGTTGCGGATTCTACCGCAGATCCGCAGCGGATTTGGCCCTGCGCGTCCGCAGCAGATTCTGCTGCATTGTACAGTACCATTAAAGTCAATGGAATTTGAAAAACGCTGTGCACATGCTGCGGAAAAATCCACACAGAAACGCTGTGGGTTCATTTCTGCAGCATGACAATTCTTTGTGCGGATCTGCAGCGTTTCTGCACCCATTGACTTGCATTGATCCGCAGCAAAACCGCAGGTCTCAAAAAGATCTGCGGCTTTGCTGCGGATGAAACGCTGCAGATCTGGAGGGGGAAGAGTGGGGGTGGAGTGTGGGCGGTGAGTGTGTGCGTGTATGGTGTGTGGACGGTGACTGGGCGTGTATGTGTGTGCGGGCTATGTGTGTGGGGGGGTCTGCGGGGCTCATCGGGCTGTCGGGGGGTCTGGCGGGGTCTTGCGGGTGGGCTGCGGGTCTGTACGTGGGTCACTGGTCTGTCCGTCGGGTGTGCAGGGGGGGGCTGAGGGGCTGTATGTGTGTGTGTGTGTGTATGTATGTATGTGTGTGTATGCAGGCATCGTCCGATGGGACTGCAAGTCCCATCGGGCTATACCTGCTACCCTGACAGTGATTGACACATTAGCCAATGATGGGACAGTAGTAGTCCCATCATCCGGCTAATGTGTTGAATGTGAAAAAAAGGAAAAAGAACATACAACATATAACATACAGAACATACAACATATAACATACAGAACATACATGTAAGATACAGAACATACAACATATAACATACAGAACATACATGTAAGATACAGAACATACAACATATAACATACAGAACATACATATAAGATACAGAACATACAGAACATACATGTAAGATACAGAATATACAACATATAACATACAGAAAATACATGTAAGATACAGAACATACATGTAAGATACAGAACATATAACATACAGAACATACATGTAAGATACAGAACATACAACATACAGTTGTGGCCAAAAGTATTGACACCCCTGCAATTTTGTCAGATAATACTCAGTTTCTTCCTGAAAATGATTGCAAACACAAATTCTTTGGTATTATTATCTTCATTTAATTTGTCTTAAATGAAAAAAACACAAAAGAGAATGAAGCAAAAAGCAAAACATTAATCATTTCACACAAAACTCCAAAAATGGGCCAGACAAAAGTATTGGCACCCTCAGCCTAATACTTGGTTGCACAACCTTTAGCCAAAATAACTGCGACCAACCACTTCCGGTAACCATCAATGAGTTTCTTACAATGCTCTGCTGGAATTTTAGACCATTCTTCTTTGGCAAACTGCTCCAGGTCCCTGATATTTGAAGGGTGCCTTCTCCAAACTGCCATTTTTAGATCTCTCCACAGGTGTTCTATGGGATTCAGGTCTGGACTCGTTGCTGGCCACCTTAGAAGTCTTCAGTGCTTTCTCTCAAACCATTTTCTAGTGCTTTTTGAAGTGTGTTTTGGGTCATTGTCCTGCTGGAAGACCCATGACCTCTGAGGGAGACCCAGCTTTCTCACACTGGGCCCTACATTATGCTGCAAAATTTGTTGGTAGTCTTCAGACTTCATAATGCCATGCACACAGTCAAGCAGTCCAGTGCCAGAGGCAGCAAAGCAACCCCAAAACATCATAGAACCTCCACCATGTTTGACTGTAGGGACCGTGTTTTTTTCTTTGAATGTCTCATTTTTTCTCCTGTAAACTCTATGTTGATGCCTTTGCCCAAAAAGCTCTACTTTTTTCTCATCTGACCAGAGAACATTCTTCCAAAACGTTTTAGGCTTTTTCAGGTAAGTTTTGGCAAACTCCAGCCTGGCTTTTTTATGTCTCGGGGTGAGAAGTGGGGTCTTCCTGGGTCTCCTACCATACAGTCCCTTTTCATTCAGACGCTGACGGATAGTACGGGTAGACACTGTTGTACCCTCGGACTGCAGGGGAGCTTGAACTTGTTTGGATGTTAGTCGAGGTTCTTTATCCAACATCCGCACAATCTTGCGTTGAAATCTCTTGTCAATTTTTCTTTTCCATCCACATCTAGGGAGGTTAGCCACAGTGCCATGGGCTTTAAACTTCTTGATGACACTGCGCACGGTAGACACAGGAACATTCAGGTCTTTGGAGATGGCCTTGTAGCCTTGAGATTGCTCATGCTTCCTCACAATTTGGTTTCTCAAGTCCTCAGACAGTTCGTTGGTCTTCTTTCTTTTCTCCATGCTCAATGTGGTACACACAAGGACACAGGACAGAGGTTGAGTCAACTTTAATCCATGTAAACTGGCTGCAAGTGTGATTTAGTTATTGCCAACACCTGTTAGGTGCCACAGGTAAGTTACAGGTGCTGTTAATTACTCAAATTAGAGAAGTATCACATGATTTTTCGAACAGTGCCAACACTTTTGTCCACCCCCTTTGTTATGTTTGGTGTGGAATTCTATCCAATTTGGCTTTAGGACAATTCTTTTTGTGTTTTTTTCATTTAAGACAAATTAAATGAAGATAATAATACCAAAGAATTTGTGTTTGCAATCATTTTCAGGAAGAAACTGAGTATTATCTGACAGAATTGCAGGGGTGTCAATACTTTTGGCCACAACTGTATAACATACAGAACATACATGTAAGATACAGAACATACAACATACTGTATAACATACAGAACATACATGTAAGATACAGAACATACAACATACAGAACATACATGTAAGATACAGAACATATAACATACAGAACATACAACATATAACATACAGAACATATAACATGCATTTATATTAATTATCTATTTGCCTTTATGGACACATTGGGTAGATTATGTTCCACCCCTTTTTATTCATAATTCTCCCACATTCACTATTATGTGCCCCCTTTTTTTCGGTGCAGATTTTTTTCAAACACAACCCCCTTCCTTTCCCCACATGTTGCCTCTCACTTTCTTTTTCCATTTTCCCCAATAAGATAGTGGAGCCAAGTTGTTTTTACATTTATTACATCACAAATCTTTTTTTTGTTGTTAAATAACATATCTTTATTTAGCTTACAAAAATGCATACAAATTCGCAGGCAAAAACGCACTGAAAAACGGCATCAAATCCGCGGCAAAAATGCATCAAAAACGCACCTGCATTTTATGCCAAGAGCTGCGTTTTTTGTGCGGAAAAATCCACGGGAGAATCCGCAACATGTGCACATAGCCTTAAGGCTAGGGTCACACGACGTTAAAGCAGCCCGTTCAACGCATAGCGTTGATGGGCTGCGTTAACGCTAGAGCATAACGTGATCACGTTATGCTATACCGCTAGCATAGATGATTCATCAGCGCTAGCGGTGACGGAGCCTCACACGCTGCAGCCCGCGTCCGAGGCTCCGTCACAGAATGACGGCACATTGCGAGCGCATGCCGCTTTATGGCATGCGTTGGCGATGCGCCCGATAATGGGGGTTAATGGCAGTGTTAACGGACTGCGTTACACCGTGTTTTGCCGCGGTGTAACGCAGTCCGTCTAACGGATTGCCATTACGCAGTGTGACCCCGGCTTTATGTTAAAGCTGCTACCTTAATGTGAGATTAAAAAATTACTCACATGTCCTAGAAAAAGAAACAGTGTAAAGATGGAGTTTGCTCATAAAACCAACTGAAACTTACTTTTTTGAAGGGAAATAGTTTTCGCCACCTATTCTGAGCGCAGCGCAATGTAGGAGCGGAGACCCTTATTCCAGCGATGTGTCACTTACTGGGCTGCTTGCTCTATTTTTGTATAACATCACAGTTTTATCCGCAGATTATCAGTACAGGACTAATTGTAGTGGCCAGGTAGCAAAGAACCAGGTAATAGAGTCTCTTTAAAAGGGGTTTTGACAAAACTGCACCCTATTTAAATGGAGACTGCCCAAATTTAGGCTTCAAAAAAACCACGTAACCTTGCAGGAGATCGAGTTACAATAAAAAACAGCTAGTTATTATTATTTTATATAGAACCATTGGTTCCATGGTGTTGTACATGAGAAGGGGTTACATACAATTACAGATATCACTTACAGTAAACAAACTAACAATGACAGACTGATACACAGGGGGGAGGATCGTTTCCATATCCGTTCCTGTGTTGCACCAAAAAAAAAAGAAAGAAAACAAAACGTTATTGTAGTATGAAAATGAGGATGCTCAGTGCACCCGTGGTGTTATGAATGGGTCACCGAGGAGAAAAAAAGCAAAACAAGCTAAGTCACAGAAAACCAGAGAGGTTGGTATCTATGCAGATTGCAGATCCCTGATCCTATCACACAACTAGCAGCAGCCGTGGAGCGTACCTACGATGATCCTAGACACCTCGTCACGGCCGGAGGACTAAATAAGCCTAAAGCAATAAAAGGGGAAAACTAACTGCCCCAGAGCAGACCCCAAAGGAAAGACAGCCCCTACACATGTATTGACGGTGAAACAAGATGAAGGCACAAACACAGGCAGGAAAATAGGCTGAGCAAACGATGGGGCCCAAACTAACTAAAAAGGAAAGGGAAAGACACTGTCTGCAACCTGCAAAAAACCCTACAAAAATAATGTCCAACACTTCTGATAGCAAAATTAACCCTGAATTCACTAGACTTCTCCCACTATATCAGCACTCTGAAATATTCTGAGACAGAACAAAAAGAGGCCAAACTAGTAAGGGACAAAAAGCAAATTGGCAAATACAGATAAATAAGAGTGGAAATTCAGCACAGCCCCCAGCCGGGGCTGGCTGACCACACAAAAAACTGAATAGACCAACAAAATCAAGTGTGAACATTAGCAGAAAAACTTAGCTTTAGATGACTGGAACAGAGCTGAAAGCCAAGAGCTGACAAGCCAGAAGGAATCACCAGCAACTGAATAGGACGTTGGCTGTCTTAAATCCAATCTGAGATTCCTGAGGTCCAATCGTCATCCTCATTCTCAGGTGGCAGATCTCCACCGATCAAATCAGCCTCACTACCTCCTGTTACCATCAGAGGGAGTCTGGAAGGGGAACTCACAACTGGTGAACCAGAGAATGAACTCACACCGTGGTGAGGCTAAATGCCTGGATGCTCCATTTCACCTGAAAGTATTCCTCCATCAGGTTGTTGCTTCATGGCAACATATCACATTCCATCTACGGTAATTGTTTCCTATGGTGTCGCACTGTGACCTGCAGCTGTGCGAATCGCAAAGGTCTCCCAATGTGTTGGATTCCCGGTTGCAAGTCACACACGTCTCATTTGCCAAAGACTTCAGTGTAGGTCACATGCGACTGCAATTTGTATTCGACTTCTCTGCAATTTGGCCTTTTTTGACAAGAAAATCACAGCTCTGAAATAGTTAAGCAACAGCAAGATGCAGACAAATCGCATAGATGACCTTGGTCGCACGACTAGTCTGACAATTTCCATTGCGTGACATATGACGTGTGCAGTAACAAATAAAGAGAAAAGTATATGCACATAAATAGGGATCACCACACACTAATATAATCAAGAATCAAATTTTATTATAGTGAACACAACAAGCAAACACTTAGTTTAAAAACAATTAAAATGTCTGAACTCACAGACACACATAGACAAACAAAAACAATGGGTCATGTTAATAGACAGTTAAATACTGTGGGCCCCAGAATTAACCATTTAATCAAATAACAAATATCTACTGAATTTCAATATCTGGGATCTAACACCACAGGTTAACAATCCCAATCTTATTCATTGTCATAATATCATGGTGTTAATACAAATATACCAGAATATCTACATATCAAGTCCTATAGGGAAACACTGTGATTGCATAAGGGATACACAGGCAAAATCAATGCCATGTGTATGCATCAAGTTCTCAACATGTTACCACTAAATCAAATACAAGAAAATAGGGACAACATAGCCCCTTTCCCTAACATGATATCACCAGGTTTCTGAGGACAAGCAGACCAATGGTTAAATTGTATTGGACCCCCAAACCCACGCGTATCGACACTATGAAGTGTCTTTCTCAAGGTCAGTGTAGTGCTCTGTTAGAGTCCTTAGTATAAATACACAGCAAATTGATAGTGACTCTTACCAGCTGAGCATTTTTTTGATGCGGAGGAAACAAATCAGTCATGGGCTTAGTAAGACAGCGTTCTATGCCATTGCGCAGGTGCCTGAATATACCGGCGGAAGTTTCAACATGAATGATGAATCAAATATCGCACACAAGTTGTCCTGTGTGTGAACACACCTCCACTGTCTAACATCAGTTCCCTCGTTGCCCAGTCACCTAGATTTAATGGTCACAAATCCAGTCACAGTCTCTCTAGAGACCCAGCACACCTTCATCCTTCAATGCACAGGCACCTGGACTTAATATCTTAAAATAGCCGCACTAGAAATGGCGCACTAATGCGAAAACGCATCTATAGAGAGTTCCATGTCTCTGACGCAAATAACAGTGCAACATATCATAGAATCATAGAATCGTAGAGTTGGAAGGGACCTCCTGGGCCATCTGGTCCAACCCTCTGCTCAAAGCAGGATTCGCTAAATCATCCCAGTCAGATGTCTGTCCAGCCTCTGTTTGAAGACTTCCATTGAAGGAGAACTCACCACTTCTCGTGGCAGCCTGTTCCACTCATTGATCACTCTGTCAAAAAGTTTTTTCTAATATCTAATCTGTGTCTCCTCCCATTCAGTTTCATCCCATTGCTTCTAGTCTTTCCTTGTGCAAATGAGAATAAAGTTGATCCTTCTACAATGTGACAGCCCTTTAGATATTTGTAGACAGCTATTAAGTCTCCTCTCAGTCTTCTCTTTTGCAAACTAAACATTCCCAAATCCTGCAACCTTTCCTCATAAGACATTGTTTGCAGACCGGTCACCATTCTGGTCGCTCTTTTCTGAACTTGCTCCAGTTTGTTGATGTCTTTTTTAAAATGTGGTGCCCAAAACTGGACACAATATTCCAGATGAGGTCTGACCAAAGAGGAGTAGAGGGAAATAATGACTTCACGTGATCTAGACTGTATGCTTCTGTTAATACATCCTAGAATTGCATTTGCCTTTTTTGCTGCTGCATCACACTGTTGACTCATATTCAGTCTGTGATCTATTAGTATACCCAAGTCTTTTTAACATGTGCTGTCACTTAGCCCTATTCCTCCCATTCTGTATATGCTTTTTTCATTTTTATTGCCCAGATGTAGTACTTTGCATTTCTCCCTGTTAAAAACCATTCTGTTAGTTGCTGCCCACTTCTCCAGTTTATTTAAATCTTAACCCATCATCATAACCCATATAAGCTTTTTATAAGACTGATCTTATCAACTTTAAAGTGATGAATCACATATCGCACATAAGTTGTTCTGTGTGTGAACACACCTCTATTAATTACCATCAGTTCCCTCATTGCCCAGTCGCCTGGGTTTAATGGTCACAAATCCAGTCACAGCACTACATGTCAAAATAGCACAAACAGGCCACCTTGACATGCAAGATGTTATGTGTGTGAACACACCTCTATTGTTTTGTCCAAAACATTTTCTCTTTTCTTCTTTCCCTTTTCCCCTTTCTTTCCTTTAATGGTCACAAATCCAATCATAGTGCTACATGTCAAAATAGCACATATAAGCCACCTTCAAGTCAGTCAAGGTGGCTTATATGTGCTATTTTGACATGTAGCACTATGATTGGATTTGTGCTTATATGGGTTATGATGATATGTTGCACTGTTATTTGCGTCAGAGACATGGAACTCTCTATAGATGCGTTTTCGCATTAGTGCGCCATTTCTAGTGCGGCTATTTTAAGATATTAAGTCCAGGTGCCTGTGCATTGAAGGATGAAGGTGTGCTGGGTCTCTTGAGAGACTGTGACTGGATTTGTGACCATTAAATCTAGGCGACTGGGCAACGAGGGAACTGATGTTAGACAGTGGAGGTGTGTTCACACACAGAACAACTTGTGTGCGATATTTGATTCATCATTCATGTTGGAACTTCCGCCGGTATATTCAGGCACCTGCGCAATGGCATAGAACGCTGTCTCACTAAGCCCATGACTGATTTGTTTCCTCCGCATCAAAAAGATGCTCAGCTGGTAAGAGTTACTATCAATTTGCTGTGTATTTATACTAAGGACTCTAACAGAGCACTACACTGACCTTGAGAAAGACACTTCATAGTGTCGATACGCGTGGGTTTGGGGGTCCCATACAATTTAACCATTGGTCTGCTTGTCCTCAGAAACCTGGTGATATCATGTTAGGGAAAGGGGTTATGTTGTCCCTATTTTCTTGTATTTGATTTAGTGGTAACAGGTTGAGAACTTGATGCATACACATGGCATTGATTTTGCCTGTGTATCCCTTATGCAATCACAGTGTTTCCCTATAGGACTTGATATGTAGATATTCTGGTATATTTGTATTAACACCATGATATTATGACAATGAATAAGATTGGGATTGTTAACCTGTGGTGTTAGATCCCAGATATTGAAATTCAGTAGATATTTGTTATTTGATTAAATGGTTAATTCTGGGGCCCACAGTATTTAACTGTCTATTAACATGACCCATTGTTTTTGTTTGTCTATGTGTGTCTGTGAGTTCAGACATTTTAATTGTTTTTAAACTAAGTGTTTGCTTGTTGTGTTCACTATAATAAAATTTGATTTTTGACTATATTAGTGTGTGGTGATCCCTATTTATGTGCATATACTTTTCTCTTTATTTGTCACTGTGTTAATTTATTTATATGCACTAGGTGATCCCACCTGAGTATATATTGTGGATGGTGCCCGTTTATCCCTTTTAGTCAGACATATGACGTGTGCACTGCGAACACATCACTCTCACCTCTGTGCTGACATCACCCGAATCATGTCATCAGAGGCAGAGGCATTCATTCCGACACAAGGGATAACAGGAGCACAGAGCGATGTGTGCGCACACAGAACAGAGGTTTATCATCAGACTGCGCTGCCTCTGGGGAATAAGGAGTGGCGATAATCTAAAGTGCCCAGAGGTGTTGTCCCATGCCAGCAGTGCACCTAGCTCCCTCACTTGCAGGCTACAATGAAGTTTTATTTTGGGGTCAACAGAGGAAAAGACGTGAAAACGAAATGATTTTTTTTGTTGCTCCATCTGCTACAAGATAATGTAGCTAGTTTAATGTGTAGATTTGGGCTGACATACTTCCATGTCAAAATGCAAAGAAGCTGTCTGTACATAAGTACACCCCATGAATCGGCAACTTACAGAACTATTAGTATCAGCAGTAAATTGAAGTCATTATTTTCTATGTGACTCAGTCTCTACTACCATTGATATGGAGAAATTTTGGCCCACTCTTCTTTACAACGATGATTACTAAAGGGAAACTATTAGAAATAGAAAATGGCCTATTGTTTTAGTAACATTTTTTGTGTTTTTTTTTAATATCAGTATCTGTGCTAAAAATAGAAATGTTGCAATTTTCACGCGGGTCACGGGGCTTTTCTTAGACACGAACCTGCTGTTGTTTCATGGACATAGCCACGATGAACAGACTCAAATTGTTGCTTTTGCATTGCGTGTGCAAAGGCCATTGTGAAAGGAGGGGGAGCAGTCATGTAGGAAGTCGCCTAATGTGATTGGTGGTTCCTGTATTGTAAGCCATGTATAGGGCTGTTACCCGTCACTGCAATCCTGCCTGTGCTAATAAGGAACCCACTGAAAACTGTCCCTGAAAGGACATGAAGCATGAGTCTAATAAAGCCCTTGTGGCCAGTAACAAACAGCAAGATTACTGAATTGTTGTTTGTTTTTTTAATAAAGATTATATTGTAAAACAAACATTGCCAATATTTTTAATACATAATACAAAAACTTGATTTTAAGATGACCTGTAATTTGCTCAAAACAATTGAGCAAGATGCCTTGTAAAGATCCATGTGCTACAGCTTTTTCCGTTTTGCACTGTGTCGCTCCATTGAAGAGATATTCACATTAATTGCTTTGGAGTGCAATGTGAAATTTCTGCTTGTAGTGCAATTGGGTGTTTGTTCAGAGTTTTGCATGGGGCCTGTGCTTTCACCCTTCCCTCCCAGACAATGCCAATCACAGCTTTTCAGCAGATCTATCAGTCAAGCAGTCTCAGATGTTGCTGAACTGTTATTGGCAGTGTCTGGCAGAGAGTGGGGAAGGTGCATGCCTCCAAAGACAACTTCAAAAAAGACCAGTTGCACTACAAGCTGAGATTTCATGTAATGCGCTCTCAAATCATCAAATGTGAATATCTTTGCAATGGAGTGATATAGAGCAAATCGGAAAAAAGCAGCAGAATCAGGCAAGCTCAGGGATTTGTACAATGTATCTAACATAATATTTTTGAGCAAGTGACAGGCCTCTTTCTTCTCTAGGTCATTTTCTGATGATAGCTTCCCATGAAGTTCACTTATATATACCTAGCTCTCTTAATGTCCCTCCACAGCATTTCAATTGGGTTGAGGTCTGAACATTGACTGGGCCATTGTTATACCTTGATTCAGCCCAGGTCCCGTGGCTGCAATACAAGCCCAAATCATCAGCACTCCAATGCCATGCTTCATAATTGCTGTTAGTGTTCGTGCTGATATGCTGTGTTTGGTTTTTGCAAAACGTGGTATCTGGAATTATGACCAAATAGCTCCACTTTGGACTCACCTCCAAAGGATATATGGGTTCAGATGCAATGTGCATACTTTAGCTGTGCTGCCATGTTCTTTTCAGAAAAAAAAGAGGTTTCTCCTGACAAGTCATACGTGTTCAATTTCTTCTAATGGTACTGTCAAGAATATTTATTATGCTGAAACCTTTAGAGTTGTAGCTCTTGAATTTATGCAGTTTCTCTGAGCATTGCAGTCTGATCTCAGGGTAAATTCACTCCTAGAAAAATGGTCAACTGACTTTAATGTTGTCCACTTATGAACAATCCTTCTCACTGCAGAATGATGACTTCTAATTTGTTTGGAAATGGCCTTATGACCTTTCCCAGGCTTATGGCAGCAACAATTGCTTCTATTAAATTATCGGTGATGTATTTCCTTGATGCATTGTGTTAATACATGCCTGAATGCTAACTGATGAATAATACACCAGGGGCATTAGATTAGCAGTACCAGCTGCTACTTACCTTCTTCATTCCTATAGGAGCAGTAATGGTGTACTTGACTTTTCACACACTGTATTTTAGACTATTTTTTGTTACCCCTTTACCCCCAAGGGTGGTTTGCACGTTCATGACCGGGCCATTTTTTACAATTCTGACCACTGTCCCTTTATGAGGTAATAACTTTGAAACGCTTCCATGGATCCCGGTGATTCTGACATTGTTTTCTCGTGACATATTGTACTTCATGTTAGTGGTAAAATTTCATTCAAATAACTTGCGTTTATTTGTGAAAAAAACGGAAATTTGGCGAAAATTTTGAAAATTTTCCAATTTTCCAACTTTGAATTTTTATGCCCTTAAATCACAGAGATACGGCACACAAAAAACTTAATAAGTAACATTTCCCACATGTTTACTTTACATCAGCACAATTTTGGAATCAAAATTTTTTTTGTTAGGAAGTTATAAAGGTTAAAACCAAAAAGCGATTTCTCATTTTTGCAACACCATTTTATTTTTACGGACCACATCACATTTGAGGTCACTTTGTGGGGTCTATATGATAGAAAATACCCAAAAGTGACACCATTCTAAAAACTGCACCCCTCAAGGTGCTCAGAACCACATTCAGGCTATGTGCCCACGTTAGCGTTTTTAAACGCTCAGGAAACGGCTCTCCTTCCCAGAAAACACGTGTTTTTTGCGCAAAAAACGCACGTTTTTGATGCGTTTTTTTCCGCGCGTCTTTTGGACTATAGGAAATAGCCAAAAACACAGACCTAAGCGGAAATTAATGAAAATGCTGCGTTTTTTACCGCTAAGCATTTCCTTAGTGGTAAAAAACACATCCATTGGCACAAAAAGGCCAAAATGCATTAAAATGAATGGGATGCTTCTTTTAAGCGTTTTTGATGCGGTTTGCGCCAAAAACGCTTAAAAAAACGCAACATGGGCACACAGCCTCAAGAAGTTTATTAACCCTTCAGGTGCATCACAGGAATTTTTTGAATGTTTAAAAAAAAATAAAAATGAACATTTAACTTTTTCACAAAAAAATTACTTCAGGACCAATTTTTTTAATTTTACCAAGGGTAACAGGAGAAATTGGATGCAAAAGTTATTGTGCAATTTGTCCTGAGTACGCTGATACCCCATATGTGGGGGTGAACCACTGTTTCGGCGCATGGCAGAGCTCAGAAGGGAAGGAGCACCGTTTGACTTTTTTAATGCAAAATTGGCTGGAATTCAGATCGGACACCATGTCACGTTTGGAGAGCCCCAGATGTGCCTAAACAGTGGAAACCCCCCCACAAGTGACCCCATTTTGGGAACTAGACCCCCCCAAAGAACTTATCTAGATATGTGGTGAGAACTTTTAACTCCCAAGGGCTTCACAGAAGTTTATAACGTACAGCCGTACAATTAAAAAAAATCATTTTTTCCACAAAAATGATCTTTTCACCCCCAATTTTTATTTTGACAAGGGTAACAGGACCCCAAAAGTTATTGTGCAATTTGTCCTGAGTACGCTGATACCCCATATGTGGGGGTAAACGACTATTTGGACTCATGGCAGAGCTCGAAAGGGAAGCAGCGCCATTTGATTTTTTGGCTGGAATTGAGATCGGACGCCATGTCACGTTTGGAAAGCCCCTGATGTGCCAAAACAGTGGAAACCCCCCCACAAATGACACCATTTTGGAAACTAGACCCCCCAAGGAACTTATCTAGATGTGTGGTGAGAACTTTGAACCTCTCAGGGCTTCACAGAAGTTTATAACATACAGCCGTAAAATTAAAAAATCATATTTTTTCCACAAACATGATCTTTTAGTCCCCAATTTTTTTATTATCGCAAGGGTAACAGGAGAAATTGGGCCCCACAAGTTGTCTTGAGTACGCTGATATACCATATGTGGGAGAAAACTACTGTATGGGCACACGTCGGGGCTTGGAAGGGAATTAGTGACGTTTTGGAATGCAGACTTTGATGGAATGGTTGGCGGGTGTCATGTGGCGTTTGGAGAGCCCCTGATGTGCCTAAACTGTTGAACCTCCCCACAAGTGACCCCATTTTGGAAACTAGACCCCACCAAGGAACTTATCTAGATGTGTGGTGAGCACATTGAAACCCCCAAGTGCTTCACAGAAGTTTATAACGCCCAGGCGTGAAAATAGAAAAAATAATTTTTTTCTTCCACAAAAATGATATTTTTGCCCCCAATTTTTTATTTTCCTAAGGGTAACAGAAGAAATTGGACCCCAAAAGTTGTTTTGCAATTTGTCCTGAGTAGACTGATACCCCATATGTGGGGGTAAATCACTGTTTGGGCGCATGGAAGAGCTTGGAAGGGAAGGAGCGCCGTTTGACTTTTTCAACGCAGAATTGGCTGGAATTGAGATCAGACGCCATGTTGCGTTTGGAGAGCACCTGATGTGCCCAAACAGTGGAAACCCCCAATTCTAACTCCAACACATCCCTTAACCCTAATATCAGCCCTAACCCTAATGGGAAAATGGAAATAAATACATATTTTTTTAACTTTATTATTTTTCCCTAACTAATGGGGTGGTAAAGGGGGGGTTTGATTTACTATTTATAGTGGGTTTTTATGTTTGGCAGCAGTCATACGCTAAAAGACGCTTTTTATTGTAAAAATAGTTTTTGCATCACCACATTTTGAGAGCTATAATTTTTCCATATTTTGACCCACCGAGTCATGTGAGGTCTTATTTTTTGCGGGACGAGTTGACATTTTTATTGGTACCATTTTTGGGCACGTGACATTTTTTGATCGCTTTTTATTCTGATTTTTGGGATGCAGAAAGAACAAAAACCTGCACTTCATGAATTTCTTTTGGGGGTGCGTTTACGCCGTTCCGCGTGCGATAAAATTGATAAGGCGGTTTTATTCTTCGGGTCAGTACAATTACAGCGATACCTCATTTATATCTTTTTTTATGTTTTGGCGGTTTTATGCAATGAAAACAATTTTATATAAAAAATAATTATTTTTGCATCGCTTTATTCTGCGAGCTATAACTTTTTTATTTTTTCACTGATGATGCTGTATGGTGGCTCGTTTTTTGCAAGACAAGATGACGTTTTCTGCGGTACCATGGATATTTATAGCCGTCTTTTTGACGTTTCGTTATTGCACGTTTTGTTCGGTGGTATGATAATAAAGCATTGTTTTTTATTTTTTAAGGGGTTCGCTAAAGGGGTTAACTAATGGAACAGTTTTATAGGGCGGGTCATTACGGACGCGGCGATACTAAATATGTGTACTTTTATTGTTTGTTTTTTTATTTACAAAAAATGAATTTATTAGGGGATATTTTTTTTTAATTTATTTAGCGATTTTTTTTATAAACTCTTTTTACACTTTTTTTACTTTATTACATTGTCCCAGGGGGGACATCACTGTCATGTGTCAGATCGCTGATCTGACACATCACACAGCGCTGTGACAGATCAGCGATCTGACAGGCGCTGCATAAGGCTTCCTCATGCCTGTGCTCTGCAGGCACTGAGGAAGCCGCCTCCCTGCAGACCCCCGCGGCCATATTGGATCCGGGGACCTGCAGGGAAGGAGGCCCCCAGAGCAGCGCAGCACATCTTCCCTAATCCCCCGGTACACTGCGATCATGTTTGATCGCAGTGTGCCAGGGGTTGCCGGGTGTCAGCTGTGATAATCAGCTGACACCCGGCCGCGATCAGCGGCGCTCCCCCCGTGAGTGCCGCTGATCGCTATGACGTACTTTCCCGTCCATGGGCATAGGGGCCCGGGTCCTGTGGACAGGATAGTAATTCAGGTGTCAGGAAGGGGTTAAATATATAATGACACAGTAAAATGTAAGTGTTGTTGTTCATCTAATGCTGTAATTACTTAACTTTAAAACCTTCTAAAGTTTAGATTATTTTATAATGCCCTGATACATAATACCATAGAAGTTAAAGTGGGTGTACTTATTTTTTTTCATGACTGTATGACCCTGATTCATGAAAAATGACAAAAATCTTGGCATTCAATATGTGAAATATTCAGACACTTTTATTTTGTGCATCCAGACAAAAAGGTTTAAAGGTTTTCGGTCCAGCATAGGACCTTCATCAGAAAAATCTCGTTTACTGAAATATACATACAAAAAAAGACCAAAAACAAGGCTTTAATTGCTGTCCGCATCATCACAGAAATACATACTAACAAAAGACATGACAAAAATATATGTTCCAACTTCATCAAAAATTCAAAGGAGAGAGATGGCTCGTAGAGGTACTATCCAAGGGTGCTTTGCTGAGTCAGGCGATGGTAACTCCAAAAGTGCTGTGCTGGTCGTTAAGGAAGAGGGATCCTAAAAGTGAGTATTGCTGAGCATAGAAGGAACTACAACAGATAATAACTTGTAATAGTATGGTGCGCCCTTGTGCTTTGAAGGATACAGGTATAGCGATATCTCATACATGTGCAATCTAGTGCTTCCAAGATGGCTAGCAATAGAAGTCACACCAATACCTGAAATAAATAAATCCTTGCAATGGTAGCCAACAGAAGGACAAAGTAGAGAGTCTAAAATCAAAATGGAGGTTCTAATTAAATGCAATAGATGTGACACAATGTATATGGCAGTCATATAGCAGCACAGAACCAACTATGTGTGGTCATATAGACTGAAAAAAGGTCTAAGATGGAATACCTGGATGGCCAGTGGAAATGTTAAATGGCTGGCGTCTGGAAAGCGTATGTGGACTGAGACGTCCAAAATTAGAACAGGCAGCTGTAAAATAAATGGCCTATCAACCAGTGAAATACAAGAGGGAGACAAGGAATAGGTTGAAGGAAGATAAATATACCTGTACAGCGTAGGGCTTCAGAAAAGGGACCTCCAGGGTCACTAAAATAAGGAGTGAAGACAGCGCTGATAGCAGTGGGTATACAACCTCTAGAATTGAATTGCGCTGTAAAAATGAGAAAGACGCCAGCCATTTCCACTGGCCATCCAGGTATTCCATTGCAAGCATTTATTTATTTCAGGAGTTACCATCGCCTGACTCAGCAAAGCACCCTTGGATAGTACCTCTACTAGCCATCTCTCTCTCTCCTTTGAATTTTTGATGAAGTTGGAACATATATTTTTGTCATGTCTTTTGTTAGTATGTATTTCTGTGATGATGCGGACATCAATTAACGCCTTGTTTTTGTTCTTTTTTTGTATGTATATTTCAGTAAACGAGATTTTTCTGATGAAGGTCCTATGCTGGACCGAAAACGTTTAAACCTTTCTGTCTGGATGCACAAAAGAAAAGTGTCTGAATATTTCACATATTGAGTGCCAAGATTTTTGTCATTTTTGATTGATGGGTTGGACACCCGACTTGAGCACAACAACCAAACTATTCCTGAGTGCCGTGCTCTCTTAATTGACCCTGATTCATGGCTGGCGATTTTCTTGCATTTCTTGATGAGGGGGCGTCTAGGAGTCGGGCGCTACTGATTCATTAAGGGGCACAAATCTCTTCATAAAATAAGAGTGCCAGACAAGTGGTGTGTGCCTTTGTGCGCCACCAGAAAAATTACTCTAGTCCCTGGAATGCCACAACTCATCAATAATTAGACGAGCTGAGGCATCATGCCCCACACCCTGCCCCCGTTGCACCCTAGCACTGCCAATTTTGGCAGAGCTGGGAGAAACCACAAGTCGCAAAGGTTTTGCACAACTCTCGAGTTGCACAAAAATGTTTCAACTTTTCTAATGAACAGGCCCAAATGTATTCTTGCACAAAGTAACTTGCGCCATCTTTTATTTAACTTTAAATATTACACCATCTACACAGGATGGAGGCTATATATTGTGCGGCCCCTGCCCCTTGCAAAAGTTAGCATTACTCTTATCATGCAGATGGAGTAAATTTAACAGTAAGTCTGGGTCTTTTAGTCACAGCATTCAAGACAGTAATTCATGTAACAGATTTACAACTATTTTAGGCTATTGGTTGTCAACAGCTAAAACGCTTGTTACAACAGCCATTGGCTTGGAGATTCTGCAGCCCTTGGATTTAGGAAATCATGATTGATACACCTACTTTCCAAGTTTCTTATGTTTTGTTGCCAACTCTAAATTGAAAAAAATATCTTAGCTTAATTCTAAGAAAACAGCTTCTCTTCTATGAATACGGCGATGTGCAGTAAGATGAGCACTGCAGCTAAAACACTTTCCACATTCCAGGCAATTAAATGGCTTCTCTCCTGTGTGAACTCTTCTATGTATGGTGAGATGCG